>NC_047084.1:26921687-27546687 GCF_902459505.1 Geotrypetes seraphini
TGGCGGGACAAATTTTACTACACCACGGCCCAGATTTGGCCTGCGGGCCAGAGTTTGACATGTCTGTCCTAGAGAGTCAGGTCAAGGACTCTCTAGGATTCTAAGGATTCTAATTTTCAAGTTTCACCTATTTAGTCAGTACTCAGGAAGAGCCTCTGCCCAGAGATTGTATCAAGGATCTCAATAGAAATACAGAAGCGCTAGGCAACTTCAGTTCTCTGGTTCTTGCACCACAGCAGCCTCCAAGAAATCTAATGATGCCAGATCCATAGCCGTGCCTCCACAAACAAGTGTGAGGTTGTCATCTTTTGGTGCAGCCTGGGAGCAGATATGCTTGGACCGCTGGGTGCTGGACATCATTCTAGTCATCTGAGTCTTTCTTGGGTACTATGACAGATATAGATATATATCTATATATCTATAGATATTGTGACCAGTCAGATCCGGGGCCTGCCAAGGTCCCAGTTAAGCCAGGGAAAAATGTAAAAGTAAAAACCCGGAAGGGAAATTCCAAGATCTCCCAAGATTATGTTTCAGGAGATAATGCCATTGACCACCAGAGGGAGCTGGATTCGTCTGAGGAGGAAGTAGGTGAGCTTTATTTGAGTCACCACCGGGGGAGCTCAAGAGGCCCCTGGACTTCTGCTGACTCACTCAGATCAGGCCACACCCCTAGGGTATGTAAGCCAGCAGTGGCATTCAAACCAGCAGGCCGGTTAGGGAGGAAGTTCAGGCCTTGCCTCCCTAAAGATCCACCTGGGCCAAACAGGAGCAATAACCCTATGCCTATGGAGCTGACAGAGGCCGGGCAAGATGAGGACTTGCCACTTTTGAATGGAGAGCCTATGGACTGTCATGAAGCCGGTGCAGGTTGTGAAGCTAATTACCCTGAGCCTATGCAGGTGGACTGGGCTTCAAGCTACAAACAGTGAGTTTTAATTTTTGGGAACTGTTTGTATGCTGTGGGTTTTTTTTTATGTTGGTTTTGGGAAAGCTAGGAGTGTGTGGGGAGAGGTTTTGTTTCTACTCTGGGTGGGATTTTGAAAGCCAGTTTTGTGGCTGTATTTTAACAAAACCTGTACACTCTCCTTTCCTGGCAGTCATAAATGTTGCCAGAGGCTTTCCTCATTTTTTCCTTAAGGACTGAGAATTGGGGAAACTATTATCCTGAACTACAGTTTTGATTTCCTGAATTTTCTGCTTTGGAGCAGGCAGTACTAGCTCTGTGGAGAGCTGAGGTCTCAAGAAGCAATTGGGACCTTAGTTAGGAGTGAAAGAAAGTTTTGAGCTTTATTTTTGGACTGTTTTATTTTTCTTGCCATTTTTGACAGTATTTCCTTACTGCTGTGTGAAATCCTGACTAATGTGGAGAAAGTTTAATGAATTACCTGCATGAAAGATTAAGTAAAAAGAACTATTTCTATAATCTACTGCCATTGTTGGAACTTTATTTTTCTTAGCTTTAATTTTGGATTACTGCTGAGAATCCAGTCCTGCAGGGTGACTCCATGCCGGGTTACACGCTGGTGCAGTGCTTATGTTAACCACTGGGATTGCTATAGAGTCCAGTCCTGGGCTATAGTAGAGGTGACAATATATATCTATATCTGTCATAGTACCCAAGAAAGACTCAGATGACTAGTCTCAATGCGGAACAGCAGCACTTTCAGTGCTGCATTGACGGATTTCAGATTCAGGAATGGTCTCCAGTCAGTCATTGCAGCAGTAGTGCCAGGGAAATTCTTAGCCTCACTAGATTTAACGGAGGCCATATTTCTGGAGCATAGGAGATATATAAGATTTTGTGTACTGGGGAGACATTTCCAGTTCTCTTCACCATGCACGTTCACCAAAGTGATGGTTCTGGTAGCAGTGTATCTCTGCAATGTGGAAATACAGGTGCATCCATACTTGGTCGGAGGGAAAAAAAGTAGTGGAGAAAGCTGTTGAAGAATCTGGGCTGGATTATCAACTTCTGGAAAAGTTACTTGGTACCATCCCAATCCCTGAAGTATTTGGGAATTTGTTTCAGTGTGACAGATATACAACCTATCCTTAAAAACCGGAGAGATCCCAGAGGATTGGAAAATAGCAAATGTTATGCCCATCTTCAAGAAGGGCTCAAGGGGCGACCCAGGAAACTACAGGCCGGTGAGCCCGACCTCGGTCCCGGGAAATATGATGGAGACACTGATTAAAGACAGCATGTGTGAACACACCGAAAAAAATGATAGACATGATAGAAACCTTCAAGATCCTGAAGGGCATAGAAAAAGTAGACAGGGACAGATTTTTCAAATTGTGGGGCACCACAAGTACAAGGGGGCACTCGGAGAAATTGAAAGGGGACAGGTTTAGAACAAACGCTAGGAAGTTTTTTTTCACTCAGAGGGTGGTGGATACATGGAACGCGCTTCCAGAGGCTGTTGTAGACAAGAAAACATTAAATGGTTTCAAAGAAGGTTTGGATAGATTCCTAGAAGAAAAAGGGATTGAAGGGTATAGATAGGTATAGACCACTACTCAGGCAATGGGCCTGATGGGCTGCCGCGGGAGCGGACCGCTGGGCAGGATGGACCTATGGTCTGCCTCAGCGGAGGCAACTTCTTATGTTCTTATGTTCTATGTCTTTCTTCCCAAGTCAAGCACACAGAAGATTTGGAGACAAAATTTCAGACCTCTTAACAATACCAGCGCCTACAGCATGGTGCTGTGTCCAGGTGCTGGGGTCAATGGCAGCAACTATAGAGGTTGTTCCTTGGGCAAAGGCTCAAATGCACCCACTCCAGGACACTATATTGTCTCGCTGGTTCCCGCAGACAGATCCCCATCAGATTCAGCTGGACTGGATAGAAGAAGCACAGCACAGCCTGCATTGATAGCCCCTCCAGACAACCTCATGGGTGATATGACAGATGCCAGCCTTTATGGCTGGAGGGGTCATTGCAGTGGCCATCCAGGTCAATGTTGATGGATGCCCTTTCAGAGGAAATGGTCGATAAACAGGCTGGAGTTGAGAGCCATACAGCTAGCATTACAGACATTGGGGAAAACCCTTTAAGGCAAAGCGGTTGGAGTTTTCTCAGATATTGCCACAGCGGTGGCTTATGTTTTATAAATCTTTATTCATTTTCTTATGTTACAACAAGTGTTCCAAATAAATTCATTAGAAACTTGAATATATACACTTGATTAACTCATATATTAACATCAAATTTAACATTTCTTTAAAAAAATTAATATTATATAAAGTTCTAGTATTATGCAAGAAATCTAAATTTATATAATTCTTATTGAATATAATAATCCCCTACCCCTCCCTCCCTCCCAATCAATAATACATAAAATCAACTTTATTGTGAATTCATTCAAATATTGATATAGTATATAATAATCAGAAATAAAATCCCACCCCATTCCCCTCTATTCAAATATCTTATCATGGGAAAAGTTAATCATTCATTACAGAAATCTGTTAACGGTCTCCAGATTTTTTGAAATTTACTCAAATAGCCTTTTTGTGTTGCAATGGTGAGTTCCATTTTGTATATATGACATACAGAATTCCACCAGAAAGTGTAGTTTAACCTGTCATGGTTTTTCCAATTACAAAAAATAGATAGCAATAGATCTAATAGATGCTGGCACTGTCATGTCGAAGTTGGGACATTAGACCATCTTTTATTCTTTTGTCCATTTATCTTATCATTCTGGAAATCAATTTGGCCTCAAATAAATAGGATGTTAGAAAATCCGGTAGCCTTGACATATGATACTATATTATTTGGAACAACTATGAGAGCAAGAAGTCAAATTTCATCAAGTAATAACAAACTTCTATTTATTTTAACTGGAATAGCAATACAACAAATAACATTCAATTGGAAAAACCATGACAGCGGTGGCTTATGTCAACCAGGAGGCACCAGAAGTGCTCCATTAAGATGGGAGGCCCAGTTATTCTGTTGGGCAGAGACCCACCCACAGGTGATCTCTACAGTTCATGTAGCAGGTGTGAAGAATGTACAAGCTATCTCTCTCAGCCGGCAGACAATGGATCCAGGGGTGTGGTCATTGTCCTGTAAAATCTCAGGTGATAACGCACAATGCATTGAGAGTAGCTATGTGGACTACACTATAGGCTCTTTACAGTTTTATAGAGTGGACATAGCGTAAAAGGACACCACTTTTGGGTCCTCAGTGCTAAGGGCAGGCTCATCTGTCCCAACTTAGATTCAAGGTTACTGCTTTGATACGTCCCACTTGTTAGAACTCGTATGCCTTCTGCACCAGAAGAGGATTAGGTTCTTACCTTGATATCTTCATTCTTAGTAACAGGACATAAGAATCTTGATGCCTCGCCCTGTCAGTGTAATTATTCACCTGCGTACTCTCTCAGATTTTGAGATCTTCTCATGCCAGTGAAGTATTATGAGTATAATGCCATATTATCATTACAAATATAATTAAGAGTATACAAGCTCCATAAATGTTAGTGCCATTTGCACTCAAAGTGGAACAACCAATCAACCTATCTGTTTTATATGATATGTTTTGATTAACATATACAAAATAAAGTGCAGAGCAGAACAGAAATTTCTTGGTGATGTTTCCCGTACCCCTCCGCCTTATGTCTCCTATTGTAGTAGTTATCGACTGCTTTGGTACAAACTGAAGAAATGCAGTAATGCCCACTGAGGAAGGAGATGGAGCTGAAGAAAAAGTATTAATTCTATCTACAGCAGCTTGCAATTTGGGGGAGTTAACCCACATGTCAGGACTTGTATGCCCTGTTAGCGGAAAGATTATCAAGTTAAGAACCTAATCATTTTTTTATTGTAATTTAACCTGACTAGACCCTAATTTAAGTGCTGAATGAAATATTCTTTGGGCTGATTTGTTTAGTAGTAATTTTGCAAAATCTATGCTATTTTAGGTGTCTTAATGCTGCTTGGGGAGTGCCTATTCTGAAACAGCATCTGGGCACCCAGATTTCATTATAGAATACTGGTGTAAAGGTGCGGTAGGTGTGCCCAAGTTAGGTGCACCCATTTCCTCACCAGGTCAATGACAGGAGTAAATGGGTGTACTTAACTTACAGAATACCATTAAACACATTCTATGTCAGATTTAACAACAAAGGGAAAAAAATCCAACACAATCTGCAGTGAATAGAACACAAACCAAAACAAAGAAAACTGCAGACAGATGTACAAAGATGCAGGCTAAATTTATTAAACTAAAATCATGAATGTGGTTAATGTTACCACTTTGAATCAAACCAAAGGACCCAGAGTGGGTTTCATTGCAGTGAAACAGCGTTGTTTTTGTTTTGGACATATTTAGAGCTAATATGTTATTTAGCCACTGGCTGATCTTTTCTAATTTGTGATTAATATCTGGCATTTTGATTCTTGGGATCAATAAAATGGAGTAGTTGTATATCATCAGCATAGGCATACATGGTGAATCTAATTGATTGGCCCAAAGTCAAAAGGTGGGGCTAGAAAAATATTAACTAAAAGAGGAGAAAGGATTGACCCTTGAGATATTCTGTGATCTTCGGTGAATGAGCTTGATCAAACCATGTCAATAGTGATTTTTGAGGAGTGCTCTGAAAAATACGAGGAAAACCAGTCAAATACTAGATCAGTAATCCCAATAGCTTTTAGTCGATGTATCACATGGAGGTGAAAGGTTTAGTGATATAAGTAATATGGATTTCCCCCACCCAATCACTGTTGTGACCTGTCTAGAGCCCTACCCACTTTTTCACCAGCTCCTCTTCAGCCCTGTAGAAAGGCTGACTACTAGGCAGGTCTCTCCTTCTGCCAAGTGCTGCCAAAAGGCCCTTTGTGAGGACCAGGAGGAGATACTGTTCATCCAACAAAAGGTAACACTGCCTAACACATATCTAAGCCATGACATGAGATACTACCAGACATGAGTCTATGTTGAATCGATTTTTATTATTATCAAATAACACAGAACAGACCAATAGGTCAGAACCACAGTAACAGAAGAAAACAGCAGAAACAAAATAGGAGATCCAACAATCCCACCCACCCCACCCCCCCTCCCCAAACCCCCTAGTCTGAAACAAGAAAAAGTGAGCGCAGTAGGCTTGGACTCAGATAGCCCACTGCCCAAGACAATGAGGAACACCAACACTGAAAGAAAGAAGGAAGAGAGTAAAGAAGAAGAAGAAAGAAAGAGAAAGAAGTATACCTGGCGCCCCTCAAGGATGGAACACAAGCCCAGGTCTCAGAAAAAATCACAAGGAATTTAGAATGTCACTTCTAGCCCGAGGAGATAATGAAAAAAGGTAAGAATCCCAGATTCGAAGAAAGAGTCGCCTTCGTCGTAAGCTATAAGACGCATCTTTACACTCCAGCAGCAGCAGAGCATGCAAACGATTCCTCCAGTCCCAAAAGGATGGAGAAGGTTCCCCAATCCAAACAGATAGAATTACTTTCTTCCCCAAGACCCCCACCCGTCTCATAAACTGCCGCTGACCCGAATCAGACAAGCGGAAGGCCTCATACTTATCCAGCAAGAGACCAGCGGCGGAAAAAGGTAATGCATTGCCGAAGACGCTCTCCACATAAGTTACAACCTGCCGCCAAAAACGTTTGATTTTCACACAAGACCAGAAGGCATGGATAAACGAATGGGGTTGCTGGAGACACTTAGGGCATAAAGGAGAGTCCGTGTAACCCGAATAATATAACTGACTTTTCGTAAAATAGCCCCGATGAAGAACCCTAAACTGACACTCCCGTAGATCTGCATTAACGGAAACTCCCGGGAGTCTTGCAATCAAGGAAGGGAGATCTAAAGCATCTCGTGCAATCCCCAGATCCTGGCACCAACGGGCGTGTAGGACAGCTCGGTCAGCCGGACCCAATAATCGATGGAAGTCCTTATAAAGACCCGAAACTGTAAACCCATCTTCCAAGTAGGGATCCAGCAGCGCCGCAAATCTGTCCTCAATAGGAAAAGCCAAAGCGGCTCGGGGGAGGGATCGAACATAATGATGAAGTTGCCGAAACGCAAGAAAGTCTCCCACAGAGAAAACACCCGACCGGACCAAAGCATCCCAGGACAGTAAAGAACCATCTGCCTGAAGAACATGGGTAAGTAACGTGAAGTCCCGGGATGCCAATTTACGAAAACTAGCAGTCTCCATGCCCGGGCTGAATTGCAGATTCCCCTGAATAGGTAAGTATCTAGTAGTCGAGGGAGTACCATTCCAGGAGTCCAACACATAAGACCATATGACGCGTAGCGAGTGCAACAACAAACTCCCCCGAAGAGCCGCCGGCAAGGCAGAATGGGGCGTGTGCACCAAAGACAAAATATGCCAAGGTGCGAAAAATTCTTTCTCATAACATTTTGGAGTAAAATCCTAACGATCCGAAAGCCACTCCCCCAAAAAACGCATCAAACAGGCAGCATTATACAACCGAAAATGTGGTAACCCCAGTCCCCCTCCTCCCCACGTGCCGAGCAGATAACGCAGCGCCACCCGTGGTCGCCGTCCCCCCCAACAGAATCGAGAAAGCATAGAATGTAACTTAGTAACATCCCGTTTCAAGAGCCATAAAGGGAGCAACTGCAAAGTATAAAGCCATTTTGGAAAAAGGACCATATTAAACAAATTGATCCTACCCGACAAGGACAGAGGAAGAGGAGACCAACGAGCAAAACACTCAGCCGAAGAACTGAACAAAGAATCAATGTTAACGCGATATAACTCGGAAGTACGAGGCGTCAGTAGAATCCCTAAATAACGAAACGAAGAAGAAGCCCACTGAAGGGGAAAGGGTCCCGGCCAAGAGTCCCGCAAAACCGAGGATGTAGCCAACGCCAGAGATTTATCAAGGTTAAGCTTAAAACCCGAATAGTCTCCATATTCTTGAAAAGTGGCCATCAGATTGGAAAGAGACATTGCGGGTTCCGAGATATGGACCAGGAGATCGTCCGCAAATGCCGAGATTTTAAATTCGGAAGAACCAATTCGAATACCCGGAATAGCTCCATTAAGCTGAATATCACGGATCAAAGGGTCTAACGACAGAGCAAAAAGCAATGGGGAAAGGGGACAGCCCTGACGCGTGCCACGACATATGGGGAAGGAAGGAGAACAAAGACCATTGGCCCATACAAAAGCTGTAGGAGAGTGATAGAGCACCCGAATCGCATCCTGGAAAAAGCCCGTAACGCCATACCGAGTTAAAACCTCAAATAAAAAATTCCAAGAGACCCGATCGAAGGCCTTTTCAGCATCGAAGCTGACCAATAGCGAAGAAAGTTGAGTTCTCTCCACGAATTCCAAAGACGCCAATATAGATCTAATGTTTTTCACACTAGTACGCCCCTGCACAAATCCCACCTGAGGGGAAGCAATCAACTCAGGAAGAACACAAGCCAATCGATTAGCCAAAACCTTGGCGAACAGCTTGGCCTCCACATTCAGCAGCGAAATGGGGCGATAAGAAGAAGAGAGGGCTGCATCCTTATGGGGTTTCAATAGCACAACTATTTGAGCCGAAGTGAGAGACTCCGGAAGGGCCCCCCGTTGAATAGCTGCTGTGAAGGTATCAGCTAAGACTGGAGCCACCGTAGGAAGTAGGAGTTTATAGAATTCCATCCGGAAACCATCTGGTCCGGGGTCCTTTAACAAGGACCCCTTCTGTATGACGCCTGCCACCTCCTCAGCCGTTATAGGGGCGTTAAGTTTAGCTACCGCCCTATCAGACAGGCATGGAAGGGAGAGGCCATCCAAATATGCCGTGCCGTCCATTAAATCAGATTGCTGTGAATAAAGCTTCCTATAATAGTCAAAAAACACTGCATTAATCTCGGCATCCGTCCTGACCAAACCCCCCCTGCCGATCGAAGTTGCAAGATATGTGTACGTCCCGCCGAACGACGGACCACCTTTGCCAGAAGCGCCCCTCGTTGATTCCCATGGCGAAAAAATTGATATCTATAATAAGCGAGCGACTTGACTGTTCTAGCATGCAACAATTCCTGAAGCTTACACTGGGAGGCTAAGAGCTGGGAACGCAAAGAGGAAGCGTGAGATAGACTATAAAGCCGACGGAGGTTACCAATCCTACGTTCCAACTGTAAAAGCTCCCTATCCCGAGCACGACGTTGATGGCTGGAATAGGCCATAATCTCACCGCGGAGGACCGCTTTCGCAGCCTCCCAGAAAAGCGTAGAATCAGCCCGATGGTCAATATTATGTAGTTGATAGTCAGACCATTTTTGAAGCAGGAATTCCTGAAATTTCGAGTCCTGATACAAACGGAGCGGAAATCGCCAACGGAAAGATCCCGGTGGAGAGACATCCAAATGCAAGATTAACAATAGCATGGCATGATCGGAAACGTCAAAGGAACCAATCGTGGCCGATTCAATCTGAGAAAACAAAGCGCTAGAGGTCAGCCAGTAATCAATCCGGGATAAGGACGCATGGGCTCTAGATATATGAGTGTAGTCACGCTCTCCTGGGTGAAGCGTCCGCCAAACATCAATAACGTCCAAGGATGAACAGAGTAAAGAAATACCTTTAGTAGGCTGCATCCGATCCTGGGGAGCAGGAATTGATTTATCCAGCAAGGGATCATGAACACAATTAAAATCTCCCCCCACGAGCAAGGGCACATCCGACTGTTGGCCAAGAAGGCGAATAAGTGAGGAGAAAAATCGAGAGTCATAGTTGTTAGGAGCATAAACATTACAAAGAATCAGGGGCCGACGGTTAAATAGTGCCTTGGCAATGATATACCTACCTCCAGGATCCGTCCACTGCTGTTGAATAACAAAGGGTAGCCCCTTCCGAATCAAAATCAAAACCCCGGCCTTACGATTGTTCGCAGGTGCCCCCAAATGCTGACCAACCCACCAGGTCTGAAGTTTAGCATGCTCCGCCGCTGACAGATGCGTCTCCTGCAGGAAGACCAAATCAGCTCTCTGACGGTTCAGGGCTCTCAAAATCTTATGTCGTTTAATAGGCGAAGTGACACCATTTATATTCCAGGAAATACATCTAAGAGGCTTCATAAGAAAAAGGATATAGACAAAAATCAGGCAAAAATCCAGAAAGAAAACCGAGAGCAAGGCCGTCCCAGCCCGCGACCAGCTCCCAGAACCTCAATCTAGACCCGAGCATCCACCAAAGGATAAAGGCCAACCACAGGGCACCAGGAATACGGAAGGAGAAAAAGAAAAGAAAGAGAAAGAGGAAAGGATAGAGAGAGAACAGAAGAAACCCCCAGCATATCCACCCCCCCCCCACCCCTCCCCCCGCCGCCCCTTCCCCATCCCTCATACGACCCACTAGTGGTCCAAGGGTCCTGTGGAGCAGCTCCCAACTCCCCCTCCCAACAAACCATACCAATAAGAACCACCCCCAGCCACTCACAGCAATCCCCCCGACACACACCCAAATGAAAGCACCCTTGAGTCCTACCCAACCCAGACATAAACAAGTCCTATAACACGTGGGATGTCCAATAGCAGGTTGAGCAGCAAAATAGACAACCACAAGTCATAACAATGTAATGCTCTAAAACATTATATAGTGGCTTAAAGAGCCTCCATATGTGCCACCCAAACCACCCACCCCACATGCAAACATTCCCACCCGTATCCTATTCATACACACCACTCCCTCAACCGGTCAGCAACTGCAAGAAGGAAGTACCCCCCCCTCCAATAATGAACATAGCATCCCCTTCAACACAAACAGGCTCTCCCCCCCCCACCATCCATACAGTCCCCGAAAGAAGGAAAAGAAATGTCCCACAGAAGTCCATAGCATTCCAGCGCCCCAGGCTCCATAACAAGGCCTTCAAGCCAGCAAAAAGCAGGCACTGCAACGATCAGGCCCCCGCATGAGCAGGCCAGCAGGTACGAAGGCCCCCAGGAGATATCAAGCTGAGGCAGTACATAGAGCTCTGTGCATCAAACTATTTCAACCTACAACAAAAGAACGAACTCCAAAGCAGTCAAGGAGCCGGGTCTGGTGCCTGCATGGAATGTAGGAATCGAAGAGCTTCAGCCGCCACAGTAAAGAAGCGGGTCTGACCAGCATGTCTGATCCGCAAGCGGGCAGGATACAGCAGAGCAAAAGGAACTTTCATCCGATACAGCTGGGAGCAAATGGGGGTGAATTCCTTCCGTCTGGCTTGCAAAGCAGGAGAATAATCTTGGAAACACAGCACCCTGGAGTTGTCATACATCAGGGGCCCCGAAGTACGAATAGCTCGCAGAATTTCTTGTTTATGGGCTGAGTTCAATAACTTGAGTATGACAGTGCGAGCTCTCGAGCCAGGCTCACCCAGCGGGCCCAAGCGATGCGCGCGTTCAATTCTCAGGGGACCATGCGCTGTTGATAGTGTTAAAGAACGCTGCAGCCAAGTTTCCAGAAAGGAATGGAGCTCACCATCCTTCACAGATTCAGGCAGGCCAATCAATCGCAGGTTCCCCCGGCGAGACCGGTTCTCAAGGTCCTCGAGTTTAGCTTCCATGGCGATAAGCTGAGCCCTCATTTGCTGGTGGTCCCCTTCACGTTGCTGCACTCTATCTTCCAGAGTGGTGAGACGCTGCTGGTAAGAGGAAAACTCTCCCTGCAACGTTTCCAGACGAGTGTCCACAGAGTCCAATTTATCCACGATAGGCTGTAGTTTCGAGGTCAGGGATCCCTCCAGCAACAACTTCACCTCTGCCACAATCTCGGACACCCACGCGGTCGGCGCCGGGAGCGGCGGTGGAGACTCGCGGTCGGCCATATTGGATTCACCCACGCGGCCGCGATCCCTCTCCCGGCGGGGCAGCCTGCTTGTCATAAAGCCCCGAACTCTGCTAGACACCGCTGAAACGCAGCAGCGATGTAATCGCCGAAATGCAGGGGCGAAATCGCGGCTCTCCGGGGTCAATAAAAAGCTGATGGTGGGAACGGGATCGGGAGCTTACCCCACCGACGTCTGCTCAGCAGCTCGACATCATGTGACCCCTCCAGACATGAGTCTATACTTGAACCAAAGCCCCCACACTCGCACTCTAGAACCACCGGTTGAATATGTCAAAATGATATATGAGACACCCAGTACTTATCATTGGAAAGGGACGAGGGAGCTCTGTTATTGTATTCCCATCTCTTGGTTATTTTACAGACAAACAATCATAAAGCAGTCTAGCCAAGTAACACACCTCACTGTTAAAAAGTGCATCACACCCATCACATACCTCTATTTCAAATGCTTGATCTGTATGTAAAAAGTCACATGGCCTGAGAGACAATGAACAGGCAGCAGCTAGGGTATGTATCACGGATCCCGGATACAAACTCCCCCATTTTAACAGATCTCTGCCCACCAGACTATAAGCTAATCCACTGCCCCCAGATTACAGAAGAAAGGAGGCAGACTTTTTATTTTAAATAGACCCCCCCTCCTACTGTAGAGCATATATTCTAGATTTTGGTCTGAGGGCCGCAATCCAGTCGGGTTTTCAGGATGTCCCCAGTGTATATGCATGAGATCTATTTGCATGCACTGCTTTCATTGTATGCTAATAGATCTCATGCATATTCATTGGGGAAATCCTGAAAACCCGACTGGATTGCAGCCCTCGAGGAGGGACTTTGACATCCCTGCTCTACAGCATCACAAATTACAAGGGAGGAAAAAATCTAGATACATTATTAAGCTACAGCCCACCGGGTAACTGGGCCACAGTGGAAGAAAACTTATGTAATCTGATTTTACATGTCTCGACCTCATTACCAAACCTGGTGCTACTCCGAGATGTAAGCCTTCATCTAGATTAGAAGATCATGCAGACCCCAAGGCCTGGACCTTCCCTTATGAAAAGGCCCACACAAGTGGACACTGCCTAGACTTTATTGCATTCAGCTCAGATAACCCAACACACCGCCTGATAGAAAGAACTAGGTAGATGGGAACCAGCCATCTGGTCAAACCACTACTTGCTCACCTGCCATCTGAATTCACTATAAAGCAGGGATCTCAAAGTCCCTCCTTGAGGGCCACAATCCAGTCAGGTTTTCAGGATTTTCCCAATGAATATGCATTGAAAGCAGTGCATGCACATAGATCTCATGCATATTCATTGGGGAAATCCTGAAAACCCGACTGGATTGCGGCCCTCAAGGAGGGATTTTGAGATCCCTGCTATAAAGCCAAACTCCTACGAGTAATGTGTGGCAAGATAGCATTGGACCTCTTCTGGGAATGGACCTCAGCCCAGCTGGCTACCATTGATACAGATTTAGATAAGTTCATAGTGGCATGGCAATCATCTGTTCTCAACATCGCACCAGAAAGACCTATTCAGCCAAAAAAGAAAGCTATGGTTCTCGCTATCCCTTTTAATGTTGAGAACAGAAGTAAGGCAGCTGGAAAGAACTTGGAGGAAATCCCAGGTCCAGGAAAACTACATCCATTGGAGAGAAGTAAATCAATACAAGACAGCTATAGCAGTAGCTATGATTAACCAAAAACTAATTAACCAGAGAACGCCTCTAAACACCTCTTTAAGACTTTCACGTCACTCATATCCACAAAAGAAATAAAACTGACCCCAATGCCAACAGTCAGGGACTCTTTTAAACACATTCTGGAGCATAGCATTGAACTAGATCATCCAGTGGAAGGCGGCGAAGCTGACATTCCAGCAGACAGAGGCTGGGACAAATTCCATCCTACCAACTCAGACATTATCTCAGACTTAATGAGCAGACTAGCAAAGAAACAATGCTGCCTGGATGTCTGCCAATCTCATCTGCTAGCACATGCACCCAACGCATTTGTAAAGTGGCTAACCAGCCTCATCAATATTGGCTTAGAACAAGGTCAATACCCCAAATCCCTATTTTCTATTACCCTGACCCCCATCCTGAAAGCAGCAGGGAAGGATTTAACACAACCAGAACACTTTAGGCCAGTGGTGGGAATTCTGTGGCCCTTGAAACTGAGTTTTGCGTCAGCTAACAGATTATCTACGCAATGTAGAAGCGCTATACAACCCGTAACATGGCTTCAGATCCATGCATAACACTGAGTCACTACTACTGGAGCTGACCTCAAAGGCCAAAAATTACCTCAGCAAGAGCACGCAATCAGTCCTCCTACAATTCAACATCTTGGCAGCATTTGATGCCATGGACTCCTAATATTCAGACTCAGCGAACTAGGCATATGAGGCACTATAATAAAATGGTTCACAGAATTCCTCTCAACCAGAATTTATGAAGTGAGTAAAGGTATAGACATATCTCAGACCTGGAAGGCCTCCTGTGGAGTACTGCAAGGCTCACCTCTGTCCCCTGCCCTGTTCAATATATACCTCAGTGCCCTAGGTAGGAAACTCTTGAATCCTCATGTCCACATGTTCTCCTTAGCAGATGACATCTTCCTTCTGATTCATGTCTACGTGTTCTCTTTAGCAGAAGCCATTTCCCTACTGAGCCCAGCTAAAGACACTTTCGATGACACCACAGAACAGCTGCGAAGATTGATCAATGACCTCTGTGTATGAGCCACAACAAACTTTCTCAAACTCAACAAACTAAAATCTTATGGTTCGGAAATTACAACGCAGTACTTACACAGACCTGGTGTGGACAACTGGAGAAAAGCTCAAACTAGAGGGTTCCTCAAAAGTATTGGGGGTAATCCTAAATTCGAATCTCATCTACATGGACCAAATTAACACACTAGTCAGGAAATTCTTCTGACTCGGGCAACCAAGAACAATCAAACCTGTATTAAGGCAGTTGAACTTCAGAACAAATCGCATAAGTGATCCTCCCCTCCCCCCCTTTTACCTGGATTACTTCAACTCCTTTTACAGTGGTATTGCAGGAAAAGATTGCAGCACCTTCAAAAAACAACGGCCAGATTAATTTTCCGACGAAGCAAATTCGAGAGTGCTTCTCCACTCTTGAAAAATTTATACTGGCTCTAAATAGCTTGCATGGTCCACAAAGCCATCTATGGTTATAACTCCACAGGACTAAGCATAGACATCACAGTCACATGCTTCTTTCTCACCGCCAGACCACACCAGTGGTTCAAACTAGACTTTCTCCTTCCTTCACGAGTCGAGGGTGACCAGTGGAGTGCCGCAGGGATCAGTCTTGGGCCCGATCCTTTTCAACATATTTATAGGAGACATGACTGAGGGGCTTCAAGGTAAAATAGCATTATTCGCCGACGATGCTAAATTATGTAACACTGTGAGTGACACCGCAAGTAAAAATGATTTGTCTGACAGCATGAGGCAGGACCTGCTTTTACTGGAACATTGGTCCACAACCTGGCAGCTGGGCTTTAATGCGAAAAAATGCAAGGTCATGCACCTTGGTAACAATAATCCGTGTAAGACATACACACTGAATGGTGAAACCTTGTCCAGGACTACAGCAGAGCGGGATTTGGGGGTAATCATTAGTGGAGACATGAAATCAGCCAATCAAGTAGAGAAGGCTTCATCTAAGGCTAGACAGATGCTGGGATGTATCCGTAGAGGCTTTGTTAGCCGGAAGCCAGAGGTCATTATGCCGCTGTACAGAAGCATGGTGAGACCTCATCTGGAATACTGTGTGCAATTCTGGAGACCGCACTACCGTAAGGATGTGCTGAGAGTTGAGTCGGTTCAGCGAATGGCCACCAGGATGATCCTGGGGCTCAAGGATGTCTCGTATGAAGACAGGCTGCACAAGTTGCGGCTATACTCTCTCGAGGAACGTAGGGAGAGGGGAGATATGATAGAGACGTTTAAGTACATCACTGGTCGAATAGAGGTGGAAGACAACATTTTTCCTTCTAAAAGGGCCCTCGTCCACAAGGGGACATCCGTTGAAAATCAGGGGGGGGAAATTTCATGGGGATACCAGGAAGTACTTCTTCACTGAAAGAGTGGTGGACCATTGGAACGAGCTCCCGGAGCAGGTGATCATGGCCAGCAGCATACAAGATTTTAAGAATAAATGGGACGCCCACGTCGGATCCCTACGAGGGTAGCATAGAGGAGGGCAGATTGGGGACGAGTGATAGAGTGTAGATTAGGGGAGGGTTGTTGGAGTGGGCAGACTTGATGGGCTATAGCCCTTTTCTGCCGTCATTTTCTATGTTTCTATGTTACTTTAGAAGATACATGAATTCACGTATGGAATCCCAAGATATAGAATGACTTCCTTCTTCACCTGCGGCAAACATACATGTACCATACCTTCAGTAAAAGGTTAAAGACTTACCTTTTCTTCTCGAACCAATAACATTTATTTACTTGGATTTCAGCAAAGCCTTTGATACAGTTCCTCATAGGAGGCTGTTGAACAAACTTGAAGGGCTGAAGTTAGGACCCAAAGTGGTGAACTGGGTCAGAAACTGGCTGTCGGACAGACGCCTGAGGATGGAGGTTAATGGAAGTCGCTCTAAGGAAGGAAAGGTGACTAGTGGAGTCCCTCAGGGTTCGGTGCTGGGGCCAATCCTGTTCAATATGTTTGTGAGTGACATCGCTGAAGGGTTAGAAGGAAAAGTGTGCCTTTTTGCAGATGATACCAAGATTTGTAACAGAGTAGACACCGAAGAGGGAGTGGAAAATATGAAAAAGGATCTGCAAAAGTTAGAGGAATGGTCTAATGCCTGGCAACTAAAATTCAATGCAAAGAAATGCAGAGTAATGCATTTGGGGATTAATAATAGGAAGGAACCGTATATGCTGGGAGGAGAGAAGCTGATATGCACGGATGGGGAGAGGGACCTTGGGGTTATAGTGTCCGAAGATCTAAAGGCGAAAAAACAGTGTGACAAGGCAGTGGCTGCTGCCAGAAGGATGCTGGGCTGTATAAAGAGAGGCATAGTCAGTAGAAGGAAGAAGCTTGACCTCGGTTCCGGGAAAGATGATGGAAGCACTAATCAAGGACGCAATCTGCGAATACATAGAAGGCAATGGACAACTGAAGGCGAGCCAGCACGGCTTCTGCAAGGGAAGATCGTGTCTCACGAACTTACTGTATTTCTTTGAGGGAATAAACAACCAGGTGGATAAAGGGGAATCCATAGACATCATTTACCTTGACTTCCAAAAAAGCCTTCGATAAGGTACCTCACGAAAGACTACTTAAGAAGCTGTGGAGCCACGGGGTGCAGGGGGATATCCACCGATGGATCAAACACTGTCTGGCAGGCAGGAAGCAGAGGGTTGGAGTAAAGGGCCATTACTCAGACTGGCAATGGGTCATGAGTGGAGTTCCACAGGGGTCGGTGCTGGGACCAATCCTGTTCAATATATTCATCAACGACCTGGAGACGGGGACGACATGTGAGGTTATCAAATTTGCTGATGACACCAAGCTTTGCAGCAGGGTTAGAAACGCGGAAGACTGTGAGGTCCTGCAAAGAGACCTAACAAGACTGGAAGAGTGGGCAAAAAAATGGCAAATGAGTTTTAATATAGAGAAATGTAAGGTCATGCATGTAGGGAAGAAGAACCCGATGTTCAGCTACAAAATGGGGGGATCACTGCTAAGGGTAAGGAACCTTGAAAGAGACCCGAGGGTGATGGTGGACACAACATTGAAAGCATCAACTCAGTGCGCAACGGCCTCAAAGAAAGCGAACAGAATGTTGGGCATCATTAAAAAGGGTATCTCGACCAGGACGAAGGAAGTCATCATGCCGCTGTATCGTGCAATGGTGCGCCCACATCTGGAGTACTGTGTCCAATACTGGTCGCCGTACCTCAAGAAGGACATGGCAGTACTTGAGGGGGTCCAGAGGAGAGCAACTAAATTGATAAAAGGTATGGAAAACTATTCGTATGCTGACAGGTTGAAGATGCTGGGGCTCTTCTCCCTAGAAAAGCGGAGACTTAGAGGAGACATGATAGAAACCTTCAAAATCCTGAGGGGCATAGAGAAAGTGGACAGGGACAGATTTTTCAGACTGAGGAACTACTAACACAAGGGGTCACTCGGAAAAATTGAGAGGGGACAGGTTTAGAACAAATGCTAGGAGGTTCTTTTTTACCCAGAGGGTGGTGGACACATGGAACGCGCTTCCGGAGGTTGTGATAGCCCAGAGCACATTGCAGGGTTTCAAGGAAGGTTTAGACAAGTTACTAAAAGAAAAGGGGATTGAGGGTTACAGATAAAAAAGAAGAGGTAGGTTACAGAAACGGACAGGAACCACATTACAGGTCATGGACCTGACGGGCCGCCGCGAGAGCGGACCGCTGGGTGCGATGGACCAATGGTCTGACCCAGTGGTGGCAACTTCTTATGTTCTTATGTGTTGATGCCCCTGTACAGGTCATTGGTGAGGCCCCACTTAGAGTATTGTGTTCAGTTTTGGAGACCATATCTGGCGAAAGACGTATGAGGCGGTCCAGAGGAGGGCGACAAAAATGATAGGAGGCTTGCGCCAGAAAACGTATGAGGAGAGACTGGAAGCCCTGAATATGTATACCCTAGAGCAGTGTTTTTCAAACGCTGTTCCGCAGCACACTAGTGTGCCGCGAGATGTTGCCTGGTGTGCCGTACAGTGCAGACACTGATTAGGCCTCAGGCCAGGTCCCGCACGCGCTCCCATGAGACTCCCCCGGTCCCAGCTGCTGTTCAGTTTCGATCTTCTGCTCTGACGCAACCGGAAACAGGAAGTTGCAGCAGAGCAGAAGATTGAACACTGAGCAGCCGCGCGTGCATGTCGCTGAAAAACAAAACCTACAAACTAAGGTGAGGCGAAGGGAGAGAGCTGGCTAAACAGTAGGATCGATTGGGCAGGCGAGTGGTGGCTGCGGGGACCGTGCGATCGCTCGTGTTCCCGGCTCAAATTGGAAGGAGGGAGTGAAAGGGAAAAGGATTCTGGGCCAAGGGGATGAAGACGGAAAGAAAAACCCACAGCAGGAAAGAAAGGGAAGGACAGGCAGGTGAGCCAGATGCTAGAAGCAGGGGGGGGAAGAAAGAGGGAAAAAAGGTAGATGGGGTTGAAAAGAAGAGACACACTGGTATGGAAGAGGAAGATAGGGTAAATCTGGACACAGGAAGGTAACAGAAAGAGGGGAAATTATGTGCATGGGGCATAGGGACAGAGACATAAAAGGGACATGCCATGGGGATGGTATATGGACACAGGGGGGGGGGGCAATGACAGATACATAGGGGAGATATTAGAAATGGAGAAAATAGGAGCACAGAAGCGAGATGGTTTGTGGGGATGGGACAGGGACCGAGCTCGCAGGCTCCAGTGGCTTGCACAAATTACATTGTAACGTGCCATGAAAATAAGAGGGAGGAAGGTAGATAGATAAGCCACGTGAGAGGAGCTGAAGGGTAGTAGAAAGGAACAGATGGTAAAGGAGGGAGGGAAGGGTGGTGGTGGAAAGGAATAGGAACAGACATTGAAGGAGGGTGGAGAGGAACAGACCCCGAAGGGAAATGTGGAAGACAGAGTGGGAAGAAGACAGATGCCAGACTATGGGGGAGCGGAGGGAAGAAGATGGGTTCTAGACCAATTGGGGGGGGTGAAGGGAGAGGCACAGTAACAGCAAATGGAAGACGTAGAGAGAAGACACACAGTGGATGGAAGGAATTGAATGAGAAGATGTGGAAAGCAGAAACCAGACAACAAAGGTAGAAAAAAAAATTATATTTATTTATTTATTTTTTGCTTTAGGATAAAATAGTATATTAGTTGTGTTGATAAAAATTTATAAACAAAGCCCTGCCAGCTGAACATCTCTTTCTCTAGTTCAGCAGCAGGAACTTTGATTTATAAGAAAGGAATAAGCTAAATATTACAGTACTAAGGCTTATATGGATGCAGCAGGGACGGTGACGGGGATGGCAGGGGCGATGAAAGGGATGGCGGTGACGGTGACGGGGCGGTGAAGGGAACGGCTGTTGACGAAGAGCTACGTGTGTGTCTTTCTTCGATTCCAGCCAGAATATCAGCTTTGTGTTCAGCCAAACAGGCCCAGGTTTCGCACTGAATAAAGTATTTTATAATTTTTCACTATTCTGTTTACTTAATATTTCATAATAAAGTAATTATAAAATACTTTCTTTTTGTTTATTTGATTCCTATTCAAGAGAATTACTTTATATATAGTCAATATAGGCACAGAGTTAAATTTTTTAACATTTTCTAATGGTGGTGTGCCTCGTGATTTTTTTCATGAAACAAGTGTGCCTTTGCCCAAAAAAGGTTGAAAAACACTGCCCTAGAGGAAAGGAGAGACAGGGGAGATATGATTCAGAAGTTCAAATACTTGAAGGGTATTAACGTAGAACAAAATCTTTTCCAGAGAAAGGAAAATGGTAAAACCAGAGGACATAATTTGAGGTTGAGGGGTGGTAGATTCAGGGGCAATGTTAGGAAATTCTACTTTACAGAGAGGGTAGTGGATGCCCGGAATGCGCTCCCGAGAGAGGTGGTGGAGAGTAAAACTGTGACTGAGTTCAAAGAAGCGTGGGATGAACACAGAAGATTTAGAATCAGAAAATAATATTAAATATTGAACTAGGCCAGTTACTGGGCAGACTTGCACGGTCTGTGTCTGTGTATGGCCGTTTGGTGGAAGATGGGCAGGGGAGGGCTTCGATGGCTGGGAGGGTGTAGATGGGCTGGAGTAAGTCTTAACAGAGATTTCGGCAGTTGGAACCCAAGCACAGTACCGGGTAAAGCTTTGGATTCTTGCCCAGAAATAGTTAAGAAGAAAAAATTAAAAAAATTTTTTTTTTTAATTTAAATTGAATCAGGTTGGGCAGACTGGATGGACCATTCAGGTCTTTATCTGCCGTCATCTACTATGTTACTATATTACTATCTTAACTACACTCTACCCACTTAATTTTCAGCCAGTGTTCATGTCTTCTGATCAAGAATCCTATTGTGAACCACATTGACTCTTATTGCGAATTGCATTGTATCTTATTGTGAATCACATTGAATCCTAGTCAAAACTTGCGGTATAGAAGTAAAATTTATGGTATGGTAGTTTTTCTAATTCTGCTATATCTTTTTTTGAGATGTGGCAAACAGAATTGAACATAGTACTCCTTGTATGGCCTCCTCATGGAGTGATAGAAATTAATAGGAATAGAAGCATTATAACATTCTTTATTTCCTAACATTCTTTGCTTTATTGGCTGTTGCACATATTGGTGGGCTTTCACAATGGTGTGCTAGAGTGCAGTGCATGCTAAATGCAGAGCTGCCCATAGAATGGGGGGCTCAGCATTTAGTATGTGTTGCTCACTAACGCTCCAAGTTTATTAGTTTTTAATATCCCGACCATCAAGCAAATGTCTGGCCGGTTAACAATGTTTTGTAGAGGCTAAAAATGTTATAAAATAAAGTGAACATAAATGACATAGACTAGACAAACTGGAAGGTGAGGAAAGTAAGGGAAGGAGGGGAGAAATTACATAATTTAGTAAAGAAGGGGGAGGTGGGGAAGGGATAGAACGTGAGGGATAGGGTGGCATTATTGAAGCAAGTCCTTTGTAAAAGGACCCAACTGAGCAGATGATGAATTACACCAGTTGAAGTGTATCCCTGGTTTACTCCAATCATTTCTAGAATGACCTTTTCCTTAGGATACAAGAGGATACAATGCATTTTCTGTGTTAAGTAAATCAATTTTTAAGTAATCTGACCTTTTTTTTTTTTATACTTTTCTCTTTTTCCACCAATGCATACTGTACTACTAACAGGTTTAGAATCTGGCTTTGTGGGACCTGTGATGCTTAATGCTTAATTTATTTTACAACAGGCGAGGAATACCAGCTGAGCCTTTGTACGTTGGCTATTGTGAACAAGAGAGTGGCTACTAACTACATAAAACTTGAACAAATGAAGCAAAGTGCCTTTGTAGAAAATGAAGGGGATCAAAGTAGTAGTATCTTCTAAGAAGTCAAAACTTGCAGTAAAAGAATCAAAGAAAAATACATATTGTACTTTGAAATTGTGGAATAAAAAGTTGTGAAATTATTTGAAAATATTCTTTTATTTTTTAAGATTTGATATGTGTAATTGGAATAAATGATAAATATAATTTTAATGTATTGAATTTATTTATTTATTCACTTTGCTATAGCTCAGTAGTTTACATGAATTTCCATAGCTCAGTAGTTTACATGAATTTATTCAGGTACTCAAGCATTTTGCCTTGTCTGTCCTAGTGGGCTCACAATCAGTCTATCTAATGTACCTGGGGCAGTGGGGAGATTAAGTGACTTGCCCAGGGTCACAAGGAATGGCATGGATTTGAACCCACAACCTCAGGGTGCTGAGGCTGTAGCTTTATCCACTGTACCAAACTCTCCTATGGTAAAAAAAAAAAAAAAAGTGGGGGTTTTACTTTCCTGAAGTTTAATAAACCTGCCAGTGATCTAATAGTTGGTGGAATTTTGTTCCATAATGACATCAGCCTGTGGTGAGAGCTCAGTGTTCCCAGAAGTTTTCAGACAATAGCTCACTGGCCTAAAAACCAGTAGACAAGTGAAGAATTGTGAGAGTAGAACATGGAGAGATGTGGCAAGGCCTTGGCAATGGTGAATGCCTACAGTGCTATCTTTAGTATATCTTACAAAACTATTAGATCACTTTAGTTACATAGACAATGACACGGGGACAGAATTTGTCCTCAAAGATAACTGTGGGAAACCATCGTGTCTATCTCAATCTCAGTCACTCTACACCAGCATTATTTAATGCAAGGCTTGAGGGGTCAGTGGCTGTGCCCATTCATACTCTGATTCTTCCCTTGCTCCTTAAAGAATGACACTAGGATGGTTTCCTGCAGTTAACCCCATCAAGTCTAGTAAAGACATACTCCCTGATATTCATACCATCAACAAATCTTCCACTGTCCAAAATATAATATATCACTTATGGCCTAAGTGGTTTATATTCAGGAATTCAAGCATTTCCCTTATCTGTCCCGGTGGGCTCACACTCTATCTGGGGCAATGGGGGATTAAGGGACTTGCCCAGGGTCACAAGGCGCCGTCTGGGATTTCAACCCATAACCTCAGGATGCTATATCCGGCAACTGACATTGAATTTCTGTTCTAGTTTTAGCTGGCCAAGACATAACAGGCTAGGCTAATATTCAGCAGCTAGCTGGTTAAGCCTCAATAGCCAAAGATAGACCACCCTTCTGGTTGGCTGGCAAACATAGCCAGCAAGCTGCTGAATTTGGCAGTGATTATGTCACATGACATAGCCGTTCACCAACCAATCTCTAAGCTGGATATTCAGTAGAAGATAACCATAACCATATTCAGCAGCACCAGGAAATAAAATGGCTCTCTTTGTGGGATACCTATGTGCTATTTAGTGAACCGGGAGCCGTTCCCAGCTAGCTAAATAGCAATGAATATCAGCCTCATAGGATTGGATTTACTAAAAGTTTCTGCTATACTGTGCACTAATTTGTGTTTACTGCTGGTCCATTGCATAAAATAAGATCTGTTCAGGGTCTCCTGAAAAGGACCAGCTGAAACATAAACGCATACATTTCACTCCAACTTGTAAGTTGCGTGGCTTTACTCATTGCTGGGAAAAGATTATTTCTGCACATGTAAACAATGCCTTTATTTATGTGTAGGGTACTCTACTGCAGTGATTCCCAACCCTGTCCTGGAGGAACACCAGGCCAATTGGGTTTTCAGGCTAGCCCTAATGAATATGCATGAAGCAAATTTGCATGCCTATCACTTCCATCATATGCAAATCTCTCTCATGCATATTCATTAGGGCTAGCCTGAAAACCCGATTGGCCTGGTGTTCCTCCAGGACAGGGTTGGGAACCACTGCTCTACTGTATATTTGAATAAAATCAGTTTCCAAAGACACGTGCCCCTTTACAATGTCTTTCAATAGTAGTATTTTTTTGTTTCACTTTTAACCTTTTACTCAAAATCCAAGAAAATGTTTCCTCTCAACTTATTTTCTAGAGGCAGTTTCACTCTACAGTTTTAAAATTACCTTTGTTTTCCCTCTCCCTTCCCACACACATACATTAGTTTCATCCAGGAGGTATCCTTATGAGAAAGCTGGACTTCTATAAAACTTTCTGCCATCGTTATATTGTATATTTATATGATCCCTCTGTCTTTTCAGTTTCAGAATGTCTCTCAATTGTCATCTACTTTCCCTGTGTAGGGCTATCAGTCTATTCAGGCATTCATTTTCAAAACAGAAAGAAGTCTAGAAACGGCATAAACTGTTAATCACCAAAACATCCAAGTGCCGATTTTTTAAACTGACTTTTTAGATGTTTTTCCCTCCATTATGTCTAAAATCTTAAGGGGGTATGTTATTGGGCAAGCCTTACATCTTGGATGTCTTGCAAGGAAAATGAAACCTTTCTGAATACATCCAGGGCATCATTTAGATGTTTCATGTTAGACCTGTTTTAAAAGAGCATAAGGGCTAAAAAAAGGTACCCAAACTGACCAGATGACCACTGGATGCATGAAGTTCCCCACACACACATACCCTTTCCTAGTGGTCACTGATTCCCCTCCCACCCCCTCCAAAGATGTGAAAGAAACAGTACATACTAGCCTCTGACAGCTGAAGATATTGGAAATTCAAGCAGAGCAGCAAGCAGGTGCCTGGAGTAGCCTAGTGGGCATGTAGTAAACCATAGAGTGGGGGATCCAAGCCCATATCCCACCCTACCCACTACATTTATGGTGGAAAGCATGAGGCTGCCAAAACTCACCCATACCTACAGTACTGCCATATAGGTGACACCTGCAGACATAAGGGCTATTGGGGGTGCTAGACAAGGGCATAGGTTTTGGGGGAGTTTTGGACAGCTTAATAGATGTCCCCTAAGATTTTATCTGTTAACATGAATACTATTCTCTGCCCTGTGAATAAATTGTGAATGTAGCTGGACCCTCCCACACCCCTGTTTTAGAAAATTATCGAGATAATGTAATGTAATTTATTTCTTATATACCGCTACATCCGTTAGGTTCTAAGCGGTTTGTAGAAAATATACATTAAGATTATAAATGAGGAAGATAAGAAGGTACTTAAAAAATTCCCTTACTGTCCCGAAGGCTCACAATCTAACTAAAGTACAGTGGGGCCGTCGCATAACGAACGCCTCGCACAGGCGAACGCTGTCGCACGAATTTCATGTTGTTTCACACAACGAAGTTGCGGCCCGAGCTGCATCCTTCCGCGCAGGCACTGCGCTTAACTGCCCCTCTCTCCGCCTGGCTCCCTGTTGCAGT
This sequence comes from Geotrypetes seraphini, assembly GCF_902459505.1. NCBI lineage: Eukaryota > Metazoa > Chordata > Amphibia > Gymnophiona > Dermophiidae > Geotrypetes > Geotrypetes seraphini. The sequence continues at coordinate 26,946,988 of NC_047084.1, forward strand.
GAGCGGACCGTCGGCTCGCAGGGGCCCGGCGCCTACTGCTGATGCATTGGGGTGGGGGCGGACTACTCTCGCCGCTTCCCACCCGATGCTAGAGAAAAAAAAAATGAACAGTTAAGTCCCAGTTATTTGCCGCTGAGACTCTGCCCTCTCTCACTGTAAAATTAGACTCTACTTAGTCTGTCTTTAAATTTAAAAAATGTGTGTTGTTTTAAAAAACAATTATGTTTTTAGATGTATCTAAATAAAAATAACAAAAAATTTATCTTTTTTTATGTCATCTTAGCATATTTTATGCTACAGAACGAATTATTTTTTTTAACATGTATTGTTATGGGAAAACGCGTTTCACATAACGAACTTTTCGCATAACAAACTTGCTCCTGGAACCAATTAAGTTCGTTGTGTGAGGCACCACTGTACCTGGAAATTAATAAAGAAGAGAAAATAAAGATGGTTGAAAAAAGAAAAATTATATGTGAACTTATAGGATGGAAATTAAACTGACAGTGAAGAACTGTATGAAAAATAGAGAGGGTAGGTTACAATCTATTTATGGTATTTGTTTAATTGGAAGGTGTTAAGGTGGGTAATTTGGGGGAAGGTTATCTGAAGGTAGGTGAATCTTCTGGAGGTAAAAAAGGAGGGGTTAAGATATTTGGATGAATTTTTTGAAAAGCAGGGTTTTGATTTCTTTTCTGAATGTTTTGAAGTTGTCTATTGAAGATCCTAATTTTCCCTTGCAGTGCAAAGGGCAAAGGATTCCGGATGATAGGTGAAGCACCAAAGCAGTCTCTTGTATTGTAAGGGGGGATAGATGAGCCTGCCTTTAAAACCGAGGACCCAAAGTGGTCTCCACTCTGTAAAACTTTGCAAAGATATGAAGGGTAGACCACCTTTCACCGGAAGTTACATCAGGAGAGACTCGGCAGCAAGAAGGTTCCCAGAGCAGCGCTGTGTGCAGGAAGCTTCCAAATGGCTGGTATGCCGCCCTGGGAGGTGGAAGGGGCTGACACAAAAATCATGGGTTTGTGTTGGGGGTTTTTTGTTGCCAGTGTTCGGGGAGCCAGGGAGAGTGGGTGCAAGGGCTGTTGGATCCGCTATAGGGAGGGGGGCTGCTGACCAGGAGGTGTAGGAAGGGAGGCAACTCACGGCAGATCCTTTATTGCACGGACAAAGCCATTCACCGCTCTATGGGGTGGTGAATGGCCTTGTCCCCTTACCCACGGCAACCAATCGATTTCTCCCCCATTTCTGCAGGTTACCCGTGACCAGCCGCAGGAAACACTTACCGTGTCATTCTCTAGCTCGTAACTCTAGACCAGGGGTGTCAAATGTTGGTCCTTGAGGGCCACAAGCCAGTCGGGTTTTCAGTATTTCCCCAATGAATATGCATGAGATCTATTAGCATACAATGAAAGAAGTGCATGTAAATAGATCTCATGCATATTCATTGGGGAAATCCTGACTGGATTGCGGCCCTTAATCTATATATATATAAAATCGGAGGTGTGTATGTGTGTATGTGCCGCGATCACGCAAAAACGGCTTGACCGATTTGAACGAAACTTGGTATGCAGATCCCTCACTACCTGGGATGATATGTTCTGGGGGTCTCGCGGCCCACCTGCACACGTGGGCGGAGCTACAAACAGAAAATCTGATTTCACCCATTCAAGTCAATGGAAAAAATGTAAAAAGCTGTGGGACCGATTTGAACGAAACTTGGTATGCAGATCCCTCACTACCTGGGGTGATATGTTCTGGGGGTCTCGTGGCCCACCTGCACACGTGGGCGGAGCTACAAACAGAAAATCAGATTTCACCCATTCAAGTCAATGGAAAAAATGTAAAAAGCTGTGGGACCGATTTGAACGAAACTTGGTATGCAGATCCCTCACTACCTGGGGTGATATGTTCTGGGGGTCTCGCGGCCCACCTGCACACATGGGCGGAGCTGCAAACAGAAAATCTGATTTCACCCATTCAAGTCAATGGGAAAAATGTAAAAAGCTGTGGGACCGATTTGAACGAAACTTGGTATGCAGATCCCTCACTACCTGGGGTGATATGTTCTGGGGGTCTCGCGGCCCACCTGCACACATGGGCGGAGCTGCAAACAGAAAATCTGATTTCACCCATTCAAGTCAATGGGAAAAATGTAAAAAGCTGTGGGACCGATTTGAACGAAACTTGATATGCAGATCCCTCACTACCTGGGGTGATATGTTCTGGGGGTCTCGCGGCCCACCTGCACACGTGGGCGGAGCTACAAACAGAAAATCAGATTTCACCCATTCATGTCAATGGAAAAAATGTAAAGAGCTGCCATTCTCACAGTAATTCAAAAACTGCTTGACCGATTTGACCGAAACTTGGTATGCAGATCCCTCACTACCTGGGGTGATATGTTCTGGGGGTCTCGCGGCCCACCTGCACATGTGGGCGGAGATACAGACAGAAAATCAGATTTAACCCATTCATGTCAATGGAAAAAATGTAAAAAGCTGCCATTCTCACAGTAATTCCAACTACCTGGGGTGATATGTTCTGGGGGTCTCGCGGCCCACCTGCACACATGGGCGGAGCTACAAACAGAACATCAGATTTCACCCATTCATGTCAATGGAAAAAAAGTAAAACGCTGCCATTCTCACAGTAATTCAAAAACGGCTTGACCGATTTGAACGAAACTTGGTATGCAGATCCCTCACTACCTGGGGTGATATGTTCTGGGGGTCTCGCGGCCCACCTGCACATGTGGGCGGAGCTACAAACAGAAAATCAGATTTCACCCATTCATGTCAATGGAAAAAATGTAAAAAGCTGCCATTCTCACAGTAATTCCAACTACCTGGGGTGATATGTCCTGGGGGTCTCGCGGCCCACCTGCACACGTGGGTGGAGCTACAAACAGAACATCAGATTTCACCCATTCATGTCAATGGAAAAAATGTAAAACAGCTGCCATTCTCACAGTAAATCTAAAAACGGCTTGACTGATTTGAACGAAACTTGGTATGCAGATCCCTCACTAACTGGGGTGATATGTTCTGGGGGTCTCTTCAACCCAAGAATTTATATGTTCTTGCTCCTGGAGGTGAAAACTAAAAAATGTTGTTTATAATCAAGTTTTGTGTTAGTTGTATTGTATTCATTTTGTCAAATATTTCACATTATAATTTTGAATATTGTACTTTTTATAAAGCTGTAAAAAAATAATTTCATTCATCACTATAAAGTATCTTTATTTGAATCCATTTACAGTGTTATTGCTATAATTAAATACCCGTGCAACGCCGGGGCATCAGCTAGTGACTAATATTTGACACCCCAGCTCCAGACGATTGATGGACCATTTCTCTGAGCGAGAGTCCACCAGCCCCTGAACCAGATGCCCATTGGCAATGGGCTTGCCCAGCCATAAAGGCTGGCACCTTATCATCAATATCACCCAGGAGGATATGTGCAGAGGTGCAACCTTCGACCAAAGAGTTTTGGGCGGAGCCACAAATGCAAGCAATTCTGTGACGACTATGGAAAGTGGACACGAAGTGAGTCCGCCTGGTGAGACCAGTAGGATGATAATAATAATAATAACTTTATTTTTGTATACCACAATACCACAAAACAGTTCAGAGCAGTTAAAAGGAGAAGAGACTGTACATTTACAGCGGAAGAGTGCAGAGTCAGATTAACCAGGGTAAAGTAACCAGTAATATGTAACAATTAAAATTAAAAAGTAAGATAGGTACTTAGAAATTCCCTTACTGTCCCGAAGGCTCATAATCTAACTAAAGTTTGATTTTAAAGGCAAGTAAAAGTATTTTATAAGTTGCTGGTGCGATATGGGGAGCCAGTGGGCTTCGTGGAGTAAAGGGGTAACTTGACCGTATTTCCTTGCCTTATATAAAAGTTTAATAATAATAATAATAACTTTATTTTTGTATACCGCAATACCATAAAACAGTTCAGAGCGGTTTACAGGAGAAGAGACTGTACATTTACAGCGAAGATTAACCAGGGTAAAGTAACCAGTAACAGTAACAATTAAAATTAAAAAGTAAGATAGGTACTTAGAAATTCCCTTACTGTCCCGAAGGCTCACAATCTAACTAAAGTACCTGGAGAATAACAAAGAAGTGAAAAATAGAGATAGAAGAAAAATAAGAAATAAACATTCTAACAAGACTACATTGATCTAAAATACTTTGGAAGGTTGAAGAGAGGAGAGAAAGGAATATATACAGTTACAAGGGAGTGCAGGATGAGGATAGTAAGATCCGGGGAAGAAGAGGTATATAGGTGAGGAAGGAGAGGAAAGGAAGGAAGGATGGGGTTAGAGAAATTTATCAAAGAGGTAAGCTTTGAGAGATTTTCTGAAGGATAGGTAGGATGGGGCAAGAGAGATGAGGGTGGTAAGGCAATCATTCCATTTGCCAGCTTGAAAAGAGAGGGTTTTATCCAGGAATCTTTTGTAAATACATCCCTTTGGTGAGGGGAAGGCAAACAGGTGGGCATTGCGTGTTCGGTTAGAGCCTGGGAACACAAAGTGACGTGACAGGTATATCAGGGATGATCCAGTCAAGATTTTAAAGCAGAGGCAAGCGAATTTGAAGATGACCCTTGCTTCAATTGGAAGCCAATGAAGTTTTCTGTAGAAGGGGCTAACATGGTCAGACTTTTTGAGGCCATAGATGAGGCGGACGGCGGTGTTCTGAATAAGTCTAAGATGTTTAATGGTTTTTTGTAGGAACCCAAATAGATGATGTTGTAATAATCCAAGGTGCTTAAGATTAGGGATTGGACCAGCAAACTGAAGGTGGAGAAATCAAAGTAGTGTTTGATAGAACAGAGTTTCCAAAGGGTGGAAATAGGGAATCCTGGAAGGGGTGCATATGTGTCATTGCCCAAGGAACCACCTCTATTGGTTGCTGCCATTGACCCAAAAACCTGGAGGTAGTGCCCAGCTGTAGGAGCTGGCATTGTCAAGAGGTCCGAAATTTGTTTCCCAAGTATCTGCTTACATGGCTTGGGATGGAAGACATGGCTCTTTGCCATGTTGAAACTAACCCCCAGATGCTCCAGGCACTGAGCCGGTTCCAAACAATTTTTCTGGAGGTTGACTATCCAACCCAGGTCTTGCAAGAGGTCTGTCACCTGTGTCACTACTTGATCCCCTCCAATTTGGATTGGCTCTGAACAGCAAATTGTCCAAATATGGATGCACCTGTATCCGAGCCTTGCAAAGATGCTCTGCTACCACAATGATCACCTTGATGAAGGTGCATGGAGCTGTTGCCAGCCCAAAGGGCAGGATGGAGAATTGGAAATGCCTCTCTAAAACATGGAATCTCGTACTTCCTATGTTCTGGAAATATAGGGATGTGAAGACAGGCCTCTGTCAAATTCAGGGAAGCTAGAACTTCTCCCAGTGCCAATGCCGCAGTTTCCATGCAGAAGCAAGGTACTCTCAATGCCACATTTACCAACTTCAGATCCAGAGTTGGATTCCAGTCATATGAGTCCTTCTTGGACACTATGAAATATGTGGAGGGCCATTTTCAAAAGTGGGACCGCTCAAAGTCCAAAAATAGATATTTTTTGAAAATCTTTACTTGGGCGTCCAGGCCACCAAAACATCCAAAGTTATACCCCAGTGTGCAGAATCACTTTGGAGTCCATAATCCAAAAAAAAGGATCTCTGCAGGATGAAGCCTGAAGTTCAGATACTATGTGGGCTGATGAAATGGCCACCAGGAAAACCATCTTGATGGCGAGATCCACAAAGGATGCCTGGTCCTAAAGCTCATAGGGCGGATGAGCAATGGACTGGAGAACCAAACTGAGATTCCAAGTCGGACAGTGTTGATGCAGCAGAGGATGAAGACACAATGTGCCCCTGAGAAACCTGACAATGTCTGGATGAGTGGCCAGAGAGCTTCTCAGAGGTTTAGGACCGAGGCAAGAAAGACCAGCAATCTGAACCCTCAGAGAGCTGATGGCCAGTCCTTTTTCCAGCCCATCATGAAGGAAGGTGAGAATCAGTGGTACTAACTTCAAGGTTTGATCCTCATTCTTCTGGATGCACCAAGATTGATAACATCTCCAAAACTTTGCATAAGCTGCCACAGTTGACTTTTTTTTTTTTCCTTTGCAAGAGAGTAGCTATCACACCCAAAGAGTAGCCTCTGCAGACTAAGGCTACATGCTCAAGAGCCAGGCCATAAGACCAAAGCGGTCCAGATCCTGGAGCGCAATTGGGCCCTGCATAAGGAGACAATGACAAGGAAGCTTGAGCTCCTGATTCTGCTGTAAATGAACAAGGTCGGCATACTTCTACCTCAGCTGCCTCGGCCAGTTGGGCACCACGAGCCTCACCTCACCCCGTTAAGCCTTGATCCATTGCAGCAGATGGCCTAAATCAGTGCTGTGCTAGTTACTGTAAAAAAAAGTTAGTTACTAGTTACATGAGATAAAAAGTAACTAGTTACTGATTTCAGTTACTCTTCACTAAATGTAAATAACTACTTTACTAGTTACTAAAAAATTAACTAGGTAGTTAATAGTTACTTTATTAATTATAACTATATGAACATTACAAGTACAGGTACTTAAAAAACCTATTTAACATGACCAGTTCCTTCCCAATCTCCACCCACCACACTCTCTACCCCTTTCAAATCTAAAATGTTTCTAATTACCCAACATGTATCACCTCAAGTTCCCGACAATTCTTATATAATTCCTATGTAATTTTTATAATTATTATGTAAAGTTACAATTCTTGTAACCTTCTGATAAATCTTATGTAATCTGCCTTGAACCACAAAGTAATGGTGGAATAGAAATCACTAATGTAATGTAATGTACTTTATTTTCAAATGAGTTTCTTATTGGCTCTGAGCATTAAAAGTATTTCAAAATGCTCGTCGGTTAAAATATTTCTATGTGGTGTAAGAATCTGTCCACTGATGCTAAAAAGTCTCTCCACTGGTGCGCTTGATGGAAGGCTCATATTCTTCAGAATAAACACTTCTTTCACAGTTGGATAGCACTAGAAACTGGATATATCACATGCAGCATCATTCAAGAAGAGGTCTAGTTCCAACTGCACAACGCTGTCCCCTTTATTTGATTCATAGAAGCAGAAGAAGCTGGTGTCTTCACTGGAAGTTGATGCTGAAATACAAGTTGTGTTTGCAGTGTCAGCCTGAACCTGCATTGCTTGCATCAGCAAGTATTTGGCACGAGCTCTAGCAGCATCTAACTGGATTCAGCACAGCTTGAATTGTGGATGTGAAACACTTGCTACTATTAAATCATCCTTAGCTTCAAGTGGACCAAAGCGCTTAGTGATTCCAATTAGAGCATCAACAAATGGACTGTCAAATTTGAGCAAAGGCCTGATGGAGGTAAGATGTGCACACAAGGAAGAAATTATTGGCAGAACTCTCATGAAACACTGGTCTTCAGCCTATAGTGTGTCCAGTGCCATAGCAATTGGTTTCATCACCTTAATATACATACTCTGCCATGAAAGCAATTTCATTTGAGTGGAAAGCTGTTAAGGAAAGCTTCACACAGATGTCATTAAAAACAGTTTCAGACTTCTTCTTTACAATAGAATGCACTTTGCCAACAACATAATAGAATGAATTCTATTTAGTAATATTTGGTACAGCAAGTGTGGTTTCTGAAGTTTTGTATACTATTTCAGCTGCCTGTGGACTTTTAATGCACTTATTCCAGAGGGACTGCATTTTGCCAAGGTTCTACAGTTTAACTTCTTGTAATTTGCATCTTCATTGGCCCCTTCTGAATCAGACACAGCAATCAAGTTTATTGTGTGGGTACTACAATGATGGTGAGATGGAAGTTCATACTCTGTTGCTTCTGCATGTTTGGTTGTCTAGGATGTCAGCAATGTTTGTGAAGGTCACCTCTCTGTTGTCGATTTGTGAGGGCACAACTTGTGTTGTTTCTACGACAGTTGTTTCTGTCTCCAAGAACACCTTGAATGCCTTAATAAAGTTTGACCTGTTGTCAGTAACTGTGCAGAAAACCTTATCAGTGATAACAATTTAGAGTGGATCTTTGAGTGTGGATGCAATCAGGTCGAAAGTATGTTGTCCTCGCAAAAGTGAACATGACAATGCTGCAGACTTTTGGTCCAATATGCTGATCTCGATCCATAGAAACATAGTAAAAAACAGCAGAAAAGGGCTATAGCCCACCAAGTCTGCTCATTCCAAGTATCCCCTCCCCTGAATTTACTCCCTTAAAGATCCCATGTGAGTATCCCATTTTCTCTTAAAATCCGTCACGCTGCTGGCCTTTATCACCTGGAGTGGGAGTCTGTTCCAATGATCCACTACTCTTTCGGTAAAGAAGTACTTCCTGGAGTCGCTATGAAACTTTCCTCCCCTGATTTTCAGCAGATGCCCTCTGGTGGTCAAGGGTCCCATGAGCCAGAAGATATCATCTTCTGACTCAATGCGTCCCGTGATGTACTTATATGTTTCAATCATATCTCCCCGTTCTCTTCTTTCCTCAAGTGAGTACAGCCGCAATTTTTTAAATCTTTCTTCATATGTGAGATCCTTGTGCCCCAAGACCATCCTGGTGGCCATTCGCTGAACCGACTCGATCCTCAGCACGTCCTTTCGGTAGTGTGGTCTCCAAAACTGAACACAGTACTCCAAGTGAGGCCTCACCATGGCTCTGTACAACGGCATCATAACTTCAGGTCTCCTGCTGACGAAACCACTGTGGATACACCCCATCATTTGTCTTGCCCTGGAGGAAGCCTTCTCCACTTGATTGGCAACCTTCATGTCCTCACTAATGATCACCCCTAGGTCGCGTTCCGCCGTGGTCCTAACCAAGGTCTCACCATTTAGTACATAAGTTCTACGCGGGTTTCTCTTACCCAGGTGCATTATCTTGCATTTTTTAGCATTGAAGCCTAGCTGCCAAGTAGTTGACCATTGTTCCAGCAACAGTAGGTCGTGTGTCATATTATCAGGTAATAAGCTTTTGCCTACTATGTTGCAAAGTTTGGCTTCGTCGGCGAACAGTGATACCCTTCCTCTAAGTCCTTGCATCATATCTCTTATGAATAAGTTAAATAGAATCGGGCCCAGGACCGAGCCCTGCGGCACTCCACTGATCACGTCTGATGCTTCGGATGGGGTACCGTTCACCACCACCTTCTGCAGTCTACCGCTCAGCCAATCCCCAACCCATGTAGTTAGAGTGTCTCCTAATCCTTTCGATTTCAGCTTGTTCAGCAATTTTCGATGAGGGACGCTATCAAATGCTTTACTGAAGTCCAAATATACCATGTCCAGTGACTCTCCGGCGTCCAGTTGTCTAGTAACCCAGTCAAAAAAAGCTAATCAGATTAGATTGGCAGGATCTACCCTGGGTGAACCCGTATTGGTGTGGATCACGCAGTTTTTCTTCATCTAGGATTGTGTCAAGATGTATGGTAACTCCAAAAAAAAGCTTCTATTGTGAGAGGTCCATGTGTCAGCTGTTGTGCAGACTTCAGTCACAAGTGACAACTTATTCTGAAGGTCGTCTGTCGTCTTATGATACTGGTCCTCAACGTAAGAGCCTTGCGAGTCAATACGTTTTTGCCTCGTTGAAGACCAGTGACCAACTGAATGAATTCTGGTGACTCGACCACTGAGAAGGCTTACAAGTTCCCAAATACAAAATTTGTGATGAGATCATTGACCCTTTTCTGTGACACAATGATGCCCGTTACTATTCTATGAAGCAGCAAAAGTTTGATGTTTCATTGGCAGAGATTCTGATTCATCTGATGAAGAACAGCTTGCTGATCTCTTCAACGATGGCAGTTTATCATGCGCAGCCAAGTGAACATTTTGCAGATGCTTCTTAAGATTTGCTTTAGTATTCATTGCACAGCTGTAGGTCTGCTTAGAAGCTGGTGGACAAAGTTTGCAATGTACATGGATATTTCTGCAGTCTGACCATAACGAAAAATTAGTCTCTTTAAAGCAGTGTATTTCAAACTGTGTGCCGAAGCACACTAGTGTGCCTCCTGAGATTCCAAGTGTGCCTGCACACTGAGGAGGAAGAGAGGCGCCTGCCAGCTGACTTCCCTACGTGGTACAGCACCAGCGCTACCCAATTTGCCAAAGGCCTGCATGTTTTCACCTTCTCTCTAGCGTCCTCCAGCTTCCCCCCTGGCCTCCCGGTTCACCTTTAAAGCTAATTTCAGCAGCCTGCAGAAGATCACCGGTAGGTAAAATGATTTTATTTTCAATATAGTGATTGAAATGTATCAGTTTTGAGAATTTATATCTGCTGTGTATATTGTGTGTATATGAAAAAATTGCATTACAATTTGTAAAGGGGATGGGATCTGAGGCAGAGCTTGAATGGGCCTAGGGAGGTCTGTGGTTGGGTACTCAGTTGATATTTGTTAGACTTAGGGGGTACTTAGCTTGAAGTAGTTGAGAAACACTGCTGTAGGCAATCAGCTGGTGCCAGTACCTCTCCTTCTCTCCAGCCCTCTTCCCTGCTGGCACGCCCTACTGGCCTCTCAGGGCCCATCTGGTGAACCTCTGCACATGCGCGGATGTCGATGTGATGTCATCATGCATATGTGTGATGTCATCACGGTGATGTCAATGCACTTCTGGGTGCCTCAAGCCATGGCCACTACTTTTAGTGTGCCCCAGCTCAAGAAAGTTTGGGAGATACTGCTTTAAAGTATGCAAAAATAATCTAGCCCTTTATGAAGCAATTCTTTCAGTTCAGTAGAGCCCATTTGGCTGGCTGTCACCATGTATAGCCGGTACATGGGTAGGTATTGTAATGCACTGTGGCAAGGTAAGAGAAACAAGTTGAACTGGAAGCTTAATGAATAAAATAGCACGAATGGAAATTAGTGATCAATTGTTCTGCATGCTATGTAAACAGTAACGCAAAAGTAACTTGTAATTTTGTTAGTAGATACCAAAATAAAGTAACTTTACTTAGTTTAGTCGATCTTATAAAAAAAATAACTAGTTACATTGATAGTTACCTAAAAATGCATCTAATTACAGTAATTAGCGTTACTGTAACAAGTTACTCCCCAGCATTGCCTATTATGGGCCACAGAGAGAAGACAAAGATCCTCCAGCAGCCAGGGCTGCACCAATGTTTCCAAGCCTTCACTTCCTGGCTCATGACACCTGACAAACCGATCCGCTTTCTTGTTGGACGCCGATGCCATCAGGTCGAACAGATGGCCCCATTTCTCCACTAAGCAGCTGAAAGCTCTCTGGGATAGGGACCACTCCCCAGGATCCAGAGTCTGACAGCTGAGAAAATCTGCCTGTACATTGTCTACTCTGGCCAAGTGCACTGCAGAAATGTCTGGAGTAAAGCCCTGTCTAGAAGTCCCAGAGGAGCCCTCTCTCGTGGGCTCCACTGCAACCACACATCAGAGCAGAACAGAAACACACCTTCTCAGTTCGTTTCCAGAAGGAAAATTTGAAGATGGTAGTACAGTCACTAGGGAAGGAGGCAGAGCTGAAAGATGTGATTGACATCTTTTTGCAAACAGTTTATGGGAAGAGGGAAAAAAACCTATTGTCCAGAACCCTTTGCACTACAAAAATAATTGAAGAGTTTGACCTGTATATTATCATATTGTCCACCAGGGGAATGGAGATAATGTTAAGGATGATTTTTTTAAACTTTGTATTAGATTAAGTGGTAAAAGTGGAGCATATAATTGTGTTAGGTGATTTAAATATTAATTTGGATATTACTGCAATGGAACTAAGGGCTCCTTTTACTAAGGCGCGCTAGCGTTTTTAGCGCATGCAGCAGATTAGCGTGTGCTAACCCCACGCTACGCGGCTAAAACTAACGCCAGTTCAAAGCTGGCATTAGAGTCTAGCACGCGCGGCATTGTAGTCTGCACTATTCCGCGCGTTAATGCCCTAACGCAGCTTAGTAAAAGAAGCCCTAAGTGAATTCTTAACATTTTTGGAAAATATCAATTTAAACACATCATCTTTTCCATCAACACACGAGAAAGGGCATCAGCTAGTGTTTCTAGCATACACTAATATAGAATCCAATTCAATTAGAGAACATAGTGTGCCTCCTGAAATTTCAAGTATGCCATGGCACACTGGGGAGGAGGAGAGGTGCTGGATGACTGCCTACAGGATGTGGCTCTCACTGTGAGAAGCACGTCCTGTAGGCAATCAGCCGGCACCAGCGCCTATCCTTCTCTCCGGCCCTCTTCCCTGCTGGCACCCCTCACTGGTGTCTCGTGGCCCGTCTGAAGGGCCTTAGCGCATGCGTCATGCATGAGCGTGACATCACCAGGGCAACATCTGCACACTTCTGGGTGCCTCGAACTGCGGCCACTACCTTTAGTGTGCCATAGGACGAGAAAGTTTGTGGGGCACTGACATAGAGCAGTCATGTCCAACTTCGAACAGGTCGTGATCTACTTTTTCCGGCTAAAAGTGCTGATGATCTACCACCATATGAAAATTAAGTTTCCAATTAAATTTGAACCTAATAAAGTTGGAGTATCCCCCTCCCCCATTTTTAATGAACCTTCTGTCATTTACTTGGATGTGATCAGCTGTTAAGCAAATTAAGTAAAAACAGAGACGCAAAGATCCAGTAAGAACTGTGAGGGGAAATGGAAAGTACATTTTTAAAAAAAGTTTTATTAATAACTTTATTTAACTTCTATTGAGTAATTTGTGTTAAATTTAGGTTGAATATTGATCCAGGCTGATCTCGCACAATCTTTAATATTTCGCTCTTGCTCATTAGTGAGATGTCTGAGCCTATATTTCATCCACCAGCTTTTTGAAGTTGGGTGTATATTGTGTGAGGGTCAGTCTCTGGGAATCCTGGAGATGTTCATCTGTCATGTTGGAATGTTGTGTACTTTTTGTCATTTTCAGATGGGAAAATGCAGATTCACACAAATAAGTTGAACCAAAACAGGAGTGTACAGCTTCACTGCATCTTCTCAAGTTGGGAAATTTGTCTCTAGGCACTAGCTTCTTGTTCAGCATGGGTCCAGAGAAAAATGTTATTTTTAAGGGTTAATATTTCATTTTCAAGAGATGGCTTGTTCAATGAGTAATTTTTACAGATAGCAACTGCAGTTTCTTTAATGTCCACATCTACTTTGAATGGGTATGACAAGTACTCCACAACTGTTTCAATTTTTTGGAAGTCACAGAATCTATTTTCAAATTCCTTTTTTTAATGATTACAATTTTTATTAAGTTTAAGCATTTTACAAGTGCAACAAATTATTAAACACTCCCTCTTGCCCCAATATTGCATATGTGTATGGTGGGGGGGTGAAGCATCGCGGCAGGAGAAATGCCTCATCTCCTCTACCATGATGCCATCACTCCTCTACCTGGGTTGTGGCAGTTCGGGTAGCGAAGTGATGGCATCGTGGTAGGGGAGATGAGGCATCTCTCCTGCCGCGATGCTTGCGGTGGAGGGGTAGGCAGGTTACTGGGGCCGCTGAGCTGATCGCAGCAGCCACGAGCAGCTCAGCGGCCCCTTTTTCGGCACTTAGACCTGGTTTGACTTCGTCTAAGTCAAAAAGGTATAAATGCCGACTAGGCAATCTGCCTACGGTTTTAGTTATACCTGTTGTACGCCTAGGTGTAGGTCGGCCCACCTCCCGCCCTTTCCCCTCCTCTAAACACGCCTCTTTTCTCTCTGTGCGTTTATAGGCAGGGGAAAGGCCTAAGCTGTTTTTAGATACATCTAAAAAACAGCTTTGGTTATGGGTATTTGGACGATCAGGCTTTTTGATCGTCCAAGTAGCCATTTAGGACACTTTTTAGACGTTTGTTTGTTTTTTATTATGAACCCCATAACCTCAGCAGAACTAGGAATTGATATTTCTTTAACTCAATGACTCTCTTAAATTAATGATTTTAATAAACGAGTCCAATGGACTCCAAATCTACTTAAATTTCAGCCATTTTGTTCTGCTAAAATTCTTTCATATCATTTTCGAATTCCTAGATAAGAGAACAGAATTCTGTCACATACTTCTCATTCTGAAAAACAAAATTTGGATATTGCCGCAGATGGTCTTGCGTATTAGGAAAATGATCAAAAGTGTTGTTTGCAAGGTCAGTCATCATTAGCTCAAATTTGCTCTTGTAGAGTGAAACTATACTCATCATCTCGCCAATGCATTTGTTTTTACCTTGTACTTCAAGGTTCATATGACTTAGTTTGTCTGTAAGGTCAGCGAGAAATGCCAGATCACATAACCACTCCTCGTCTTCTAACTCTGCTTGGTCATCTCCCCTCTCCTTCAAAAAACTTATTTCATTCAGCAAATCAAGAAATCATTGCAGAAATTTGTGCCTATTGTGTGCAAAATGATTTCCGCTGCCCCTTCATCAAGAGTAAGATTGATGTCCATGACAGTCATTGTATTGAGTCTCTTGCTTGCTAAAACTTGCTGGTGAATGATGCAGTGGTAAGAAAGGAAATCTGGGAGGAAGTCATGCTGTCTACAGTGGGCTATGAAACCCTTAATAGAGAATGACACGGTGGCGGTTTACCCGCGGCTACTGCGTTTAGCCGCGGGTAACCCGCCAAAAACGGGGAATAAAAATTAGCAGCCTCTGTGGGGACGGTGACAAGGCCATCACCGCCCCGTGGAGCGGTGAATGGTCTTGTCACCGCAGTGAGGCATAGAGGATCGTGCGGTTCCCGCAGCCCCCTCCCGCCCACCCGCACGCCGGCTCGATCGTTTAACCAGCTTCCTCTCTCCACCTCACCTTAGTTTGCTGGCTTTCTTTTTCGGCGACCGGAACGCTTTCAAAAGAGCCGCGCACGCGCGGCTGCTCAGTATTCAATCTTCTGCTCTGACCCAACCGGAAACAGGAAGTTGCAGCAGAGCAGAAGACTGAACTTTGAGCAGCCACGCGTGCGCGGCTCCTTGAAAGCGTGTCGGTCGTCGAAAAAGAAAACCGGCAAACTAAGGAGAGCTGGAGAGCAGTAGCGTACCAAGGGGGGGGGCGGGAGGGGCGAAAAAGGTAATGGCGCCAGGCCTTGGAGCACCGAGGCAGACCGCTTCTCCCCCCTCTCAGCTGAACCCCCGCTGACCCTCCTATCTCTCTCCCCCCCAAGTGAACCTTTCCGACCCTCCCAGCGAAAGCAGCAAATCTCCCTCCAGTAGCATCGGCTTTCTCCTCCCTCTGCCGCATCACTGATGACGTCATCAGTGACGCGACAGAGGGAGGAGAAAGCCGCGAAGGTTTGCTGCTCTCGCTGATAGGGTCGGAAAGGTTCACGGAGGGGGGAAGATAGGAGGGACAGCGGGAGTTCGGCTGGGAGTGGGGAGAAGCGGTCTGCCTCGTGCTCCATTACCTTCTTCGGGCAGCAGCAGCGTTTACAATTCGCTGCTGTTGCCGGCTTCAGGCCTTGTTCTCTGCCGGGTCCTGCCTACTTCCTGTTTTCATGAAGACAGGACCTGACAGAGAGGAAAGCCTGAAGCGGGCAACAGCAGTGAATTGTGAATGCTGCTGCTGCTGCCCGATGAAGTTCAGGACATCGGGGAAGGAGCAGGGAGAAATCGGCTGCTGGCTTGGGGGTGAGGGTAGGGAAAGAATCGTGGAAGTGGAGAAATTGGCACAATGGCTTTGTGGGGGCTAGGGGGGAGAGAGAAAGAAAGGAAAAAATAAAGAGGGGGGCCAGGGGGAGAGAGAAAGAAAGGCAGAAATAAAGAGGGGTCAGGGGGAGAGAGAAAGAAAGGCAGAAATAAAGAGGGGGTCAAGAGGGAGAGAAAGAAAGACAGAAAGAAAGAGGAGGGCCAGGGGGAGAGAGAAATAAAGAGGGAGGCCAGGGGGGAGAGAGAAATAAAGAGGGAGGCCAGGGGAAGAGAGAAAGGCAGAAATAAAGAGGGGGGTCAGAGGGAGAGAGAAAGAAAGGCAGAAATAAAGAGGGGGTCAAGAGGAAGAGAAAGAAAGGCAGAAAGAAAGAGGAGGGCCAGGGGGAGAGAGAAATAAAGAGGGAGGCCAGGGGGAGAGAGAAAGAAAGGCAGAAATAAAGAGGGGGTCAAGGGGGAGAGAAAGAAAGGCAGAAAGAAAGAGGAGGGCCAGGGGGAGAGAGAAATAAAGAGGGAGGCCAGGGGGAGAGAGAAAGAAAGGCAGAAATAAAGAGGGGGGCCAGGGGGAGAGAGAAAGAAAGGCAGAAATAAAGAGGGGAGCCAGGGGGAGAGAGAAAGAAAGAGGGGGGGGGGGGCAGGAGAAGAAAGAAGAAGGACCAGAGACTCATGAAATCACCAGACAAAAAGGTAGGAAAAATGATTTTATTTTCAACTTAGTGATCAAAATGTGTCCGTTTTGAGAATTTATATCTGCTGTCTATATTTTGCACTATGGCCCCCTTTTACTAAAACGCAATAGCGGTTTTTAGCGCGTGGAGTCTATGAGCGTCGAGAGCAGCATGGGGCATTCAGCGCAGCTCCCTGCGCTAAAAACCACTATCGCAGTTTAGTACAAAGGGAGGGGGAATATTTGTCTATTTTTGTATAGTTGTTACTGAGGTGACATTGCATAAAGTCATCTGCCTTGACCTCTTTGAAAACCCGCGGAATATAAATGATAATTAACATTTTCTCTGTGTACAGCGTGCTTTGTGTTTTTAAAATTTTATTATTGGTAGATCATTTTGACTTGGCCACAAAGGTAAGGGGGAGGGAGGGAGGGAGGGGAGCTGCTGAAAGACATCTAATAATCCTTGCAGGCTTGACTGTGCAGGGAATTATTTTTGCAAAATCATGTTTTGTTATGTGACTGGCATTATCTAGACTTTAATTTCTATGAATGAATAGAATGAAAATGATATAAAATTACTTGCTTGCGGGGACCGCGTGTTCCAGCTCACACAAGGAAGGAGGGGGTGAAAGGGAAAAAGTTTCTCTTCCTTGGAAATAGATTCTGAAGTGACCTCATCAAAGACCAGCACCAAATGTACAAGAAATCCCTTAAACAATGTCAAAAGAGCCCAAAATAGAAAACTGCTACTGCCTTGAGACTCCATTATTGAAGGAATCAACTTGAAATCACAGAAGAGACAGGAAAAGGTTAAATGCCTCATGGAATCCTCAGGTACAAAACACAAACCAAATTGTGAATGAAATCAGAGCAGACAGTAAGAATTATAAAATTGATGTCATTATCCATCTGGAAAAAAAGGCGTACTAGAAATAATGCCTCAGCAATACAATTTTCAGAAGTTCTATTTGCTCATGGTAAGGGAGAAGAGAGACTGCTAGTGATGGTGGGGGGACTGATAGAAGATATGAAAGAAGGGTGGTAAAAAGGAACAGATGGTAAAGGAGGGAGGGAAGGGTGGTGGTGGAAAGGAATAGAACAGACATTGAAAGAGGGTAGAGAGGAACAGACCCTGAAAGGAAATGTGGAAGGCAGAGTGGGGAGAAGACGCTGGAAGGGAAGAAGACAGATGCCAGACTATGGGGGAGCGGAGGGAAGAAGATGGGTGCTAGACGGGGACGGTGATGGGGCGGTGAATGGGATGGCAGTGGCGGTGACGGGACGGTGAAAGGGATGGTGGTGACGGTGACGGGGCGGTGAAGGGAACGGCGGTGACGGGGCGGTGCAGAGGATGGTGGGCAGGGGACGGTGCAGTGACGGGGACATTTTTTCCCCGTGTCATTCTCTAACCCTTAACCTCACCTGTCATTGCTCTTGCTCCATCAGTAGTGATGGAAACAAGTCTATGCAATGGAAGATTACACTTTGTCACAAAAGAATGGAAAGAACTGAATATTTCCTGACCGGTAGTTCTCCCTTTTAAAGAAATCATTAACAATGAAGTCTTCAAAAACCATCCAGATAAAGACTAGTAACTGAGCTAAGTCTCTTATGTCTGTAGATTCATCCAGTTGGAGGGAAAAAGCAACACAATTTGAAACATCCTCCAACAATTGTTCAGTTGTGTCTCCACACATCTTTTCTATTTGCCGCACGACGGTGTTTCTTGACAATTGTACATCTTGAATAGCAGCTATAATCTCTTTCTTATTTTTAAATCCTTCAAAGAGATTGTCAACTGCTTCAAGAAAACAATCTTTTACAAATTCCCCTTCAGTGAAAGGTTTGCATTTCTTTGCTATCAGGTTGCAGACCTTGATGGATGCTATGGTGGTATAGATTGAATGTGACCTTGGCTTCTGATTGAATGTGATCTTGGCTTCGCCATCAACTGTTGCTGAGTAGCCAATTTCGCTTTAAGCTCTTTGAGCTTCAGTTTATGAATTTCACTTTTGGGTGGAAAATCAGCATCAAACCTATTGCTATGCAGAGCATTATAATGACATTCCAGATTACCCTTTTTGGGCAAGGATACTGGGGCGTTACAAATTAGACAACAACACTTGTCTTTCACCATGATGAAGTAGTAGTCTATTTCTCATTCATCATTAATATGGTAGGTTTTGCTCCTCTTTGGAACACTCATCTTCGTTATACTGAGATGGCTGGATGTAAGAAGGCCAAATCTGCTAAGTTAGAATAAACACTGGCTAAATCTGGTCCAAAACTGTCACTGTCCCAAAATATTAAAGATCAACAGGAACTGAAGACCTCTGGATGATGTGTAATACAAGGACTACAGCTGTCAAAACCACACATGCAGTTCTAAAAGTATAAATAACAATTCATCATACTGGCACCAATAATCAAATACCACCAATCAATCATCAAAAAAACTCAAACACCTGTCCAGCAAACCAGATAAAATCAAATACTGCCAAACAAGTTCAAATACCACCACACATGATTTAATAAATTCTGCACACAGTGTAGAATCAACGCGAAGGCAAGGTGAAATAAAATTGCAGTGTAGAATCAACACAAAGGCTAGGCAAAATAAAATTGCAGAGGCAAGCAAAAGTCATAGTGGTTTGAACCAATTTGAAGGCAAGGCATAGGCAAGTTAGAACAAAATTGGAAAAGCCTGCCAAAATCACCAAATTCTTGACACTTTGTTGTGTCTGCCCGAAAACGTTTAATGAAAGCAAACTATAAAGCGACCAACGACAGCACACGACACAACTAATACGGTAAGTGTATTCAGGTAAAGCCCTACACATTTCTAAGAAGTGTTGGAGTAGGGGCAGGAATGGTTGATTCTCAGAGGCAGGAGACCAGGTATGACACTGGGCCTGTGGCGTATCATCTCGGGGTGCGGGCAGCGGCCCCCTGGAGTACCCACAAACTATTGGCACGAAAACAAGCATCCCCACTACACCCGAAAACAAGATTCCCACAGGCAGGGAAAAAAGACAGGCAAAGGATCAGCAGCAGTGGCAAGCCCTCGACAGATGGCCTGCCAGCAAGAGCTCTCCTAGCGATGGGGTGAGCTGCTGGAGAGATGGAGCTAAGTGGGGCAGGTGATCTACCTCTGACCCCTCCGCGATCTACCTGTTGGACATGCCTGACATAGAGGATGGTCTCCAGTAATATAGTTATTTTATTGTCTAATTACATTATATTGGAAGGAGAGAAGTAAAAGGGATATGGACAAAGAATATAGTTATGAATCCCGGGGTATAATTGAAGGGGCAATTTTTTAGTCAGAAGTAGATATCTAAGCTACATAGTAGCATCCAAGCTACGCCTATACACCCCTAACCGCCCCCTCTGCTCCAAAGCAGCATTCCCGCAGGGAGATCCCTCCGAATGAGTACAGTGTACAAATGATCCTACAGCCATTTCCTACCTCATCTATGGAACCGACTACCCACACAGATCAGGTCGTTAGACTCACTAATGACCTTCCGCAGAGCAGACCTTCCTCTTCCGCTAATTTGGCATTAAAAACTGCCTCCTCAATATACTTCTCCTAGTACTCTTCGCTATGACCTGTCTGGTCTCTAGAATAAGCTCTGTTATTGTCTACTGTAACCTATTTGTTGTCATGACTAGTCTGTTTTCAAACGATTGTGAATGTCTACTTGTAACCTGTTCTGAGCTTCTGGGAGAACGGGATAGAAATTGAAATAAATAAATAAAATAAACACTGCACTAAACAACTGGAATAAATGGTTTTTATCCCAAATAGATTGTTGGAATGAGCTTAGTAAAACTATATTAAATGAACAGGCTCCTTTGAAAATAAGGAAACAAGTGAAAAGAGTGATCAATGGTTTAATGAAGAACTATTGAAAATCAAACAATGTAGGTCATTAGAAAGGTGCTGGATAAAAAATAGAAAGAAATTAGGTTAGAATGGAGGAATATAATAAATCAACAAATTAAAATTGGAAGATGCTAGAAGAAACTAGGTTAGAATGGCGGAATATGATAAATCAACAAATTAAAATTGAAAGATGCTAGAATAAACTACTTCTAGCAGGAGAGAGTGTGGCGCAGTGGTTAAAGCTACAGCCTCAGCACCCTGGGGTTGTGAGTTCAAACCCACGCTGCTCCTTGTGACCCTGGGCAAGTCACTTAATCCACCCATTGCCCCAGGTACATTAGATAGATTGTGAGCTCGCTGGGACAGACAGGGAAAAATGCTTGAGTACCTGAATAAACTCATGTAAACCGTTCTGAGCTCTCCTGGGAGAATGGTATTGAAAAATTGAATTGAACTATGCAAGATTAATGGGTGATGAAAAAACTGATACTAACAAACTGTTCAATTTGGTGAATTTTTTAATTGATCTGGTAGATGATAATTAAGGACAATGATAGACCAACAGCTGTTCAATTGGACAATTAATTCAAAGGTAAATAAGAGAAAGTTTGGTCAACAATTGCAAATCAAAATTTAAATGAGAAAAAGGAAATTAGGATATTTTTATCGAGACCATAAGAATAGCCTTACTGGGTCAGAGCAATGGTCCATCAAGCTCAGTAGCCTATTCTCACAGCAGCCAGACAGAATATATAATACTATCTCCATTGAGACTTTAAGGAAGTTAGTTATGAAATATTCCATATCTCAGAGTATATTAAATAACTGTCCTGCTTTTTAATGAGTATAGCATCACCCACTTATATTACTGTACCAAAAAACTGGATGGAGAAACAATTTAAAGGACTACTACTACTCTATATCCTAGATCATTGGGAGAGATAGGTATTTTCTGAGAAACAGTAGGCGATGTACAGAGTCCTTTTGCAATTCTGTTTAATGCAATGTTATTGGGTACTGTTTTTTCAAATCTGGGCATACAATGTTTTATCTATGTAGATAACATCATGATATTTATTCCATTTAAAGAATCCCTAGAGAATATTAAGAAAGATATATATTTATGCTAAATCAAAATGATAGCATGACATCTTTGTTATTGGAACTGCACTGGTAGAGGTTAGATCTATTTTCAAGTTGTTCACCTTTGTCTTTTTAATATTATATGGTGAATCACCGATTATACAAACAAAAAAAGGAAGAACCAACAAAATCTGCAGTAAAAGGGTCGAAGACAAAACAAAGCAAGGAGAACTGCAGTAACATGTACAATGATAAAGGCAAAGTTTATTAAAATAATTGCAGTTAAAAACACCACCTTAAAATTAAACCACGGGACCCAACACGGTCCATGCTTCGGTACACGCCTTCTTCAGGGGTCCTAGGTTGGAAAGGAGTCAAAATGAACCGCAAAAAGCATGCTGAAGAAGGTGTGTACTGAAACACAGACTGTGTTGGGTCCCGTGGTTTAATTTTAAAGTGTTGTTTTTAACCGCAATTATTTTAATAAACTTTGCCTGTATCATTGTACATGTTACTGCAGTTTTCCTTACTTTGAATCTCCGATTATATGCAAAATCTAATTGTAATATCAGACAAAAACAGAATGACAACTGCTAGGTAATTTTTAGATATAAGAACATAATAATTGCTGCTGCTGGGTTAGACCAGTGGTCCATCATGTCCAGCAGTCTGCTCACGCGGTAGCCCTTAGGTCAAAGACCAGTGTCCTATTTGAGTCTAGCCTTACCTGCGCACGTTTTGGTTCAGCAGGAACTTATCTAACATTTTCTTGAATCCCTGGAGGGTGCTTTCCCCTTTAACAGCCTCCGGAAGACTGTTCCAGATTTCTACCACTCTCTGGGTGAAGAAGAACTTCCTTACCTTTGTATGGAATCTATCCCCTTTTAACTTTAGAGAGTGCCTTCTCGTTCTCTCAACCTTGGAGAGGGAGAACAATCTTTCTTTCTCCTCTTTTCAAGAGAGAAGAGGGCAACTCCTCCAGTCCCTTAACCATTTTTGTCGCTCTTCTCTGGACTCTTTTGAGTAGTACTATGTCCTTTTTCATGTAGCACAAAAGAAATGATTTATAAAAGACAATTTTTTCACTTATTTTCCAGTATCAGGCATTTAGAATTTGGAATTAAGCCATAATTGTCTATCCTTCTAATTCTCTCTTATTAAATTTCATAAAACATCTTAAGGGTTTCTTCTTTCAAAATATGTTGCAGCTAGTAATTTATGCAATCAAGTAAGATTATATCCACATACAACTCTAGGGTGATTGGGGGTAAAAGATCAAATTGTATTGTATATTGCACAGTAATGCTGATTTATTTCACCTTTCAAGTACAGTATATCTTAGGGTTTGTTTTTCTGGCAAATGTTAAAAACTTGTAATCCAGAAAAACAAGGAAGTCCGTCCCACGGAAGAACAATCTAGATCAAGTGGGGTTGGGAAATGTACATATCAACCAGGACAATATTTATTAAAATAACAATAAAACAGTCTGTCATATATTCACTATGTGTCAGACCCGACACTGTCCGTGTTTCAGCTTAGAAGTCTGTCTCGGGGTACATTCGATTTCCGTCCAATGGCAACCTCTTATCATCACAAATAACTGTAGCAGTAGAGCAGGAATAATGCAGTAACTCAACAACACGTCCCTCTAGTGAAGTGGATAGTGGTGTGCTCCATGATAAAAAGTTAAGAAATGTTAAAAACTTACCATATACATGGCCCTAGGTGAAGCTCTTCTGCATTGAATATGCATCCAGTTAGCAGCTGTGGGGGACTAACACACCTTGGTCATTCTGGAAGGCTACAGAAAAGCTACAAAGTACATATAGGCACAGCCACACCATGGTCTTATCTATATTAAATTCCATATATCACAAAACATACCGAATGTAACCCCTCCCTCTTTGACTTCCAATTCCCACTCTCTTAACCTTAGGTTACCTAACAAAATAAAGTAAGAATTAAAACATAAAAAGTTAACATAAAATTACCCTAAATAAAAAATACAAGGAATGAAAGTTTTTTTTTTTTATTGTTACAACTCTAACAAAAGGTATATATCTAAATAACTTTAGAATAAGATTCCAAATAAAGTTTTCCTCAAAGAATTTAGTCCTTTCAAATAATTTTATCCTCACAGAGTTCAGATGTAAATTTTTCTCACAGGGTTCCGTTGTTTTATTTACACAGCCGTTGGGTACCAGCGCTTCTTCTTTCCTCTATGGAGATTCAGCTCTAATCAATAGCGTACCTATTTGCTAACTAAAAAAAAATCAAAGGAAGCAAAACCCTATCATCCTGAAAATTATATTTGTTTCTTTACTTTATGACTAACTACCCATAGAAAAGAATGGATAATTGAAATTTCCTAAACTTTTTCCACCCACGATGTATCTTAAACTATTCTTAAGCAACCCCAAACCAACCTGTCTTCCAGACTGATCACTACCCAACTGCTCTCTCTGGCAGTTTTAGAATCCTGACCAGCACTGTTCACTTCCACATGAGATCATCAGACCTCATGCAGACATCCGCATTCTAGAATTCTTACTGTCAGTCAGGCAAAATACAGCATTAATTTTGCTGGCTAACAACAAAAAAACTTTTCACTTTAAAATATTAGAGAAAAAAAAACTTCTATCAGGTCTTCTGCCCTGGGTAAACTATAACATATTTCAAATTTATTTTGTAACCCATGGTTACACGAATAAATTTTCAACAATCAGATAACATTTTGGGATTTCCGGTTTGGACAGTACATCATTGCTCTTTGTATGCTGAAATACAATTTTCAAATACAATTTAGTATTTAAAAGAGTAAGCCTGGTAGAGTTCACGATTTATATGTATTCCTTTTTTTAATGTTATAAATACTTGCATATAAACTGAAAATCCATGATTTCTAATCATCTTGGATATAAATACAAAAAAATGATAGGCACCAGTTCAGGACCACAGATCCATTACAGCCAGGTCTTCATTTGGTGAGAGCAGGCTCTGTGCATAACACTGGTTCTCAAGAGGAAGGCAGGTAAAGGCTGCTTTTTCCACTGACAATAATGCAGATCCTTCCAGTAAGTTTGAAAGAATTGTTCATGAGAGCTCATCTTTCAGAAGAACTAAGGCAAACCACTCATTTTATTTACCAGTTTTGCCTGGTGCTGAGGATTCATTGCTTCATAACTGGACAATTCCAAGGTAAAAGTTGCAGAACCAGAGGTCAGAGTACGCAGAACAGTAGAATAACCCTATACAAAATAAAGAGAGATTATGTCCTTACCTTGATAATATCTTTTCCAGTAGATAGGTGAGTCATTCTAGACAAGCAGGTTATCTCCCCATGGCTGTGAGTCATATGCAGAAGGAATCCACTCTGGATTTTTTTGTGTCCCTCCTCTATTTTACTGGGAGCTCTGCTACCACCTTTAGTTAGTACCCAAGCATCAACAGTACGTGAAGTAGGGATAACAATGGGAACTTTCCCAAGTATCAACTGTTCTGTTTAAATAAAATAAAATTGGCATGTGAAGAGGGCTGCTGCCTGCTATATACCTTTAAATAAATAGAGCACCTGAAAATAGAGAATAAAAAGAAAGAAGAGACCTCAGTACCGGGGAACTGCACTCGGTCAACTGGCAGTATAACCCCAGGCTGACAACTCATGGAACACAATGAGCCAACTACAGCCTAAAAGAGTTCATCCCATACATTATATCTCTTCCAGTAAAGAGTATACTAATATTCAATACGTGAAAAAATGTTTTAGAAACACAATTAGAAGTGCTCTCTTCATTTGAAGGAATTAACAAATCTAATTCAAACGCTATTCTTAATGTTCTTTTGCCGCTCCATGATAGCAATAGCAAATAATGAATGCAAAAAAGTAATACAAAAAAATCAAACTTATCTGAGTCCAAAGGATAATAGTCAATGCCCAACAGAGCTCTGTTTCGTTGTCTTCCTCAGGAGCAGAAACGGATTTATTCTTTTTATACCAGTAACAGGTTTCGGCCTCTATTGCTAGATCTAATTTCATTGCAGCATTTACTGAGAAAGCCTCACCTTACTTCATTTTTCATATTATCCCAGTTCAGTTTACTATGATTTGAAAGACGTATTACAACCTGTTACTAACAAATATGGGTCTCTAAAAATAAAAAAACCTCAATGTTTTCATTTATATATATATATATATATGCCAGGTTTTCCAGGGACCAGGGTTGTGTGCTTGCTGGGTTTAGTAGTTCTCTTAGCTGGGACAGGAGCTTCCCTGTCACAATATATATATATATACTCTGACAATATATATATATATTGTGACAGGGAAGCTCCTGTCCCAGCTAAGAGAACTACTAAACCCAGCAAGCACACAACCCTGGTCCCTGGAAAACCTGGCATGGAGCCCGGACAGCTGGCTCAGCCAGGAAGGGAAGAGAAAAGGCAGGTCATAGTACAGCCCAAGAGCCAGAGGGGGAGGGCACTGAAAAACAATTATTTCCCCTATTATTCCTTTCCTCAAGCTCAGAAACATGAAACCAACCCAGGAAGGGGTGGGGTTAGCACTCGTAGTGTGCAGGTTGAAAAGCCTCAAAGAGGAAATCAGCTGGAGAAGGAGGAGGACACAGCTGGCTTTGATTACGGGAGCCAAACAACCCACGGTGCTCCTAGCTTCCACAGGCTGCCTAATCCCCAGCAGGGAAGATTTGCCAGAGACCTGTTTCCAGGAAGGGGCAATGTGAACCCCGGGAGGAATGAGGAATGGCTGAGTAACCCACAGGAAGCAGGGCTGGGAGATTATACTGAAGTAAACGTTCCCAGAGAGCTAGCCTGCATGCAGAGAGGGGGATGGGAAGAGAAGCCTGGAGTGAATGTGGGAGTGGAAAGCCAGGGTTCCCAAGAGTGTGAGTGGGAAATATGTAGTGACCCTGGGGATAGTGTGGGAGAGGAGGACATGGACCTGGAAGGGTACAGTGTATGAGGGTCCCGTCCATTCCTATAAAGAAAGTTTTGTTGTGTTTAAACTTGAGCCAGAGCATGGCTGCACAATTTAATTAAGTGAGAATGCTTCTGTAAATAACCCAGTGTTCAGACTCCCTAGGAGCAGGAGATAAAGCAGATAAGGGTCATATCGGGTGGGTCTGAAGACATCAAACTAAGGGGAGGCATGGCCCGCACAGCCTGTCAGACAGGGCTGTGAATGTTCCTTGGGAGAACAGCGTGTTAAAGCAAGAAGAAGCAGAGTTAATTTTTGTTTATACTGTGACTGTGAAGATAGGTGAGACGTGAGAAAGCTGGCACAGTCGGTGTAAAGAAAGGAACTGTAGTCAGGAGCAACTGATAAGCCCAAAGGGGATAGGGGACAGTGAAAGCCCTGGACTACTGTGGAATTTTGGGTTTTGAATTCTGATTATTTTTGTAAAGATGGACTATCCAGTTCCTAAGTTAAGTCCAATATGACTCACCTGGACTGAACTATATGAGAGTACAGAAAGTGCCTAAGAAAGTCTAAGAAACCAAGTTTGAATGTTTTTTTTTCTTGTTTTCATTTGGGAACACTAATAAACCTGGCGAGGTTTTCAGAAATCCAGTATCTGGGTTTTCCTTCACTGAACCACATAAAAGGTGCTACAAAAATTCTTACTTGTGGTCCGAGCCGGGTTTTCCCATCGACTTGAAGATTGGCCCGGCCACAATATATATATATATATGCATATATATACACATACATATATACAGTGTTCTCCCCAGAAATTTTTTCCAACCGGATGGCACGAAAAAGTAGCCGGGTGGGGTGGAGCAGGACGGAGAAATTTGGTGGTGGAGAAAATTAAATGTGCACTATTTTTATTAATTATTATTTATTTTCCAACGCTCAGTATGACTTCCTTTTTTTCAGGTTTGACACTTAGGGCTCCTTTTACGAAGTCACGTTAGCGGCTTTATCGCACGCACATTTTTAGCGCACGCTAACCCCCGCGCTAGCCGAAAACCTACCACCTTCTCAAGAGGAGGCAGTAGTGGCTAGCGCGGCCAGCAAATTAGCGCACACTATTACACATGTTAAACCGCTAACGCGGCTTCGTAAAAGGAGCCCTTAGGTAGTATTCCAATAGCATTTAAGCCACCCTTGAAAAAATGTAATGCAGATCCTCTTATTCCGAACTACTGGCCAGTATCAAACCTTCCATTTCTTTCAAAACTACCATACTTGAGAGAGTAGTATTTAACCAACTTCAAACTCATGTTGAATCAGTTAATGCTTTGCATCCTGCGATAGCAATTCTGCCACAGCAAATACACTGAAGCCCATAGGAATTGAATGGACTTTGATGTATCTGCCATGGGAGAATCGCTACTGTAGCTTTGTAAAAGGGGCTCTTATATAGTCACCTAGACCAGTGTTTCTCAACTTTTTCAAGTCAAGTACCCCCTAAGTCTAACAAATACCAACCAAGTACCCCAGCTGCGCCACCCCTTACCCCACCCCCATTTATAATAGTACTAATTGTAATGCAATTTCTTCCATTCATTTTTCATGTACACACAATATCTTAATTCATAATAACAATAAAATAAAAAAACACAAAGCACACTGTGTGAAGAGAAAATGTTAATTATCATTTATATTTGTTTTTCAAAGAGGTCAAGGCAGATGACTAAAATATGCAATATCACTTCAGTACCAACTATAGAAAATAGCCAAATATAGTGTAGAATATAGACAGCAGATTATAAATTCTCAAAACAGAAACATTTTGATCACAATATTGAAAATAAAATAATTTTTCCTACCTTTTTGCCCGGCTAAAAGATGCTAGGGAGAACACTGAATTAGAAACAAAGAAACACAGAAACATGAAGGTAGATAAAGGCCAACTGGCCCATCCAGTCTGCTCATCCACAGCATCCACTATCTCAGTGTCTCTCAAACCTTGTTTAGCTCTGGCACACTAAACGGAGCAAATGTTTTTCACAGCACATTAAAATTAAAATGATAAATTTGCAAAACCAACAAAAAAATAAATTTGAGAGTTTTGGGTTGGGGTGGGGGGTTTCCAAGATAGCGACAGGATATGACATAGGTGGTGATGCCTCCATCCTTCATTTCTTTTATTTTAAATTTGTTTCCAGTTCTTCCCCTACATCTTTAATTATAATTATCTTTTTAACTTTTCCTTTTATTTCTGACAGAAATGTAATTTTTATATTATTACTCAGTGCCTGTCCGTTGATTCTATGGTCCAATGGTTTCAATAGCAGCAAACATCCTATCTACCTTTTGTGGTGGGATGATCTTTTTCGTTTTGCCTACTGATGTTTGGTGGTGCTTTGGCGGTAGAGAGCTGGGGGGGATGTTCATGCTCCTTCTATGTAGCTTGACAGCGTGAGAGTGGTGCATCGTGGAGGACATGAGGGATGTGATTCGACGGAGGATGTGGCATTTGGAGTCTCCCATCATGCCGAGGGCGCAGTCACTGCCTCGGAAACAGCCCACTCATTTGAGGGCCCTGCAGTGATTGGATGGATTAGTGTGAAGGCGGTCCGATCTGTTTGGGTCTCATTTGGGACCCTGCCTGCCTTGTGCTGTAGCGATGTGGTGCAATTGTTGGCCATGTCATTGAGCTCCAACATTGGCTGGTGCTCTCCTTCTTTGCTGGTGGTGTGGTTCGGCAGGAATCGGGACAGTGGCGCTGCTCAGAGATGAGGTGCGGCTCAAGGATTTCTCCCTGCTTCCTCAAGTCAGGCCAGGCGCGAACAAGCGCCAGACCCAAAAGCCTTCACTTCCAACGTCAATTCTTACGTCTGAGAGGAAGTTCCAGGAAGCGATTGGCTAGCCCAAAACCTCCTCTTGAAGGCTTGTGGGTTCGGCGCTTGTACGCGCCTGGCCTGGCTTGGCTTGCTCAGGCAGGAAGAACAAGAGTGTGGGAGAGATGCTCTGAGGGAAGGAAGCGTGTTATCATTTTGCAGTGTTCTCCCTAGCATTTTTTAGCTAGGCGCTCACCTAAATTAGCCGGGCGGAGCGCCCGGCTAAATGACGCTAGGGAGAACACTTGCAACATGGATGAATAATCACAAACTGAAACTGAACCCAGACAAGACAAAATTCATTCTCCTCAAAAATAATAAAATCCCAACAATAATAAATCTAATTATAAACTCAATCACATACCCTATACAACCCACTCTAAAACTTCTAGGAATGACAATTGACAGATGCTGTACCATGCAACCACAAATCAACAAAACAATACAAAAATCATTTGGGGGTCATGAGAAACTTAAGACAGGTTCGAAAATTCTTCAACAGAACACAATTCCAGGTCTTGGTCCAGTCCCTAGTCCTAGGTCTTCTAGACTACTGCAACATACTCTATCTCCCCTGCCCCACAAGCATGATAAAACAACTACAAACTGTTCAAAACACGGCGCTAAGACTTATCTATTCACTGAGGAAACACGACCACATCACGGCGGCGTACCTAGACTCACACTGACTCCCAATACAAGCAAGAGTGTAATTCAAATTCTACTGCCTACTATTTAAAACCATAAACGGAGACAGCCCAGTCTACCTAAACAACCGCCTAATCCAAACTACCTCAACCAGACACAGGAGAACGCACAAACCGTTCACTCATCCCCCAATCAGAGATATCAAACGAAAAAAACTGTACGACGGCCTTCTAGCCACCCAAGCAGCAAAACTAGACTACCAACTCTCCAATTTACTGATAACGACTACAGACTACAAATCGTTTAGAAAAGAAATAAAAACCATCCTATTCAAGACATCCTTTAAGACAAACTAACACCGCAAGACTCATCCCAATTCTCTGTAACAAACCGCTCTACTATTCAATTCCTCTGGAAATGACCAGATAACTTCTTTTGTAATCCGCCTTGAACTGCAAGGTATTGGCGGAATAGAAATCACTAATGTAATGTAATGTAATATAAAAATAATTTTCCCATTTTATTTCTACTTTAGAGTATATAACTAGTGGAGGAGCAACCTAATGGTTAGTGGAGTGGTCTGAGAATCAGAGGAACCGGGTTAGATTCCCACTGCAGCTCCTTGTGACTCTGGGCAAGTCACTTAACTCTTCATTGCCCCAGGTAACTACAGAAAGGGTTGGCAACCTGCGGCTCTTCTCCCATGGCCCCCCAGACCTACCAAGGTACCTGGTGGTCCAGGAGGGGTCTTTGTGGCAGAAGCACAGCCCTTTTGCTTCTGCCTCTTCATGGCTACTTTCTAAATTGGCAAACGCAACCTCTCACAATACAAGAAATGTTGTGAACACCTGCAACAGGTTGCGTCAGCCATTTTAGAAGGGAGCAACAAGGAGGTAGGAGTGAAAGGGCCGTGTTCCTGCCACGAAGATCCCCACTAGACTACCTGGTACTTTGGTAGGCCTGGGGGTGGGGGGGCCCAATCCAAATGTGGCAGGGTGGAGGGGCTACCCAGACATGGCAGTGGAGGTTTACCTAAATAAGGCGGGGGGCATTATAGGGTTGAGCTGCCATGAGAAGGCCATGTTCTTGCCCCAAGATCCCCCCGCTGGACCTGGTACCCAGGGAGGCCCTTGGGGGGAGGTGAATTGTGGGTTGGGAGGGAGAGAAAGGGTCAGGGCCTGGAGAGGGAAGAGAGCCTTGCTTATGGTTTGGGGGGGTAGGATGAGAGGTGCACAGACCTGTGAGAGGTTGGAGGGGAGACAGGGGAGATAAACTAGACCTTGGGGAGGGAAGAGTGCTAGATCTGGAATATCTCAAATCCCTTCTCTACCTATTGCAGCCCTTTGTAAATCTTGGGAGAATTGTTGGACATGGTGTTGAAAAGGAGGGAGGGAGAAATATTGGATGTTGTAATAGAGAAAGAAGGGTGGGACAGATGGAAAGGGATGCAAGAGTGAGGAATGTTGGACATGGTGAAAGGAATGAAGGGAGAAACGTGACTTGGCGCTGGAGAGGGTGATAGAAGGGGTGCAGGCATGTGGCTGCAGGAGAGGAGCAAAAGATACTGCCCAAGAGCCAGGGGATGAAAGAGGGAGACATGTTGGATGTGGCCAGGGCAGGATTCATTCCTCAAGGGCCCCTAGACACACAAGTGCACTGGGCCCCCTGGCCCTGCCCCTGCTCCCGCCTTACCTCTACCCCCATTTAGTTATCAATTTTCTTCTTTACTTCTTTATTTCCACTTGATTTCTTTTTTTCTTTCATTTTAAAATTCAAAACAACAAAGACTTGGAGGAATATAGCAAGGTGCCAGAGGTGGTATGCCACTCTGCAAAGGAGCAGGGATTCTGAACCTCCTAGTTTGTTGACGTAAAATATTGCTACCTGGTGGTGCTGTTTGTATGGATGGAAGGCTCACAAGGCATCACAAGGCGTCCGTCATAATGGTGAGGCAGGAGAGGATGAAAAAGGCAACCCTCCTTTAGAAAATGAGAGTGGATCCTTCATTGAAGAAACTCTGGCTGAGTTCGGTAGTGAAATGTAACATAAGAGCGCTTGGGTTTGTCACTTTAAGGGATGCATAGTCATGCATGCGGTACCAAGGAGAGAGATGTTGCCATGTGACCTAGCAGGTACAAGATATGGTGTGCAGGTAGATGGAGAACTGCTAAGGTGGTTGTCATGAGCTATGATGGTTTGGTGTCATTTTTTGGGCAGGGAGGCACTTAATATGTTGACGATTATGTGAGCTCTCATACATGTGAGCAAGGGATGACTTCTCCTAGATGATAAAGGACCCTAGAGATCATAGCCCAGATAAGGTTTCTGTAGAGTAAGAAGCATCCCCTGGAATGTGCCACCAGGTGCCAATCGATTAGATAAGGAAAACAAGGAGAAATTAGGTTCTTACCTGCTAATTTACTTTCTTTTAGCCTCTCCAGACCAGCATAGGTTAATCTTACAAGCGGGTCCCATCATGACCAGCAGGTGGAGACTGAGACAAAACTTTGGTATTGTACATATCATGTGACCCCCTCCCTAATTACTTCAGTCTGCCGAATAGCCAAGCAGATCTAAGAACTATATACAGTAAAAGGACTCCAAACAGGAGTATCAACAAATAAAAACAGGAACGCTGTTGGAAAATGCAAGGGAACAATTGCAAATAGCAAAGGTCCACACAGCTCGCCAGCTACGCTGCCAATCATTGTTCTTAATCTCCCTGGCCTTAGAAAAATATTAGAACCCACAAAAAACCCAAAATCTGCACGCGGAACACCCACAAGAACAACATGACAAGATACAGGGTGTGATCCTATGCCGGTCTGGAGAGGCTAAAAGAAAGTAAATTAGCAGGTAAGAACCTAATTTTTCCTTCTTCAGCAACTCTCTACACCGGCACAGGTTAATCTTGCAAGCGGGACATACCAAAACAGTCCCCATCATGGGTGGGACCCCGAAGGGCCGATACCAGAACACGCTCACCGAACACCGTGTCCCTACACACCTGAACGTCCACATGGTAGTGTCTGACAAAGGAATGAAAGGAAGACCAAACAGCAGCGTTACAAATATCCACTGGAGGCAGCAGTGAAGACTCAGACCAAGAAGTGGCCTGACCCCGAGTGGAATGAGCCTTGAAAAATTCTGGAACAAGTTTTTTTCTGAAGAAGGTAAGCATAAGCAATAGTCTCCTTGATCCAGCGCGCAATGGGAGCCTTAGAAGCATCATCCCCCTTATGATGACCCGCTAGATGGACAAAAAGATGATCTGACTTTCTGATTTCCTGGGTCCTCTGCACGTAGGCCCGAAGGATCCGACCAATATCCAATTTGACCCGCTCCCTAGAAAACTCCAGGAAGGGAGACCTACATGAGAGCCTGCAGCTCTGAAACACGTCTAGCAGAAATAATAGCCGTCAAGAAGACCGCCTTAAGAGTAAGGTCCTTCAACGAGCAGGCATCCAAAGGCTCAAACAGAAAGAACCAGATTCAAATCCCAAGAGGGAACAGACAGTCAACGGGAGGATTGAGAAAGTTGACTGCCCACAAGAAGCGAATGACATTAGGAATGGAAGTCAGATGCTGACCCATTAATAACCTACAAAAAGCTAACAGGGCCACAAGTTGAACCCGGAGAGAAGACCAAGCCAGGGCCATGTAACATAGTAGATGACGGCAGATAAAGACCCGAATGGTCCATCCAGTCTGCCCAACCTGATTCAATTTAAATTTTTAAATTTTTTCTTCTTAGCTATTTCTGGGCAAGAATCCAAAGCTCCACCCGGTACTGTGCTTGGGTTCCTACTGCCGAAATCTCCATTAAAACCTATTCCAGCCCATCTACACCCTCCCAGCCATTGAAGCCCTCCCCAGCCCATCCTCCACCAAATGGCCATATACAGACACAGACCATACAAGTCTGCCCAGTACTGGCCTTAGTTGAATTTTCTCTGGAAAAGATTATGTTCTACGTTAATACCCTTCAAGTACTTGAACGTCTGGATCATATCTCCCCTGTCCCTCCTTTCCTCTAAGGTATACATATTCAGGGCTTCCAGTCTCTCCTCATATGTCTTCTGGCGCAAGCCTCCTATCATTTTCGTTGCCCTCTTCTGGACCGCTTCAAATCTTCTTATGTCCTTCGCCATATATGGTCTCCAAAACTGAACACAATACTTCAAGTGGGGCCTTACTAATGACCTGTACAGGGGCATCAACACTTTCTTCCTTCTACTGGCTACGCCTCTCTTTATACAGCCCAGCATCCTTCTGGCAGCAGCCACTGCCTTGTCACACTGTTTTTACGCCTTTAGATCTTTGTACACTATCACCCCAAGGTCCTTCTCCCCGTCCGTGCATATCAGCTTCTCTCCTCCTAGCATATATGGTTCCTTCCGATTATTAATCCCCAAATGCATTACTCTGCATTTCTTTGCATTGAATTTTAGTTACCAGGCATTAGACCATTCCCCTAACTTTTGCAGATCCTTTTTCATATTTTCCACTCCCTCTTTGGTGTCTACTCTGATACAAATCTTGGTATCATCTGCAAAAAGGCACACTTTTCCTTCTAACCCTTCAGCAATGTCACTCACAAACATATTGAACAGGATTGGCCCCAGCACCGAACCCTGAGGGACTCCACTACTCACCTTTCCTTCCTCCGAGCAACTTCCATTAACCACCACCCTCTGGCGTCTGTCCGACAGCCAGTTTCTAACCCAGTTCACCACTTTGGGTCCCAACTTCAGCCCTTCAAGTTGTTTAACAGCCTCCTATGAGGAACTGTATCAAAGGCTTTGTTGAAATCTAAGTAAATTACATTTGTCCTCGATCCAACTCTCTGGTCACCCAATCAAAAAATTCAATCAGGTTTGTTTGGCACGATTTGCCTTTTGTAAATCATGTCCAGGTCATCCTGCAAGAACTCTAAGATGTTAGGCAGGGAAGCGCGAGATGAGACCATTCCCCGCACCGTACACCACTCCACAAATATACGCCAAACCCACACATAAGCCCGAGAAGTGAAAAGTCTGAAGGACACCAAGAGAGTGGAGATCACTTTATCTGAATACTCCTTCTTACCTATGCATTAACTTTCAAGAGCCAAGCCGTAAGACAAAAAAAGGAGCCGGACTGAACAGGGGAATGGGGCCCAGAGTCAGAAGATCGTGAAAAACAGGAAGAGGACCTGACACCAGATGCCACACCAGATCTACATTATCACGGACGTCGGGGCCAATCTGGAGTCACCAGAACCACAAGGCCTGGGTGATGAACAATGCGGAGTAGAATTCTGCCCATTAATGGCCACGGAGGGAACACATACAACAGCTCCTCTGTTGGCCATGGTTGAACCAGAGCATCCAGGCCCTCGGCCTGACAGTCTCTGTGACGACTGAAGAAGCGGGGTGTTTTGGTGTTGACACTTGTGGCCATCAGGTCCATGAGGGGCTGACCCCAAGACTGCACTATCAACTGAAAGGCCACGTGGCTTAGATACCACTCTCTGGGATCTAGCACGTGACGACTGAGTAAGTCCGCTTGAACATTCTCCACGCCGGCTATGTGGGAGGCCGAGATGTCTTGAAGATGAGACTCTGCCCAGACCATGAGAAGGAGCCATCACGTGAGTGCTCTTGGTGCCCCCAAGACGAATGGCATAGGCCACTGCCATGGCATTGTCCGACAGAACCCGGACTGACGTAATCATCAAGAAGGAGCAGAAGGCTAATAGCGCCAAACAGCTCTGGTCTCCAGAAACTGATCAACTAGGATGCCTCCTCTGTGGACCAGGTGCCCTGAGCTGATTGACCTAGACACTGAGTTCCCCAACCGAGGAGACTGGCATCCGTGAGAAGCACCGTCCACTGTGGCTGATCCAGACTCGTCCCTTGATCAAAATGGGAGGTCTGGAGCCACCAACGAAGACTGCAGTGTGCCAAGCCCCTCAGAGGAACAGGGAGATCCAGATTGTGCCTCTGGGTTGACCACCTCCGAAGAAGAGCATACTGGAGAGGACGCATGTGGACCTGAGCCCACCTCACTACGTTTAGGGAAGCCACCATCGACCCCAAAACTTGGAGGAAATCCTGCGCCCGAGGACACCAGGATGTCATAAGCAGGGGGATCTGAGATTTCAATTTGTTTACCTGGGCCTATGGGAGGAAGACCTTCCCCAAGGAGGTGTCGAACACAACCCCAAGGTACTCCAGGCACTGAGATGGGGCCAACTGACTCTGACAACTCTTGGAAAGGCTGACCACCCTTCCCAGCGACTGCAGAAACTCCACTACCCAAGCCATGACCTGAGTGCTCTACTGAGACTACTTCGCCCAAATCAACCAGTAAACCAGGTAGGGATGCACCAGAATGCCCTCTGTCCGCAAGGCCACCGCAACGACCACCATAACCTTGTTGATCATCCATGGAGCTGTGGCCAGACCAAAAGGAAGCACACAGAACTGATAGTGCTGACTCAAGATCACAAAGCGAAGTAAGTGCTGATGGGAGGCCCAAATTGGAACATGCAAAAACAGCTGAACCGCCAGAATCACAGATCACAGTGTTTCCCTGTGAAAAGATGGAACTCTGAGAGCCCCGTTGACCCCCTTCAAAACTTAGATGGGCCGAAAGGACCTCTGTAATTTGGGCACCACAAAGTAAATCGAGTATCTGACGGTGCCACACTCTTGAGGGGGGAACCAGAACAACAGTTTAGAGATCTAGAAATCTTTGAAGGATCTGGAGAAAAACTTGCTTCTTCCATGCTGCCTGACAAGAAGCTAGAAAATGATCTGGCAGGGAGTGGGCCAACTGCAGAGCAGAAACCGTGCTGAATCACCTCCAGCCGAGCACCCACCGGAACCAGAATGGGCGCGGGCACAGAGTCATTGGGCAGGATGGACAGCGGGAGGACCGGCGGAGGGATTCCCAACCCTTTGACAGGACTGCTTTCGCTTAAAGAAATGACCCTGGGCAAAATCAGAGGTTGGGTAGGGAGCAGTCCCACGCCCAGGGTGGTATCTGCGGAAATCTCGCAGACACCCCAGAGCAGTGCCACTTCGAACAGCTTGGCAAGTACTGTCTGCAGGCAGGTGGGGCACTTTAGAGTCCATCGGAGTTTGAACTAACTTGTCCAAACATCTGTAAACAACAAGGACCCTTGGGGAAAAAAAAAAAAATTAGTGAGTTTAGTGTTGGACACCGCATCCATAGACCAAGCCCGAAGCCAGAAGGTCCAACATGCAGTCATGGATTTGGCAGATGTCCGCAAGAAATCATAGAGGACGTCTGAGAGGAAAGAGGCAGCCATCTCAATCTTCACCACCTCCTGACTATCAGACTCACTGTCAAGGACCTGCTTGGCCCATCGAAACACGGCCTGAACCACCAGTCCCGCTCAACACCGAGGAGATCTGAGAGCTTGTCCCTCTGAAAAAGGTGCACCACGAACACCTCCTTGCTGGTAGACAGAAAAAAACTAAATTCCCAGTACCAGCGGCTGTCCTCTCGAGAGGATCCTGGAGGTCCAGGTCGTCATGCATTAGATAAAATTCTCCTCAAACAAGTCCTCATCCGAGGCCATACGCGGGCGCCTGGATGAGGGAGGAGGTGGGGGGGACTCAAAAAGAATTAAGGGGTCCAAGCAGCAGGGGGTATGGAGGGAACAACCCCACCCCTCTCCCGAGACACAAGCAGGACCCCCGGCCACCAAAATATACTTTACACAAAGCAAGAAGAAAATGAGGAGGAAAACCCCCCCCGGCAGACCCAGCAGGAGGCCCAGCTGAAACTTGTGCCTGTTATGTCAAAACAGGGAGAAGGCACCTGAGGCTAAATACAAGATGGAGGAGCTATCTGAAGAAAAACACGCCAAAAATAACCCCTCCAGGGCCTGTAGCAGCTGAGAAGGCTGAATTGTCCCAGCCGCTAAAGCCGGCATCAGCTAAGAGAAAAAACAGCTGATAGGAAATCCCCAGCCACACCGTTGGCGGCTGAGGAAATCCCTCCGGGGGCGGCAGGGGAAGACCAGGCTTCCCTGCAAACCGCTGCCGGTTCGCGAGGCACTAGCAGCGGGGAACCCTGGATGCTAGCACCTGCGACCGATGAGGTTCCTCCACTGCACCGGCCCAAACAGGTGTTTTCAGGCTGCCCTCGAGTGCCTCGCATCTGGACCAAATTGTGCACCTCTTCCCCTGAGAAGTGCTCAATTGGTCTATATGTGACCTAACTAGAAGAAAAGTGCCGGTTAGTTGAGAAATACAGTAATTTATAGCATATTTAAAGAGAAAGCAACCCTTTAGACCGGCACTACCTCAGGATTTTTTTTTCCACAGAACAGACTCCTCTTGGCTCTCTAAACAGTATGCCTTACCACCAGGGGGTAAGGCTTACAGTTGAGGCACCTCTAGAAAAATGTTGGGGAGGTGGAGGAAAGGGGGAGAGGAACCAAGTTCGCAACCGGCTGGGTTTGACACTTTCGAGGTCAGACCGATCTCCAAACAGGGTCCAACCAAGCTCATTCTGGCAACAAAAAGGGACAAAAAGTCCTAAACAAATTCCAACAGCCCTACCAAGGGGAGATGGGTACAAATCACTACACCTGCTGGAAACTAAGAGAAAACTGAAGTAATTTGGGAGGGGTCACATGATATGTACAGTTCCAAAGTTTTGTCTCAGTCTCCACCTGCTGGTCATGAGATATAACCCACTTGTAAGATTAATCTATGCCGGTCTGGAGAGTTGCTAAAGAAAGTGTTGTTTCCTGTGCAGATGCTTGGCTACCACCACTAGGGTTTTTGTGAAAACACATGGAGTTGAGAGGTTCTGTACCCTCTGCTGAACCTTCTGAATAAATCCCACATGTCACATTCAGAATAGTTCAATTTTTGAAATATAGAAAAATGAAGGAAGATAAAGATCAAATGACCTATCTAGGCTCAATTATCATAATATAGAACATGAATTTCAGATATATTAGAATTACAAAAAATAAATCCTGTTTTTTAAAAAACAGAGACTGCTGCTTATGACCAGAATGTATGAAGCATCCTTAAGATATTATACGGAAGATACCACAGGGGCAATTCTGTTTAGGTGCCTTTCAGCATATTGCTCCACAGTTTAGGAAAGACAGCTTTTTTGTGCTTTGAAAATATATATGCTGATTCCTCAGATCCTTAAAGGCAGAATGTCTAGGTTACCAGCTGTACTAGAAAAGGTAAAGCAGTAGGAATCTGGATGACCCCGAGAGGTCCTCCATCGTTTTTTAGTTTATGAGGGAAAAGGATTGCGAGGTCAAAGCTGGACCCATAGGAGCCTTTCCCAATATTGTGGAGGAGATGTGAGGAAAACTGCATGCCCCAGTTTTGCCTCTAGCATCGGTGCCATGCTGTTCAGGAGAAGGACTGCCACATTCAGTGGTTCACAATAGCTGATAATAATAATTTTATTCTTATATACCGCCAAAGCCGTAATAGTTCGAGGCAGTTTACAATAAAGAAGAGCTGGACAGTCAGCGAAAATAGGCACAATGTAAAGTCATCAAATACAAGTGAGCAGAATACAGAGGTAAGGCATAAGAGATCTTAGGTAACAATTCGGTTAGAGTATTAAAGAGATAGGGCTTAAGAGTTCTTAGGTTACAAATCGGTTAAACAAGTTTGTTTTTACTAATTTTCTGAAACTTAGGTAGGATGAGGAGAGCGTAATAATGTTACCCAGCCTGATGATGCCCCATCATGACTACATTTTAGGCCATCAGTGTACAGCAATTCACCTTCCCCAGTGGTGCTAAAACTGTGCCCTGTGGGGAGGGAGTGACAGATGCACCAGCTGCTACTTAGATCTGCTGATGTTGGGGTGTGTTGGCTTACATTCCCCAGCGCTGCATGGCCTGTGGCTTCGATGATGTCATTCTGCCACTGGCTTGCCTCCCCCAGTGGTGCCGAAACAGGGCCCTGGGAGGGAGGAAACAAGTGAATTAGCATTTAGCTTCAGCAAAGTCATCTGTTGGCTAAGCTCTGAACTGTGAATAGGGAAACTACAGCTGACAGCATTGGGCTTAAGAGAAAATGCTGTGAGAAGCTGCGGCGGTCCTAGGGTCTGCCAGTTTTTCTGGAAAGAAATTGGTGTAAGAACGTAAGAATAGCCTTACTGGATCAGACCAATGGTCCATCAAGCCCAGTAGCCCGTTCTCACAGTGGCCAATCCAAGTCACTAGTACCTGGCCAAAACCCAAAGAGTAGCAACATTCCATGCTACCGATCTAGGGCAAGCAGAGGCTTCCCCCATGTCTTATTAGTAGACTATGGACTTTTCCTCTTCCTAATCTCTTTATGCTAATCAATGGAAATGCAGATCTCTGATATATAGAAGTGACTCAAGTGAGTGGATTGATTGAGGTGTTTGATTCCAGAGTTTGGGAATGAAATATGAGTATGAGTTTTTGCTGGCTTTTTCATGTAACAGTGAGCGGCTAGGTGGGATTTCTTTTTAGATCTGTAATTCATCAAGTTGCTAGGACTTGAATATGAGTCAATGACACCTAACAGACAGCTAATAATAATTATTTTTATGACTTTTGAATTGGCAAGGCCCAAAATAGCCCAATGTAGGTACAACTGTAGGATGCATGAAAAGGAATGGGATTCAAAAGGAAAGACATATTTATGCAAGATAGATAATCTAATACCAGAATCCAGTTACCAGCTAGGGAAAGAAAAGGATAGTACATAGTACCAGTTAATATGGATGGGCAAATTGGATAGGCCTTAGGTTTTTTATTTGCCATCATTTACTGTTTCTTTCTGGATTAGCCTTGAAGAGTTCCCTGGCTCCAAGAGTTCATAAAGGTCTGTAATTACTCACCATCATTTCTGCAAGTGGAACAGATGCAACCACAACTTTGTCATCTTGACGACTCTGAATTTCATGAATGCTACCTCGTCTTTGTGCTAGATCCCCTAATACTGTGTTGAGATGATCTTCATGCACTGTTATCTCTAGTTTCATTACAGGTTCCAGTAGTTGTTTTTCAGCTTTCTTCAAAGCCTGAAAAAGAACAAACAGATTTACAGCTTCCCAATTATATAACATCAACACAAAGAACTACTCACCACAAATATTTCTGGGTATAATAAGAAATGCCTTCCTACTACAGTATATGTGATGTGCAGTCTTGTATCCTGCCGAATCTTCTGTAATCAATAAGTGGCTTTGATACAGACAGCAAAAGTTTTTTCTCTCAATATCCTATATAATAAAAGGCTAACTCGCGCATGCGCAGTCCTATTTGCGTGTTCCGTGCGCTGTAGGTCTGTGGCCGAAGGAGTGCGCATGCGCACGAATACGTCACCACCCGATCGCCTCCACAAGCCGGACCGCAGCCAGACGACGTTCTCCGTTTCTCCTGTCACCGCCGCCAATCTCCGTTTCTACTTTGCCGACCACCCCCTTCTCTTCCCGCAGGCCCGAATGGCGATTCCAGCAGCGTGTACATCAATCTCCACACGCTGCTTCGGGCCCTTCTACTTCCCTGATTTGCTCTGCCGCGTCTCTGATGATGTCATCAGGGACGTGCCAGAGTAAAGAAGGGCCCGAAGCAGCGTGTGGAAACTGATGTACACGCTGCTGGAATCACCACCTTTGTAGTCCGGCCCGCGGGAAGGGGAAGGGACAGGGGGGGGTAGAGGAAACGCTAATGCTGCTGCACAGGGAACTGGTGGTGGGGGAGGGAAATGGAGGGGAAGGGAATGCTGCTTTGGACGAACAGACAGACAGAGAGAGGAAGGGAAACACAAAAAAAATAAGAAATACACAGGGGCAGGTGCTCAGGGAACTGGTGTGGGGGGAGGGAAATGGAGGGGGATGGAATGCTGCTTTGGATAGGCAGAGAGAGGAAGGGAAACACAAAGAAAATAAGAAAGACACAGGGGCAGGTGCACAGGGAACTGGTGTGGGGGGAGGGGGATAGAATGCTGCTTTGGACAGACAGAGGGAGGAAGGGAGACAGAAAGGAAAGAAGAAAGACACAGGGTCAGGGAGATACACAGAAAGACAGACAGGCAAAGGGGGCCAGGGACAGACAGAAAGGACAGCGGGAGCCACGTCAGGAGGGGTGCGGGATGCGGCAGTGGGAACTTTTCCAATGGGTGCAACTGGGCAGCTGTCGGGAACCTCTGATCAGGGGCAGAGCAAGGTAAGAGTATCATAGGGATAAGAAGGAGGAGGGAGGATAAAAAAGGAAGGGATGCCTACTGCTGGACAGGGGGGATAAGGAAAGAGGTGCTGATGGACAGGGGGGGATGAAGAAAAAGGAACGGAGGCCTAATGTTGGACAGGGGGAGAAGGAAGGTGCTGCTGGACAGGGGGGAGGTAAAACAAAGGGAGAAGGGCTGCTGCTGCATAAGGAGAGCAGTGAAGGGGTGGTGGTGGACACAGTGGAGGTAAAAGGAAGGGAAAATGGACAGGGGGAGCAGGCAAGGGGTGGTGATGGACAGCCAAGGAAAAAGAAAGGCAGGCAGAAAGAAAGAAAGCGGCTAAGGAGAGAGAGAGAGAAAAAAAGACAGACACACACACATATGTTCTAGCACCCGTTAATGTAACGGGCTTAAAGACTAGTTAGACTATAATGAACTGTGGGTCGATCTATTGTTTTTTCATAGAAACCAAATAAGGCAACTCTTGGATCTAGGTTATGTCAGTGTAGATTTCATGGGGTTATCCTGAATCGGTTCACGTCCTCTTAAAAGGAAAAAGCTATGCAGGTTAGGATTAGGGGAATACTTTTACAGGCAACGTGCCTGGAAAGGGGTGTTCCTTAAGACCTGTTGGCACTGGGGGGCGTGGCTTAACGCGAACACGAATGGAAGTGTGATCGCTAAGCTCCTCTATATCTAGGCAACTAAAGAAAAAATATTATTCCCTTCTTGAAGATTTCAAAAAAAAAAATAATTATTAATAATGATGGTGTTACCCTCTAAAGCCTGAAGTTGAAGATTGAAAGAATAACAGCTGAAAAGTTAGAGTGCCGACATCAAATCGCCGACATCAAAAAAAAGCTGAGGGGAAGGTAATTTTACCGGCTTTTATCTTTACTGAAACGGCAAAGCAGAGAGTGAAGATAGATAAAAACTTAAAATGGCCAACGTATATAAAATTTATGGGCACTGAGAGAGAGAGTCTTGCAACGAGAGAAATTTAAAAGATATAGCTGTGACGGTTTGAAACAAACTTCTCTTGCCCGCGCTGAACAGAGACTCTGAGGGCAAAAATCGGCAAATTTTCTCCTCACTGAAATATTAGGAGACTGAAGAGGAGGTTTGCTGGAGCGATTAAAACTGACAAAAAGTTAAAAAGAAAAGAACTGATCTAATTGTGAGGCTGCTGTCAGTTGATTTGTGTGGTGATTTGATTTCTCCTGCCGGCGCTGACTCAGAGCCCTACGGGTGGTGAATGAGAGAGATCAGTATTGTCCTTTTTGCCGGACAGATCATTGAATAAAGAAAATTGGATCGGCACGGGATAGAGAAGGGATATTAGAAATTTAAACTGACCAAAAAGAGAAGGAAAGTAAGAGAAAGACTGATTCTAGTGTGAAGCCTGCTGTTGATTGAATTCCTGAGCTGTGACAGTTTGAAATTGCCCTTTACAGCCAGTGAAGCCCTGAGAGATCAATTAATAAATTGAAGTATTGAAAAAAAGAAGATTGATAAAAAGTATACTGCCTGATAATCAAACAATAGTCTGAAGGAGGAAAGTAAAGAAAGAGGGTTTGTTTCTCTTTATGCTGAGTTCTTTCATGACAGGAAGTTGATAGCCAGAGCAACGGGGCATATTTGAAGTAAACTCGGCGTAGGGAACATCAGCCTGATAGTATAAACTGCCAAGCCTGGGTAAGATATTGAAAGAGAAGCTTGAAATATAAAAAGTGTTGTTATTTCTCTGTGCGCTGAATAACTGTTGAAAAGGAAGCCGATTTTGATGTGAGGCTGCTGACGGTTGATTGTGGAACTGTGACAGTTTGATACAGCCTTCTCCTGCCAGCGCTGAAAAAGGCTGATAAAAAATTTTTTCCCTCCGTGCTAAAACGAATAGATATTGGGAGAGAGTAAAGCTGAACGGAGCTAGAGGGAAAAAGAGCTGACAATATATGTGAAAGCCCTTCGGTGACGACGCTGAAAGGGGGGATTGATTGAAGAAAACTGAGTGAAAGGAATACCGGCGTTTTCTCTCAGTGATTGAACACTGAAACGCTGAAGACAGAGAAAGAATATAAACTTACTAAATAAACAAAAAACTGAATTGAAATTGCTTTTCTCTTACAAAGCTGCGATTGGGCTTGTATGAGAGGAGACAGAGGAAGGGATTAACGGAACTTTTGGAAAAAAGCTGAAGCGGCAAGACATCGAGGCAGTTGAGAGACGCCAGAGAACTGGAAACAAATAACTGACACTTACTTCAAAGAACCTTTTTACCAATATTAAAGAGATAAAGACACTAAAAAAGGAGTATATAAGATTGAGACAGATAACTGAGAAAGAGAAAAGGAAAAGGAAAAAAGGCAAAAAAGGAAAAGAAAATTTCTACTTTAAAAGATAAAACTAAATTTTGGAAGAAAAGGGATTAAAAACAACAATATGGCAAGCACCAGACAAAACAAAAATGAGGTTGGTACATCTGCAAAAAGACAAAAACAAGATCAAATAACACCAAGCAAGATACCACTTCCTATTGATGAACCAGACATATTAAGCAAAGCTGAAGTCATGGAAGAATTAAAACAAATCAAACAAATGCTTAAAGAAACTATAACTAATATGTCTGAAATGAAAGAAGAAATTTTAAATATACATAGACAAATGGAAGTTAACAACAAAAGAACAACTGAACTAGAATCAAAAATGGAAAATATAGAATGTGAATCAAAAAGATGTAAAAACGACAGCCTGGAATTAAATAAATTAAAAGATCAACTGGAGGATTACGAGAATAGAGGAAGAAGAAAGAACATCAAACTCTTTGGAATACAAGAAAATTTAGAGGGAAAAAATACTATCCTTTTCCTTGAAAATTTAATTCCAAAAATTCTACAATTAGACTTGAAACAACCAATTGAAATTGAAAGGGCGCATAGAATCCCAATTAAAAATTTAGAAAATAAAAACAGACCAAGACCAATCATTTTCAAAATGTTGAGATACCAACAAGCAA
The DNA here is from genome assembly GCF_902459505.1 of Geotrypetes seraphini. Classification (NCBI taxonomy): domain Eukaryota; kingdom Metazoa; phylum Chordata; class Amphibia; order Gymnophiona; family Dermophiidae; genus Geotrypetes; species Geotrypetes seraphini. Next base: position 26,991,956 of record NC_047084.1, read on the forward strand.
TAGAGATACTAAATGCTGCAAAAAAAGATAAAAACTTAAATTATAAAGGATCAAGATTATGGTTTTTACCAGACTTCGCCAAAAACACAGCAACTAAAAGAAAAAGACTACTAGACATGAGACCTCTACTCAAAGAAAAAGGATTTAAATATGGTCTATACTACCCGGCGAAAATGAGAGTGTCATCTGGAGACAAGTCCTTATATTTTGAGGATCCCGAAAAACTAAAAGATTTTCTCTCTAAACCAGAACCTATGATATATTAATATAATATATTAAGATGGTTTTGAAGATTCTATGAAAAATTAGAAAATATAACATATCGAAATATTTGAAGAAATGGAGGAAAACAATACAAAGAAAAGACAATAATAATTATATGAAAGAAAGAACAGAATATAGGAAAATTATTAAATAATACACTGCATATATGTTTAAAATAATTATATGTTGAAATCATAATACTAAGGAAATACAAATTAACATATTGTTAAATGGAAAATGATACATTAATAAAATGTTATGGAAAATGATTAAATAAATATAAAAGATCAATATAGATAGATAGAAGGGAAATTTGTTTAAACAATTGAATATTGATTGCCTAGAATGGGGAGAATGTTAGGATTACAGTTCCAATGTGTATCCTTAAGCAGCCAATGTATTGGGTGGGAAAGGGAGGGATAAGGAGAATATTTATTAGAATAATTAAGGGAGATACATTAGGGTTAAATATGTGTGTCGTGAAGAAAATTTTTTGGATATTAAATATGAAAGAGGAGAGGAAGAATAAGATAATGAAAAGTATTAAAATATATAATGTCTTTTAAAATATATTCTATTAATGTCAATGGCCTGAATCACGTAATTAAAAGGAAAAAAATATTAACATTTTTAAAAAAACAAAATGCAGATATTTACTGTCTGCAAGAGACCCATCTTAATATGAAGGAATCACAGAAATTATCAGGTGGATGGATAAAAGAATGTTTTTTTGCTCCAGCAGTGGGTAAAAAAGCAGGGGTTGCAATCCTTATAAATAAAAAATGTATGGCCAATATAAAGGTAAAAAATTCAGATCCACATGGAAGATGGATACATATCGATATAGGTATGGGAAATGATACCCTGACGTTATTTAATATATATGCCCCTAATTCGAATCAATCAGAATTTTTCAAAAAGCTACAAAATATGTTATTACCACTGGCTGCCTCTAATTTAGTGGTGGCTGGAGATTTTAATGCTGTAATGGATCCATTATTGGATAAAAAACCAGGTAAAAATATTAAATCTTTAGGTCTAGATAATTTAGTTAGTTCATGTGATTTGAAAGATATATGGCGTATTCTTCATTTTAATGATCAGGAGTATTCATTTTGTTCACAGGTTCATAAATCATTTTCAAGAATAGATTATATTTTTGTTTCAACAAATAAAGTGCAACAAGTGATTAAAGCCTCCATTGATCCTATTATCATTTCGGATCATGCGGGAATATGGATAGAATTACAATTAGATCAATTAGAAAATAATAGACCTCTTTGGAGATTTGATAATGCATTGCTTGTGGATGACAAATTTTTGGAAAATTTTAAAACACAAATTAATGAATTTTTTCAAATAAATTTAGTGGAAGATACATCTATAGAGAATGTATGGGATGCATTTAAAGCAACTATGAGGGGTAATATCATATCATATTCAGCTTTTATTAGGAAACAAATTAAAAAACAATATATGGAATTAGAAAAAGAAATAAAAATATTAGAAGCTAAATTGATAAGTAAATGGGAATATGAAGTTTTACAAGCTCTTTTGAAAGTAAAAGGTAAATATAATGAATTAACTTCAAAAATGATAAGAAAAGATTTGTTTTCCAAACAAACGGTGTATTATGGAAATTCTAATAAGGCGGGAAAATTATTAGCAAATTATCTTAAGGCAAAAAAAAGGAGAACTAATATTAATGGAATAAAAGATGATAATGGTATAATAACAAATCAAACAAATATAATATTAAAACAATTTTTAAATTTTTATAAAGATCTATATTCTTCCGAACCTTATTTGGAGAAACAAAAAGATGGAAAAAAATTTTTAGATTTAATAAATGGACCTAAGATTCCTGATCATATAAAACGAAGTTTAGAAGAACCTATATCATTAAAAGAATTAGAAACAGCATTGAGATCTCTTAGAGTTGGATCCGCTCCAGGTGGTGATGGTTACACAGTAGAATTTTATAAAACATTTCAAAATATCCTCTCCCCACATTTATTAAAATTATATCAGACATAACTTATAAAAGGTAATATAAAAGGTACTATGGCTGAATCAATAATAATTGTTTTGCCTAAGCCAAATAAAGATCCTACTTTGGTTTCAAACTACAGGCCTATATCTTTGATAAACGTTGATAATAAACTTTTGGCGAAAATTTTGGCTTTGAGATTAGCCAAAGCTCTCCCACATATTATAGATATGCATCAAACGGGTTTCGTTGCTAAAAGACATTCCTCCAATAACTCTAGACTATTATTTCACATGCTAAACTTGTCAAAAAAAATGGATGAACCGGCTTTTACAGTTTCATTAGATGCTGAGAAAGCATTTGATAGGGTAGAATGGAATTTTATGTATCAGGCTTTAGAATGGTTTGGTATAGGTTCTGGATTTATACAAATGGTAAAAACATTGTATAGCTTCCCGATTGCAAGATTAAATATTAATAATAAGATATCTGATGGTTTTCAATTGCAGAGGGGAGTTAGACAAGGTTGTCCTTTATCTCCTTTGTTATTTGATGTTGTATTAGAACCCTTATTGTTAGCAATACAGCAAACGAGGGAGATACAAGGAATTCCATATTCAGATATGGAATATAAAATTTCGGCTTATGCTGATGATATTTTGCTTTATTTGAGAAATCCAGAGTCTACCTTATCTTCTTTATTGGAATTAATTGATAAGTTTGGCAAATTTTCAGGTTATAAAATTAATTGGAATAAATCTGAAATTATACCCTTGAATGTTTACTGTGTAAAAGGATTATTTGATATTTTTCCATTCATATGGAAAGAAGAAGGATTTAAATATCTAGGCATTCAAGTTAAAAAAACAATTGAAGATACTGTAAAAGAAAATGAAAAATATATATTAAAAAAAGTAATGGAGTTATGTGAACAATGGAACCCATTACATATATCTTGGTGGGGCAGAGTTCAAACTATTAAAATGATGATGTTGCCTGTGGTTTGCTACCAAATGAGTATGATACCTATTTATTTTCAGGGGTCCTTTTATAAAAAGCTTAATAGAATTTTAACAAAATTTCTTTGGCTTGGTAAAACACCTAGAATAGCTTTAGTAACCTTACAAAAATCAATTAAGGAGGGAGGGGTAAATTTTCCAAATTTCTATAGGTACCATCAAGCCTATATTCTACGTCAGGGTATGTATTGGATCCTCCCAGAACTTATAGATAATGCACCAGATTGGTTATATTTGGAATGGCGCCTTATGTTTCCCCTAAATTTAGTTCATTTACCAATTATTAATATACCTAAAAGATACAGAGAAAATAAAATAATAATGGATACTTGGAAAACATTGAGATTTATTGATAAATTAACACCCATCCCAATATATAAATCAACTAATCAATCCATATGGATAAACTCCAAGATCAAAATTGGCGGAGCTCAAATCCTTTGGAAGAACTGGATTATTGCAGGAATTAGATCTCTAGATGATATTATTTCAGAAGGTAAACTGCTGGATTTTTCACAATTGCAACATAGATTTGGTCTTAATAAAACACAAAGTTTTAAATGGTTGCAATTGAAGCAGGCCATTCAGGTTGGGTTCCCTGAATGGAAATCATTAAACAATCAATATAGTTTAAAGTTCTTATGCTTTAAAGCAGACTTCCTAGGACATCAAGCCGCATTGTGGTATAAATTAATATCTGGATATTTGAATAAAAAACCAAAAAATGGTCTAAGAGACATTTGGAGCATTGAGATTGGACATCAAATTAATGCATCTCAATGGCCACTAATTTGGTCTTGGAGAATGGGATGTACAGTGTCAGCGTCTATGAGACAAACATGGTTCTTTTTATTACATAGAGCTTTTTGGACCCCTACTCGTTTACAAAAACTAGACAGTTCTAAGTCTAATAGATGCTGGCACTGTAATCTAGAACCAGGGACATTAGATCATTTATTATATCATTGTCCTTATATTAAAATTTTTTGGAATTCAATTTGGCCACAAATTAATAAATTAATGGAAAATCATATTGCAATATCATATGATACAATTTTATTTGGAACAATGATGAGAAAAAAAAGTCAAATTTCACCAGAAAATAATAAGCTTTTATTAATTATGACAGGGGTTGCCATTCAACATATAACTAACAATTGGAAAAATTACAACAACCTAAATTACACATTTTGGTGGAATACAATATGCCATATTTTTAAAATGGAAAGAACAATAGCAATACAAAAGGGGACATATAATAAATTTATAAAAATATGGGGGCCATTGACAAAATACTGTAATGATTAAATAATGGAATACTTTTTCTTCTTTTCTTCTTTTAGAGATTTTTTTTTATGACACACATATAGGGGGGGTAAGGAAAACAAATTATATATAATAAATTATAATATATGATACAAAATGTAACATATGATTAAAAAATAATAGAAGGGTGGGGGGAGGGAAAATGAATAAAATTTATCCAGAATATATTGTATTAGATATAAATATGTTATTGAATAATTATCAATTATATTCTAATATGTTGTATACTTTTATAAAATTTGAAAATATTATATTAAAGCAATAAAAGGGTGGGGGGAGGGTGAAGGGGAAAATCAAATCCAGACATACATTGTGTTAGATATAAAAGTGATACCATGCATTTATCAACTGTATTTTATTATTATGTACACTTTTTGTAAAATTTGAAAATAAAAATATAATGGAAAAAAAAAAAAAAAAGACCTGTTGGCACTTTTATTCAATATTTGACATCCTGTTCAAAACTGGTCAAACTGGTTTAGCAATGATCATTACAGGATTGGTAAGTTTAGTGAATTTGGCCCTTTGTCCTCTGTACCTTCTTGCTCTCATAGCTATTTAGTTAGATCTTAGATTTAAAGTTTTATTTGATATTTCTTTTTTATACACTTCCCCCTCCGTATTTGTGGTGGTTAGGGGCAGAGCCGGCCCATGAATATTAAAAAACTGCAAATAATATTCGGGCCGGTTCGGCCCCTAACCCCCGCTTCCCCCAGCTATTTTAAGGCCTGTAAGCCCGCCTTTAAGCTTTACCTAGTGGTCTAGCGGGTTTTCGGGACAGGAGCGATCTTCCCATGCTCCTGCCCCGTGCAGATCGCTCATAGGAAATGGCTGCCTTGAGCTCCCGTCATAGCCATTTCCTGTGAGTGATCTGCACGGGGCAGGAGCGTGGGAAGATCGCTCCTGCCCCGAAAAACCACTAGATCAGTAGGTAAGGCTTAAAATGGGGGGGGGGGGTGTGGCTTACAGGGCTTAAAATAGCCTGAAAAATGAAAAAGCATTTTTTGTTTTAAAACAATGAATACAGATACATAAAATTGTGTTGTATGTGTTGTGGTATGCATGTGCTGTGGTATACACATTTGGGATCCCAAAATGTGTATGTGTGTTTGGATATATTATGTACAATATTCAAACAGGGTAATGTTATAAAGAATATATACTTTGCTGTTTTCAGCTTGGCAGAGACCTCTTTGACGTTTGTTACACAGGCCTGACCTTTGGTTTCCTGAAAAGGGGGCCCTGTATTCTGAGCTTAGACACTAAAGAAGAAATTAGCCTGGTTTATTGAGATGTCTCCTTATTGACTATCTGTGCTTACTTCCATGTATACTAATATAAGAATATTTTCTCTGGTTTTAGTCTGTTCAGTTTCTATTATTCTTTATAAGCTTTATAATTTCCCTTTAAGAGTGTGTACATCTGATTAGGTAAGATTTTTTGTGTTCATATAAATAAGACACACCCTTCTTAAATCTGAGGCACTCAGTTTGCATGGCAATAAAAGGGAACACTTTTTTCAACAGCATGCTTTGCATTCTCACCCAGATAAACACACTCCCTCCTCCCAGCAACAGAGAAAATCCAGGATGCTGTGAATCACCAGCTCTGTCAGAGAAGTATTTTGCTTTTATCTTTTGTTCCAACATATATTTTACTCTTTATAGTAAACATAGAAACATAGAAGATGACGGCAGAAAAGGGCTACAGCCCATCAAGTCTGCCCACTCTGCTTACCCACCCCCTGTCTATGCCCTAATGACCCAATTTCCTTATCTTGACCCTCGTAGGGATCCCACATGGGTATCCCATTTATTCTTAAAGTCTGGCACGCTGTCTGCCTCGATCACCTGCACTGGAAGCTTGTTCCAATGATCAACCACTCTCTCTGTGAAGAAATACTTTCTGGTGTCGCCATGAAATTTTCCGCCCCTGAGTTTGAGCGGGTGCCCTTTTGTGGCCGAGGGTCCCTTGAGAAAGAAAATATCATCTTCCACTTCGACACGTCCCGTGAGGTACTTAAATGTTTCGATCATGTCTCCCCTCTCCCTACGTTCCTCAAGAGTGTAGAGCTGCAATTTGTTCAGTCTCTCTTCGTACGAGAGACCCTTGAGCCCCAAGATCATCCTGGTGGCCGTCCGTTGAATCGATTCAATTCTGTGCACATCTTTACTGTAATGTGGCCTCCAGAATTGCACACAGTACTCCAGATGAGGTCTCACCATGGCCCTGTACAATGGCATTATGACTTCAGGCTTTCGGCTGACGAAACTTCTATTGATACAACCCAGTATCTGCCTTGCCTTAGATGAAGCCTTCTCCACTTGATTGGCAGTTTTCATGTCTGCACTGATGATTACTCCTAAATCTCGTTCTGCTGAAGTCCTAGTTAAAGTTTCTCCGTTCAAGAAGTACGTCCTGCATGGATTTCCGCTTCCGAGGTGCATGACCTTACATTTCTTAGCATTGAAGCCTAGCTGCCAGGTTGAGGACCAACTTTCCAATGTAAGCAGGTCCTGCGCCATATAATTCTGTAAACTGCATTCACTTACTATATTACATAGTTTGGCGTCATCGGCGAATAGTGTTATTTTACCTTGAAGCCTTTGAGTCAGATCCCCTATGAATATGTTGAAAAGGAGTGGACCCAGGACCTAGCCCTGCGGCACTCCACTGGTCACCTCCGATGTTTTAGAGAGGGTACCATTAACCACCACCCTCTGAAGTCTGCCACTCAGCCAATCATTGACCCATGCAGTTAGTGTCTCTCCTAACCCCATCGATTCCATCTTGCTTAGCAGCCTGCGGTGTGGGACACTGTCAAAAGTTTTACTGAAGTCCAGGTACACGACGTCCAAAGACTCTCCCAAGTCCAACTTTCTTGTTACCCAGTCAAAGAAGCTGATGAGATTGGATTGGCAGGACCTACCCTTGGTGAATCCATGCTGACTGGGATCCCGAAGATTCCCTTCATTCAAGATCGTGTCCAATTTGCTTTTAATTAGTGTTTCCATGAGTTTGCACACTATTGATGTGAGACTCACCGGTCTATAATTTGCAGCCTCTGCCCTGCAACCCTTTTTATGCACAGGAACGACATTAGCTAATTTCCAGTCCAGGGGAACTTTCCCCTTACTTAGGGAGAGATTGAATAGCTCAGCCAATGGTTTCGCCAGGACATTGCTCAATTCTCTGAGCACTCTTGGGTGCAAATTGTCTGGTCCCATGGCTTTGTTCACCTTGAGTCTTGCCAGTTCACTGTAAACTTCACCTGGTGTGAACTCAAAATTCTGAAACGGGTCTTCTGTGCTTTGTGTTGCCTTCAACTGCGGACCGTGTCCCGGTGCCAGGTGAAGACTGAGCAGAAGTATTCATTCAGTAGTTCAGCTTTATCGGAATCTGCTTCCACATAACTTCCGTCCGGTCTTCTAAGGCGTACTATCCCGCCTGTGTTCCTTTTTCTGTCACTAATATACCTGAAGAAGGATTTGTCCCCCTTTTTAATGTTTTTTGCCAGAATTTCTTCCACTCGAAGTTTTGCCTCCCTAACTGCCATTTTGACCGCTGTAGACCTGGTCCTATATTCTACTTTTGCTTCTCTTTTCTCCGTGTGCTTGTAGGAGAGAAACGCTTTTTTCTTCTCCTTAATGAGGTGCGAGATCTCCGCGGTGAACCATTGGGGTTTATTGTTTCTTTGTCGTTTATTTACTGATTTTATGAAGCGGCTAGTTGCTTCATGTATGGTTGATTTCAGTATTAACCACTTAGCTTCTACATCATCGGTCTCCGCTTGGTCCTGCAGCGTCTGATGGATGAAATCTCCCATGCGTGCAAAGTCTGTGCCCCGGAAATTGAGTACCTTTGTTTTCGTGTTTGATCTAGGGAAGCCTTTCCTAAGGTTGAACCATACTATGTTGTGGTCGCTGGAGGCTAGCGTATCTCCTACTGAGACCTCTGAGACGCTTTCCCCGTTGGTGAGTACCAGGTCGAGGATCGCCTAGGCCCTAGTGGGCTCCGTTACCATTTGTTTGAGACGTGCTCCCTTTATGGAGGTTAAGAGCCTCCTGCTACCGCTGGTTGTCGCTGAAAATGAGTTCCAGTCTGCATCAGGCATATTGAAGTCCCCTAGCAGTACAGCTTCTCCTCGTAGAGTGATATTCTCTATGTCTTCAATTAATTCTGCGTCCATGTCTTCCAGTTGTCTTGGGGGTCTGTATACCACACCTAGATACAGGCATTTTTCTCTGCCTCTTGCCAGGTTTACCCAGAGGGACTCCCCGGTGTACTTGACATCTGTGATCCTGGTGGTTTTGATGTCCTCTTTAATGTATAGAGCTACCCCCCCTCCTAACCTGCCCTCTCTGTCCTGATGAAGTAGATTGTAGCCCGGTATAGCCATATCCCACCCATGTGAGTCCGTGAACCAAGTTTCAGATATTGCCACCACATCTAGGTCGGCATTCCTTATTTCAGCCTCCAATTCTAGAATTTTGTTACCTAAACTGTGTGCATTGACATACATGGCCCTCCATATCTTGTGTTCGCTAAGTCCCTGTGAGGTGTATCCTACCCGAGTCGGTGTGACTCCCAAAGAACTGTTTGCAATGTGGGTACTTACCTTGGACGCGGAGTTTCGACTCACCTCATCAGGATAATTCCTTTCTGCACTAATATATGAATGGGTACCCTCCCCCGACTTACCTAGTTTAAAGCCCTGTGAAGCAGGCGGGCTAGTCGGTGTCCGAAGACGTTCTTACCCCTACTGGTCAGATGGAGTCCGTCTGGTCCCTGAAGTCCTTGTAGCGCTTCCCCATGGTTTAGGAATCTGAAGTTCATATCCCGGCACCATCCCTGTAGCCACTCGTTCGTCCTCAGGATACGTTCATCTCTGGCTCTTCCCTTGCCTCTAACTGGGAGGATCGATGAGAAAACCACCTGCGCTCCTGTCCGCTTCAGCCTCTCACCCAGTGCTCCAAAGTCTCTGGTGATGGTCTCCGGTGTGTTCCTGGCAGTGTCGTTGGTTCCTATGTGGACAAGAACCATAGGAAAGTGGTCTCGGGGCGTGAGTAGTCTATCCAGACTGGCGGTGACATCTCGTATCCTGGCTCCAGGCAAACAGCAGACCTCCCTAGATTGCATATCCGGTCTGCAAATTGGTCCCTCGGTGCCCCTCAGCATGGAATCCCCGATGACTATTACTCTGCGCTTCTTTGGGGGGAGCTGGTCAGTTGTCCCTGGAGATGGAGCTGTGTGTATGCTCTAAGACACAGTGCTTCAACAGCTGATCCACGGACCGGTGGCGGTCCGCAGGAAATTTTTGCCGGTCTGCGCAGGGCCGGCAAGATTGACTCCCTTCAATTTCCTACCGGTCCGCGCAGGGCCGGCAAGATCAACAGCTGAAGTCTGTGCTGGGCCGGAGAGATCTTGGGGAGCCTCCGACAGTGGCTTTCTCCCCTCTCTGCAGCTCTCCTTTACTTCCCAGCGCAGCGATTCACGAAGGCAGCCTCGGGGCTTTTGCTGAGTCGCGGCTGCCTCTGATGATGCAACTTCCTCTTTCCTCAGAGGCGGCGCGACCCAACAAAGGACCCGAGGCTGCCTTCCTGAATCACTACGCTGAGAAGTAAGGAGAGCTGCTGGGAGGGGAGAAAGCCAATATTGGAGTCTGGGAAGCTGCTGGGCAAGGGGAAACAGGGACAGCTGCTACTGGACCTGGAGGGAAGGAGAAGGAGAGATGCTGCTGGGAGGGGAGGAGGGAAAGTAGTCTGGGAAGCTGCTGGGCAAGGGAAAAAAAGGGACAGCTGCTACTGGAGAGGGAGAAGGAGAGATGCTGCTGGGAGGGGAGGAGGGAAAGGAGTATGGGAAGCTGCTGGGCAAGGGAAAAAAAGGGACAGCTGCTACTGGAGAGGGAGAAGGAGAGATGCTGCTGGGAGGGGAGGAGGGAAAGTAGTCTGGGAAGCTGCTGGGCAAGGGAAAAAAAGGGACAGCTGCTACTGGAGAGGGAGAAGGAGAGATGCTGCTGGGAGGGGAGGAGGCAAAGGAGTCTGGGAAGCTGCTGGGCAAGGGGAAACAGGGACAGCTGCTACTGGACCTAGAGGGAAGGAGAAGGAGAGATGCTGCTGGGAGGGGAGGAAGGAAAGGAGTATGGGAAGCTGCTGGGTAAGGGAAAAAAGGGACAGCTGCTACTGGAGAGGGAGAAGGAGAGATGCTACTGGGAAGGGAGGAGGGAAAGGAGTCTGGGAAGCTGCTGGGTAAGGGAAAAAAGGGACAGTTGCTACTGGACCTGGAGGGAAGGAGAAGGAGAGATGCTGCTGGGAGGGGAGGAGGGAAAGTAGTCTGGGAAGCTGCTGGGCAAGGGAAAAAAAGGGACAGCTGCTACTGGAGAGGGAGAATGAGAGTTGCTGCTGGGAGGGGAGGAGGGAAAGTAGTCTGGGAAGCTGCTGGGCAAGGGAAAAAAAGGGACAGCTGCTACTGGAGAGGGAGAAGGAGAGATGCTGCTGGGAGGGGAGGAGGGAAAGGAGTCTGGGAAGCTGCTGGGCAAGGGAAAAAAAGGGACAGCTGCTACTGGAGAGGGAGAAGGAGAGATGTTGCTGGAAGGGGAGGAGTGAAAGGAGTCTGGGAAGCTGCTGGGCAAGGGAAAAAAGGGACAGCTACTACTGGAGAGGGAGAAGGAGAGATGTTGCTGGGAGGGGCGGAAGGGAAGAGAGTTATTGCTGGACAGGAGGAGGAGGGAAGGGAGAATGAAAAAAGGAAGGAAATAGCTGGCAGAGAGATTAGAGGAGGGGAAGGGGAGACACAGGCATGAGAAAGTAGAGAGATTGATGATAGGAAGGGGTCAGCAGAAAAATAAGCAGAGAGGGACAACGATGATAGATCTGGTGTAGAAGAGATAAAAATGAAGAGAGCAGTGAAGCAGGAATGAATCATGTAAAAAGGAGAGAGGGGCACAAGCTGGATGGAAAGGGGAGAGGGGCATAGAAAGAAGACAGATACCATATGGAAGGGGGAGAGAACAGACAGTGGATGGAAGGGGCAGATGCTGGATTGAAGAGACAGAGAGGGCAGACGCTGGAAGGAAGAGAGTGAAAAGAAGATTGAAAGCAGAAACCAGAGATGACAAAAGGTAGAAAAAAAGCACAATGTAAGCAGAGAAAATGTTAATTATAATTTATATTCTGGGATTTTTTCAAAGAGGTCAAGGCAGATGAATTTAAAATATGCTATGTCACCTCAATAACAACTATACAAAAATAGACAAATAAACCCCCTCCCCTTTTACTAAACCGCGATAGTGGTTTTTAGTGCAGGGAGCTGTGCTGAATATCCCGTGCTGCTCCGATGCTCATAGGCTCCCTGTGCTAAAAAACACTATTGCGGTTTAGTAAAATGGGGCCATAGTGCAAAATACAGACAGCAGATATAAATTCTGAAATGGACACATTTTGATCACTAAATTGAAAATAAAATCATTTTTCCTATCTTTGTTTGGTGATTTCATGAATCTCTGGTTGCATTTCCTTCTGACTGTGCATCCAGTCTTTCTTTCTTTCCTTCTTCCTCCTGCATGCTTCCTCTCCTCCAGACCTCATGCTATTCCCCAACCAACATCTCTCTCTGTCCCTTCATAAGTCCAACTTTTTCTTCCTCTCTCCCTGCCTGCCCCCTGCCACCCGATACCCTCCATTCCCTCCCCCCTTTTGTTTTCTCTCTCTGCCCCCTTTTCTTTTTATCATTCTTTCTCTCTCCCTGCCCCCCTTTCTTTCTGTCTTTCTTTCTTTCTCTCCCTGCCCCCCTTTCTTTCTGCCTTTCTTTCTTTCACTCTGCCCTCCAAGGGGGAGGAAGTGTGTGACCCCCCTTCCCAATGGACTGCTGGCTATGCCCCGTCATTAATTGTGATTACAAATTTTAATCAAAATGCAACCCTACTTAAACATTAGATTTTGGAATTTTCCTCCAGGAACTTGTTCAAACCCAGATCCACCAACTGTGGTTACCATATCCATTGTCAACGAGCTCCAGAGCTTAACTATTTGTTTAGTGAAAAAATATTTTCTTAGATTTGTTTTAAAAGTATTATGTAACTTCATGAGTAAGCAATCGATTCACGTTTACCCATTCTACTCCATTCAGTATCTTGTAAACCTCTATCATATCCCCCCTCAGCCATCTCTTCTCCAGGCTGAAGAGCCCTAAACTCTTAAACCATTCCTCTTATGAGAAGAGTTCTATCCTTTGAATCATCTTGGTCACCCTTCCTTGAACTTTTTCTAATTCTGCTATACCTTTAATTGAAATATTGCAATTAGAATTACACCATGGAGCAATACAGAAATACAGTAATATTTTTGTTTATCTCTTTCTTAATCATTTCTAGCATTCTATCTGCTTTTTTGGCTGCTGCCACACACTGTGCAGAAGATGTCAATGTACTGTTCTGTTTTGCCTCAATATATTTACCTTGTACATGCAACGAGAAACACAAGCAGAGAGCATTGTCATAGACGTGCCAGGCTGTATGGTCAACAACTGGATAGTCACAACAACATTTTGCAACGGAAATCCTATTAAAGGTCCTAAACAAAGGAAAAAAACATAATATTGCCATTTGTACATAATGCCAAAGAGAACAGTCTTCTGGGTTGACAGGGTAGGGGATGTTATTCTCCTCCTAAATACAACACATTCATGATGTGACTGAGCTCAGAAGAGTGGAGGAAGAGGCTGAAACTTTTGTAAGTTAGGGTTCAAATTCACTTCACTCTCTCGTCTGTCCTGGGTACAAGCTCATGAACACTATAGGGCAGGGAAATGCCTATTGTTCACCTGAATATAACTCACATTGAAAGATAAGTAATTAAATCTAACATCCAAAGGTAAAACTATATACTGTATATACTTGAATATAAGTCAATCTCACATCAATAGTGAGTAAACTCATGGAAACACTTATTAAACACAAATTAGATACGATCCTGATCGAGGAGAATCTACGGGATCCCCACCAGCATGAATTCACAAAGGGAAGGTCCTGCCAATCCAATTTAATTAGCTTCTTTGACTGGGTAACAAGAAAACTGGATATGGGGGAGTCCCTGGACGTCGTGTACTTGGACTTCAGTAAAGCTTTTGATAGCGTCCCACACCGCAGGTTGTTGAGCAAGATGACATCAATGGGATTAGGAAAAACATTAACTGCCAATGACTGGCTAATGACTGGCTATGCGGTAGACTCCAGAGGGTAATGGTTAACGGTACCCTCTCCAATACGTTGGAGGTGACCAGTGGAGTGCTGCAGGGCTCGGTCTTGGGACCGATCCTTTTCGACATATTCATAAGCGACCTGACTCAGGGGTTTCAAGGCAAAATAACATTATTCGCCGATGACGCCAAACATAAGAACATAAGAACTGCCATCTCCGGATCAGACCCATGGTCCATCGAGTCCGGCGATCCGCACACGCGGAGGCCCAGTCAGGTATACACCTGATGTAGTTTTAATCACCCATATCCCTCTATGCCTCTCGTAAGGAGATGTGCATCTAATTTGCCTTTGAATCCTAGCACAGTGGATTCCTTAATAACCTCCTTTGGAAGAGCATTCCAGGCGTCCACCACTCGCTGCGTGAAGCAGAACTTCCTGACATTTGTCCTGGACTTGTCCCCCCTTAGCTTCAAACCATGTCCTCTTGTCCGTGTCACGTTGGACAATGTAAATAATTTGTTTTTCTTCTCTATTTTATCGATGTCTTTCAGTATTTTGAACGTCTCTATCATGTCCCCTCGCAGCCTCCTCTTCTCAAGGGAGAACAGTCCCAGTTTCTTGAGTCGTTCCTCATATTCCAAGTTCTCCATACCTCTTATTAGCTTCGTTGCTCGTCTCTGCACCCTCTCCAGCAGTTTTATATCCTTCTTTAGGTTGGGAGACCAATGTTGGACACAGTATTCCAAGTGTGGTCTGACCATTGCTCTATAAAGCGGCATTATGACTTTCTTCGATCTACTCGTGATTCCTTTCTTTATCATGCCTAACATTCTGTTTGCTTTCTTTGCCGCTGCCGCGCATTGTGCCGATGGCTTCAGGGTCCTATCTATCAGTACACCCAGGTCCTTTTCTTGTTCGCTCTTACCCAGAGTTGCGCCTGACATTCTATACTCGTGTTCCTTATTCTTACTACCTAAATGCATTACTTTGCATTTCTCCACGTTGAACTTCATCTGCCATTGCTCTGCCCATTTCTCTAACTGATACAAGTCGCTCTGGAGTTCCTTGCTATCTTCCTGCGATCTGATTACCCGGCACAGCTTTGTGTCGTTTGCAAACTTAATGATCTCACTGGATATTCCGTCTTCCAGGTCATTGATATAAATATTAAATAGGATCGGCCCAAGTACCGAGCCCTGGGGCACACCACTAGTCACTTTCTCCCAGTCTGAGAACTTCCCATTTATGCCCACTCTCTGCTTTCTGTTTTCCAGCCATTTGCCTATCCACCTTTGTATATCTCCCTCTATTCCATGGCTTTATAGTTTCCTGAGAAGTCTTTCATGTGGAACTTTGTCGAATGCTTTCTGGAAGTCCAAATATATTATGTCCACCGGCATTCCACTATCAATTTGCTTGTTCACGGTCTCAAAAAATTGAAGTAAATTCGTTAAACATGATTTCCCTTTCCTGAACCCATGTTGACTGGGTTTCAGCAAGTCGTGTGTATCTAAGTGCCGGACTATGCTATCCTTGATCAGTGCTTCAACCATCTTTCCAGGGACAGACGTAAGGCTCACAGGTCTGTAGTTGCCCGGTTCTCCTCTCGATCCTTTTTTGAAAATTGGCGTGATGTTCGCTATCTTCCAGTCATCTGGTATCTGTCCAGTTCTGATTGTCAGATTGGTGAGTTTTTGCAATAACTCTCCGATTTCAACCTTCAATTCCTTTAAGACTCTCGGGTGAATTCCATCCGGTCCAGGGGATTTGTCACTTTTAAGTTTGTCGATCTGGTAGTATATCTGGTCCAACTCCACTTCAACTGTGGTGAGGCTGTCTTCTATTACTCCACTAAACACTTTCACTGCTTCTGGTATTTTTGCGGTATCCTCTTCCGTAAAGACGGACGCAAAGAAGGAATTTAGTTTGTCCGCAATTTGTTTATCTTCCTTAATGTACCCTTTTCTTCCCTGGTCGTCCAGGGGTCCCACCGCCTCTTTTGCGGGTTTTTTCCCTTTCACTTATCTAAAGAAGGGCTTGAAGTTTTTGGCCTCTTGCGCTATTTTTTCCTCATAGTCCTTTTTGGCATCCCTCACCGCTTTGTGACATTTCTTCTGATCATCTTTATGTTTTTTCCATGCTTCGGTTGTTTTCATGTGTTTCCATTTTTTGAAAGAGTCCTTCTTTTCTTTTATGGCTTCCCTCACCTGTCTGGTAAGCCATGCCGGTTCTCCCTTACCTTTTGTTCTCCCTTCTTTGGAGATCCTCGGAATGTGTAGATTTTGTGCTTCTGTGTTAGTATTTTTCAGTAGGAACCATGCCTGGTCTACTGTTTCAAGTTTGTCCACCTTTTTCTTGAGTCGTTGTTTCACCATGGCTCTCATGCGATCGTATTTGCCCTTTTTAAAGTTAAAGGTTTTGGTTAAGGTTTTGGCACTTTTTCTATTCCCGATGTCAAGCTTAAAGTTGATCACATTGTGATCGCTCGTCCCCAGCGGTACCGTAACTTCTACTTCTTTTGTCGGTCCCGTGAGGCCATTTAGCACCAAGTCCAGGGTGGCGTTGCCTCTTGTCGGCTCTTTTACCATTTGTTCCAGGAAGCAATCCCCTAGCGCCTCCAGGAACTTGGCCTCCTTCCTAGTTTCCAGTCTATCCTCGGGAAATTGAAGTCTCCCAATATTATTACATTACCCGTCTTGCATTCTTGTTTGATTTCCTCTATCATTTCTGAGTCAGTTTCCTCCGCCTGTCCTGGGGGACGATAGTAAAAGCCAATTTTCGTGTTTGCGCTGTTTTGGCCAGGAATCTTGACCCAGAGGGACTCTAGCTTCTCTTTCGTTTCCGTCGTAGCCACTTCAACAGATTCTACTCCTTCCTGAACATATAGGGCAATACCTCCACCTTTCTGCCCTACTCGATCTCTTCTATATAGTTTGTATCCCTGAAGTACTGTGTCCCATTTGTTTTCTTCATTTCACCATGTTTCTGTTATGCCAATGATTTCCAACTTATCATGTCTTGCTATTCTCTAGTTCCCCCATTTTGTTTCCTAGACTTCTAGCATTCATATACATACATTTGAGTTCTCTTCGTGTTACTTTTTTGGACTTTCTACTCTTTGCTGTCCCTACTGTTTCTTTCACGGTATCCTTAACTGCTCCAGTGTTGTCTCCCTTGTTTGCTGTGCGGTCATCCCCTCCTGTGTCTGAGTTGTCCCTTCCTGCCTTGTCTTCCTTATTTGCTGTGAGGTCGTCCCCTCCTGTGTATGAGTAGTAGCCCATTGTTCCTTCATCGGGGCATCCTGTCGTCCGTGCCATCGACTGGTGGTCGACTGTCGGCTTTCCCCTATTTATTAGTTTAAAGCCTTCTCGATAGCCTTCTTCATGTTGCCTGCCAATACTCTTGCTCCTTCCTTGTTGAGGTGTAGTCCGTCCTTTCTGTAGTACTTGCTTTTTCCCCAGAACGCCATCCAGTTGCGCACGAAGTCAAAGCCTTCTTCTTCGCACCATCGTCTCATCCAGGCGTTAATAGCTTGCAATTCCCCTTGTCTCTTTCCATCCGCTCTTGGTACTGGGAGGATCTCGGAGAAGGCCACCTTCACCTCCCTGATCTTCAGCTGTCTTCCAAGTGAGCGGAGCTGGCCCTTCATCTCTTCCCTGTCATACTTCCGTCCGCTCACATCATTTGTTCCCACGTGGATGAGCACAGCAGTATCCTCTCCCCCTGCGCTTTCTATGATCCTGGAGATCCTGTTGGCCACATCCTTCACTCTTGCTCCAGGCAGACAGGTGACGATTCTGTCCTCTCTTCCTCCTGCGGTGTGGCTGTCCACGTGACGTATAATGGAGTCACCTACGATGATCACCATCTTCTTTATTCGGGAGTTTCTTGGGGGTCGTAAGTCCACGTCTATGGTATAGGGCCAGTCTTCCTCCAGTGCTACTCTTGAAATTGTTTTCGGCTCTTCAGATGGGGGGACGTCTTCCTGTGTTCTCTCTCTTCCTTCTGGTGCGCGGATGTCTCCTACCTCATCTTCGGTTTTTTCTGTATTTGCATGGGTGTCTTCTCTCCTCTCTTCCAGACCATCTTTCTGGGTATCCTGGGTACAGCTTTCCAGCCCTGGGATCTCTACGTGTTGCTGGTGGGCTTCCTCGATGAATCTTTCTAGTTCCACGATCCCTTCGCTGGTATCGGGCTCCCCTAGCAACTTCTCCTGCATGCAGTTTTCCTCCTTCCTGGCAAGGAGTTCTTCGAGTTCCATCACAGTTCCCTCCAGCAGCCGAACTTGCAGTTTCAGGCTGTCCAGCTCCTCACATCGGCTGCAAATGTATGCCCTAGTCCCCGAGGGGAGGTAGTCATACATACTGCAGACGGTGCAGAAGACTGGAAAGCTCATCTTCTGGCTTCCGTGGGCGCTCATGTCTTGTTCTCCTTCTCAATTGTGTGTGTCCTGCCCTCTTGATAGCAGTCCTCCTGTTGATCGCTGGTCTTGGTTGTGTTGGTGCTGTTGAGCTGTTTGAGAGTGCTTGTCTCGGTGTGTGCTGTGTGGCTAGGTAATAGTAAACAAAAGAACAATAGAACAATAACCGGAATGTAACTTACGTATTGGGGCTCCCTGTTAGTCGGCCCAGCTTCCTGGCTCCTTCTGCAGGCTCCTTTGCAAAGTCGCTCTTGCTAAGGCGAGCGCCTTTACCGCTCGCCTTCGTCGCGAGCCGAATGGCTGTGCGCCGTTGGCTCTCCTCCTGTTAAGGGGGAGTCCGGCACTCTGTTGGTGACGCTGGCGGTGACGCGTTGGGGGTGGGTGGAGCTCCCACACGCTCCACCACGCTACCGCTTCCTGCCTGCCGCTGTCTCCTTCTCTCGGCTTCTCCTCTCTCCCTCCCGCTGTCTTCGCCGGGCCTGCTTCCTCCCGCACCGGCCGAAGATTAAAAGTGAATAAAAGTAGATAACGGCACTTTGCCCGACAATATGACGCAGGACCTACTCTTATTGGAACATTGGTCCTCGACTTGGCAGCTAAGCTTCAATGCTAAAAAATGTAAGATCATGCACCTTGGCAGCAGAAATCCATGCAGAATTTACACTTTAAATGGTGAGACCTTACCTAGGACTAAAGCAGAACGTGATTTAGGAGTGATCATTAGTGAAGACATGAAAACTGCCAATCAAGTGAAGAAAGCTTCATCCAAGGCTAGACAAATGATGGGTTGTATCCATAGAAGTTTCGTCAGCAGGAAGCCCGAGGTCATGATGCCTTTGTACAGACTAGAGAATGACACGGTGGCGATTTACCCGCGGCTACTGCGTTTAGAAATGGGTAACCCGCCAAAAACGGGGAATGAAAATTAGCAGTCTCTGCGGGGAGGGGACAAGGCCATCACCGCCCCTTGGAGCGGTGAATGGTCTTGTCATCGCAGTGAGGCATAAAGGATCGTGCGGTTCCCGCAGCCCCACCCGCACGCCGGCTCGATCGTTTAACCAGCTTCGTCTCTCCACCTCACCTTAGTTTGCTGGCTTTCTTTTTCGGCGACTGGAACGCTTTCAAAAGAGCTGCGCACGCGCGGCTGCTCAGTATTCAATCTTCTGCTCTGACCCAGCCGGAAACAGGAAGTTGCAGCAGAGCAGAAGATTGAACTTTGAGCAGCCGCGCATGCGCGGCTCTTTGAAAGTGTGCCGGTCGCCGAAAAAGAAAACCGGCAAACTAAGGAGAGCTGGAGAGCAGTAGCGTTCCAAGGGGGAGGGCGGGAGGGGTGAAAAAGGTAATGGCGCCAGGCCTTGGAGCACCGAGGCAGACCGCTTCTCCTCCCTCCCAGCCGAACCTCCGCTGACCCTCCTATCTCTCCCCCCCTAAGTGAACCTTTCCGACCCTCCCAGCGAAAACAGCAAACCTCCCTCCAGTAGCGTCGGCTTTCTCCTCCCTCTGCCGCATCACTGATGACGTCATCAGTGACGCGGCAGAGGGAGGAGAAAGCCGTGAAGGAGGTTTGCTGCTCTCGCTGGGAGGGTCGGAAAGGTTCACGGGGGTGGGGAGATAGGAGGGTCAGCGGGGGTTCGGCTGAGAGGGGGGGAGAAGCGGTCTGCCTCGGTGCTCCATTACCTTCTTCGGGCAGCAGCAGCATTTACAATTCGCTGCTGTTGCCGGCTTCAGGCCTTGTTCTCTGCCGGGTCCTGCCTAATTCCTGTTTTCATGAAGACAGGACCCGACAGAGAGGAAGGCCTGAAGCGGATAACAGCAGTGAATTGTGACTGCTGCTGCTGCCCGATGAAGTTCAGGACATCAGGACATCGGGGAAGGAGCAGGGAGAAATCGGCTGCTGGCTTGGGGGTGAGGGTAGGGAAAGAATCGTGGAAGTGGAGAAATTGGCATGATGGCTTTGTGGGGGCTAGGGGGAGAGAGAAAGAAAGGAAAAAATAAAGAGGGGGGGCCAGGGGGAGAGAGAAAGAAAGGCAGAAATAAAGAGGGGTCAGAGGGAGAGAGAAAGAAAGGCAGAAATAAAGAGGGGGTCAAGGGGGAGAGAAAGAAAGGCAGAAAGAAAGAGGAGGGCCAGGGGGAAAGAGAAATAAAGAGGGAGGCCAAGGGGAGAGAGAAAGAAAGGCAGAAATAAAGAGGGGGGCCAGGGGGAGAGAGAAAGAAAGGCAGAAATAAAGAGGGGAGCCAGGGGGAGAGAGAAAGAAAGAGGGGGGGGGCAGGAGAAGAAAGAAGGACCAGAAGAAGGACCAGAGACTCATGAAATCACCAGACAAAAGGTAGGAAAAATAATTTTATTTTCAACTTAGTGATCAAAATGTGTCCGTTTTGAGAATTTATATCTGCTGTCTATATTTTGCACTATGGCCCCCTTTTACTAAAACGCAATAGCAGTTTTTAGCGCAGGGAGCCTATGAGCGTCGAGAGCAGCGTGGGGCATTCAGCGCAGCTCCCTGCGCTAAAAACCGCTATCGCAGTTTAGTAAAAAGGGAGGGGGGAATATTTGTCTATTTTTGTATAGTTGTTACTGAGGTGACATTGCATAAAGTCATCTGCCTTGACCTCTTTGAAAACCCGCGGAATATAAATGATAATTAACATTTTCTCTGCGTACAGCGTGCTTTGTGTTTTTAAAATTTTATTGTTGGTAGATCATTTTGACTTGACCACAAAGGTAAGGGGGAGGGAGGGAGGGGAGCTGCTGAAAGACATCTAGTAATCCTTGCAGGCTTGACTGTGCAGGGAATTATTTTTGTAAAATCATGTTTTGTTATGTGACTGGCATTATCTAGACTTTAATTTCTATGAATGAATAGAATGAAAATGATATAAAATTACTTGCTTGCGGGGACCGCGTGTTCCGGCTCACACAAGGAAGGAAGGGGTGAAAGGGAAAAAGTTTCTCTTCCTTGGAAATAGATTCTGAAGTGACCTCATCAAAGAAGACCACCACCAAATGTACAAGAAATCCCTTAAACAATGTCAAAAGAGCCCAAAATAGAAAACTGCTACTGCCTTGAGACTCCATTATTGAAGGAATCAACTTGAAATCACAGAAGAGACAGGAAAAGGTTAAATGCCTCATGGAATCCTCAGGTACAAAACACAAACCAAATTGTGAATGAAATCAGAGCAGACAGTAAGAATTATAAAATTGATGCCATTATCCATCTGGAAAAAAAGGCGTACTAGAAATAATGCCTCAGCAATACAATTTTCAGAAGTTCTATTTGCTCATGGTAAGGGAGAAGAGAGACTGCTAGTGATGGTGGGGGGGGACTGATAGAAGATATGAAAGAAGGGTGGGTAGAAAGGAACAGATGGTAAAGGAGGGAGGGAAGGGTGGTGGTGGAAAGGAATAGAACAGACATTGAAAGAAGGTAGAGAGGAACAGACCCTGAAAGGAAATGTGGAAGGCAGAGTGGGGAGAAGACGCTGAAAGGGAAAGAAGACAGATGCCAGACTATGGGGGGAGCGGAGGGAAGAAGATGGGTGCTAGACGGTGACGGGGCGGTGAATGGGATGGCAGTGGCGGTGACGGGGCGGTGAAAGGGATGGCGGGTGACGGTGACGGGGCGGTGAAGGGAACAGCGGGTGACGGGGCGGTGCAGAGGATGGTGGGCCGGGGACGGTGCAGTGACGGGGTACAGATTTTTTCCCCGTGCCATTCTCTAGTACAGAATCCATGGATGAGACCTCATCTGGAATATTTGTGTACAATTCTGAAGGCCCACATTATCAAAAAGATGTGCTGAGAATTGAGTCGGTTCAACGGAATAGCCACCAGGATGGTCTCGGGGCTCAAGAATCTCCCATAAGAGGAAAGACTGAATAAATTGTAGCTGTACTCACTCGAAGAACGTAGAGAGAGAGGGGACATGATTGAGACGTTTAAATATATCACGGGCCGTATCGAGGTGGAAGACGATATCTTCTTTCTTAAAGGACGCTCGACCACAAGAGGGCATCCACTGAGAATCAGGGGCAGGCAATTTCATGGCGACACCAGGAAGTATTTCTTCACCGAAAGGGTGGTCGATCATTGGAATGAACTTCCACTGCAGGTGATTAAGGCCAGCAGCGTGCCAGATTTTAAGAAAAAATGGGATATGCATGTGGGATTTCTAGCGGGGTGAAGTTATGAGGGTGGGTCATTAGGGTAGGCAGACTCGATGGGCTGTGGCCCTTTTCTGCCGTCATTTTCTATGTTTCTAATATAAGTCGAGACCCCCATTTTCCCCCCAAAAAGGAGGAAAAATGGTTGACTCTAATATAAGACAGGGGCTTAATATTCAAGTGTCATGCCCTGCACCCAGTGTCCTCTCCCTCACGCCCTCCCCTGCCAGGCTCTGTACTCAGCCCCCCTCCCTGCCTGCCCTGCAAAGCTCTGCACCCTGCCCCTTCCCTACTAGGCTCTGTACCCAGCCTCCTTCCCTCCCTGCCCTACCAGGCTATGAGCCAGCCCCCCTCTTTGCCAGGCTATACAGCCAGCCCCCGTCACTACTTGCCAGGCTCTACACTGCACCCTGTCCCCCCTCCCTGCTAGGTTCTGTACTGTACCCTGTCCCCTCTCCCTGCTAGACTCTGCACTCTGTCCCACTTTCTCTTCCACCTCTGGTGGTCTAGTGGTACGCTGGGCTGGGACAGGAGAGATCCCTCCCGTCTTCTGTTGTGGCCTGGCCGATGCAAATAATATTTTTATCCCCCTCCCCCGGTACCTTTTTAGTTATCACTGGTGGTCCAGCAGTGTATGGACAGGACTGCACTCCTGCCCTGCGCACCTCCTTCGAATCGCCAATTGGGGCTCGTGGTGCACCGGCACGCAGGAATGAGCTTCTTGAGCTCCCGCATGGCCCTACGTTGCTAGCAGAATGGCTGCCGCCAGTTCTTGTGAGACTTGCGGAACCTGGCGTCAGCCATTCTGCTAGCGACGCAGGGCCACGTGGGAGCTCAAGAAGCTCATTCCTGCGTGGTCCTGCCCATACACCAATGGATCACCAGGGATAACTAAAAAGGTACCGGGGGGAGGGGGGTTAGCCAAATAGGTATGTGGGGTGGGGGGTAAAAAAATGATTTGTTTCAGCCAGGCCGGGAGGGATTTCTCCTGTCTCGGCCTATTAGAGGCCTGCAGCAAGTTGGGGGGGAATCGGGGGGGAGGGGTCGGGTGATGACCCAAATATAGGACGACATCCCCATTTTGGACCACTTTTTGGGCCCAAAAATCTCGTCCTATATTCGAGTATATACAGTAACAGTCTACTTAATGTAAAATTATGTCCTACCTGTTAATTTTCTTTCCTTTAGAAGCAGCAGATGAATCCAGAGACCAGTGGGATATAGCTCACATCGACCAGCAGGTGGAGATAGAGAACTGATTTCCAGTTGGCCTTATAGCCTGGTGTTCCTCCTGTTGAATCAGTTATGCATATTGCCCCAGCATCCCAATAAAGGAGCATGAGCCTTCAAACCAAAGGAAAAAACTTCATTCCAGTGAAAAATCTTGTAATCAGAAATGTAAGAAACTAAAAATAACCACCAACAATCTCCCAACCGAACTCAGAATTCCAAAGAACAAGCGAGAGAGAGAGAGAGAGAGAGAGAGAGAGAGAGAGAGAGAGAGAGAGAGAGAGAGAGAGAGAGAGAGAGAGAGAGACCATCTGGGTGGGGCTCTGGATTCATCTGCTGCTTCTAAAGGAAAGAAAATTAACAGGTAGGACATAATTTTACATTCCTTTGCAAAGCAGCAGATGAATCCAGAGACCAGTGGGATGTAGCAAAGCAACCTCAAACTGGGTGGGAAGCCAAAGTCGCCTCTGCAATCACCGAAGCGCCAAAATTTGCCTCCGCACAGGCTGCCACGTCCAGCCGATAATGCTTAGAAAAGGTGTTCCCTGACGACCAAGTGGCCGCTCGGCAAATTTCTTCCAAAGACATACCACCGGACTCTGCCCACGACGTTGCCAATGCCCGAGTGGAATGTGCACGAAGCTGTTCCGGCACGATCTTCCCTGCCAACAGATAAGCCGACGCAATAGCCTCTTTTACCCAACGAGCTATTGAAGCTTTTGACGCCGCCATACCCTTGTTTGCCCCTGCAAATACCACGAAGAGATGATCCGACCGGCGAAAGTCGTTAGTCACACTTAAATAATGAAGAATCATACGGCGAACATCCAGTAACCGTAATAACGCGAAACGCGCCCCCCAATCCTCCTTCCGAAAGGCCGGGAGGAATAAACTCTGGTTTACATGAAACGAAGAAACCACTTTAGGAAGAAAGGACGGCACCGTCCGCACCGACACCCCAGCATCCGAAATGCGCAAAAAAGGCTCCCTGCAAGACATCGCCTGCAGCTCCGACACTCGTCTTGCAGACGCCATAGCTACCAAAAATACAGTTTTTAATGTGATATCCTTTAGCGTCGCCGCCGACAGAGGCTCAAACGGCGCCGCCTGCATCCTAGTAAGTACCAGCTTCAAATTCCAAGCTGGACAGGTGCGCCGTACCGGCGGACGGATATGGTGAACCCCCTTAAGGAATCGCACCACGTCCGGGTGAGATGCTACTGACGAGCGCGACACCCGGCCCCTATAACATGCAATGGCCGCCACCTGAACCTTAATCGAGTTATAGGCTAACCCTTTAGCAACGCCCTCCTGTAGAAAAGACAGAATAGCCGCCAGAGACGCCTGGAAGGGCGCAATACTCTGCTTCCCGCACCAAGTCTCAAAAACTTTCCAAACTCTAGCATAAGAGCTAGAAGAAGAGTGGCAATAACCTGATCCGAATAGCCCTTCTTACTCAACCGCGACCGTTCAATAGCCAGGCCGTAAGACCAAAGTGGGCCGGATTGTCCATGGAGATTGGACCCTGGGTCAGCAAGTCCGGAGTCACCTGGAATTTTAACCGATCGCCCGACGCGAGTTGCATCAGATCCGCGTACCAAGACCGACGCGGCCAATCTGGAGCTACCAGGATCACCCTGCCCTGAAAGAGAGCGATGCGTTGTAAGACTCGACCGATCATCGGCCAAGGGGGAAATACATACAGAAGGGAATTCGGAGGCCACGGGAGAGCTAAAGCGTCCACCCCCTCCGAGCCCTTCTCTTTCCGTCTGCTGAAGAACCGAGGCCGCTTTGTGTTGCGGGATGAGGCCATGAGATCCATGTCTGGCAGCCCCCACCGAAGGACCAGCAGCTCGAACGCCCTCGGAGATAACTCCCATTCGCCGGGATCGAGACGATTCCTGCTGAGGAAGTCCGCTTGAATGTTTTCTCGACCCGCAATGTGTGCTGCTGAAAGAAGCGGAATATGCATTTCCGCCCACTGAAACAGCAGCATCGCCTCTTCGGCTAATTGAGGACTCCGAGTCCCCCCTTGACGATTGATATATGACACCGCCGTGACACTGTCCGAAAAGATTCTGGTCGGATGGTCCTGAATCATGGCCTGAAACTCTCGTAGCGCAAGCCTTATCGCCCTCAGTTCCAACAGATTGATCGAATACTGTGCCTCTCCCGAGGACCATACTCCCTGCACGGAAGCTTGCCGGCACTGAGCCCCCCATCCTCGGAAACTGGCATCTGTCGTAATCACGACCCAATCCGGCGTCGCTAGTGGCATGCCCCGGAACAGATGGACCTCGGTCAGCCTCCAGTGCATGCCGCGAGCCACCCGAGGACTCCAACGGAGCCGGCGACAATAGTCCAGAGATGCCGGGGACCACCGAGAAAGAAGCGACTTCTGCAGGGGCCTCATATGGAACCGAGCCCAGGGAACCACTTCCAGAGTCGCCACCATCGAGCCCAGAACCTGAACATAATCCCAAACCCGAGGATTGGGCGACCCGAGAAGCCCTCGAATTTGAGATTGTAATTTCTCTCCCCGTTCCCGGGGTAGAAACACCATTCCTAGGCCAGTTTCGAACCTGACCCCCAGGTGCACCAAAGACTGAGAAGGGGACAGAGAACTCTTGGGAAAGTTGACGATCCACCCTAGCGACTGAAGGAGCGAGATTACCCGTTGAGTTACCGTCACACTCTCTTGCCTGGACGACGCGCGGATTAACCAGTCGTCTAAGTACGGGTGTACCCGAATCCCTTCTTTGCGCAAAAAGGCAGCCACCACCACCATCACCTTCGAAAAGGTGCGGGGAGCCGTTGCCAGGCCAAAGGGCATAGCCCGAAATTGATAATGCTGGCCGAGGATCGCAAACCTCAGAAACTTCTGATGCGGAGGCCAGATTGGAATATGGAGGTACGCCTCTTTGAGATCGAGGGATGTGAGAAACTCTCCCGGCCGTACGGCCGCAATCACCGAGCGAACCGTTTCCATCCTGAAATGGCGAACACTGAGAAAATTGTTGACTCCTTTTAGATCCAACACTGGCCTGAAGGAACCCCCCTTTTTTGGTACAACAAAATAAAGGGAATAAATACCGCGGCCTACCTCTTCCGGCGGTACAGGTACTACCGCCCCTAGATCCAGGAGAATTTGAAGAGTTAAGCGGACCGAATCTCCCTTGGCCGCCCCATTGCACGGGGATACCAAGAAAGAATCGGCGACGGGAGCGGCGAATTCTAACTTGTACCCTTCTTGAATAATATCCAACACCCAACGATCTGACGTGATCTTGGCCCACTCCACCCAAAACGCCGACAGGCGTCCCCCTAATGGAAAAGCAGAGGGGGCCAAGACCCCGTCATTGAGGAGCGCGACTTGCCGGGGTACGAGCTGGCTGACCGGAAGCAGGTTTCGTCGTACGAAAGGAACCTCTCTGTCGACCCTTAGGTCTAGCCGAAGAAAAGGCACCATACGCGGAACCAAAGAACGGTTTCCCAGACCTATATCTCCTCACCTCCCTGAAACGAGGTCTAGATGACGAGGACTTCAAAGGGGGCCTAGGCCTATCTTCCGGTAACCGCTGGGTTTTGGTATCTCCAAAATCCTTTACCAATCTCTCTAAATCTTCCCCAAACAATAAACCCCCTTTAAAAGGGAGTTTCACAAGACGAAGCTTAGAAGCCGCATCTGCCGCCCAATGTCGGAGCCATAAAGACCTGCGAGAGACAACTGAAAGCGACATTTGTTTCGCCGAAGCGCGAATAATATCATATAAGGAATCCGCTAAATAAGCCAAACCCGATTCCAAATCAGCCAGTTCCGAAGGAACAACACCCCCGGACTCCATCAAATTATCCGCCATCCCTTGAGACCACTGCAGACAGGCTCTTGCCACATAAGAGCTGCAGATTGCGGCCTGCAAAGTCACTGCAGCAACCTCAAAAGATAACTTCAGCGAAGATTCAACCTTCCTATCCTGGGCATCCTTTAATGTAACCCCCCCTCTACAGGCAAGGTCGTCCGTTTGGTAACCGCGGCTACCAGTGCATCCACCTTAGGCAATTTAAATTTCTCAAGTTCGTACGGGTCTACCGGATACAAAAGCCGCATGGCCTTTGCTACCCGTAACCCGGCATCCGGCGTATCCCATTGAGCCGAGATCAGCTCCTGCATGGCTTCATGCACCGGAAAAGCCTTCGGTGGCCTACGGGTACCTGCCATAAGAGGGTTACCTGAAACTTTCGAATCCACCTGAGAAATGTTTAAACTCAGTAAAGCTTTTGAAATTAAGGAGGAAAGTTCTTCCCGATGGAACAGACGGAGCGCGGAAGGGTCATCCACTTCCCTATACTGGGGATCCTCCTCTTCCCACTCCTCTACCTCACCTTCCTCCAACAACTCCGGAAGGGAAAAAGGGGAAACAACCATAGGCTCGTCCGCGGACGCGAGCCTGCGCTTTTTAAATATCGGCGATTTCACAGGAGAACCATCTCCCTTCGCCGTCTCCCCAGCATCCACTTTCAGGGGAACAGCCGGGGGCACAGAAAGCACCGGCAAGTTCACCGAAACCGGAGGAGCAGGCTGACTGCACTGCAGCATGAAAGCCTTATGCATCAACATAATAAACTCCGGGGTGAACGAGCCCAGGCCAACCGCGGAAGCACCCCCCTGTTCGGCGCCGGAGAGTGGAGCCCCCGCGCCCTCCCGCACTTCCGACTCCCCCCCCCTGCCGACCCCCCTTCGGCCGTGGCAGTACCACGCCGTGAGGCCGAGCCGACCGCGAGGGGCGGGGACGCCGAGCGCGCTTCACGGACGCGGGAACCGGCCCCCTCGCCTGCCTGCAAAAAAGGATCCTCAGCTGGTGCGTCTAAGCACCCCGCTGGTGTTCGACGCTTCCCACAGCGTGAACACCGCTGACGAGCCTCTTCCGCCATCACCACACCGCCCCTCCCAACCGGACCGACACTCGAGGCGGCACCAAAACAAAATAAATGCAACAGAAGTTCAGTACTCACCACGCTCTCAGCCCGCCCCCCTTCAGTCAGGATAAAGCTGGTAATTAATCCCAAGCTACCTCACCAGGGCACAGCTCAGCACAGGCAGAAGCGTTTTTTTGTTTTTTTTAACTGGAATGAAGAAACTAACGCTGAGAGCAGGCAAAATCCCTCAATCACTCGGAGGGGAGGGTGGAGCAGGGACCTGGGAGGGCCCAGGTGTAACTCCTAAAGCCGGCACCAATCAGCCAGGCACCCCTATCCAACTGAAGAGCCAAAGGCTCAACAGAGGAGACTAGAAGATCACCAATCCACCAGGCACCGTTAGATTCCAGGAGCTAGAGAGATAGCTCCACCACCGCTGGGAGATAGAGCAAAACTGATTCAACAGGAGGAACACCAGGCTATAAGGCCAACTGGAAATCAGTTCTCTATCTCCACCTGCTGGTCGATGTGAGCTATATCCCACTGGTCTCTGGATTCATCTGCTGCTTTGCAAAGGAAGTGTCCATTATTGCAGCCAAGATATAGGACACTCTCCAAAAATTCACCTTTCTACAAATTCTCACCTTGTAGATAAGATGTATGAATTCCATTGTCTACTGCTTTTTGAAGGTCTTTAGGAAGTTCAGCGATGTTTTGAGCATATTCAATGACTGATGTCGTCACTGTTGCCTCTGCTAGTAATGGACTTACATCAAGCTTCACGGAGACCAAATGATGTGCATCTCCTACAGTTCTGTCCAGTGTATCTGTAATTATATAAAACTTCACTACCACTTCCAGTACATGAATGGAGATAAAAACTCCCAATTGATATGGAAACTGGAACAACAAGTGAGGCGATTAAATTTGCAGGTAACACTATGGGGGTAATAATAAAAAAAAAAAAGTCTAAAAAGTGTCCTAAATGGCTACTTGGACGATCAAAAAGCCTGATCGTCCAAGTACCCATAACCAAAGCTGGTTTTTAGACGTATCTAAAAACAGCTTAGGCCTTTCCTCTGCCTCTAAACGCACAGAGAGAAAAGAGGTGTGTTTAGAGGAGGGGAAAGGGCGGGCAGTGGGCGGGAGGTGGGACGACCTACACCTAGACATACAACACCTATAACCAAAACAGTTTAGTCGGCACTTAGACCTGTTTGACTTAGACGAAAGAAAACCAGGTCTAAGTGCCGAAAAAGGGGCCGCTGAGCTAATGGCCGCTGGCGCCATCAGTTCAGCGGCCCGGCAACCTAACCTTCGCGGCAGGAGAGATGCCTCATCTCACCTACCGCGATGCCATCACTCTTCCACCCGAACTGCTGCGACCCGCGGCAGTTCGGGTAAAGGAGTGATGGCATTGCGGTAGGGGAGATGAGGCATCTCTCCTGCAGCGATGCATCACTCCCCCCACACACACACAACATCGGGGCAAGAGGGAGCTCAAGCCCTCTTGCCCCAGCAAACCGCGGCACCCCCGACACGATCGGGGCAAGAGGGAGCCCAAGCCCTCTTGCCCCGCCGACTCCCCAACTCCCCGACAATATCGGGTCAGGAGGGAGCCCAAGCTCTCCTGGCTCTGGTGACCTCCCCCCCCGCTAGTTGTTCGGGCCAGGAGGGAGCCCAAACCCTCCTGGCCCAGCCGATCCTGCCCCCCCCCCCGACAACATCAGGCCAGGAGGGAGGGGGCCTATTCTGATTGGCCCAGGCGCCTTAGGCCCCACCAGTAGGCTGGGCTTTGGGATGGATGGGCCAATCAGGCCTCATTCCGTCGTTGGCTGCCTGCTGGACAGGCGTGTTTGGCTCCCGTCTGTCCGGCCAACTAAACAAAGGTACGGGGAAGGGAGGTGGGGGGGTCGTGGGGGTCGGCCAGGGGGGGTCGCGGGTTGGCTGGGGGGGGCGGTCGGAGGTTCTTGGGGGGGCGGTCATTGGGGGGAGGGGGGTTTGCGTCGAGGGCAGGAGGGCCTGGGATCCCTCTTGCCCATAATGTGGTGCGGGGTGGGGGGTAGGGGGTCGCCGTGGCCAGGAGGGTTTGGGCTCCCTCCTGGCTCGAACAACTAGCGGGGGGGGGGGTTTGCCAGGGCCAGGAGGACTTGGGCTCCCTCCTGGCCCGAACAACTAGCGGGGGGGGGGGGGTCGCCAAGGCCAGGAGGGCTTGGGCTCCCTCCTGGCCCAATATTGTCGGGGAGTTGGGGAGTCGGCGGGGCAAGAGGGCTTGGGCTCCCTCTTGCCCCGATCATGTCGGGGAGTCAGCGGGGCAAGAGGGCTTGAGCTCCCTCTTGCCCCGATGTTGTCGGGGGGGGAAGAGGGGGGAGTCACGGTTCGACATGGCAGGAGGGCTTGGGCACCCTCCTGCCTGGATCGTTGTGTGTGTGTGTGTGTGTGGGAGGGGGGGGGGGTTCTGTAACCGGTGTTGTTTTTGACAGACACCGGTTACAGAATCCAGCTTTTAGGCGAAGGACTGGCTCCTCCTTCGCCTAAAAGCCCTTCTGTTGGACGTTTGTGGCCTAGGCATATTTTTGTTTCATTATGGCTAAAAAGTGTAGACGTGCTGTGGGGTACTTTTAGACATAGTGGAGATTGGGCGTTTAGGCAGAGGAAGGCCATAATCAAAACATGGACGTTTGTTTTGGTTATGGACACTTTCCCTGCTTCTGGGTTGAACGTTTAGAGACTTAGGCCAAAAGGGGACTTAGACGCTTTTTTTGATTATGCCCCTCCACGTGTTTAAATCTTTTATTAATTTTTCAAAGTTAACAAAAATGCAGTATAATATTTACACAAACAGCATTATTCATATATGCATTTATAATCAATCTAAATCCCCATAGCATGATAACCCTCCCCTACCCCACCCAACCAATATCTTCCAAGAGAATAAAACCATGACATAAATATCTTTCTCCTACTCTCCCTCCCCCTGGGTGCAATATACCAACAGGATCAAAGGGGAAAAACCCCCCCAAAAAACAATTACAACGCATCCATAAAAGATATCAAAGGGCCCCAGATTAACACAAATTTCTTAGTATGACCCATTATATCTGCATTCATTTTTTCAAATCTATAAGTTAAAAACAAACTTACCCACCAAAAATTAAAGTTAAGGCGATCCCAGTTCTTTCAGTTACACATAATCATTTGTATGGCTACCCCGGTCATGATAAGGAAAAGCGCCTTCTATATATGTCCAATGAGGGCTTTAGATATAACATCGTCTCACATATGACTGCCTCATATATCAAAGGAATCGATGCCTCAAGAATAGCATTAATTTGTCCCCATATCGACTTCCAGAACTTGAGTATTAAAGGACAATAAAACAATAGATGATCCAGTGTCCCTATATCAAGATGACAATGCCAGCATCTATTAGACTTAGAACTATCTAACTTTTGTAAACACTAAAGGTTGTTAAAATAAATGCGGACTGTGAAAAATTGCTGGAAGACCTTAGGAAATTGAAAGACTGGGTATCCAAATGACAGATAACATTTTTAATGTGGACAAATGCAAAGTGATGCACATTGGGAAGAATTCTGCTCATCGTATATCAAAAAAGATATAGTGGAACTAGCTGATCACCCGGCGTTGCCCGGATATAAATTCCCTTCAGGAACATTCACTTGAGGAATAACATCACACAAAATTTCAGTTTCGGCTTCACCACACCACACCACAGCGGCACTTCCTTATATACTGTTGACTGTGACATCATTCTGACTGTGTGACATCATTCCCCAAGCTTCACACCATTGGTCAAAGCAATATCTGTCTTTTTCGATGAGTCTTTACATGTCATCCCCTTCCCACCCCCACAGTATTTTTTTCCCAGATAGCAATTGATATGTATACCAAGTTTGGTTGAAATCTGTCCATGCGTTTCGGAGTTATGCTGGAACATACATACATACATCCGATTTTATATATATATATAGCTGATGCACCGGCGTTGCACGGGTATTTGATTATAGCAACAACACTGTAAATGGATTCAAATAAAGATACTTTATAGTGGTGAATGAAATTAATTTTTTACATACCTGCCGCGAGACCCCCAGAACATATCACCCCAGGTAGTGAGGGATCTGCATACCAAGTTTCGTTCAAATCGGTCAAGCCGTTTTTGAATTACAGTGAGAATGGCAGCTTATTACACTTTTTTCCATTGACATGAATGGGTGAAATCTGATTATCTGTTTGTAGCTCCGCCCACATGTGCAGGTGGGCTGCGAGACCCCCAGAACATATCACCCCAGGTAGTGAGGGATCTGCATACCAAGTTTCGTTCAAATCGGTCAAGCCGTTTTTGAATTACAGTGAGAATGGCAGCTTATTACACTTTTTTCCATTGACATGAATGGGTGAAATCTGATTATCTGTTTGTAGCTCCGCCCACGTGTGCAGGTGGGCCGCGAGACCCCCAGAACATATCACCCCAGGTAGTGAGGGATCTGCATACCAAGTTTCGTTCAAATCGGTCAAGCCGTTTTTGCGTGATCGCGGCACATACACACATACATACACACATACATACCTTCGAATTTATATATATAGATTAGAAAAGGTTCAAAGAATGGTGACCAAGATGATAAAAGGGATGAACTCATCTAGTATGAAGAAAGACTAAAGAGGTTAGGGCTCTTCAGTTTGGAAGAGACGTCTGAGGGGAGATATGATTGAAAACTACAAAATCCTGAGTGATGTATGAATTCTTTTACTCCATCAAAAATTACAAAGACCAGGGGACACTCAATGAAGTTACAGGGAAATACTTTTAAAACCAAAAGAAGGAAATAATTTTTTCATTCAAATAGTTAAGAACATAAGAACATAAGCAATGCCTCTGCTGGGTCAGACCTGAGGTCCATCGTGCCCAGCAGTCCTCTCAAGCGGCGGCCCAACAGGTCCAGGACCTGTGCAGTAATCCTCTATCTATGCCCCTCTATCCCCTTTTCCAGCAGGAAATTGTCCAATCCTTTCTTGAACCCCAGTACCGTACTCTGCCCTATTACGCTCTCTGGAAGCGCAGGTGTCTACCACACGTTGGGTAAAGAAGAACTTCCTAGCATTCATTTTGAATCTGTCCCCTTTCAACTTTTCTAAATGCCCTCTTGTTCTTTTATTATTCGAAAGTTTGAAGAATCTGTCCATCTCTACTCTCTCTATGCCCTTCATGATCTTGTTAAGTCTCTATCATATTCCCTCTAAGTCTCCTCTTCTCCAGGGAAAAGAGACCCAGTTTCTCCAATCTCTCAGCATATGAAAGGTTTTCCATCCCCTTTATCAGACGCATCGCTCTCCTCTGAACCCTCTCGAGTAACGCCATGTCCTTCTTAAGGTACGGCAACCAATATTGGACGCAGTACTCCAGATGCAGACGCACCATCGCCCGATACAATGGCAGGATAACTTTTTTCGTTCTGGTTGTAATACCCTTCTTGATTATGCTTAACATTCTGTTTGCCTTCTTAGCGGCTGCTGCGCACTGTGCTGTCGGCTTCATTGTCATGTCCACCATTACCCCCAAGTCCCTTTCTTGGGTACTCTCATTTAATAACATCCCTCCCATCGTATAGTTGTACCTCGGGTTTCTGTTTCCCACATGTAATACTTTACATTTCTCACTTCATCTGCCATCTTGTCGCCCATTCCCCTAGTTTGTTCAAGTCCCTTTGCAATTCTTCACAGTCCTCTTTATTCCGAGCTTCACTAAATAGTTTGGTGTCATCCGCAAATTTTATTATCTCACACTTCGTCCCTGTTTCTAGATCATTTATGAATACACTGCCCCCTCCCCATTCGCGGTTTCCCTACTCGCGATTTCACATAATTGCGATTTTTTTTTTGGGGGGGGGAGGAGGAAACCCCCCCCATATTTTTGTCTTCCCCCCGGCATCCCGGCCATACCTGGTGGTCTAGCTGGTTTTCGGGGCAGGAACGATCTTTCTACGCTCCTGCCCCGTGCAGATAGCTATTAGGAAATGGCTGTGGGGAGTTCCCATAGTCTCTCGAGAGACTACGGGAACTCCCCACAGCCATTTCCTAATGGCTATCTGCACGGGGCAGGAGCATAGGAAGATCGCTCCTGCCCCGAAAACCAGCTAGACCACCAGGTAAAGCCGGGATGCCGGGGGAAGGTGGAAGGGAGGCGGGGGTGGGTCAGAGCCGGATATTCGCGGTTTTTCACCATTCACGGTCCGGCTCTGCCCGTATCCCCCACGAATAAGGAGGAAGAATTGTATATTAAATAGCAGCGGCCCAAGAATCAAGCTGTAAATGCTAGAGGATGTGGTAACAGTGGTTAATGTAGATGAGGATATCTAAATAACAATTAGAATAAAAGAAACAATGAGACAATGTAGATTGTTGTTCATGGAAAAATAAGACAACCTCTGAAAGCAAGCCCTAGTGTGTTTTTGGGCCCAAACTTAATATAAGACAGTGTCTTATTTTTAGGGAAATATGGTACTAACATTTTCACACCAGATGTGTATGAACTGTTCAGAATATTAGCATATACATGTCTGATAAATGCATAGAGGGGCATAATCAAAAAAACCGTCTAAGTCTCTTTTTGGCCTAAGGCCTTAAACATTGAAAATAGAAGCAGGGAAAATGTCCATAATCAAAAAAAACGTCCAAAAGGAGGTTTTTTTTATAATGGCCTGCCTCTACATTCAGCTGTTTAAACGCCCAAACCACCACTACGTCTACACTTATACCCCCACGACGTCTACACTTATACCCCATAATGAACCAAAAAAACGCCTAAGCTCCAAACGTCCAACACAAGGGCTTTTAGGCGAAGGAGGAGCCAGTCCTTCACCTAAAAGCTGGATTCTGTAACCGGTGTCTGTCAAAAACAACACCGGTTCGGGGCAAGAGGGAGCCCAAGCCCTCTTGCCCCGGGCACCCGCGGCACCTCCCGATTACGATCAGGCCAGGAGGGAGCCCAAGCCCTCCTGGCCTCTCGCCCCCCCACTCCCCTACACGATTGGGCAGGAGGGAGCCCAATCCCTCCTGCCCAGGCGGACCCCCTACCCCTCCTGCCCAGGCGGACCCCCTACCCCCCACCCCCCACTACAATATGGGCAGGAGGGATCCCAGGCCCTCCTGCTCTCGACACAACCCCCCCCAATGACCTTCCCCCCGAACCCCCCGATCGCCCCCCGCCAACCCATGACCCCCCAATCCCACCCCCCTATACCTGTAAAATGTTGGACGGACGGATGGGTGCCAAACCCGCCCATCCGGCAGGCCAGCTGGCTGCAGAATGGGGCCAGATTGGCCCAGGCGTCTGAAACCCCACCCACAGGTGGGGCCTAAGGCGCCTGGGCCAACCAGAATAGGCCCGGGAGTCTTAGGCTCCTCCTGTGGGTGGGACCTTAGGCATGCGGTACCCCAAAAGATTGAATTATTTATTCCTGAGCCAGTAGCATCAACTGAAGGTAAAAAGATACCGTAGAG
Source organism: Geotrypetes seraphini (assembly GCF_902459505.1). Taxonomy (NCBI): domain Eukaryota; kingdom Metazoa; phylum Chordata; class Amphibia; order Gymnophiona; family Dermophiidae; genus Geotrypetes; species Geotrypetes seraphini. The sequence continues at coordinate 27,028,012 of NC_047084.1, forward strand.
CTGAGTGTGACATAACTAAGCAAAGAAGCAATATTGTCTGCAGAGATAAGGTGCTGAATAGAATCTTTTTAGAAAGGTTACCAACAGCAGAATGGTAACCTCAACGTATTCTCGTGAGGAAAAAACCTGAATGTTTTTTCTTTTTTTTTTAAGGAAAAACCCACAATGTTGCACAGAGACGTACACAATGTAGAAAAACAAACGAGGAGAAAATTGCTAAAGCTAACACTAAGAGGACTAGCAAGAACCATCAGAGACTCAGCATAAAAACTTGTGTGTGGATTTTGAGAAATACAACCCAGAGAAAACGTGCGAGAACAGTTCTCAGATCTCAATGCTCTTAATGGTTTGTACAATAAAAGACACTTAGCTAAATAGTCCACTCACTGCATTCCAAGGATACTGCCCTTACTAAAGCATCTAATGACCTGTTCCTGGCTATTTCCAGAATCTCTATCCTCATTCTTCTCGATCTATCTGCTGCCTTTGATACTGTTGATACTTCTTGATATGCTGTCCTTATTGGGATTCCAGTATTCTGCTCTCTCCTGGTTTTCTTCCTATCTCTCCCATCGCACCTTCAGTGTATGTAACAGTGGTTCCTTCTCCACAGCCATCCCGCTATCAATTGGTGTACCTCAAGGCTCTGTCCTGGAACCACTCCTTTTCTCAATCTATACCTGCTCATTTGGAGCATTGATCTTCCCCCATGGTTTCCAGTATCACCTCAATGCTGATAACTCCCAGATCTAACTCTCCGCACCAGATATCTCTACCGAAATCAACCCGAGTCTCAGCCTGCCTGTCCGACACTGCCATCTGGACGCCTCACTGCCATCTAAAACTGAATATGGCTAAAATGGAGCTGCTCATCTTCTCACCTAATCCCACCTCCCCCGTACTCTCTCTCTCTGGACAACACTTATACTCCATCTCTCTGGACAACACTCAAACTCCCTGTCTACTCGCAATCTAGGGTCATCTTTGACTTCTCTCTCTCTTTCTCCACCCAGATACAACATAATGCTAAAATCTTCTGCTGCTTCTTCTGTAATATTACAAAAATCCGACTCCTCCTCTCCGAGCACACTACCAAAACCTTTATCCATGCCCTCATCATCTTTTGCTTAGATTATTGCAACTCGCTACACTCAGGTCTTCCTGTACTCATATCCATTAAAGGAAATATGAGTAGGAAAAAAAAGCACACCATGATCTTTCCTACAGAAATAAATAAGCATAATGGCAGCAAAAGTCAACAGACCAACCACTCTGCCCCTCCAAAGTAGTCCTGAAGTCTTTTTATCTTAGTAAAAGCAAGTAGTAAAATAACTCTGAGACCATTAAGAAATGGTTGTAGTAGAAGACTACATAAGGTCAGCAACTAAGAAAAATCTGTCTTCTTCTTTTTTTTTTTTTTTTTAACTAAAGACCTCCAGGTAACTTAAAAAGATTCCAACAGTGAATCAAAAGTACAGGTTTTTGGCATCACCATGGAGAAATTTCAAGTCTTCGCATGAGAAATAGAGAAATTTCAAAAGAGGAATAAGTCTTACATAATCTAACATCGTACTTCTTAACCACGTAACCATAAGTTCTACGCGGTTTACAAAAGATTATAAACTAAAGACAATTTAAGGATGACAAAAAGAAATTATTTGATCAAGTATTTTGAAAAGAGATAAGTTTTCAGTTGAGTTCTGAAATGTTTGTAAGAACAGGCTCCAAGCAATAACAATCTCTATCCTGTGAAGCTACTTGAAATGCTAAAGTACGGTCCAGAAATTTCTTGCTTTTACAGCCCTGTACTGACGGAAAGGTAAACAGGGCATGGGATTTTCTACTATTTTTATACGATGCTAGAGAGAATCTATTAACCATGTAAAATGGAGCGATACCATACATAACCTTATAGCAAAAGCAACCCAACAACATGAGCTTCCATTGGCAGCCAATGCAACTCACAATAAAATGAAGTCACATGATCGTATTTTTTAAGACCATAAATGATTCTGAATTAGTATGAGTCTAACCATATCTTTCTTGGGACTTGTTAAATATACAATATTACAATAATCCAAAAGACTCAGTAATAAAGATTGTATCAGAAGTTTAAAAGCAGAAAACTCAAAAAAGGGTTTAGTGGTACGTAGTTTCCAGAATGTGTAATAACCCTTAAGTACCACAGCATCTATTTGTTTTTTCATGGTCAGATGCTGATCCAAAACGACTCCCAATATTTTAATTTATTTTATTTGTATTTATAGGTTATAATGATAAGATGTTCAAGTAGTTAAATTAATTATGTTTATTATGAATTTTTGTACACTTGATGAAAGTTTAAAAATGAATAAAGAATTAAAAAAAAAAATTGTTGGACGAATTATATACAAGGTAGAATTTATACTAATCGATGGCTCGTGAATAATCTTATGTGGCGACACAACAAAAAACTTCGTCTTATCAGGGTTAAGCTTGAGTTTGAAATCCTACATCCAAGAGTTCATCAATTTCAACACAGTCTCAATTTTATGAGAGATATGAGATGTGACCATATTATATTAGCAGGAATGAATATACCATCGGTAAGAGAGGTAAAAAGGAGGTGACCTAGGCGTAGTCTAGAGGTTACAACATGTAAACCATGGTATATGAGATCTCAGCATACTGCAGAGAAATGTAATGCACTGAATGAAGATTGATACAAAAACCAAGGATCTGTGACAAAGGTCCTGCTTGATTCCAGTATTGGAACCATACCCAATGGTTCTAAGAGATGCTGGAGTAAAAGGAAACTTAATACCCAACTGTTAGTGTGAATATTCACTATATATATATATATATATAAGATAAGAGAATACTTATATAAGATATATATATATAAGATAAGAGAATACTTATATATATATATATATATTTTTTTTTTTATTCCTTTTCTTTTGTATGGACCTTCAGATAATAACTGGATCATAAATTATACCCAGCTATCTCATGTCTTCATCAGTCCACTTTATCGTTTATTTCAATCAAAATTGTAAAATCAACCTTTAGCTTCAATAATTCATATTTCTATTACTTTAAATTTCATACGTATTAAATTTTCCTTGATTGATTTCATAGTATTTTATAGTTCATAGTGTTTTATATTTCATTTCATTTTTTTGTTTTATATAATTAATAGCTACTTAGCTCTGAGATTAGCTTTCAAACTTCATCAATGCCACCTCTAAAAAGGATGTAGTGGCCTCCTCCTACGGCCATACCTGAGGACCTGAATTTAGTACTTTTGATAGCATATCAACGGCATCCATTAATTCAGATAAGTACAAGGTTTTTATTGGTCATCTATTTATGCAAACATACATAAGAAGTTAGAATGGTGGACAATCAGGGAACATGATGAAGCCGTGATGGTTCTCTTTAATTTGTGGTCTTTATATCTCAGAATATGGCCATGAAGGAGGTGTACTGAACACACATCATATTTAAATAATTTAAGAGTGAAAAATAATTTTAAATTGAAGTTAAAACATTTTTGACAAGGCATTATTGTTAGTTGAAAGGCAGTTTCAACGCCATTATATTGTTTGTTGAAAACTATGGTAATGAATCTAATTGAACAGGTTCTACACCATGTTAGATTACCCCACTAGTCTTTGCGTGACTGAGTCCTCTTTTGGATCTATACTGACGCTCCAAGATAACAGTGATGTCAAATGTGACTAACATGAATTTCCGTTTTCATGCGAGTTTGTGCAGTGGAGTCCATAGGAAGATAAGTACAAAACTGCTGGAAATTAAGAAACTTGAGATCCCTCACACGAGGTGCAGAAGTGATGGAGATGAAAAATACCACTTTCCAAGTAAGATAGTTAAAATGAGTACAAAACATTGGCTCAAATGGAGGTTTTATCAGACTGATGAGAACAACATTAATATCCCAAACCACTGGAGGTGGTTGGAGAGGTGAGTTGATATTGAAAAGTCCTTTCTTAAACCGGAAAACAAGAGGATGCACAGACTAGAGATTTACTGTGAACCTGAACATTTTTGAAGTGCAGATGAAGCTCCAATATTGCTCGATGCTCCAATGAAGATGATCGCCAATGTTGGGATCGGGAACGATATCCTCTGGATACAAACTGATGCTCTAAAGATGAACGGCAACGATGACTTGAAGAATAGAAGCTGAAATGGAGCCGATGTCTTCGGTACTCCTCCAATGAATGCTCTGTCCAGTGCATAAAGTCATCGACACTGGAATCTATGTCCCGCATTGGGTCATTCCATGTCAAGTGATTAGATTCTTGGAAAGTGCCCTGCATGACCATCACGGATTTTGATGAAACTTCATATGCAGAGTCCACCATGTCTCAAACGAACTTTGGTAAAGTTTTAGTTTCGCCTGTGGAATATTTGTGGAGATATAGCCATTTGTTTGACCCCATACCACAATGAAATACAGTACGACAATGACATTCTGACAACTTTGAGACACAATATCTCCCGAGCTGTGTTTCCAAAAAAACCTGAAACTTAGCTACCCTGCACAACTTTTTGAGCTCTGTTCATTGCTACCAATAACAATTTTTGCCGAGCACTGATTGAATGCCTGAATTACAGTAAACTTGGCCGAAAAAATTAGTGCTCCAAAAAAAGTCAAAGTTTGACATTACTTAGCTCCCACAATAATTGAGTAATAAATGTGAAATTTGGCGCATAATGTCTCAGTACAACGTTGTTTTCAAAAGTACAATTTCAACCTCCAAGCTCTTTCCATTAGTTTACAAATTAAGTGTAAAGTTGCTAATTTGTGTAAAAAGGCCAAAAATAGGGTATTTTCAGCCTGCTTTTACAGAAAAATACCTTTTAGAAACTCCCAACTTTGTCCCCCTTTTTCGGGCATTGTTAACCTGCGTTGAAAAATGAAGCCCACTTTTCTAGGGGGTTTGAAATATGCTCTTTCTAATGAGACTGATTTGAAAGAGTTTCTGAAAGGTATTTTTCTGTAAAAGATCAAAAAGATGGCTGCACCATGACAGTACCATCTTTTTGATCGAAAAATTGAGATGTTGCGGCGTCCTACTTAAAGGTATGTCATTGTGGCTTCTGAAGATAGTCTTGAAGTCATGCTTTAAGTCCAGTTACTGATGTAATTTTCTTTTCTGGTTCTAGTTTTGATCGGACTTTTGATACACCCTGAGGGAGCAAGTTAGTGAAACGCTGGCCATCGTCGGTGTACCGATCAATTGAGATAAGTGGAAAGTTTTTTCTTCTATCAAGCATAGACAGCCCTGCTTATAGTTTTTTACGTTGGGAGTATAACGGAGGTTTTTGCCAGTGAGGTTACCACCCTACCACCTCTATCCACCATTGTGGTGGTGGGAGGGCTTTTGTCTGAGGCTTTTCCTCCAGTTCAGTCTGAACTTTCTCCCTGGAACTAAAGCAGCACTGCCTACATTCTTTACATGACATTATTTGTTTTTCTTGTGAAAGTGTGTCTTATTACATTATTGATTTTTCACAAATCCGAGTATTTTGTACTGTCGTACTGTATGTCATTGCAGTATGGGGTCCCATAAAACATAATACACCCTGCCCCCATCCACCTGCAAAATCTGTCTCAGCTCCAAACATTAGGCATGAAATCTGTCCCCAAGTGATAGTCAGCCGTAGAAACTTTCAGCTTTCCAAAGCAAAACACAACCCAAACCCCTGTTTGAGAAAAAAACCTCAGGGCCCTTTTAAGGAGATGTCCATTTCTTCAGTAGCACTCACAGTGGGCTCCAAAGCCAGCTGTTCCAATGGCTCCCAAGTCCATTCTCTCCTCTGCCTAAGGAAGTGATGTTAAAAAGGAATCTGTCTCACTCCCTGAGGAATCAGGATGAAAAACTGAAACTCCAGGGCAGAATGTCTAAGGATCCTCCTCCCAAGGGGACAGGCTGGGTTTTCTCTCCTTTGAAGATTCCAATGCTCCACCCAGCTTTTGGACCCTACTGTGCTGTTTCCTCAGTCAGTCAGGGAAACAGGCTGCATGTGCTGAACTTCAGGGAGAGACAGCTGAGCTTTGGAATGCTGTTTACTACAATGATAACAGAGATTAAAAAGGGAAGGGCAATAGAGTCCCCGTCAGAATCCCACAGCACAGAGATATAGAATTATCCCCCTACACGGTGGATAGGGCTTATAATAAAATATCTATAAAGATAGTTAAGGGGTGAATTGTAATCCTAGTGCTTAGAAAATTGTTTTACCTGCAGCACTGGCTGAGCTTATGATGGTCTCTCTGTAAGCTATCTGAAGGGGCCCTAGATATGTCTCAAGCTTATACTCGCGTTTGATGCGGTCATGCACAATCTCAATGTGCAATTCACCCATGCCACATAGGATAGTCTAGTGAAAACAGAAAGAATGAAATTATTTTAGAAGCAACAGAAAAAAATGTTATAATTATGTTTTGTGCAGTGAGAAAAAACACACACAATTATGAATGCTGGAATTGGAACAGGACTTTTGCATTGCTATTTCTGTGATGAAATACTGCAGCGTGTTGTACTACAGACCAACAGCACCTTCAAGCTGCTCATCCCACTTACCGTATTTTTCGCTCCATAAGATGCACCTGATCGTAAGACGCACCCTAGATTTAGAGTAGAAAAATAAGGAAAAAAACATTCTGAACCAAATTGTATACTAATATGTACCCAACCCCCTCACTCCCTACCAGGCTCTGCACCCTGTCCTCCCTCCCCTCTATATCATTTTGCTAACTGAATCTATTTAAAATACATATCTTCCAGTATCTTGCACAGGGCCCTGCAGCCAAACACTTCTACTGTGCGCCAGCCCTATTAGCAGAAGGGAAGTCAGGCCAGGTAAGGTATACAATTTCCAGAGGTTGCAACCAGCAGCAGTAACCTCTGGAGCCAGTAAAAGCATCACCGTTACCCTTTTATTTAAAAGTTAAAAACTTCAAAGCACTTTAAAAAAAAAAACAACTGTTATTTGACAGCCATCCAGCCACCACTTCCTCCAGAATGTAGTGTTTCAGGTTCACAGCCATAACTCCTCCTGAGTCCACATTGTGCCACAGTATCATCACACAGCTGGTGGCTATTCCAAAATGTGCTAGTGGCGAGGGAGAAAGGCCTCTGTTCGGCCTATGAAGTTCAGTTCTCCAGTCCCCTTTGCTACTCATCTCAATTTGTAGAAACCAGGAATAAAGGTCAACAAATCACTCAACTGTATTGCAGATTAGTCTTTTAGTTTTTCTGAATCAAAAGAGGGAAGATCACAGAGACATAAACCCCCACTCTGATTTAAAGAGCTCACTGTCTGTATCTTTCAAAATAAGAAAGGAAATGTGGGTGACACTCTCCTCACTTTCTGTTGTCATTACATGCCGACATGGAAAGGAGGCCAGCGGCGCACAAGCGCATCAATGTCCCGTCCCACAACATCTCCCAAACTCGCCGACCATCGGAACTTCAGGGCCAGCCAGCTCGCAACATCTCCCAAACTTGCCGACCATCGGAACTTCAGGGCCAGCCAGCTCGCAACACCTCCCAAACTCACCGACCATCGGAACTTCAGGGCCAGCCGGCCCGCGACACTTTCAGAACTCAACGACCACTGGCATGTCAGGGCCAGCAGCGCACAAGCGCACTGTTGCGTAGGCGTGTGCCACCCCCCAAACAGCTGCCACCAGTTCTCGCCGCATTGACAACAGCCATTCAGGAAATGGCACACGCCATGCAGCAACGCGCCAGTGGGCTGCCAGCCCCAACACACCGGCAATCAGCAGGCAGCCGTCCAATTTAAAGGTACCACCTGGGGGGGGGGGGATATAATTGCTTCATAAGACGCACCCTTATTTCCACCCACTTTTTTGGGGAAAATGTGCATCTTATGGAGCGAAAAATACGGTACATGATTTAAAATACAAACTATTGCCCATGAGCAACCATTCTAATGCAAGGAAGGCTATACTGCCTGAAGGCAGAGGGTAACACTGCCCCAGTTAACTCTAATCCTTCCTAATGGGACTGGACCTAATGGGTTCATATATTGTAGTTATAAAGCTAGCAAGGTTATCTTTGCTTTGCAAAATGAACCTGAATAGGCTATATCTACAGCCAATTTCTCTGTTTCTATTTAGCAAATAGGAACTTACTCAGGACCAGATTCTCAAAACTTAAAATGCGGTCGCTAAACTAGTTTCAGATGGTTTAGCCAGCACACATTTTATTTATTTATTTATTTTAAAATTTTCTATATCATCTAAAACCTAAACGGTTTACAAAATCTTACATACATAAGTTTTAAAACAACATAAAAAACAAATAAACATAAATAATCAGTTCCTTAGATTATCAAAATGGCGAGGGGCGTGGCTTAACGCGAACACGAATGGACGTGTAATCGCAAAGCTCCTCTTCATCTAGGCAACGGAAGATAAAAAATATTATTCCTTTCTTGAAGATTTCAAAAAAAAAATATTTATTACTGAAGTTGAAGTTACCCTCTTAAGCCTAAAGTCGAAGTCTGTGAGAATAACAGAGTGCCGACATCAATATCGCCGTTATCAAAAAAAGCTGAGGGGAAGGTAATTGAATCTTTTACCGGCTTTTATCTGTGCTAAAACGGCGAAGCAGTGAGTGAAGGATGATAAAAATTTGAATTGGCCAACGAAGGAAAAGTTTAAAAATTGGGCATTGAAAATGAGAGACTGGTAGAGAAAGAAATTAAAAAGGGATAGAGCTGTGGCGGTTTGAAGCAGACCTCTCTTCCCCGCGCTGAACAGAAACCCTGAGGGCAAAGAATCGGCGAAATTTCTCTTTACTGAAACAGCATGAGATTGAGGAAGAGGTTTGCTGGAGCGATGGAGTGCTGAAAACTGACTAACAGAAAAAAAAAAAAAACCGATCTTGTTGTGTTGGCTGCTATAAGTTGATTTATGTGGCGGTTTGATTTCTCCTGCCGGTGCTGATTCGGAGCCATAGGAGTGGAGAAAGGAGGAGATCAGTTTTATTCTTTGCCGGTTTCTCTTTGTGAAGACAGATAATTAAATAGAGAAAGTTGAATCGGCATATTATTGAGAAGGGCTGTTAAAAATTTAAACTGACTAAAAAAAGTAAAAGAAAGACTGATTCTAATGTGAAGCCTGTTGTCAGTTAAATTCCTGAGCTGTGGCGGTTTGAGGTAGCCCTTTACAGCCAGTCAGAGCCCTGGGAGATCAACTGAAGCCAATTTTTTTTATGTGAGATATGAAAACAAGAAACTGAAAAGAATGAAGGCAGTTTATTGAAAAATACATAAGTCAACTAAAGTTCTTACTGACTTTGATAAAGAACTGCTGCCTGTCAAAGAAAAAAAGGAGAGGATAAAATATCCTCAAATTAAAAACTGATTCTGGTGAGAAGAATAGTGCCTATCAATCTAAAATTAGGAAAGATTGAAAAAGCCCTCCTCTGTAGATTTTGATGAGAAATCCTGAGGGTAAGGAGCTGATTTCTTTTATAATATAGTGTGAAAAAATTGGTGAAAATAATACCAATTGAAACTACTCTCCAACAAAATTAAAATGGAAACCTGAAGGAAAGGATTCAAAAATTCCACAAAGCAAAGCATCGAAGGCAAAGTAATATACACTGTTGTGGGAAAAAAAAAAAAAAAAAAAATCTTATTGAATACTGGAAACTGGGATTGAAAAAAGAACTTTGTGTATACTAACAACAATAAAGAAATAAAACCTAAGAAAAAGGAAAATAACAACATGGCAAGCATCAGACAAAACAAAAATGAGGCTGGAATGTCAGCAAAAAGACAAAAACAGGATCAAATAACACCAAGCAAGATACCACTTCCTGCTGAAGAACCTGACATATTGAGTAAAGCAGAAGTTATGGAAGAACTAAGACAAATTAAACAAATGCTTAAGGAAACTGTAACCAATATGTCTGAAATGAAGGAAGAAATATTAAACATTCACAGACAAATGGAAAGTAATAACAAAAGAACAACTGAATTGGAGTCTAGAATGGAGGTCATGGAAGGTGAAGCAAACAGATGCAAAAATGATAATCTGGAATTGAATAAATTGAAAGATCAACTGGAAGACTATGAGAATCGAGGAAGAAGGAAAAACATTAAACTTTTTGGAATACAAGAGAATTTAGAAGGAAAAAATGCTATACTTTTTCTAGAAAACTTAATTCCAAAAATATTACAACTGGACTTGAAACAACCACTAGAAATAGAAAGGGCGCATAGGATCCCAGTCAAAAATGTAGAAAATAAAGGCAGGCCAAGACCAATAATTTTCAAAATGCTTAGATACCAACAAGCATTAGAAATATTAAATGCAGCAAAGAAAGACAAAAATTTAAATTATAAAGGATCCAGAATATGGTTTTTGCCGGACTTTGCAAAAAACACAGCAAATAAAAGAAAGAGACTATTAGACATGAGACCTCAACTAAAAGAAAAAGGTTTTAAATACGGTCTATATTATCCGGCAAAAATGAGAGTATCATCTGGAGAAAAATCCTTGTATTTCGAGGATCCAGAAAAACTAAAAGCTTTTCTTTCTAAACCAGAACCTATGATATTTTAACATAAAACATTAAGATGGGTTTTGATGACTTTATGAAAAATTATAAAAGTATGAAATATTGAAATATTTGAAGAAAGAAAAATGATATAAAGAAAAGATAATAAAAATTTATAAGAAAGAAAGAGCAAGATATAGGAAAAACATTAATAACATACTAAATATATGTTTAAGATAAAATTTTATGATGTAAACAATAATACTAAGGAAATATAAATTAAAAACTGTTAAATGGATGATACATTAATGAAATGTTATGAAAAAATGAATAAAGATATTAAAGGTTAATATAGATAGATAGAAGGGAAATTTGATTGAATATTGATTGCCTAGGGGAGAGAAGAATGTTCGGATTACAGTTCCAATGTGTATCCTTAAGCAGCCATTGTATTGGGTGGGAAAGGGAAAGAAAAGGAGAGTATTTACTAGAATGATTAAGGGAAAAATAAACAAGGGATTAGATACTTTAGGGGTAAATATGTGTGTCATGAAAAACATTTTTTGGATTCTAAATATGAAAGAAGAGGGGAAAAAGATTATAATGAAAAGTATTAAAATCTATAATGTCTTTTAAGATATATTCTTTTAATGTCAATGGCCTGAATCATGTAATCAAAAGGAAAAAAGTATTAACATTTTTAAAAAAGCAAAATGCGGATATTTACTGTCTGCAGGAGACCCATCTTAGTATAAAGGAATCACAGAAACTATCGGGTGGGTGGGTAAAAGAATGTTTTTTTGCTCCAGCAGAGGGTAAAAAAGCAGGGGTAGCAATTCTTATAAATAAAAAATGTATGGCCAAGATTAAGGTAAAAAATTCAGATCCACATGGAAGATGGATACATATTGATATAGGTATGGGAAATGATGCCCTGACGTTGTTTAATATATATGCCCCTAATTCGAATCAATCAGAATTTTTTAAAAAATTACAGAACATGTTATTACCACTGGCTGCTTCTAATTTAGTGGTGGCTGGAGATTTTAATGCTGTAATGGATCCATTATTGGATAAAAAACCAGGTAAAAGTATAAAATCTTTAGGTTTAGATAATTTGGTTCAATCATGTGATTTGAAAGATATATGGCGTATTCTTCATTTTAATGATCAGGAATTTTCATTCTGTTCACAAGTTCATAAATCATTTTCAAGAATAGATTATATTTTTGTTTCAACAAATAAAGTGCAACAGGTGATTAAAGCTTCCATAGATCCTATTATTATTTCGGATCATGCGGGAGTATGGATAGAATTACAATTAGATCAATTAGAGAATGGTAGACCTCTTTGGAGATTTGATAATGCATTGCTTGTGGATGACAAATTTTTGGAAAATTTTAAAACACAAATTAACGATTTCTTTCAAATAAATTTAGTGGAGGATACATCTATAGAGAATGTATGGGATGCATTTAAAGCAACTATGAGGGGTAATATTATATCATATTCAGCTTTTATTAGGAAACAGATTAAAATACAATATATAGAATTAGAAAAAGAAATAAAAATATTAGAAGCTAAATTGGTAAGTAAATGGGAATATGAAGTTTTGCAAGCTCTTTTGAAAGCAAAAGGTAAATATAATGAATTAACTTCAAAAATGATAAGAAGAGATTTGTTTTCCAAGCAAACAATGTATTATGGAAATTCTAATAAGGCGGGGAGATTATTGGCAAATTATCTTAAAGCAAAAAAAAGAAGAACTAATATCAATGGAATAAAAGATGATAATGGTATAATAACAAATCAAACAAATATAATATTAAAACAATTTTTAAAATTTTATAAGGACCTGTATTCTTCCGAGCCTTATTTGGAGAGACAAAAAGATGGAAAAAATTTTTTAGATTTAATTAATGGACCTAAGGTTCCTGATCATATAAAACGGAGTTTAGATGAACCTATATCATTAAAAGAATTAGAAACAGCATTGAGATCTCTTAGAGTTGGATCCGCTCCAGGTGGTGATGGTTATACAGTAGAATTTTATAAAACATTTCAAAATATCCTTTCCCCACATTTACTAAATTTATATCAGACACAACTTATAAAAGGGAATATTAAAGGTACTATGGCTGAATCAATAATAATTGTTTTGCCCAAGCCAAATAAAGATCCTACTTTGGTTTCAAACTACAGGCCTATATCTTTGATAAATGTTGATAATAAACTTTTGGCGAAAATTTTGGCTTTGAGATTAACCAAAGCTCTCCCACATATTATAGATATGCATCAAACGGGTTTCGTTGCTAAAAGACATTCCTCTAATAACTCTAGATTATTGTTTCACATGTTAAACTTATCAAAAAAAATGGATGAACCGGCTTTTACAGTTTCATTAGATGCTGAAAAAGCATTTGATAGGGTAGAATGGAATTTTATGTATCAGGCTTTAGAATGGTTTGGTATAGGTTCTAGATTTATACAAATGGTAAAAACATTGTATAGCTTCCCGATTGCAAGACTAAATATTAATAATAAGATATCTGATGGTTTTAAATTGCAGAGGGGAGTTAGACAAGGTTGTCCTTTATCTCCTTTGTTATTTGATGTTGTATTAGAACCCTTATTGTTAGCAATACAGCAAACGAGGGAGATACAAGGTATTCCATATTCAGATATGGAATATAAAATTTCGGCTTATGCTGACGATATTTTACTTTATTTGAGAAATCCAGAGTCTACCTTATCTTCTTTACTGGAATTAATTGATAAGTTTGGTAAATTTTCAGGTTATAAAATTAATTGGAATAAATCTGAAATTATACCTTTAAATATTCATTGTGTAAAAGGATTATTTGACACTTTTCCATTTATATGGAAAGAAGAAGGATTTAAATATCTTGGTATTCAAGTTAAAAATACAATTGAAGATACTGTAAAAGAGAATGAAAAATATGTATTAAAAAAAGTTATGGAGTTATGTGAGCAATGGAACCCATTACATATTTCTTGGTGGGGAAGAGTTCAAACTATTAAAATGATGATGTTACCGGTAGTTTGCTACCAAATGAGTATGATACCTATATATTTTCAGGGGTCCTTTTATAAAAAGCTTAATAGCATTTTAACAAAATTTCTTTGGCTTGGTAAAACACCTAGAATAGCTTTAGTAACTTTGCAAAAATCAATTAAGGAGGGAGGGGTAAATTTTCCAAATTTCTATAGGTACCATCAAGCCTATATTCTACGTCAGGGTATGTATTGGATCCTCCCAAAACTTATAGATAATGCACCAGATTGGTTATATTTGGAATGGCGCCTTATGTTTCCCCTAAATTTAGTTCACCTTCCAAGTATTAACATGCCTAGAAGATACAGAGAAAATAAAATTTTAACGGATACTTGGAAAACGTTGAGATTTATAAGTAAATTAACACCTATCCCAATAAACAAATCAACTAATCAATCTTTATGGATAAACTCCAAGATCAAAATTGGCGGAGCTCAAATCCTTTGGAAGAACTGGATTATTGCAGGCATTAGATCTTTAGACGACATTATTTCAGAAGGTAAACTGCTGGACTTTTCACAATTGCAACATAGATTTGGTCTTAATAAAACACAAAGTTTTAAATGGTTGCAATTGAAGCAGGCCATTCAGGTTGGGTTCCCTGAATGGAAAACATTAAATAATCAATATAGTTTAAAGTTCTTATGTTTTCAAGCAGACTTCCTAGGACATCAAGCCGCATTGTGGTATAAATTAATATCTGGATATTTAAACAAAAAACCAAAAAATGTTCTAAGAGATATTTGGAGCATTGAGATTGGACATCAGATTAATGCATCTCAATGGCCACTAATTTGGTCTTGGAGAATGGGATGTACAATGTCAGCATCTATGAGACAAACTTGGTTCTTTTTATTACATAGAGCTTTTTGGACCCCTACACGTTTACAAAAATTAGACAGTTCTAAGTCTAATAAATGCTGGCACTGTAATCTAGAACCAGGGACATTAGATCATTTATTGTATTATTGTCCCTATATTAAAACTTTTTGGAATTCAATTTGGCCACAAATTAATAAATTGATGGAAAATCATATTGCAATATCATATGATACAATATTATTTGGAATGATGATGAGAAAAAAAAGTCAAATTTCACCAGAAAATAACAAGCTTTTATTAATTATGACAGGGGTTGCCATTCAGCATATAACCAACAACTGGAAGAATTATAACAACCTAAATTATACATTTTGGTGGAATACAATATGTCATATATTTAAAATGGAAAGAACAATAGCAATACAAAGAGGGACATATACTAAATTTATAAAAATATGGGGGCCATTGACAAAATATTGTAATGAATAAATAGTAGGATTTTTCTTCTTCTTTTCAATATCTTTTTTATGACACACATAGAGGGGGGGGTAATGAAAATAAATTCTACATAATATGTTATAATATCATATACAATATGCAATGTATAAATGAAAAGTAATAGAAGGGTGGGGGAGGGAGAGGGGATAAAAATATATTTAGAACATAATGTATTAGATATAAAAGTGTTATTGTATATTCATCAATTGTATTTTAACATGTTGTACACTTTATGTAAAATTTGAAAATAAAAAATAATATATAAAAAAAAAGATTATCAAAATGGCTCATCTCTGTCTTTAGTGAGCTTTCTAGCAGTCTCCAACATTGCCATGCAAACAGGCTCTTCAACATTAAAATGAGCACGCTGGTGGATTCTTTAAAATCACTGAGTGACTGGTTCAGGAATGCCAGTACAGTGACAGCACTGTTTAAAACCCTGGCATCAGGAGAGATGCCCATTCTCTCCCGCCGCAAACAACCCCCCCCTCGCAGTGGGAGAGATGCCCACTCGCTCCCACCACCAAGCTACCCCATCCCCAGCAGGAGAGATGCCCATTCTCACCTGCTGCAAACAACTCCCACCTGCAGCGGGAGAGATACCCACTAGAGAATGACACGGTGGTTGTTACTCGCCGAAACGGTGGGGGGGAAAAACAGTGTTTACCGCGGCTACAGGGACAAGGCCATTCACCACCTGTGGAGCGGTGAATGGCCTTATCTCCGCAGTTAAGGGAGGGAAAACGCACGTGGTCATCAATCGCGCTCCCTCCCTTCTTACTCCATTCATCTGGGCATCTCCCTCTCCCTCCCTTCTTCCTCCCTTCCCTTCGTGGCGGGAAATTTCTAAATTTTCTTTCTAGGAGCAGCCGGAGTCTTGAAGTCACTTGTGGCTGTCGGAAAGGTCTCCTCTGAATCAACCGGAAACCGGAAGTTGCGTCAGAGGAGATCTTTCCGGCAGCCACATGCGTCAGAGTAGAAGCTTCCGCCTGCAGATGCACATGACTTCAGGCAGGCTCCGGCAGGCATGGCTTCAGGCAGGCACTAACACGCCACGAAGGTAAGGGGGAGGGAGGGAGATAGATGCGGCCGGTAGGCAGTAAGGAGTGAGGGGGCCGCACACGATTGGTGACAAGACCATTCACCGCTCCACGGGGTGGTGGATTGGCTTGTCCCTGTACCCACAGTGAGAATTTTTTCCCCCTGAGTTGGATAACCTGGACATACTGAACTACCTGGTGGAGGACTACCTTGTGTATGTTGGACACTACAGCCATTTTAACACATATTTTCTCACAGTCTAAAGCAGCCTTTCTTTACAAGCTAACCAGATGGAACAGCTTGTACTTTGCTAATCTATGAACGCATGTATCCTTTTGAAATGCTACTCCTGCTGGCCTAGTTCTTGTCTTCCTAAGGAGGATACTTCTCCAAGGTTCGGCGGCCATTGTTCAATTGTACTAAGCTGTTATCAGTGCCGTATGACATATGCAAGGCACCCTGAGAAGCCATAAAACACCCATAACAAGTAACAACCCCTGAAGGATGAAGGCGGAGTAGGGTTGTGGGGGCCTGGTGCCTGTCTCTGAAGCAAGCCATGGGATCCAGGCATGGCCAGGATGCTGGAATGTCACCCTTGCATCTTTGTTTCAGTTTTCTGCATAAGACTGTCTACAAGGAAACATCCTGAAGACATACAGTGTTGTAGAACAAACAAATCAGCCTCAGCAAGGTGATAAGGAAGAAGTTCATGAAGTGCCCTCTGTTTCTGGACTGCCCGGGACCTTCTCATGGGAGGGAGTGAGAGAGGCGTGGACTGAGAGGAGGAGTTAGGTATACATTATTTTATGTACCAATAGGGGATTACATAACCAGAATTCGGGGATGAACTTTTTGGAACAAAGGAAGAATTGCTCTGTATAAAAAACACGTGCATTTTAGGTAAAGCCAGAGAGAGATCCACTTACTTATGCTACAGGGATCTGCTAGCCCCCTGCTAAGCATATGGGTGCAAGTTCTTCTCTCCATTGCATATTCTAAACTGACAATACATTTTTCTGATATGTCTCTGCTGCTGTAATACTGTAAGTTTTTATACTAACAATAAACGAATATTGTCTGTTTTGGAAGATACAATGCCTTCTCGTAGTTATTCCAATGAGGTAAACAAAGCAGCCTTTACTTCACCCCCCCCCCCAACGTTTTGGCGGAATACCCGTGGCTAGTCACAGGTAACAGCCACCGTGTCATTCTCTACCACACAACATCCCTCAACACATACATTCTGAAGAGATGGGCCAGCTGGCCGGAGGGAGTAGGCATCCCTTCGGTTAGCCAACTAATTCAAGGTAAGGGGTAGAGGGGTTGGAGACAGGGGGGGTGTTGTGTGGCAGTGGGAGGGAATGGGTATCTCTCCCGCTGCTGGGTTGGGGGGTTGCTAAAGTAGTCCAATTTCCCCTGTCCTTTCTGAGAGCTGGAAGAAAAGTCTTGTTTGAAAGTGAATCCCTCAGCAACATTCCCTTGCAAACCAAGAGCCACAGTGACCTTCCCCTCTGACTCATCACATTACTCACTTTCATTTTAGGTTCTTTTGTTCTTCTTTTTTCCTTTCTTCTATATTTTCTCTCTCCTTCTTTCTTCCTTTCTTTTATATTTTCTACCTCCTTTTTTCCTTTCTTCTATATTTTCTCTCTCCTTTTTTCCTTTCTTCTATATTTTCTCTCTCCTTTTTTCCTTTCTTCTATATTTTCTCTCTCCTTTTTTCCTTTCTTCTATATTTTCTCTCTCCTTTTTTCCTTTCTTCAATATTTTCTCTCTCCTTCTTTCTTCCTTTCTTCAATATTTTCTCTCTCCTTCTTTCTTCTTTTTTCCTTTCTTCTTCTATCTTCTCTCTTCCTCAATTTATTCAATTTCCATTCGTTATGCCACCACGTCACACTTTGTTCACACCTATGGTTTTTAGTCCTGTTTTCATTTATGTTTTTATTCAAGTGTTAAATAAAATTTTACAATAATAAAAAATTAATTTTGTTTTATTTACATTTTGATTTAAGTTTCAATCTAGAATTCAGGTATTGCGCACATTGTGTCTACACACTTAGATCGTTCCGTTTTTTACTCTTGGATAATTTGCTGTCATACACAGTCACCACCACATTGGTTTCCATTGATTTGTTTTAGCACAGGTTGTGCTACTAGTACTTGCTTTCACAAAAATCAACACTCAGGCCTTAGTTGAGTCAAAGATATATATATACACACACAATAATACGTTCACTTGCATTCGGGTATCCAATTCTAAAATTGCTCTGTCCACATTTTTTCCAGTTACATTTTTCCATTTAAAATTTTTATATCACACAATCATGGCTCAGCCACAACACTTTTCCTGGCAGTTTCATCACCTTTACATGCACAGCACCATTCTCAATTTACATCTTCAATTATTATTCATGCCTACCATGTTTATTTTGTTTTAAGGACCCCTGAGGAAGGCTTATTGTTGCCAAAACACGGACCGTGTAGGTCAGAGGCTCACATTGTGAGCACTGAACATTAGAGACACAATATTTATACCTGACGCACATTTTGAAGATGTTTTAGTTTGAAGAATTTAATAAACATACAATTCCTGGACTTCCAGAGACTTGTGTTCCTTTTGTGCTTTTGGACCATCACAAGACATCCACACATCACTGCCCCAACAAATCTAGAAGCTTCTGGCCATTATTGATGAGAACATTAGCTGTCCCAAAACTATGCACTAGTGACACTAACAAAGGCTGTCAAAGTTAGGAATTTACTGTGTATTGCACAAGGGAAAAACAAGGAATTATGTGATATGCCATCTGTTCTAGAACACACAAGTAGATTTTTGAGTCATATTCCATATGTTTTATCTTGTATTTAAGTTACAGCATACTGCAATGCACAACCACAAGATCCTGAGACGGTTGCCCATCTCTTACCTGTCCAGAGTCTGGATCTGTCTTTACTTTTAGACTTGGATCCTCCCGCTGAAGGCAGCTTAATGCATACTCCAGATCTGTACACCAAGAAATAGAAAGCATGATGGCAGACAAAGACCACAAGCATATCTAATCTGTCCCCTCACTAATTTACTTCCTATTGCAAATGCCATATAAGCCAGTTCATCTCTGGTTCACCTTTTAGAAATAAGACAGTGAAAGGCTATAAAGATTAACATCACTCTAACACACACACTATAAGCAAATCAGTAAGGCCCTGTAGATAAAATGTAGCAGGTGTTCCCCAAGCATAGCAGGATGCATATTCTAACTGATGATGTACTGAGCAGGGCTTTGGAAAGGTATCTTTCCCCCCAACACACACATGTAAATTTACGGACAACTTGAAGAGAGCACATTCTATCAAGCCCATGTGATTCTACTAAAGCAATCTGAGAAGAGATTCACTCCCGTATTAAAACTGATGAAGATGGTGGCTTCCTCATGGCAAGAGAGGCAAATTTTTTGAAAGTAAAGAATTCTGTTATCCCTACTATATATGTTTTACAGAAGATCCACAAGTCATTAACCAATCCCCCTGGCAGACTCACAGTGGCAGCGATTGGTTATCTTTTGGAATCTGTCAATTTTTGTGGACAAGTTCCTTAGATCCCTCATTCCTAAAATTCCCTCCTACGCCAGAAATTTGGAGGATATCATTAGCATTGGAGGATATTATTAGCATCAATTGCTCTTAGGAGAAACATCTTCTGTTTTGATGGCACCTTTTACCAACTAATCAAAGTCACTATGGCACCTTCTGTTGCTAACTTATAAGTAGCAGATTTTGAAAAAAAAAAAAAAAAAAATATATATATATTTATTCATTTTATAATTCACAAAAGTGTACAGTAAATATCAAAACAATTAGAATACAATATCACTTGAAAATCTACCATATCATAACATCATCCTATGAATGAAATGGGTGGGGGAGGGGTCTTTTTTATATGCATTTGACAATAATTGTTAGAATGTCAAGTGATTTGTACGAATTATTTGATTGAATTTTGTACACTTGTTGCAAGAGTTAAAACTGAATAAAGAATTTAAAAAAAAATAACATCATCCTATGGAGATGATATATTGACAATGTTCTTATCTGGAATGGCACTTTAGGTGAATTAGAGGAATTTTTTGAATCTCTTAATGACTTTGATCATAATCTCAGATTTCAGATGTCATTTGAAAGAATGTATATTCCTTTATTAGACATAAATATCACTTTTGAGAATGGCACTTTCTGTATAGTCCCAAAGAAGTTGCTCGGTTCCAAAGAAGTTTTCTTCAAACAACAAGTTACAGAAATGACAAGACACCTTTCATAGCATATCCTTTTGACTAAAAGCCATCTCAGAAGGTTACAAAAATGCCGCTGATACCAACAGACATGATCTGCTGCTTCCAAGAGCCAGGAAACCTAATGTGTATTACCATTCATGCATCTTTCAGGAGATAAATCAAAATACTATGAAAATATTGGCACATTATACAAACCATTCAATATTTTCAAGGGAAAGATTATGTTCTCTCACAAGAAAGGAAGAAACCTTAGAGACTTGACACAGAATAGATTTGGAGACCAGCAGGTCACCACAAATGTGGTGCATATTCTGTTTGTAAGGTAAGCATTAAAGTTAACACATTCATTCATCCAGTCACAGGAGAAGAGCATGAATTGTGGAGGTGGTGGTGTGATTGTTTGTGGCCATGTGTCCTTGCAAACTGCTCTATATTGGGAAAATCATTAGGCCATTCAACAAGCGCAACTTAAAACATAACAGTACCATTTAAAAGACTGCAGTTGATAAACCATTGGTATAGCACTGCTTAGAGAAACAGCATGTATTTGAGAACTTTTCTCTTTTTTATTATTTTTTTTAAGTATGCCACATCTCACATGGAGAGAAGGTGACTTGAACAGATTAAACAGAACAAAGATTCATACACAGATTTAATACAGTCTCTCCTCATGGACGGAGATCTCGGAGAGAGCGAGACCAGAAGGCTTTGAGCATGCACAAATGCTCAAAGCCAGTCCAGCCCAGAAGAAGGAGGTCTCCAACGCACCGCCCAGCCGCGCCAGAAGAGGGAGGATCTTCGGGCACCGGTGCCTGCCAAGTCGGGTAAAGGGTGTCATTGACTGCTCGGGAGGGGGAAAGTAGGATCGCGGTGGAGGGGGGGGCAACGCGAGCGGGGGGGGGGAAGCTGGATCACGGGGAGGGGTTTGGAACAGCGTCGGATTCCTCAAGGGGGGGGAGAATGGAGCAGCGCCAGTAGCCTCGTGGAGGGGGGGAGGAGGTGGAACCAATCAAAGCAGTTTCCCTTACTTCCTATGGGGAAACTTGCTTTGATATACGAGCAATTTGGTTTACGAGCATGCTTCTGGAACGGATTATGCTCGTAAACCAAGATTCCACTGTATTATGTATGTGATTATTTATTTCTGTATTTATTATTATGATGACTGTTTTTATGTAACTATGTTTTGGTTACCATTCGTATTTGTGAAGGTATGTTTTTAGATTGATTCATTATATATATATTTATTGAGTTTTTTTAAAATGTTCATTCTGTATGGGTTTACAAACTCTCGACCTACGTGAGGAAACCCTTTGTTTTAATTTCCAACATTAAAGGGATATGCTTTCACAAGATTTCTGGATAAAACTTTCTCTTATCAGGCTGGTGTTTGGAGCAATACCATAAATGATTTGCTCCTGAACTCATTTTCATATCATTTATTTAGAAAATCTTTGAAGATTTATCTATTTGATAAATTTGTTTAAGAAATTTGTCATGTATTGGATTTGGTCATGTATGTACTTCTCTGTGATTGGCAGACTCTCTTGATGTAAACCGCTCTGAACTGTAAGGTATTGCGGGTTATAAATACATTTTTATTATTATTATTTACTACATTGAAATTTATAATTTTCATTAATTTTATGGCACTGCATACTCCACATTTCAATGAATTTAGATGTTCTAAGCTCCTTTTAGAAGATTTGAAGAACTTGCTCAGCTTTTTTGAAGATTTTTTGGGATTTTGAGATTTCTTCTGTGGTTGGAATACATCAGTGTCATCACTGGAAGAAGATGAGTTGGATGTAGTGGCGACCAGGGAGACATGGTTCACAGAAACCCATGACTGGGATGTAGTTATACCGGGCTATAATCTGTTCAGGAAAATCAGGGTAGGGAGTACTGTCATATGTTAAAGATCATATTAAAGCAACACAATTGACGGGTCTACAGGGTAAGGAAGAGGCACTCAATTTGGAAAGAGGGAATGGTGAATATATTTACAATGGTGTGAAATACAAGCCTCCTTCACAGATGGAAGAAGTGGACATAAATTTAATAGTGAACATTCAGCATATATCTAAAAAAAGGGGAAGTTTTACTAATAGGCAATTTTGACATGCCAGATAACATAAGAACATATCAATGGCCTTATTAGGTCAGACCAATGGTCCATCAAGCCCAGTAGCCCGTTCTCACGGTGGCCAATCCAGGTCACTAGTACCTGGCCAAAACCCAAGGAATAGCAATAATCCATGCTACTGATACAGGGCAAGAAGTGGCTTCCCCCATGTCTTTCTCAATAACAAACTATGGACTTTTCCTCCAGGAAATTTTCCAAACCTTTCTCAAAACCAGCTACACTATCCACTCTTACCACAACCTCTGGCAATGTGTTCCAGAGCTTAACTATTCTCTAAGTGAAAAAAAATTTCCTCTATTGGTTTTTAAAAGTATTTTCCTGTAACTTTTACTGTACACAATTTACTGTAAACTGTAATTATCCTTACCTCGAAATTACCTAACTACCACTCTAATGTATCTTCGATTCCTACATTGTAACCCCGTTTTATAAATCTTTTGTAAGCCGCCTTGAACCGCAAGGTAATGGCGGAATAGAAATCCCTAATGTAATGTAATGTAATGTAACTTCATTAAGTGTCCCCCTAGTCTTTGTAATTTTTGACAGAGTGAAAAATCAATCCACTTGTACTCATTCTACTCCACTCAGGATTTTGTAGACTTCAGCTTGGAAAAGAGACAGCTGAGAGGGATATGATTGAAGAGCCCTAACCTTTTTAGTTTTTCCTCATACGAGGAGTTCCATCCCCTTTATCATCTTGGTCGCTCTTCTTTGAAACTTTCTAGTGCCATTATATTTTTCTTGAGATAAGGAAAACAGAATTGAATGCAGTACTCTAGATGAGGTCGCACCATGGAGAGATAAAGAGGTATTATAACATTATTAATCTTTTTAACCATCTCTTTTTTAATAATTCCTAGCACCCTGTTTGCTTTTTTGCCACCACCGCACATTGGATGAAAGATTTCATTGTATTGTCTACGATGACACCCAGATCCTTTTCTTGGGCGCTAACCCCCAAGGTGGACCCAAGCATCTGGTAACTGTGATTCGGGTTATTCTTCCCAATGTGCTTCACTTTGCATTTGTCCACATTAAATTTCATCATTTCACTTGATTGGGGTATCCTTTCTAGAAGTAGGGAGATCCTGGATTCTCTACAAGCAAAACTGTTCCATGAAGGATCGGATCATATTGGATTTAGTGCTTACAAATATGGAAATTGTTTCTGATGTTACAGTCGGTGATCATCTGGTACAGTTTAATATTACGATGAGTATAGAGAGGGCTCATTCAAAAGTAAAGGTTCTAGACTTTTAAAAAACTACAGTTTTAATATTAATGACCTCACTGTACTACATTTGCATAGTAAATCGGAAGCTGCTAGAAAGCACAGAAAAAACCATGGCAAGACTAATAATTGGGCAGAAAAATTCATGCATTCAACAATGGTTTTGCACCATTATTAAATACATGGTGACTTTAGAGAATTGGCTTCTGAGTTCTTTTAGCTTATATGTGGTTTCAATTTGATTTGTATGTCTCATAACTCAGAGATACTTTAACAGTTTTTTCACCATTGGTGGAAGTTGTGTGTTTCTCATCAGCTGGGTAAAAGCCATCTTTTATTTTTCCTTTAATGAGAGACTATTAGTTCTTTATTTCATGTTCACAAACCTTGATCTTAGCTATTATATTTATGTATGCAGTGGCACACTAAGGGAGTGGGGACTGCCTGGCACTGACTTGGTGGGGGGCACTAGCCCTTCTTCTCTTCGCCCCTGTTGCCCTGACATCGTCATGCCCCCCTCCACAGCACTTTGCCAGCAGCAAGCAGGCTGTCCTATGCACTGCTCATGCTGGCCTTATCTCTCCTTTGATGTCACTTTTATTTAGTCAATTTCTGTGTGCGGAGTTGGGAAGTGGCATTAGAAGGAAGCCTCAGTCTGCTCACTGCTGGTGAAGATGGGAAAGTAGTATGAGGAGAGGGTGTAATGCAGTAATTTGGGGGCAGTGGGGAAGAGCAAGGGGCACAGCGATATCAGGATGACACATGGGGCAGCAATGCCAGGCGCCTCCATCCCGAGTGCCAACTTTCCTCACTACACACTGTATATATTTATTGGTTTTGTGATCTTTGATGTTATAATGTTTTTATTTGTTATTTCAGTTGTTTTTCCCCTGAAGCAGCCAACTCTGGTGAAACATGGCCATATTGTGCATTAATCCTGGGAGTGTACTGAATAAAGGTATTATTTTTTCATACAATCTGCTTCCTATCTTTTTTCCATGTTGGATCTGGTGACAGTCTTATCATAGACATCACACTGTACCTGGCTGTCTGGCCAATGAAGGGGGCTCTATTGTGCAGAAGAAGACAGGTTCTGGAATATCTATACCAGCCAGTATGAGGCTCTCGGATTCTTTGCTGGCACCAAGCTTCATCCCATCAGCTCTTCCAGCACGCTGTGCTGCAGCCATTGCAGATGCTCTTGATGTGACAATAGTGTCTCCCGTGGCTGTCTGCAAAGTAATCCAAACACCTATTTTAGGATCATTTGCAAACTGCCATTTCTTTTTAGTTTGTTTTAGCAGAACTTGAATAAGTAAGGCACATCATCCAACTCCATGTAACTGCACACAAAATAGCACAGTTACTTATCTGTAACAAGAGTTATCCAAGGACAGCAGGCAGGAATTCTCAAAGATGGGTGATATTATCCATGTCATCCACAGAGCCCCCATAAGGACAGTGCAAAAGTATACTGTCACTGACTTCTTTAGAAATCTCGAGAACGCCCATACCGCACCTGAACCAATGCATTACCGCCTGATGTCAGCTCACAGAACCATCAGTTCAATATAATAGCTAAGAAGCCAATGAGGGGAGGTGGGAGGGTTGTGAGAATATCTGCCTGTTGTCCCTGGATAACATCTGTTACAGGTAAGTAACTGTGATTTATCCCAGGCCAAGCATATTCTCACAGATGGGACTCCCTAGCTAATATGGAAGAATAAATTTTGTAGTACTGCTTGGCCGAACCGACTATCCTGTCTAGAATAAGTCTTCGTACAGTAATGGGATGTGAAATTATGTATTGAGGACCAGTGGTTGCTTTACAAATGTCCTCCATTGCTCTAACCTTAAGTGCCGTGACACGACCTTCCAACGGTAGTCCAGCCCAAGCATAGCAGAAGGAGATACAGTCCGCTAACCATGTAGAGATTGTTCTCTTGGGTGACAGAGGCATGACTTCTTTGAATTCTTGTCCTGCTCAGGCTCAGTTATGGATCTTCCGCCGCTGTATGAATGAATGCAGAATTCTTTAAACCAATAGTGAGGCAATAATGCAGCAGCAGAATCCATAACTGAGCCCGAGCAGGACAAGAATTCAAAGAAGTGGTGCAGGATTTTTAAACGGACAGTGAGGCATTCATGCAGCAGTGGAGAAGAGAGGGGAAGCAACAGAACAGGTAAGTCCCCTCTTTATTTCTGTTATGGATGTCAGTTTTAAATCATTGTGGCACTGATGATAGTGCAAATTGTAATAATTCCTGAGGCAGAAACAAATTAATCTTTAGACTTATATTGAACTAAAAAAGAAAAAAAAAACAGAAAAAAAATTAAGAAAAATCAAGATAAAATTAAGGGTTTTTTGCCTATGACTTCACTAGGAGCAGAAGTGAGCAATCACACTTTGAAACCCTGATTGGGTATATGGCTCCAGATTCTGAGGCTTTATTTCACCCCTAATTACCAGGTAAAAATAGATAAAATTAGGTAAGCCCAGGATGTTACAATTTGTCTAGTGGGGTATGCAAATTACATAGTAAATTTTTTTAGTCATCTTTTTGAAGTGGTTTGTATATTTGTTATTAAAGTGCTTTTTATTGTACATACTTTGTTGCTTTTTAGTGGAGGAGTGGCCTAGTGGTTAGGGCACCTGCCTCAGCATCCTGAGGTTGTGAATTCAATTCCCACTGCAGCTCCTTGTGACTCTGGGAAAGTCATCTAACACTTCATTGACCCAGGTACAAAGTACCATATTTTCACGCATATAACGCGCGCGTTATACACGATTTTACAAACCGAGTATAACCATGCACGATATATGTGTGAGCATGTTATACAAATTTTTTTTTTCAGTGCGATCCGGCATCCCCCCTGCGAACCGGCATCCTCCCCCCCGCTCGCGTCACCCCCCTCCCCCGCGATCCTACATCCCCCCCAGCACCGCAAAGACATCAGTCGCTTACCCGATCGGGCACTGGCACGTCCTGTGCATTGGTGCCGGTGCCCAAAGATCCTCCCTCATTGGGCTGGGCTGGGCTGGGCGGTGCGAGGGAGATCCTCCCTCTTCCCTGTGCCGGGCTGGACTGGGCTTTGAGCATTTGCGCATGCTCAAAGCCTTCTGGTCTCGCTCTCTCCGAGATTCTGAATCTGAGAATCTCGGAGAGAGTGAGACCAGAAGGCTTTGAGCATGCGCAAATGCTCAAAGCCCAGTCCAGCCTGGCACAGGGAAGAGGGAGGATCTCCCTCGCACCGCCCAGCCCAGCCTAACGAGGGAGGATCTTCGGGCACTGGCATGTCCTGTGCATTGGTGCTGGTGCCCAATCGGGTAAGTGACCGATGTCTTTGCGGTGCTGGGGGGGGATGTAGGATCGCGGGGGAAGGGGGGGGTGACGCGAGCGGGGGGGGAGGATGCCGGTTCGCAGGCCAGAAGAGGGAGTAAGCGGGAGTGGCGGGAGGAGGTTATAGCAGCATGCACGGTATACGCGTGTGCGTGCTATATAAAATTTTTTTTACACAAATGGTTTGGACCCGCGCGCTATACGTGTATGCGTGTTATACACATATGCGCATTATATGCGTGAAAATACAGTAAGTATCTGCCTAGTGGGGGCGTACCATGGCCCGGTACAGCAGCATGATAACCTTCTCCGATCTGTTTGTGATCCCCTTCTTAATAATTCCTAGCATTCTGTTCGCTCTTTTTGCCGTCACCGTGCATTGCACGGATGGCTTCATTGACTTGTCGACCAGTGCTCCCAAGTCTCTTTCCTGAGGGGTCTCTCGAAGTACTGACCCGACATCCTGTATTCGTGTATAATCTTATACACAAATCCAGGATGTCCGGTGTAGTACTCGGAGAGACTCCCCAGGAAAGAGACATGAGAGTACTAGTCGACAAGTCAA
Source organism: Geotrypetes seraphini (assembly GCF_902459505.1). NCBI lineage: Eukaryota > Metazoa > Chordata > Amphibia > Gymnophiona > Dermophiidae > Geotrypetes > Geotrypetes seraphini. The sequence goes on from NC_047084.1 coordinate 27,055,571, forward strand.
TGAAGCCGACCGCACAATGTGCGGCAGCGGCAAAAAGAGCGAACAGAATGCTAGGAATTATTAAGAAGGGGATCACAAACAGATCGGAGAAGGTTATCATGTTGCTGTACCGGGCCATGGTACGCCCCCACCTGGAATACTGTGTTCAACATTGGTCGCCATACATGAAGACGGACCCGGTACTACTCGAAAGGGTCCAGAGAAGAGCGACTAAAATGGTTAAGGGGCTGGAGGAGTTGCCATACAGTGAGATATTAGAAAAACTGGGCCTCTTCTCCCTTGAAAAGAGGAGACTGAGAGGGGACATGATCGAAACATTCAAGATAATGAAGGGAATAGACTCAGTAGATAAAGACAGATTGTTCACCCTATCCAAGGTAGAGAGAACGAGAGGGCAATCTCTAAAGTTAAAAGGGGATAGATTCCGTACAAATGTAAGGAAGTTCTTCTTCACCAAGAGAGTGGTAGAAAACTGGAACGCTCTTCCGAAGGCTGTTATAGGGGAAAACACCCTCCAGGGATTCAAGACAAAGTTAGACAAGTTCCTGCTGAACCAGAACGTACGCTGGTAAGGCTAGACTCGATAGGGCACTGGTCTTTGACCTAAGGGCCGCCGCGTGAGCAGACTGCTGGGCTCAATGGACCACTGGTCTGACCCAGCAGTGGCAATTCTTATGCTCTTATAAATATGTAAACCGCTTTGTGTAAATCCCAAAGAAAAAGCGATACACAAGTCCCATCTGGGGCACTAAGCAGGAAGCATTGAGAACACTTCCACTGCTGGACAATTTTCTTGCTACCGATTATGCCGCATATGAAACGAAAAGGCATTGTGAGGGTGCCTACCTCTTCAACACCCTCACCTGCCTTGATCCAGCGAATGTTGAAGCAGTCCTTCCTGGCAACTCGCTCAAGATTGGGAGAGTTAAGCCCCGCTCCGAGAATGAGTGGAAAGAACTCATTCTTGCTGGGGCAGGAGATCTCACTCTCTCTGGCACTGGTTGTCCCGCCTCCTTGTCCGGCAGACGCTGCTGCCCACGAAGTGGAAGGAAGGGAGGCCGAAGTTGCACCCGACGCTCCCGCAGAAAGAGGTTCCGAGGCAGATAAGCTTCTGCCGATGCAGACCAGCGTAGGAGAATCTTTCTCCTCCAATGAGGACACCTTGTCAGTTATCTTTAAGGCGCTGCAGAAATTGGAGGTTGCCACAACAAAGACGGCAGAAGAGGTAAAGGCTCTTGGAGCCAAGTTGGATTGTGTTACAAAAACCATTGAGCAAATGAATGTTGAAACTAAAGACTCGCTTAAGAAATTGCAAATTGATTTACAATCATTAAAAGACTATAAGAATACAGCAATAAAAGATAGTATCTTTTTGCAAAGGAGATTAGAAAATATAGAAAATTATAACCGCAGACTGAATGTGAGAATTTTGAATTTTCCTAAACCTCCTGGAATTCTTCCATATGATATGTTCAAAAAATGTGTGATGGAAACTCTTGGTTATTCCTCAGAACTTATTCCCCCTTTGAACAAAATATATTATCTTCCATCAAATATAAAAAAATCTCAGGAGCTATGGAAGAGGAAAATCTTCAATTTGCTCAACCATCACAACTTGATTTAAAGAACGTATCTGCTATCCTAGAGGCATGAGTAACTGTTAGAAGCATGAGTAACTAGAGGCATGGGTAACTGTTAGAAGCATGTGTAACTACTAGAGCATGTGTACTGTTAGACGCATGAAAAACTTAGTGGCATGTACTGTTAGATGCATGTACTATTAGTCGCTTGTACTGTTAGACACATGAAAAATCTGGTAGAGGCATGAACAACTGTTAGTGGCATGTGCATCTGCTAGAGGCACGCGTAACGGATAGAAACATCTCAAGACCTATTTCCATTTAATTTATCTTCAATTCCATCCCAACTCGTCTAACAACCCTACTCACTTAAACCAAGAATTTCTGGGAAACTAACTTAGTCCTTGCGCTAAGTTGAAACACTCTACACTGCAAACTAATATTACTACTCTATATGCTAAGTGGTAGCATAAAAGAGATTCACACTCTCTACCCTCAACTACAATCAGCCCATTTCCCTGTCTTATCAACCACGCACATTACTATCCCACAAGACGACAAAATAAATCACATTAACGTTATCTCAAACAAAAGAACACACCAACGAACCCTCAAAAAAAGAACAAGGGCAGTAAAACCTATCAGAACCACTACATTTACCAATCCTATCCCCTGTGCTTATCTTAACACTAGATCAGTCAGGAACAAGGCCTTTCTAATCAAAGATTGGATCATCAGCAAGCAAATAGCCTGCCTCTTTCTAACCGAAACTTGGCTATTGTCTGAAGATGATTCAATAATTACTGATCTCCTTCCTGACAATTTTAAAATCCTCACAATAAATCGCGAGGGAAAAAAGGAGGAGGATTAGCAATTGTTCTCAAAGAAGGATTCGAGTTCGAACTATTGGACTCCAAAACATCCAGCCAACTAGAAATCTTAGCCTGTAAAATCAGTAACATCCACTTAAAAGAATCCCTTTCTTGCAAACTATTCTATGTCCCACCAAAAAGCTGGTCAAAAGCCAAAGAGGACTTCTGTGAATTTGTCCTTCATAACTCTATTAGACCCTCCTACAATATTATCGTAGGAGACATAAACATACACCTAGATGAAGAGGACAATACAGACACAAAAGAGTTCAAAAACTTCCTATCCCTACTTAATTACAACCTCCCTGCCCCCACACAAACACACTAAAAAGGCCATCATCTAGATGTAGTAGCCATGTCCACAAAGGAAATCCCAGACCCCGTCATCTCCTTACCTGAAGGCACCTGGTGTCATGACTTCTGGTCGGACCACTTCACTTATTACTTTAAGTTAATCTGGTCCCAACGAAAACATAAAACACGTCCGATAATAAAAAAAGAACATCTCACAAGAGGCCACATTAACCCAGAAAACTACTGGTCACAATATGAAGTTCAAGCAGAGATAAAGGAAGAAGTCGATTTCTGGGATCACTGGACCACTACCAGCACCTGCATTTTCAAGTTTAAAGTTTATTTAAATTTGATAATCGCTTATATATAATTTACTAAGCGAGTTACAATAAAATATAAAATAAACATATAATTTAACGTACAACTTAAAATGGATTAGACGGACAGACATATAGACAAACTTGAAAACATAAGGAAAAAAGGGAGAAAGTTACAAAGTTAATGTTTTTCATTTTTAAAAAAGAAAAGAAGAAGCCATGAATGGAAGGTACATGAGGAAAGGTAAAAATGTTTTTTTTTTTTAATATATAAATGGTGTTTTTTTTTTTTTTTCAGTTCAATCATTTTTATTAATATTTTTGTTACAGAATATAAATGGTATTTAATACGTTGGATATATAAATGGTGTTTGGAACGTTGGATAAGTGTCATTTAAAGATTAAAAGCGTCTCTAAAAAGGAAAGTTTTCAGGTTGTTTTTAAATCTATTAAGATCTTTTTCTTCTCTTATATGTTGTGGTAGGGTATTCCATGTCTGAGGGGCCATTACTGAATATATGTCATGGCATCTAGTATCAATAACATTGTTTTGTAATGAATAAACACCATTTTTTCTTTTGAAGATAAATTATTAAGGAGGGGTGGGGGAGAGATTGTACAATTGAAGAGAGGGTAAAATGAATTAAGAAGAATAGTGTTGGGAGGGAGGGTGGGTTATGGGTTTATATATATATATATATATATACAATTGTTATTATCTTGATGGATTATCAAGTGTTGTTTTTGAGCCTATGTATGATTTTTCTTGTACACTTGTTGAATGATTAAAAAGGAATAAAGAATTAAAAAAATAAAATAAAATAAAGAAGGGAACGCTAACAGCCTTTGAGCTGTGGAACGGAGAGTGCGTGACGTATTATATGGAATGAGCATCCAGTTTATAAAATGAGGTTCGTTTGTGGACAGTGTTTTAAACACTAGAAGCAGGATTTTAATTGTTATACGGTGATTAACGGGGAGCCAATGCGAATCAATCAAAAAGGGAGTTACGTGATCAAATTATTTTCCGTTGTGGATGATTTTAACAGCGGTATTTTGAATTATTTGTAAATGTTTCTTTTCCTTTTGAGTGATATTTAAAATAGTGAATTGCAATAATCGAGCTTTGCAATGACAAGTGAATGTATTAAAATATTTAATGATTTAGGTTCCAGAAACTTGGACATAGAACAGATCAAACGCAAGCGGTAAAAACAGCATTTGACAACATTACTAATATGATCGTGATATAATAGTTTGTCATCGATAATAATCCCAATTTAGATAAAATTGCACCTAAACATAATAGCAAAAGCAATGCAAATAAATATACAAATGGTTTGACATCGAACTCCTAAAAATGAAACAACTAGCTAGACGACTAGAAAGAATATGGAAAAAAAAACAGGAGAATTATCAGACCGTAACAATTGGAGAGCTAATATAAAAACCTACAAACAACTGATAAAAGACAAACGCAAAACATTCTACTCTACTAAAATCAATTCATCCTGCAATAGTTCACAAGGAGTCAATACAAAAGAGCTGTTCAATCTGATTACGAACTTATTTGACACCACTCGCTACACTCTACCTACACACAACATTAAATTACTCTCTGCGAACGATTTAGCCCTGCACTTTGACTCAAAAATTAAAAACCTAAGAAACAATTGCTCAACAAAAGAACCTAGTGATCACCAAATAGCTAACACACAAGGAAATGAAACACTTGCCAATATGATCTGGAGTTCCTTTCAAGACATAGATTGGAATAACTATACCAAATTATATAACAAATACTCCAAATCATATTGCATCCTGGACTCATGTCCCCCAGAAATCATGAAAGCGGCACCACTTGAATTTAAACTATCACTACTTAGCCCATAACCTGAAAAATGGGAAATTCCTCACCAATAACGGTCACATAATAATAACCCCTATCCTAAAAAATTGTAAAGAATCCTCAGCTCTAGTATCCAACTATAGACCAAATGCTTCCATTCCACTTATCGTAAAAATCATGGAGGGATTGGTACACTCCCAAATGATGGAATATCTTGACCAGTTCTCACTCCTACATGAGACTCAATCCGGCTTTAGACCTCTTTTCAGCACGGAAACCATAATTGTGGCTATCTTAGATAATTTGCATCTATTGTTAAGCAAAGGCCTCAATGCCCTGATCATGCAATTCGACATGAGCTCCGCCTTTGATCTAGTAGACCATGCAAAAATGCTACAATGCCTAGATGCTATTGGTATTGGGGTGAAGTGCTAAACTGGTTTCCTTCTATCTCGCACCTTCTATCTCGCACCTATCAGGTACGTTTCAATAATGATCTCTCCAACACCTGGAGCAACCCATCCGGTGTACTGCAAGGGTCCCTGCTATCCCCATTGCTTTTCAATATCTACATGACCTCACTGGGCGTACAATTAACCCAGCTGGAGACAAAATTATTCAGTTACGCTGATGACTTTACGATCATCATCCCATTTGCCAACTCCATCTCGGAAACCATTCCCAAAGCATCAGAAGCCATAAACTTGATGGAGCACTGGATGACTTCAAGCTCAAGCTCAATACAGAGAAGACAAAATTTTTCGTCGCTTCACCACACCCGCTTGACACCAAAACACCACTAGGCATCAACAAACTTAACTACCCCATACAGCCCACCATTAAAATACTGGGTGTAACTCTTGACCAATGCCTAACCATGAAAGACCAGGTGGACTCCTTAATCAAAAAGGATTTTTTCACCCTCTGGAAGCTTAAATCTATTAAATAAAATTTTGACAACTCTGCATTCAGAATCCTGGTACAATCCCTCGTACTGAGTCAACTCGACTACTGTAACATCGCCTATTTAGCAATCTCCCAAAATAATATGCGATGCTTACAATTAATGCAAAACACTGCGGTCAGACTTATCTTTGGTCTAAAGAAATTTGACCATGTGATGCCATACTACAAACAGCTACACTGGCTGCCATTGGAAGCTCGTGTGAAGTTTAAGTTCGCCTGCCTCTGCTTTAAAGTTCTTTACGGTCTAGCCCCTAAATACATAACTGACCTCTTCTCCTTCTCAGCCAACAGACACAAGAGAAGCTCCCACTTGCACTTCGTTTCTCCCCCGGTTAGAGGTTGCAAACTAAAAAAACACCATGAACACCTTCTCTCACATCAAGCAGCTTTATGGGGTAAAGATCTAGAACAACTCCTCTCGCCCACCACTTACGAGGTATTCAGGAAGCGCCTCAAAACTCACCTGTTCCTGAAGTATCTAGACAGCTGACCCATTTCTCTTTCCCCTCTATAACGATTTTCTTACACTATCCCCCTCTTGTTTTCCCATCCCCTAAGTTCTCTCAACTTCTCTCAAGTTCTCAAGTTCATTAATATTTTGTAAACTGCATAGAACTTAACGGTACTGCGGTATATAAACTGTTACTATTATTATTACTATACTTGAAGAATCTATTTCTGAGTCAACGTTGAGAGCAACATTATTGATATCTTTTGTTTTTCAACAGGACATGGATGCATTTATGAAATTATATTTTAAATTTTCTAAAAATTTGTTTTATGGTAAAAGAATATGGGTGTAACAATAAATTTACCCTCCCCGCCCCCCCTCACAATCAAACTTGTAAATTTAAGGGGGAAAAAAATAAAATAAAATGTCATCTAATCGGTACAATACTTTGTAAATGGCTCCCACACATCCTGAAATTTCCTGAAAAAACTGCGCTGTATTGCAATAAATCTTTCCATTTTATAAACATGACATAAGGAATTCCACCAGAAATTATAGTTTAATCTATTCCAATTTTTCCAATTATATGTAATTTGTTGGATAGCAACCCCAGTAGGAAGGGTGGGAGATAAGAGCATATTATTTGTACCATTGATGATTATTACCGTATTTGCCGGCGTATAAGACGACTGGGCGTATAAGACGACCCCCCAACTTTTACAGTTAAAATATAGAGTTTGTTATATACTCGCCGTATAAGACTACCCCTTCTTCCGCACACCTTCTGCACAACCTTCTGCCTGCCTGTCCCCCCCTTGAAGGTCTGCACCCCCCGAAGGCCTGCACCCCCCCGAAGGCCTGTCCCCCCCCTTGTAGGGCTGTCCCCCCCTTATAGGCCTGTCTCCCCCTTGAAGGCCTGCCTGCCTGCCTTTCCCCCCTTGAAGGCCTGTCCCCCCTTGAAGGCCTGCCTGCCTGCCTGTCACCCCCTCCCCCTTGAAAGCCTGCCTGCCTGCCCCACCCGCCCCACCCTGAAGGCCTGATGCCCCGACCCACCCCGAAGGACCGCTCGCCCCCCTGGCCTCCCCGCACCACCTATGAAGCAGCCGCAGCAGGATCGCGAAGTCAGCGTCAGCGATCCCTGCGCTGCTTCCTGCGCCACGGTCCCGCCCCTCCTCTGACGTCAGAGAAGGGGCGGGATCGCGGCGCAGGAAGCAGCGCAGGAATCGCTGACGCTGACTTCGCGATCCTGCTGCGGGCTGCTTCACAGGTGGTGCAGGAAGGTCAGTGGGGCGAGCGGTCCTTCTGGGGTGGCGGGGGACTGAACGGCAAGGCCGGGAACACCCCCTTAGGGCTGGCACCCGGGGCGCACCGCCCCCTCCGCCCCCCCCTTGGTATGCCACTGCATGTAAACAGTACCCGGCGTATAAGACGACCCCCGACTTTGGGGAGGATTTTAAGGTACTGAAAAGTCGTCTTATACGCCGGCAAATACGGTAAGTGTTATATTTATTGTTAATTTGTTTGGATATATTGTTACACTTATTGTAAATTTGAAAATGAATAAAGAATTAAAAAAAAAAAAGAATATGGGTGTACCCAGATGTGACAAAAATTACTCAAGAAAGGAGGAAACAGTTTTTATCTTTAAAACAAGATGTAATATCTCTGGGTGCCTCTTTTCTTCTGGCATATCCCTGTAAATGCATTATAAAGTATTCCCAAGTTAAGTATTTGTTTTTTTTCACCAGATCAGTTAAAATCCTTTTTGGAGCTGAAAAAGATAGCTTGATGAAGTGTGCACAAGTGCGATGAATAAGCAATGGCGATTTGAGAATTAGTGTTAAGCCTTACCTATTACCTTTACGTTAATTTAATTTATCTCTCTTTAAATGTTTAGGCTATACTCCTCTCTTACTTGTGGTCTAAGGAAGTTAGTTAAAATTATTCCACTATTGTATTTTTGGATTATATTATAATACCTTAATGTATTTCTGTAACAAGAAGTTATTTTTCTTGTAAAAATTTGATGAAAAATTTAAAAAAATATAGAAAAAAAAGAAAGTCCCAACTGCTTTATCTAAATGTGGTTTATCAACTATCACTCTTGGGGTAATTCTATGCACAATTTTTGAAAATTCTGCTTTATCTGTAGTGTTTTTGCACAGAATTTCTTAATCATAAGGTTTGAAACTCTACCCTGCCTTTTCCCTCCTCAGGCTCCAGCCTTCCCAGTTTCATCTGCAGTTCTCTAACTCACAGCAAGACTCCTAATTCTGTTTGTTCTGCCCCCATCCCAAGAGCACAATCTCAGCTTTTCTGTTGCCTCTCCCACCTCTATGATATATTCTGCTTTTTCTGCATCCCCTCAATTCCCATAGCACATTTTCAGCTTTTGCTACTCATCTTTCCCAGTCTCAAAGGCACACTCTCACCCTACTCTATTGCTCTGCTCTCTATCCTCCCCATTGCATACTCACCTTGCTCTATCCCTTTGTTCATCTTTCCCTGTGACCCTCCCCACAGAACATTTAGCAAACATTGGTAGCTCTCTTCCCCTCCACTGCAGGGATCAGTGGAGTAGGAAGAGGAGAAAGTGAACTGCTACACATCAAGTCAGGATGGTCTCGGGGCTCAAGGATCTCTCATACGAAGAGAGGCTGAACAAATTGCGGCTCTACTCTCTCGAGGAACGCAGAGAGAGGGGAGACATGATTGAGATGTTCAAATATATCACCGGGCGTATCGAAGTGGAAGAAGATATTTTCCTTCTCCAAGGACCCTCAGCCGCTTAAACTCAGGGGCGGGAAATTTCATGGTGACACCAGAAAGTATTTCTTCACTGAAAGAGTAGATGAACATTGGAACAAGCTTCCAATACAGGTGATCGAGGCCAACAGCGTGCCAGATTTTAAGGATAAATGGGATGCCCATTTGGTATCCCTGAGAGGGTGAATGTAAGGATGGGTAACTTGGAGCGGGGGCTCTAGAGCAGACTTAGGGGGTGGGTCTGTGGAGTGGGCAGACTTGATGGGCTATAGCCCTTATCTGCCGTCATTTTTCTATGTTTCTATGTTTCCTCCTCCTCTGCTAATTTATAACTAAACTGCTCTGCCATCTTATACTGAACTATTTCTATGAACTGAGTGGGCTTTCCTACAGCCCCAAGGTTCACAGGAGCAGCCTGGTCAAAGCCAGCAGTTCATTTTCTCCTCCTCTTGCAGTGAGACCTCTGCAGGGAAGGGGGGAAGAGAGACCCGATACCGGTACAGAATTCTGAGTGTTCTAAGGACACTGAGAATTCTATATGAATTTTGTGCTATAACGGTTGCACAGAATTCCTCCAGGAATAAAATTTGTAAATGAACTAAAAACATAAATAAAATTTAAAAACTTTAAGATTCAAGCATGTAACATTACCTGTTTTAGTCCAACGGAAAGTGCAATATTGCCCTCTGTCAGTGAAGGTATTTCTATGTTCTGGTCAGCAAAAGGCAATAGCAAACGGCTCATTCTCTCACTATAATAAAAATGAACATGGTTTGTGTTCTTATTTTCTGAAATGTATAGATCTCCCAAAAACTATACTCTAGAAGCTGCTCCAGTCCATCCCTTACTTACGTGCAATTCCTGTTAATGTTATGTACAGCTGACTGAGGCTTCATGGTACCGGAGTAGATGCGAAGAAACACCAGAGATCCACGCTGCTTGTCATGGATGACTTTAAACGCCAATGCACACAAGTCATTTCCATACCATTGTCTATTACATAAAAGGAGGATGTCACTGGAGAGGCTCGAGAGGATTTGGTTACAAATCTCTGCAGAACAGTGGGCCTACCACAAATTTATTTATGGTGATTTAGTAATAATTGCCTTTTTGACAAAACTAACCTGAGATATTAAGAAATAAGTAACACAAATGTACATATTGTATCACAAAAACAATTTTTTGTACCCTCAATGAACTAAACATTAGGTTCTTACCTTTGCTAATCTTCTTTCTTGTAAATCCACACTTTATTCCAGGACCAGTGGGTTATTTCCCTCCACCCACCAGGACTTTGTAGGAAGCCTCAAACTTCAGAGACTTAAACCCCTTCCCCTCTTACCTCATCACTGTGCCTAATCCTCAATCAGTCTTAAAGCAGCCAGTACCATCCATTGAGGATAACAACAAGAGAGAGGGGAACAGGTAAACTCCCTAGTAAATAAATAAATTCTGCTCATAACAACAAATGAAAAACAGCAATAATGAAAAACAGAGGACAGGTTATAAAACATTAGAAGCCCATGAGACACAGCCTACACTGTCAGAAGGGGGCACCTGAACCAGGGACACCACCCCCAAACTAAGTGCTAAACCCATTCTGATGGCACTCTTATAAAGACTGGTCAGAAAAAAGAAATCTAGCTTACCAGTAATTGTGAAGGCAGACGATTGGCGAATCAGCAAGGTATAGGGCGGGTTCTCAGAATAAAGTATGGATTTACAAGAAAGAAGATTAGTAAAGGTAAGAACCTAAGCTTTCGTTCTTATTCCAGGATCAGTAAGACGTAACAGAGTAGTCCCGAATATTCAGGGTAGGACTGATAAGCCCACTGCCAAAAAGGAGGCACCAAAAGCAGTATTCTTGGCCGCCATATTATCCTGTAAAACTTGGTGAAGGTATGCAAGAAGGGCTAGGTAGTGGCCCTGCAAATCTCATCCAGAGAAACAGCCAACTCTGCCCAAGAGGATGAAACACCACTGATTGAATGAGCCAACACCGCGAGGGGTAGCTTCTTTCTGCCTGCCACATAAGCCATGGAAATGGCCATCCAAATCCACCTAGAAATGGTAGCCTTAGAAGCCAGCCTACATAACATAGTAGATGACGGCAGATAAAGACCCGAATGGTCCATCCAGTCTACCCAACCTGATTCAATTTAAATTTTTTAATTTTTTCTTGTTAGCTATTTCTGGGCAAGAATCCAAAGCTTTACCCTGTACTGAGCTTGGGTTCCAACTGCCGAAATCTCTGTTAAGACTTACTCCAGCCCATTTACATCCTCCCAGCCACTGAAGCCCTCCCCAGCCCATCCTCCACCAAACGGCCATACACAGACACAGACCGTGCAAGTCTTCCCAGTACTGGCCTTAGTTCAATATTTAATATTATTTTCTGATTCTAAATCCTCTGTGTTCATCCCACGCTTCTTTGAACTCAGTCACAGTTTTACTCTCCACCACCTCTCTCGGGAGCGCATTCCAGGCATCCACTACCCTCTCCGTAAAGTAGAATTTCCTAAAATTGCCCCTGAATCTACCACCCCTCAACCTCAAATTATGTCCTCTGGTTTTACCATTTTCCTTTCTTTGGAAAAGATTTTGTTCTACGTTAATACCCTTCAAGTATTTGAACGTCTGAATCATATCTCCCCTGTTTCTCCTTTCCTCTAGGGCAGGGGTGTCCAATGTCGGTCCTCGAGGGCCGCAGTCCAGTCGGATTTTCAGGATTTCCCCAATGAATATACATGAGGTCTATTTCCATGCACTGCTTTCATTGTATGCTAATAGATCTCATGCATATTCATTGGGGAAATCCTGAAAACCCGACTGGATTGCGGCCCTCGAGGACCGACATTGGACACCCCTGCTCTAGGGTATACATATTCAGGGCTTCCAGTCTCTCCTCATACGTCTTCTGGCACAAGCCTCCCATCATTTTCATCGCCCTCCTCTGGACCGCCTCAAGTCTTCTTATGTCCTTCGCCAGATACGGTCTCCAAAACTGAACACAATACTCCAAGTGGGGCCTTACCAATGACCTGCAGGGCCGCCATCAGGGCAGTACTACCAGTCCTGCATTCAGGGGCCCGGAGCTGACAGGGGGCCCGGGCTCCCCCAGGGTCCTAGGCAGAGTTCTAAGGCAGGGGCGCCAGTAGCTCGCCAAGGCAAAGTGAGTCGATCACCCAGGACTCACTTTGTCTTGGCGATCTAATCTATCGGGTCGATCAGTCTTCCTCTCCCCGACGTCAATTCTGCAGTCGGAGAGGAAGTTCGGGCCAGCCAATCGCTGCCTGGCTGGGCGGAACTTCCTCTCCGACGGCAGACTTGACGTCGGGGAGAGGAAGACTGATCGGCCCGAAGCAGGGAGAGCATGCGTCGGCGTCGGCTTTGGGGCCTGTTATCCATTGGTGAGTCCTGTTCCCCGATGGCAGCGGCAGTGGCTTGGGAAACGGCAGGGAGAAAGAAAGAAAGAAAGGGGGCAGGCAGGGAAACAGAAGGAAAGAAGAGAAACAGAAAAAAAGAAAGAAAGGTCAGGGAGAGAAGAAGAAAAAGTTGGGGGAGGGAATGAGGTGTGGAGGAGAGGAAGCATACAGGCTGAAAGAAGGGAAGAAAGATTGGATGCACAGTCAGAAGAAGAAAGTGCAACCAGAGACTCATGAAATCACCAGACAAGGTAGGAAAAATGATTTTATTTTAAATTTAGCAAAGTGGAGGCAGTATTACCACAGTTTTCAAAGGAATTTGCCCAAATAACTTAATAGTTAACTGGGTAAATTCCCAGAGATGAAAACTTCCCTTCACTTACTATGCACAGTTCTGAATTTATATCTGCTGTCTATATTTTACAATATGGTCCCCTTTTACTAAACCGCAATAGTGGTTTTTAGCGCAGGGAGCCTATGAGCGTCAAGAGCAGCGCTGGGCATTCAGCGCAGCTCCCTGCGCTAAAAACTGCTATTGTGGTTTAATAAAAAGGATGGAGGGTATATTTGTCTATTTTTGTATGGTTGTTACTGAGGTGACAATGCATAGAGTCATCTGCCTTGACCTCTTTGAAAAAAACCCAGAATAGGAATGATAATTAACATTTTCTCAGCGTATAATGTGCTTTGTGTTTTTTAATTTTATTGTTGGTAGATCATTTTGACTTGGTCATTTTAAAGTAGCTCACAAGCTCAAAAAGTTTGGGCACCTCTGAGCTAGAGCGTTGAAACTGTGTATTTCTATTTTATCCCCCCTTTTACAAAACTGTGGAGCGTTTTTTAGTGCCAGCCGTGGTGGTAGCAGCTCTGATGCTCAGAATTCTATGAGCGTCAGGGCTGTTACCACCGTGGCTAAAATCCACACTACAGTTTTGTAAAAGAGTGAGGAGTTAGTTTGTGATGACATATTCCATACATTCCCATCTGAACCCCGCCGATCGCGAGCAAGCCCTATATACCTTCATCCAAAGCAGTGTCAGGCTGGCTGCACTCTAAACAGGCTGCATTGGTCTTCTCTGCTGGGGAATTCACTCTGCCGTGTTACTGATGATGTCATCAGTAATGTGGCAGAAGGAATTCCTTGGCGGACAAGGCTGAAGCAGCCTGTTTAGAGTTTAGGGATTGCTGCGAATCACATCTATAAGTCACGTTTTAAAAATTGAGATGGTTGATAATTATATACTCTTAACAGCCATCTGAAAATCCTATAAATTCTTATATCTTCTATGAGCTTTACAATCTTCTTTAGTGTGGTTGATTGCTACTGATTAGAGATTAGCCTTGTGATATACAGATGTGTTGGGAGTTGAGATTGGCATATTAATAATAATAATAACTTTATTCTTCTATACTGCCACAATCTTGCGACTTCTAGGCGGTTTACATTCAAGAGAGCTGGACATTTCAGTGAGTTACAATATGCAGATAGTCAGAGGAAATATAGAGTACAGAAACTTTGAGAAAGCGGACATGTAAGCTGTACAGTTTGCTAACTGAATATATAAAATATACAGTTTGCTAGGAAATTTCCGAGAGGACCTGTTAGGAAAAAGTCGCGAATTACAAAAAAAAAACACAAAAAAAATACAGCGACAATTACAATATACAACGAAAATTTCAATATACAGCGAAATTCTGAGAGGGCTTGTTAGGAAAAGGAAAAGGTCATGAATTTAGGAAAAGATCATGAATTTATTATTCTAATGGGAAATGCAAGGAATTCATGAACATATGGAAACATTTATTTGAATAACTTATTCCCCTTGTCTAGGAGTCAAATACTGAACTAACTACAGACTCGGCCCAGAACTTTTGTTCCCTGTCTTTAAAAGGGGGATTAGTGGGTGGAAGGCGAGGTAATAGGGAAGAGGTAGGGCAGTAGGTAGAAGGGGATAAAACAGCTTTGGTTCTTTTTGTTATAGAACTGAAGTTATAAGAAACAAGGCCTTGGTTTTGATTGGATTAGAGTGCTGTTTATAATTATACAAACATTTTTGTCTTTGGATTTACATGAGTTGTTAAAAACAATAAATAGAATATTAAAAAAAAAAAAAAAAAGCTAATGTATGCTAGATTATCATGAATTAACTGCAAGGTACATCCCCGCTCAGAATTTCAAGCTCCCTCCAATCCTTCCGCAAACACCTGAAAACTTGCCTCTTTTCAAAAATCTAACACCTCCTGCTCTTTGGTACCCTGTCCCTCTTTATCTTCCTAACTCCTTTCCTATAACCCTTCATTGTAGCTCCTTTTCAACCTAACCCTGTAAACCGTGCCGAGCTCTACGCTTGTGGAGATGGTGCGGTTTACAAACCTAAAGTTTAGTTTAGTTTAGTTTAGTTTAGGCGAAGGTGTTTTCTGTGTTCTGTTTGTTCGAAAGACATGGTTTTCTGTTAGGATTGACGGTGTAGGATTGATTGGTCTGGCTTGTTTAGTTTTACAATGGGTGTATTGATGTACTGCTCACTGCAATATGTAAGATGCTGCCTTTTCCTAGGTACTCATGTGTGACGTGTGGTTTGTTACTAAAAATCATGTTTTTCTTACAGATGGGGGGGTGCCAAAAAATGATGGGCCCCGGGTGTTACATATGCTACGTACGCCACTGTATGTAAAGATACCAGAAAGCTGGCGTAGCAAAAACTTTAAGTAAATTGTTATTCTTCTAAGTTTTGAGTATTTAACCCTCCCACAATCTCACGGGCACTCGTTTCAAGTTTCAAGTTTATTGAGATTTTGACTTAAACGCAATATCAAATATTTTCAATGCGTATAACAAAAATAAATTTGGGGAAATAAATAAAACCACTTGAACAATAAACATACAAACATATCCATAGATGATTAAAATTACATAAGGAGTACAAGGATAAACTCATAGTTTAAACTCATGTTTAAAAATGCGTTCTCCGCGCCTGCTCATAAATTTGTTGACTGGAAGGATCCAGCAATGTGGCCAGATGCCATTCAGGACAAAGACAGAGAAAGAATTGTGCAATTTGGATTAATGATGGAAGATGATTTAAAGCAAATGGCACAGTCTATGAGTAAAGATCTTGACGGATGTTCTTTTTATGAATATCTCCTCTATACCAAATCACCCAATGGACGTGAGAAGATTTTACGGGACTGGCTTAGGTGGAGCATTAGCAGAAAAGTATGTGTGTATTCGGCCCATGGAAGAAGGGGGGGTGTCGGGGGGGGGGGGGAAGGGATGCGTGGGGGGCCCAATAGGATTGCTCAGTAAGGGGCCCAGAAATTTCTGATGGCAGCCCTGATGACCTGTACAGAGGCATCAACACCTTCTTCCTTCTACTGACTACGCCTCTCTTTATACAGCCCAGCATCCTTCTGGCAGCAGCCACTGCCTTTTGTCACACTGTTTTTTCGCCTTTAGATCTTCGGACACTATCACCTCAAGGTCCCTCTCCCCGTCCGTGCATATCAGCTTCTCTCCTCCCAGCATATACGGTTCCTTCCTATTATTAATCCCCAAATGCATTACTCTGCATTTCTTTGCATTGAATTTTAGTTGCCAGGCATTAGACCATTCCTCTAACTTTTGCAGATCCTTTTTCATATTTTCTACTCCCTCTTCGATGTCTACTCTGTTACAAATCTTGGTATCATCTGCAAAAAGGCACACTTTTCCTTCTAACCCTTCAGCAATGTCACTCACAAACATATTGAACAGGATTGGCCCCAGCACCGATCCCTGAGGGACTCCACTACTCATCTTTCCTTCCTTCGAGCGACTTCCATTAACCACCACCCTCTGGCGTCTGTCCGACAGCCAGTTTCTGACCTAGTTCCCCACTTTGGGTCCTAACTTCAGCCCTTCAAGTTTGTTCAACAGCTTCCTATGAGGAACTGTATCAAAGGCTTTGCTGAAATCCAAGTAAATTACATCTAGCATATGTCCTCGATCCAGCTCTCTGGTCACCCAATCAAAAAATTCAATCAGGTTCTTTAGGTTTGGGCGACACATTGACAAATTGGGTTGGGAACTGGCTTGGAGGTAGGTTTCAGAGGGTAGTGGTGAATGGCACCCCCTCCGAAATGTCAGAGGTGATAAGTGGAGTGCCACAGGGCTCCGTCCTGGGCCCGATCTTGTTCAACATCTACATAAGAGACTTGACAGAAGTGCTCCGAGGAAGAATAACATTATTCGCCGATGATGCCAAGCTAAGCAATGTAGTGAACAAGAGCACAACAGACAATAATTCAATGGCAGATGATATGATGCATGACCTACTTCTACTGGAGCACTGGTCTAGGTCCTGGCAACTCAGTTTCAATGCCAAAAAATGCAAAGTCATGCACCTGGGAAGCCGAAATCCATGCAAGCTTTACACCCTAAATGGCGAGATCTTGACAAAAACTGAAGCAGAAAGAGACTTAGGGGTGATTGTCAGGGAAGACATGAAGTCTGCAAATCAAGTTGAGCAAGCTTCATCCAAAGCAAGGCAAATCATAGGTTGCATACGCAGGAGCTTCGTCAGCCGTAGACCTGAAGTCATTATGCCACTGTATAGATCCATGGCGAGACCGCACCTGGAGTACTGTGTGCAATTTTGGAGGCCACATTACCGCAAGGATGTACTGAGACTGGAATCGGTCCAGAGAATGGCCACCAGGATGGTCTTGGGACTCAAGGAGCTCCCGTACGAGGAGCGGTTAGGGAAGTTGCAGCTCTACTCACTCGAGGAACGTAGAGAGAGGGGAGATATGATCGAGACATTCAAGTACCTCACGGGTCGCATCGAAGTGGAAGAGGATATCTTCTTTTTCAAGGGTCCCGCGGCAACAAGGGGACATCAGTGGAAAATCAGGGGCGAG
Source organism: Geotrypetes seraphini (assembly GCF_902459505.1). Taxonomy (NCBI): domain Eukaryota; kingdom Metazoa; phylum Chordata; class Amphibia; order Gymnophiona; family Dermophiidae; genus Geotrypetes; species Geotrypetes seraphini. Next base: position 27,072,990 of record NC_047084.1, read on the forward strand.
AAACTGCACGGTGACACTAGGAAGTTCTTCTTCACCGAAAGGGTGGTTGATCGCTGGAATAGTCTTCCACTTCAGGTTATTGAGGCCAGAAGCGTGCCAGATTTTAAAGCCAAATGGGACAAACATGTGGGATCTATCCGCAAAGATAGATAGGGAGGGTCATTGGAGTGGGCAGACTTGATGGGCCGTGGCCCTTATCTGCCGTCTATTTCTATGTTAGGTTCGTTTGGCACGATTTACCTTTTGTAAAGCCATGTTGCCTCGAATCCTGTAACCCATTAGATTCAAGGAAGTACACTATCCTTTCTTTCAGCAACACTTCCATTATTTTTCCAACAACTGAAGTGAGGCTCACCGGCCTGTAGTTTCCTGCTTCATCCCTGTGACCACTTTTATGAATAGGGACCACATCCGCTCTCCTCCAATCCCCAGGAATCACTCCCGTCTCCAGAGATTTGTTGAAGAAGTCTTTAATAGGACTCACCAGAACCTCTCTGAGCTCCCTAAATATCCTGGGATGGATCCCGTCTGGTCCCATCGCTTTGTCCACCTTCAGTTTTTCAAGTTGTTCATAAACACCCTCCTCCGTGAACGGAGGCAGGACATGCCAGAACAAACAGGTGAACAGAGGCGAAACTCGTTGGTGACCTCCAGATACTGCAACAAAAGCCTGCGTATGTCCAAGAACCACAACACCCGGTCCTGCTCCTTAGAACCAGAGGAAGCAAAAACAGAAAGCCAGACTTCCTGATTCACATGGAAAGCAGAAACCACTTTCGGAAGTAAAGAAGTAACAATACACAGCATCAGAGCAGAATCCATAATACGCAAAAAAGGATCTCTGCAGGATAGGGCCTGAATCTTCGAAACTCTAAGGGCTGAGGTAATAGCCACCAGGAAGACTGTCTTGATCGTGAGATCCATCAGAGACACCTACTCTGACAACCTTCCAGGCCCACCCGCAGAGCCCACCTCTTCAGCCACCCAACTCTAAAGGCCTGCCGATACAAAAGTCACCTAAACAGAACACTTGCCTTCCAAGCAGGTCATCTAAATGGCTGGCTGAGCAGAATTATCTCGCACTCCTCTTCCTACCTAAACTTCAGGAAATTATTAAAAACTAGCCTATTCAACCGAATTATAACCTAAGCCCTCTCTCCCTGCCCCTGCTCCCCAAGTTCTCTTACCTTACCCTCTTCGCCCTGCCCACCTTACATTTGTCCCCTCATATTCACCTGTTTCCCGCTCATGCATATTTATTGCATCTGTATTCACTGATTGTAACTATTCGCTGATCGTCCATCCCTTCTTTGTTGTGAACCGCCTCGAACTACTAAGGCTTTGGCGGTATATAAGAAATAAAATAATAATAATAATAATACTCTAGAGGCTCATATTGCAGACAAGCCAAAGAGCGGAGAACCAGACTAAGATTCCAGGTTGGACAGGGAAGGCGCAAGGGAGGTCTCAGTCGCAGAGCGCCCCATAGAAAACGAGCTACATCTGGATGAGCTGATAAGGAGCCCCTTAAAGAAGGAGGGCCCATACATAAAAGACTGGCAAACTGCACCCGGAGCGAAGCTATGGCTAGGCCCTTCTTCAGATCATCCTGAAGAAATTCCAGGACCCAAGGAACTGATGGGAGAGACAGGTTCACCTATCTCAGGGCAAACCAGGCTTGGTAACGCTTCGAAGCCTTCGCATAGGCCACCACTGTGGAATTCCTTTTGCTGTGAAGCAACATGGTAATCTCAGCCGAAGAATAGTCCTAGCTGGTTAAGGCCGCATGCCCAAGAGCCATGCCGTAAGACCAAAGTGGTCCAGATCCTGCATTGAAATCAGACCCTGTATGAGGAGAGAATGACAAGGTTAGCCAGAGCTCCCAATCCAGCATACCATGGGCGCCCAGGCCACTTGGGTGCAACTAGAATTACCGGCCCTCATGGGCTGCTATCCACCTCAAAAGATGCCCTATCATGAACCACGGAGGGAAGACAGAGGAGACCTCTCATGGCCAGGTCTGCTTTCTTGTTGATCATCTATGCAATCAAATGTTCTTTGGGACAGGGACCACTCTCTGGGGTCCAGCGTCTGATGACTGAGAAAATCTGCTTGAATGTTGGCCACTCTTGCCATATGAGCCACCTGAAAAGCTGAGCTTCCACGCTGAGGGACACCTTATACCCCCCTGCCGATTAACATAAGTTGAGAATACATGGACGGCTCGATGAGGGAGATGACCCTCAAAGTGGAGAAGAGCCAGCCTGATCGCCCGAAGCTCCAGGAGATTGATCAACCACTTGCGCTCTGTTGGCGCCCACTGGCCCTGAACAGGAATGGTCATACACACTGCTCCCCAGCCTTTGAGACTCGCATCCATAGATAGAAGTCACCCAATCTGAGATCAGGAGGGGAAGGCCCCTGGAAAGCAAGAGAGGTCACATGGGTGCATGTAATGGGTCCTGCTGGGGATTCCAGCGTGAAAGAAGAGCATCCTGTAGCAGATGCAGACAGACTCTGGCCCAAGGAATGGGTTATGTATCCTTGCCAGGAGATAAAGCCAGAGAAATACAGTTCAGAGCTGATTTCACTACCCTTATAGAGTGTGGTGCTGCTCAGGACCTACAGAGCAATTCCAACATACCATAATTTTCATGAGTCACACAACAAGGATCTACTTAGGAAAAGACAGCACTACAATAGGCATTAGAACCACAATACACCGATTGGAAATCTAAACAAGCCAGATTTGTACAATTTAATCCTGCAATCAATGCTAACAGAAAACCATGTCCTTTTTTACACATGCAGAACACAGATCTTTACACAGTATAGAATAAGTAATCAAAACTAAAAATGAAATTAAACTGAACCTCCTAAGAAGCCAGACTCTGCATACAATGCAACACTAGAGAAAGAGGAACTGAGATGCATGCCCCTCCGGTACTTTGCAAAATATAAAAATAGCAGATGTAAAATTTCAAAAACTGACATTCCAATCACTACATTACAAACTAACAAATAACAAAAACTGGAAAACATGATCCAATTTCATTGGACTAAATACAGTTTTCATTTAGCTTTCAAATGCCAAAACTTGCTTCCTCAGGTCAGGACAGTATACTGCTATTATGGTATCCTGTTCTGACCTGAGAAAGGTGGTTTTGGTCTCTGAAAATTTGTCAAAAACGTATTAAAATTAGTCCAATAAGATGATAAGACTCTCTTTACATTTTCTATTTTAAAGTTCAAGTATTTTATTAAGTTTCTAAAACAAATAAACAAATCAAATGTGCAAATCATGCATATTATATGTATAAAATATATATAACTGATATAGCAGACTGGCACATGCATTATAAGTAAACTAGTCTTATAGCCCGTTACATTAACGGGTGCTAGACTATATGTGTGTGTGTCTCTCTTTATTTCTTTTTCTCTCTCTCTCTCCTTAGCCGCTTTCTTTCTTTCTGTCTTTCTTTTTCCTTGGATGTCCATCACCACCCCTTGCCTGCTCCCCCTGTCCATTCTCCCTTCCTTTTACCTCCCCTGTGTCCACCACCACCCCTTCACAGCTCTCCTTATGCAGAAGCAGCCCTTCTCCCTTTGTTTTACCTCCCCCCTGTCCAGCAGCACCTTTCCCTCCCCCATACCAGTTCCCTGTGCACCTGCCCCTGTGTCTTTCTTCTTGTCTTTCTGTCTCCCTTCCTCCCTCTGTCTGTGTGTCCAAAGCAGCATTCCCTCCCCCTCCATTTCCCTTCCCCCACACCAGTTCCCTGTGCACCTGCCCCTGTATTTTTCTTCTTGTCTTTCTGTCTCCCTTCCTCCCTCTATCTGTGTGTCCAAAGTAGCATTCCCTCCCCCTCCATTTCCCTCCCCCCACACCAGTTCCCTGTGCACCTGCCCCTGTGTCTTTCTGTCTCCCTTCCTCCCTCTGTCTGTCTGTCCAAAGCAACATTCCCTCCCCCCACACCAGTTCCCTGTGCAGCAGCATTATTGTTTCCTCTACCCCCTTTCCCTTCCCACAGTAGCGACTACAAATGTGGGCCCGAGTCCTTTGGCGGCCCCCCCCCCCCCTTCCCTTCCCGCGGGTCCGACTACACATGGCGATTCAAGCAGCGTGTCCAGCAGTCTTCACACGCTGCTGCGGGTCCTTCTACTGGCCTGATTTACTCTGGCACGTCCGGAGCAAATCAGGGCAGTAGAAGGGCCCGAAGCAGCGTGTGAAGACTGCTGGACACGCTGCTGAAATCGCCAGTCGGGGCTGCGGTAAGGGAAGGGGGGTCGGCAAAGGACTTGGGTGTCGGGCAGCGGAAATCTTCTTCTACCTTGCCTCTCCTCCACCGTCGGGAGTCAGCACCAGGAGCTTTAACGGCTGGTGGTTCTGCGTTGAAAGAATCCCGCGCCTCTTTGAAAACTGTCACGCCGCTGGAGGCGGGAGGCGACGGAGAGGGCAGGGGGTGAGCCGCGCATGCGCACTTCCTAGCTACAGCTCACAGAAAACGGACGCACGCTTAGGAAGTGCGCATGCGCGGCTTACCATTTTATTATATTAGATGTTATGTCTGCCTGCATACAAGTATATAAGAGAACTTCCAACTAGCATCACTTAATAATTATGTTAAGAGAAGATGATCAATATAATCTTTATACATTTTCTATTTTAATTTATTAACATTTATTAACACAGCTGACCACACTACTTTATCTTAAAGGGAAAATCAAATTTTTTTTTCTACCTTTGCTTTTTTTTTTCCAATTGTGTTGGTCCAGATTCTGGTTTCTGCATTCCTCATTTTCTCCTCTCTTGTCAGGATTTCTAGTCTGTTTCTTGTTTGTCTCTCCTCCTTTTCCTTACAGCTTTCTTAATTTTCTGCCTCTCTCTAGATTAAATTTTCTTACCAACCACTTTTCACTGTCTACCTACAGCTTGCCACCTTTTTCCCTCTCCCCATTATCTCAATAACTCTTCCTCTTCCCCCATCCATTTCCCCCACTTCCATCAGTGTCTGCCCCCCTCTCTCCCTCCCCCACTTCCATCAGTGTCTTCCCCCTCTCTCTCTACCCCATTTCCATGCAACTGCCCAGTCTCCTCACCCATAAGCATATGCACCCTCTCTCCTCTCCACTTCCATGCAGCTGCTCTCCATCTCCCGCCTCCTCACTTCTATCAACATCTGCCCCCTTAACACCACTTTCACCAGCCTCTGTCCCCTCCCCATTTCCATCAGTGTCTGCTCCATCTCTCTCCCCACCCCACTTCCATGAGTATCTGCTCCCTGGCATCCCCACAACTGATGCTGCTTTTCCAAACCATCAGCAGCAACCAGCAAGCTGAAATAGTGGTTGTAGGACCTTCCTGTACATACCTAAGGCTGCAGGCTCTGCCTCGAAACAGTCAACAGGGGGCGGGACTCCAGCCACAGATAAATACAGGAAAGTCTTGCAAAAGCTCTATTTCAGTTTGTCATTGCTGCTATTGGAAAGTAGCAGCAATGAAGAGAGGTACGGAAGGGAGAATGTGGTGGTTGTGACCTAAACAGCTGTATAGTCTCCTGCTAAAAGGTGCATGGTCACGCAGTTAGAGGAAACAATGACCATAAGCTATTTTAAATATAAAAATTCATTGGGATTAAGCATGATTTTGAGCAGATAAATGATAGCAAGTAAAATTTCCAAAATAAACATGCATTGTTGTGGTAGAATATTAGCCTACACATACAGTATACTCTGAAGGGTCATCCATAACACATCCCCGATTCCTAAGTTTAAATCCCTTCATCTACCACAAAACTATAATTAGAATCAGCACTATGTGAAATTTAAACCAGATTTCTTTCCTGATGCTTCATACTTCCAATAAGAAAGATGTGGCAGCAGCCACTGATGTTTGGAAAGCTCATGTTCTACTTCTATCAGGTTAGTCCTTTAAAAGGTATTTTAACTTATAGCAAACCACAGTTCTTTACTCACAGAAAGTCATGGTAACACTCATTTGGGGCTGGAAGGTACATGGTAATAGCATCAAGTAATGGCTGTATTCCTTTGTTCTTCAATGCACTTCCACACAACACAGGGACTGCTCTTTGTGCCAGCGTGAGCCTCCGGATTGCTGCCTGAAACTGAACAAAGAAGCAGATTCAGTTTCTTTTTCTTTTTTATAAATCTTTATTCATTTTTATCTCGTACATCAAGTGAAGATACACATATTAAATCAATTTTTACAAAACACTTGAAATTACAATCATATAATCTTATAGAATAAGAATAAATACCCCCCCAATGATCAATACTTAATTGACAATATTATACAGATATCCCATCCCTATCCCAGTATAAACTATTCATGTGCTTAAGATGTCTGATCACTAGAATAAGAAATCAGATTCAGTTTCATGTTTTCAGAACTTAGCAGCTTTCTTCTTGAAATTAGAAAAAAAAAAAAAAAAAAAATAGAAAATGCTAAGGAAAATATTCAACAGGAAGATAAAAAAGTTTGCTTTATCGTTTATCCAGATCTTTGGCTAACTTATCTGGTTAGGTCAGGCCACAGAATATAGTGGCCTAAAGTTAAACAAATAAAACCATCTGGTTTGCTTAAGGACAGTGGCTTTTCCAAACAGACATAATTGGATTGCGTTAAATAGTCACACACACACACAAGGGGTGATGCCTGCTGCATATACTGTAACAGAACATATTTATCCACTCGTATCCTAGCTAAGAATTTTCAAGCACCATTCTGATCTCATTTGCAACCTCTATAAATTAGTCCCCTTATTTTCTATCTATAAGCTCCATCCATGATTGAAGTCTACAAAATCCTGAGTGGAGTAGAACGGGTACAAGTGGATCGATTTTTCACTGCAGGGAAATACTTTTAAAACCAATAGGAGGAAATATTTTTTCACTCAGACAACAGTTAAGCTCTGGAACGAAAGATTAGTTTTCTTACCTCTCCTAATCTTTCTTGTAAATCTCCTCTGGAGGTTGAACACTAGGGTCTTGCAACCTTTCCAGCCTTGGCTGCAGAGCTCACAATCAAATTTTGTCTCCTCCCTCTGAGGATACTTCCCTGGATACTTCCCATGATTCTCAGTTGGTAGCAAAGCCAGACAGATCTAGCACAAACAGGAAACACAAGAAAGAGAGGGGTGCGGGGACTCACCACTACAAGTCAATTCTGCTCATGATAAACAAATACATAACATATATCTATTTCTATTTAGCTTGCCAGCATAATTCTTGGATCTAAAGAGGACTTGAGCTAATTTTACCATAATAATTCTTATAGTTTTACTTAGCTTTTTTTATGTAAGGATTTATTGTTTAATGATTAATATGCTTTGGTTAAATTTGCTTTTTGTACAAGTTATACTTGATAATATATTGAAATCAATAAAAAATACTTAAAGACAAATACATAACAAACAAATACCAATAAGGCCAAAATTTGTCGAATAAGAAATTGGAGCATTAAAAACAGCATAACTGTGCGCTAAAGGAGACAGTCTGAGTATAAGAAGGGGCACCACCCAGGGACTCTTCTAACCCCTTAACCATACATTAATGGATACTCCCGTGATTCTTAGTGGTCAAGGACAAAAAAACAGCTTAACAGTTACTGAATAGGCAAACTGCGAATCGGACAGAATAGATGGGCGGGTGTACAGCCTCCAGAGGAGATTTACAAGAAAGAAGATTAGCAGAGGTAAGGAACCTAATCTTTTGTTCTTGTACAATCCCTCTGGAGGCTGAATACTATGGATGTATCAAAGCAGTCCCAACTCTCAGGGGGTCCTGATGAGCCCATCACCAGAACAGAAGCCCCAAAAGCTGTATCATACATAGCCGCCACATCAAGGTAATAAACCTGGTAAAAGTATGAAGAGAGGTCCAAGTGGCCACCTTACAAATCCCCACAGGTGAGACTAAATGAGCTTCTGCCCATGAGGAAGCCATACCTCTGGAAGAGTGAGTTTTCACACCAAGGGAAGGCTTTTTCCTTGCTGACATATAGGCAGCAGAAATGACCGAACATATCCATCTCGAGATGGTAGCCTTGGATGCTGGCTGACCCCGGCGCGCGGGGCCTGCCAAGGCAAAGAGATGGTCCAACAGACGGAAGACATTTGTGGCCTCCAGGAATCTCAAAAGGAGAAGCTGCACAGCTAGAGACCGCATAATATGGTCCTTAGACCTGGAGCCCTATGGAACAAAGGCGGGCAGACGAACTTCCTGGTTGACATGGAATGAAGAAACCACTTTAATGAGAAAGGAAAGCACTGTCCTCAAAACCACCGCAGACTCCGTGATGTGAAGAAAAGGGTCACTGCACGACAGAGCCTGAAGTTCCAACACTCTCTGTGCAGAAGTGACTGCAACTAGGAAGACGTTCTTGATGGAAATAACTGTCAGAGAAATCCCCTCCAGAGGTTCATAGGGCGGATGACCCAGCGAGTGGAGAACCAGATTCAGGTTCTACGTGGGATAAGGCAGTCACAAGGGAGGCCTCAGCCTCCCCGCACCCCGCAAGAAGCGGACAATGTCCAGGTGAGACACTAGAGAACCCCTGAGAGAAGAGGGACCCAAATACGACAGTCCCGCAAACTGTACATGGAGAGAAGAAACCGCCAGCCCCTTCCTGAGGACAGCCTGCAGGAAGTCCAGAACATGTGCCACTAACGGGCCATAGGGTCCAATTGAACCCCCGCACACCCAAGCCAGAATGCACCTCTAGGCTTTTGCGTAGGCCGACACAGTTGATTTCAGGAGTTCTCTTTTTGCTCACCAGTTCATAAATCTTTTTCAAGAATTGATTACATATTGGTATCAAATTCCATAGTGCAACAAGTGACACAAGCTTCTATTGATCCAATTATTTTGTCTGATCATGGAGGAGTGTGGATTACACTTACACTAGATAATAATGAATACAATAGATCATTATGGAGGTTTGATAATACATTGGTTTCAAATTCAACTTTTCTTGAAGAAATTAAGTTAAAAATTTTGGAATTTTTCCAAATAAATACCTCAGCAGATATTAATACGGAAATCTTATGGGATGCATTTAAAGCTACTATAAGAGATAATATTATTTCTTATTCTGCGTATATTAAAAAACAACTTATTAAACAATTTTCAGATTTGGAAAAAGAAATTAAATTGCTGGAATCCAAATTAATAGATGATTGGAATCACGAAAATTTGCAAACTTTATTAAAGGCTAAAGGCAAATATAATGAAATTTCTTCAAAAATGGCAAGGAAAGATTTGTTTTCTCTGCAAACCTTGTATTATGGAAAATCTAATAAGGCAGGAAGTTTACTTACAAATTATCTTAAAGCAAAAAAGAGAAGAATAAAAATATGTGCAATAAAAGATGAGAAAGGAAATATGCATAATCAAACTAATAACATTTTAAATCAATTTTTGGCTTTTTACAAAGAGTTGTATTCTTCCGAGTCTTCTATTGATAAAGTTCAAAAAGGTATGGAATTTTTAAATCTTCTTGAGGGTCGAAAGCTTCCTGATCATATAAAAAGAAGTTTAGAAGAACCTATATCATTAAAAGAATTAGAAACAGCATTGAAGTCTCTTAGAGTTGGATCCGCTCCAGGTGGGGATGGTTTTACTGTGGAATTCTATAAAACATTTCAAAATTCTTTATTACCCTATTTACTAAATTTATATCAGTTTCAACTTAATAAAGGTTATATTAAAAGTACTATGGCAGAATCTATGGTGATTGTTTTGCCAAAGCCAAATAAAGATCCCACTATGGTTTCAAATTACAGGCCAATATCATTAATTAATGTTGATGGAAAATTAATGGCTAAAACACTAGCATTAAGATTGGCAAAGGCTCTTCCTTACATAATTGATGTACATCAAACAGGTTTCATTGCTAACAAACATTCTTCTAACAATACAAGATTGACATTTCATACATTAAATTTAACTAAAATGATGAATGAACCAGCTTTTGCTCTTTCATTAGATGCAGAAAAAGCTTTTGATAGGGTAGAATGGTCATTCATGTATCAGACTTTGGATTGGTTTGGTGTGGGTCCTGGTTTTGTTCAAATGATTAAAACTTTGTATAGCTCCCCTATGGCAAGATTATACATTAATAATAATTTATCTGAGAGTTTTAAATTACATAGAGGAGTTAGACAAGGATGTCCATTATCTCCTTTGCTGTTTGATATTGTTTTAGAACCCTTATTGATAGCGATTAATCAGACAAAGGGGATACAGGGTATTCCCTTGAAAGAATGGGAATACAAATTATCTGCTTATGCGGATGATATTTTATTATATTTGCGCAATCCAGGTTCAACTATACCATGTTTGTTAGAATTGATTGAAAGATTTGGAATGTTTTCAGGATATAAAATCAATTGGAATAAATCTGAAATTCTTTCGCTTAATGTGCATTGCATAAAATCTATGTTTGATTCATTTCCTTTTGTATGGAAAGAGGATGGATTAAAATATTTAGGAATTTGGATTAAAAATTCAATAGAAGATACAGTAAAAGAAAATGAAAAACTTTTATTAAAAAAAGGTTTCGGAATTATGTGAACAATGGAACCCATTACATATATCTTGGTGGGGAAGAGTTCAAACCATAAAAATGATGATATTGCCTGTGGTTTGCTATCAAATGTGTATGATTCCGGTATTTTTTCAGAACTCTTTTTATAAAAAATTGAATGCAATAATTATTAAGTTTGTTTGGCTTGGCAAAACACCTAGAATTGCTTTGGTATCTTTACAGAAATCAATTAAGGAGGGTGGGGTAAATTTCCCAAATTTCTATAGGTATCATCAGGCCTATATTTTACGTCAAGGTATGTATTGGGTCCTCCCAAATCTCATTGAATACACTCCAGATTGGTTATACTTGGAATGGCGACTCCTGTCTCCTTTACATCTTTGTCACATTCTCAGTATCAAGATGCCCAGATTGTATAAAGAAAATAAACTTTTATTAGATACATGGAAAACTCTAAGATATGTAAGTAATTTACCGTATTTTCGCGGATATAACGCGCGCGTTATACGTGTTTTTACGTACCGCGCATACCCCTCGCGCGTTATATGCCTGAGCGCGGTATACAAAAGTTTTAAAACATAGTTCCCACCCCGCCCGACGCCCGATTCACCCCCCCAGCAGGACCGCTCGCACCCCCACCCCGAACGACCGCTCGCACGCGCTCCCACCCGCACCCGCATCCACGATCGGAGCAAGAGGGAGCCCAAGCCCTCTTGCCCGGCCGACTCCCCGACGTCCGATACATCCCCCCCCCGGCAGGACCACTCGCACCCCCACCCCGAAGGACCGCCGACTTCCCGACAATATCGGGCCAGAAGGGAGCCCAAACCCTCCTGGCCACGGTGACCCCCTAACCCCACCCCGCACTACATTACGGGCAGGAGGGATCCCAGGCCCTCCTGCCCTCAACGCAAACCCCCCTCCCCCCCAACGACCGCCCCCCCCAAGAACCTCCGACCGCCCCCCAGCCGACCCGCGATCCCCCTGGCGACCCCCACGACCCCCCCACCCCCCTTCCTCGTACCTTTGGTAGTTGGCCGGACAGACGGGAGCCAAACCCGCCTGTCCGGCAGGCAGCCAACGAAGGAATGAGGCCGGATTGGCCCATCCATCCTAAAGCTCCGCCTACTGGTGGGGCCTAAGGCGCGTGGGCCAATCAGAATAGGCCCTGGAGCCTTAGGTCCCACCTGGGGGCGCGGCCTGAGGCACATGGGCCCAACCCGACCATGTGCCTCAGGCCGCGCCCCCAGGTGGGACCTAAGGCTCCAGGGCCTATTCTGATTGGCCCACGCGCCTTAGGCCCCACCAGTAGGCGGAGCTTTAGGATGGATGGGCCAATCCGGCCTCATTCCTTCGTTGGCTGCCTGCCGGACAGGCGGGTTTGGCTCCCGTCTGTCTGGCCAACTATCAAAGGTACGGGGAAGGGGGGTGGGGGGGTCGTGGGGGGCGCCAGGGGGGTCGCGGGTCGGCTGGGGGGGCGGTCGGAGGTTCTTGGGGGGGGCGGTCGTTGGGGGGGAGGGGGGTTTGCGTCGAGGGCAGGAGGGCCTGGGATCCCTCCTGCCCGTAATGTAGTGCGGGGTGGGGTTAGGGGGTCACCGTGGCCAGGAGGGTTTGGGCTCCCTTCTGGCCCAACTACCAAAGGTACGGGGTGGGGGGGTCGTGGGGGTCGCCAGGGGGGTCGCGGGTCGGCTGGGGGGGCGGTCGGAGGTTCTTGGGGGGGGCGGTCGTTGGGGGGAGGGGGGTTTGCGTCGAGGGCAGGAGGGCCTGGGATCCCTCCTGCCCGTAATGTAGTGCGGGTTGGGGTTAGGGGGTCGCCGTGGCCAGGAGGATTTGGGCTCCCTCCTGGCCCGATATTGTTGGGGAGTCGGCGGTCCTTCGGGGGGAGGGATGTATCGGACGTCGGGGGGGGGGCATCAGGCTTTCAGGATGGGAACAGACCTTCAAGGGGGGACAGTGCACGGAAGTCAGGGGGGGTAAACGGAGAGTCGGGACAGCGCACAGAAAGTCAGGGCGGGCGAAAGGAGCGTCGGGCAGCATGCGCGGTATACCCGTGAGCGCGGTATACCAAAGTTTTTGTACATAGCATCGTGATTTCTGCGCGCTATACCCGTGTGCGCGTTTTACACGGGTGCGCGTTATATCCGCGAAAATACGGTAACTGAAATTCCTATTAGTAAATCGACAAATCAATCTATATGGCTAAACTCCAAGATTCAGATTGGCGGAACTAAGATTGTCTGGAGGCATTGGTTAAATGCAGGAATACGAACTTTAAATGATGTTATTTCAAATGGAAAGATGCTTGAGTTTACACAATTGCAAAATAAATTTGGACTGAATAAATCACAATTTTATAAATGGTTGCAATTGAAGCAGGCCATTCAGGCAGGGTTCCCTGAATGGAAAACTTTAAATTCTCAATATAGCATGGAATTTTTATGCTTCCAGGCAGATTTTCTGGGTCACCAGGCCGCACAGTGGTATAAAGTTATTAGTGAATTGGTTAATAAAAAACCTAAAAATGGTCTTAGGGATATTTGGAGCATTGAGATTAATCATCAAATTTTGGCATCTCAATGGCCACAAATTTGGTCTTGGAGAATAAGATGTACACTGTCAGCATCTATGAGACAAACTTGGTTTTTTCTTTTGCATAGAGCATTTTGGACCCCTGTTAGATTACAAAAATTAAATAGTTCAATGTCTAATAGATGCTGGCATTGTAAGCTTGAAGTAGGGACTTTGGATCATCTTTTATTTTTATGTCCCTATATATTAGCCTTTTGGAATTCGATCTGGGATCAAATAAATTCTTTATTAGATAATCCTGTAGCATTAACTTATGATACTGTGATATTTGGCATATCTATGAGGAAAAAGAGTCAGATATCGGCAAGTAATAACAAACTTTTATTGATTATGACAGGAGTTGCCATGCAACATATTACTACAAATTGGAAAGATCACACAAGACTTAATTTTAATTTCTGGTGGAATTCACTATGTCACATATATAGAATGGAACGTTCAATAGCAATACAAAATGGAAATTATAAAAGGTTTAATGAAATATGGGGGCCAATGACATTGTTTTGTAATGAATAAACACCATTTTCTTAACATTATGATTGGAAGGGAAAGGGGAGGGTTTATATAAATGGAAAAAAATAAAAATGTAAAAAAGAAATATGATAAAGATTGATTCAATTAAATAATTGTATGGAAAGGGAGGGGGGAAGAAGGGTTTAGATATATATACCTTTGTTACAATCTTGATAGATTTATCAAGTGATGTTGGTAAATCTATGTATTACTTATATTGTGCACTTGCTGAAAGTTTAAAAATGAATAAAGAATTATTAAAAAAAAAAAAAAGTACAGAAGACAAGTTGTCCAAATATGAATGATTAACCTATTAAAATGGAGATAGTTTACCTCCCAATAAGTTCATAATTATTTATCTATGTATTTCTGATAGTATAACCAAATTAGTAATTTTTTATATAAAAAACTGTAAAAATGAGCTGAAAAGTTATTTTAAAAAAAAAATTAAACCTTCACCTGGTTGTAAATATTAAGATTATACCAGCAAGAATGAGTCTTTCTGTAGAAAACCATGATTTAAATCAAGCCTTTCTGATAATGATTTAAAATCATTTGATTTAAATCAAATCCACCCTGGTCAGAATTAGCACCAATGCACTGCTGAATATCTTATTTGTAACGTAAGAGAATTAAATTTCCTTATACCTGTCTAATACTGTTCATAACAAACTGAAGCACAAAAAAACTGTCCTCAGCAAACACTGTGACAGTGTTCTCCCTAGGGCCTTTTAGCCGGGCGCTCTGCCTGGCTAATTTAGATGACCATCCGGCTGTCATCCGATCTCGAATCCTGCTCAACATTTTTTTAAAAAACCTCTCACCGTCTTGGAGATTTCCCACTTTAGCCTGTAGCGAGGTTATGCTCCGGGGCTCTAACGTGCGTGTGCCGGCTTCCCTTCTCTTCCCTCCGAAACCGGAAGTTACGTCCGGGGAGAGAAGAGAAGGGAAGCCGGCACGCACACGTTAGAGCCCCGGAGCATGAGTTCACCACTTACTATCTGAGTTCGCCAGTTACTATTTGATGAGGCCTTGACCATGCTGCCTGAAGATATTCATCTAGAACATGCTCATAGAGCCTTGCAAGCGCCACATGCTAACAGGCCATGCAATATAATAGCCTGTTTTCAAAACTTCAAGGAGGCTGTCATGGCTAAAGCTCGGGTGCAATCGCCTCTTCAGTGGAAAAATTATGACCTTGAGCTCTTATCACGACTTGGCATCGGTCACTTTAAGGTGGAGAGCGGACTTAAAACAGGTCTTGAAGTACTTGCGAGAAAAGGCGATTCATTATCGCTGGCGCCACCCATTCGCACTATTATTTCATTTGAAAGGAACTTTGAAAACAGTGCGTTTCATGGAGGATACGATCCAGATTTTTCCGGACGTGGACTTTGGGGTCAAGGAATCGTCGGCGGTTGGTGGCCTTCGAGATTTCCATCTTTCGAACCACCGGAGACCTTTGCCCAGATGACAACATTCCTCTAGAGGCCGTGGCTGGCTTCAACGTCCGGCCTTAGAACGCAGACCATCAGAAGGGGGCCAGCTTGATGGACAACTTTACAGGACCTTTTTGGCTGTTACGCCTGTTCTGGAACTAATTTCAGAGATTTGCTTCTATTTTTTCTGATGTGTTTTTGAGTTGAGATTGTGGGATGTTTTGTGGTTATTGAGTGTAGCGGAATGGATGGCTGGATGTTAGTTTTTACTTTCATACCGGTAGGTTGCATTTAAGGTTGTGGGGAGCGGGGGTTTTCAGCGTCTCCCCTTAATCTGGGATTGGCCACCATGTGGTGGGATATTTCCAGTAAATTGTTGATTGGGAGGGGGGGGGGGTGGAATGGAGTTTGGGTGGTTGGGGGGATGGGGAGCTCAATATTTTTGTTTTCATTTGGTTCTCAGGGGCTTCAGACATTGAGGGGGGGTTTTGTTGAAGGTCTCTCTTTTTTTTTTTAGGAGGATAGAATAAGTATTCAAATATCTACAGATTTCAAGCTATTATTCTTATTAAAAATTTAAGTGACCAACAGGGACTGCACAGACTTACCACCTCCGCCTGCTGGAAATTGAGAAAAGACCGACTTGGAAGGGACCACACAGCCCACTTATACCTAAGAAATCAGTAATTCTCAGTTTCCATCTACTAGCAGAGGTGTGTATACTCATTGTCTGTGCCGTTCAGGAGGGACACTATTGAAGGAGAATAATCTAAAATAATATTTCACAAAAGGGTGGTGGATACATGAAACACTCTCCCAGTGGAAGTAATAATAATAATAATTTTATTTCTTATATACCGCTATACCCTAAGTTCGAAGCGGTTTACAAAGAGGGTCGTGCCGGGAGAGGGTGCAGTGTTTACAGCAGGAGACATATGTTTACAACAAGATACATATGATTGGAACAGGATATAAGCTATTATTATTATTATTATTCTTATATACCGCCATACCCAGCGAGTTCTAGGTGGTTTACATCAATTAGCAAATGACCTGCATTGACAAGCAGATTTACAACAAAATTACAAGCAGATTTACAGCATATTACAAGCAGATTTACGATAAATTACAACGATTTACAGCAGTCAGCAATGGAATTACAGCTATTTACAACAGTCTGCAGTGAGGGGAAGATTTACAACAATTTAACAGAAATTGCAGCTTTGATCGAACTAGACAAGGGAAGTAGAGAGTGGGAAAAAAGGGAGGGTCTGGTGAAGGAGGAAGGGAGCAGGGGTGGGGCAAGTGTTATGTGGGGTGAAAGGAATATTAAGGGTCGTGTTTGCTGAATAGGTAAGTTTTTAGTAGTTTTCTGAAGGCAAGGTAAGTGGGGGCCTCGAGTATCATCTGGGCTAGCCATGGGTTCGACTTGGCTGCTTGGAAGGCGAAAGTTTTATCGAGGAATCTTTTGAGAGGACAGTGTTTTGGCGAAGGGAAGGCGAACAGTTGAATTCTGCGTGATGTCCTGTTGTTGCAATAAAGGTTAAAGTGGGTATTTATGTAACTTGGAGAAGAACCGTTGACCGATTTGTAGCAGAAGCATGCGAATTTAAAAAGAACTCTAGATTCAAATGGTAGCCAGTGTAGTTGGTGGTAGAAAGGGGTGACATGTTCCCATTTCTTTAGGCCAAAGATGAGGCGCACTGCGGTATTTTGGATTATTTTTAGTCTCCTGGTAGTTTTCTTTGTGGTGTTAAGGAAGATGATATTGCAGTAGTCGAGAATGCTGAGGATGGAGGATTGTACAAGTAGGCGGAATGCAGTGTCATTGAAGTATTTTTTTATGGTGCGAAGTTTCCAAAGGACCGAGAAGCTTTTCCTAACGATGAGGTCGGTATGGTTTTCTAGGGATAGGTTTTTGTCCAGCGTGACTCCCAGAATTTTTATGGTCGGATCGAGGGGGAAGGTCATTCCTTTTAGTTGAATTGTGGTTTCCTTGATTTTATCTTTGGGGGAGGCTAGGAAAAATTTTGATTTGTCGGGGTTTAATTTCAGTCTGAATGAAAGCATCCAGAGTTCTATCTGGTTGAGAATATTTGTGATGTGGTCGAGTAGGTCTTGTGAAAAGTTGGTTAGTGGGATGGCTATTGTGATATCGTCTGCATAAATGAAGAATTTGAGATTTAGGTTGTGTAAGAGTTTACCTAGGGAGGCTAGGTATATGTTGAATAGGATGGGGGATAGGGGGGAGCCCTGCGGGACCCCACAGGTGTTGTCCCAGCAGTAAGAGAAAGAGTTATTCTTGAATACCTTGTATGATCTATTTTGTAGGAACCCCTGAAACCAGTTGAGGACCTGGTCTGAGATGCCAATGTGAGCTAGGCATTCAAGGAGAATGGTGTGGTTGACCAGGTCAAAAGCACTGCTCAGGTCGAGTTGTATGATCAGGGCACTTGAGCCCTGACTGAAGAGCGTGTGGAGGTGGTCGAGAAGGGAGGCTATGATGGTTTCAGTGCTGTGGTCCGCGCAAAATCCTGATTGGTTGTCACATAGAATGTTGAATTTTTCAAGGTATGAGGAAAGTTCCGCCTTTACCATCCCTTCCGCTATTTTGGTAAATAGGGGGATGCTGGCGATCGGCCTGTAGTTAGATGGGGAGTTAGGTGGTTCTTTCGCGTTTTTTAAAATTGGGGTAATCATTATATGACCTTGCTCCGACGGGAAGTTTCCTGTGGATAGTAGGTAATTAACCCATGTCATCATTTTTGCTTTAAAGTGGGGGGGGGGGGGGCAGTTTTCATGATATTTGGTGGGCATGTGACCAGATGGCAGTAGGAGTGTGTATACTTGTTGTAGTAAGTATTGAAGGTTTGCCAATCGGTTAATGCGAATTGTTTCCAGCTAAGGTCGACTCTGGCTCCAGGATCTGGGTTTGATAGATTCATGTCTGTGAGGATGGGGAAGAGCTCGAGGGGGTTGGGACTGGCGGGTAGTGTTGTTCTTAATTTTTGGATCTTGGTATTGAAGAAGTCGGCAAGGGTGTTGGCGGTTAAGGTGGATTCTTCGTGTAGATTTGTGCAGGTTTTTATGTTGTATAGATCGTTGACCAGTCTGAAGAGGTTACTGCTATTGGTTTTAGGATTACCGATTTTGTGGGAGTAGAAATTTTTTCTTTTTTCATTAGTGAGGGTTTTGTACTGTTTTAATTTTTGTCTCCAGGCCAATCTGTTTTCTAAGGTTTCGGATTTTTGCCATAATCTTTCAGCTTTTCTGAGATCCTTCTTGCATAGCAGCAGTTCAGGATCGAACCAGCCCTCTTGGTTAGGGGTTCTTATTCTGCGGGTTTTTGTGAAGGCAATCTCGTTTAGTATGTTGGTGCTATCTTGTATCCAGGAGGTCATGATTTGTTCCATATCTTCTATTGGATTGGTGTTGATTTCAAAATGGGACCAGAATTCCGTTGGGTCAATCTTTCCTCTGGTCGTGTGGGTTTTGATGATTCTTGTTTTGCCGCTTTTAGGAGGTTTGAGTTGGCATCCAATGGTGAAGGTACATAGGCGGTGGTCGGACCAAAGGGAGTCTGACCAGCTGCCTTGTTTCCAATAAAAAGTGGGATTGGCCTGTTCCTTGGAGGATAGAGTTACCAGGTCTAACTGATGTCCTCTTTGGTGGGTTTTGATCGGGGGGTGTTTGTCAAAGCCTAGTTGGGAGAGCAATGACCAGAAATCCGAGATTTCAGGTTGGTCAGTTTGCTCGAGGTGTATGCTGATGTCCCCGCACAGTAGGTTGTATGGGCTTGTTAGAGAATTGGTAAGTAGTGATTCAACGAAGTCGTCTTTGGTCGTGGTCCATTTTTTGGGGGGTATGTAAAATAAAGTGATGGTTAGTGAGGAGGGCAGAGATGTTGATGCTAGGGCGATGGTTAGAATTTCAGAATTGGGCGAAGAGGTTGTGTTGAGAATGGAAGCATTGAGGTGGTCTCGGAAGATTATTACTAGTCCTCCTCCTCTTCCCCATGTTCTGGCTAGGGAGAGTATCTTAAATCGTGATGGTAGACAATCTTTAATGATGATGTCATTGTCTGAAAGCAACCAGGTTTCTGTGAGAAGGACAAAGTCGGGGTTAGTTTCGGTCAGCCAGTCTTTGATTAGTGTGGATTTATTCCTCATTGATCTGATGTTCAGGTAAAAGCCCAGTAGGGACTGGTGGTAGGTGTGATTGGGTGGGGAGTAGTGGGAGTACGCCAGTTTTTTTAGAGTTCTTGGTTTTTTTGGGTGGGGCTTGGTCGGTTTGTAGTGGTGAGGGGGGCTGTTGGGCGAATAGGCGTGAGGGTGGTCTAGTGTGGAGTGGAGAGTGTATGTAGGGGTTCTGGGTTTTACCGATCAGTGCAGCGTGAAGTGGATGGGAATGGGGGATGCATTGGAGTTGTCTGTGTTGCAGAGCCTGGAAGAGAGCAAGAGGAGTAGATGTAGAGCTGCGCATTGGTGTGTGCTTGGCCTGGCCATTGTGAAGGGCTTGTCCAACTGCAGTTGGAGATGTTGGGGAGTTTCCTGCGGGCGATTATAGGGGGGTAAAAAAGCTAGGTATTGGAACCAGGGATTTGAGATACATAAGCTTTGTGAATGGAAATGTGCATGAGAAGTTGGATATTACAATGAATAAGATACAGGGAGTTACAATGTGCATGAGATATTGGGGGAAGTTTACAGTGAGAAGAGGATATTACAAAGTGAGCAGGAACAGAAGATGATTACAATGCGATACAGGATAATACAAAGTGAACAGGATATTACAAAGTGAACAGGAACCGGAAATGATTACAGTGAGATACAGGATAATACAAAGTGGACAGGATATTACAAAGTGAACAGGAACAGGAGATGTTTACAGTACGATACAGGATAATACAAAGTGAGCAGGTACCGGGGAGATTTACCATAGGATAAAGTAAATTACAGAGTGGACCGGTACAGGATGTTTACAATAAGATACAGGATGTTTACAATAAGATACAGGATATTACAATATGAACAGGATACGAGAGTTAAACGCTGTTTTAATGGAGGATATATACAATGTGAGTAAGAGAGGAACACAGCAATAAGCGTAGGAGGAGGAAGGAAGGGTAGGGGTGGGCATTCGGGGGGAATATAACTGGAAGAGGGGGAAAAACTTAGGTGGTGTTGAAGAGACGGGTCTTCAGAGACTTTCTGAAGTCAGTGTATGATGTGGCCTCAAGTATTGGTTTTGCTAGCCATGTGTTCAGTTTGGCTGCCTGGAATGAAAGCATTCTGTTTAGGTACTTCTTGTAGTGACATGATTTCAAGGATGGGTAAGTAAAGAGGTTAGCTCTGCAGGAGATCTTTTTTGGGCAGTTGGTGAGGATTTAGGAAGCTAGGTAAGTTGGAAGCATTCCGAAGATCGCTTTGAAACTGATGCAGGCGAACTTGAAAAGTATTCTGGATTCTACTGGCAGCCAGTGAAGAATTTGGAGATATGGGGAGATATGTTCCCATTTTTTTAGACCGAAGATGAGGCGGACTGCGGTGTTCTGGATTAGTCTTAGCTTGTGGAGTGTCTTTTTGTAAGCTCCCAAAAATATGATGTTGCAGTAGTCCAGAGTACTCAAGATGGAGGCTTGTACTAGTAGGCGAAAGGATGACTCGTCAAAGAATTTTTTGATGGTGCGAAGTTTCCAAAGAGTAGAGATGCATTTTTTGAACATTAGATCAGTGTGTTTTTCTAGTGTTAGATGTATGTCAAGGGTAATCCCTAGTATTTTAATAGATTGGGCAATTTCGTAATTTTTGCCGTTCACGTGGATCATGTTGTCTTTAATCTGCTCGTTGGGAGAGGCTAGGAAAAATTTGGGTTTTTCTGTGTTCAGTTTGAGTTTGAAGGCCTTCATCCAAAGTTCTATTTGGTTTAGGATATTGGCTAGGTGAATGATGAAATTTGGCGAAATATCGGATAGTGGGAGAACGACGGTGATGTCGTCAGCGTAAATGTGGAAGGTGAGATTTAAGCTCTGTAGTAGGTGACCCAATGAGATGAGGTAGATGTTGAAGAGGGTCGGTGATAGCGGGGAGCCTTGGGGAAGTCCGCAGTTGTTGTTCCAGCTGAAGGAGAGTTTATCTTCTTTGAGTACTTGATAGGATCTGAATTCAAGTAATCCCCGGAACCAGGTAAGGGTGTTTCCTGAGATGCCTATTGATTCCAGACAGTTCAGCATGATGGAGTGGTCAACTAGGTCAAAGGCACTACTTAGATCCAGTTGGAGGATCAAAGTAGTGAAAATGAAGACTGTATACGAATTCAAGAAAGCATGAGCTAACACATAGGAGCTCTAAGAGAAAGGAAGGGACAGTAGATGGCAAACTGGATTGGCCATATGGTTTTTATCTGTCATCATTTTCTGTTTTTCTGTTTCTCATTAATCTCTCTCCATCTGCTGGATTAATTATATAACCTACAGTGTTCTCTCTAAGGCCTTTTAGTCGGGTGCTCCGCCCGGCTAATTTAGATGATTGCCCGACTGTCACTTGATCACGAATCCTGCTACTGCCGCCGCTGCTCAAGATTAAAAAAAAACAAAAAAAAACCCCTCGCACTGGCTTGGAGATTTCCTGGGCTGACTTGGCGGAGCCTGAATCACCGCCGAAAGTGTTTGATTCTTGCCTGACTTTTTTTTTTTTTTTTAATGCCAGCCACTTGAACCCATGCTTTGGGGCTCTAATGTGTGTGTGCTGGCTTCTCTTCTCTTCCCTCCAAAACTGGAAGTTACATCCGGGGGTGGGGGAGAGAGAAGGAAAGCAGGCATGCACACGTTAGAGCCCGGAACATGAGTTCGCTACAGGCTAAGGCGGGAGACAGGTCAGCGATGGCGGGAATCTTACAACTTGCCTTAGTATGTAGCGACTCTGCTGACGGGTGTGTGAGATGGGAGGGATGGGAAGATGGATGCGGCTGTGGAGAGCTCTCGGCTTGCCAGTGCGCCCGGGGCAGCGGGCTCAGGTGAGGGTCTCTCGGGTCACTGAGCTGCTGCAGGTGACTCGCTCCTGCTGGCTCCCCGTTAGTTACAATAATCACTGTGGGACATGGAGGGAGATGTGTTGCCGTGCATTTGCTGCAGTGCACCCGGCTCCCTGGACAGGGCATGTGCTGGGGGTTACTGCCCCTCTTCCTGACACCAGAGCTGAACGATTAATTTATTTACATGTTTTTCCCCGAGTTGCATCTAAAGACTTGGCTTACGACCCTCCAAACTATGCCACGAGAAAGTGTTCAACTAGTATTTGTGCAAAATGATAATGCTTGATAAGATCTGCTGTTTCTTTTTTACTACTTTGGATTTTGGCCCTATTCCTGAAATTATGTTGTGACAAAATGCTGCTAGATTAGTTTAAAAGAAGTTGTGCGCTTTTTCTTGGGAGGTGGGATAGGGTTTTACGCTGTTTTGGTTTTGAATCTGTACAGCCAAATGCCTAGGAGATCTGGTGTTTCAAGGTTTGGGGATGAAATATAATTTGGTTAAATGTGTGAAGCAAAGGTAGAATATAGGACCAGGTCTACAGTGGTCAAAATGGCAGTTAGGGAGGCAAAACTTCGAGTAGAAGAAATTCTGGCAAAAAACCTTAAAAAGGGGGACAAATCCTTCTTCAGGTATATTAGTGACAGAAAACGGAACACAGGCAGGATAGTACGCCTTAGAAGACCGGACGGAAGTTACGTGGAAGCAGATTCCGATAAAGACGCACTACTGAATGAATACTTCTGCTCAGTCTTCACCAGTGAGGCACCGGGACACGGTCCACAGTTGAAGGCAACCCAAAGCACAGAAGACCCGTTTCAGAATTTTGAGTTCACACCAGGTGAAGTTTATAGTGAACTGGCAAGACTCAAGGTGTACAAAGCCATGGGACAAGACAATTTGCACCCAAGAGTGCTCAGAGAATTGAGCGATGTCCTGGCGAAACCGTTGCCTGAGCTATTCAATCTCTACCTAAGTAAGGGGAAAGTTCCCCTGAACTGGAAATTAGCTAATGTCGTTCCTCTGCATAAAAAGGGTTGCAGGGCAGAGGCTGCGAATTATAGACCGGTGAGACTCACATCAATAGTGTGCAAACTCATGGAAACACTAATTAAAAGCAAATTGGACACGATCTTGAATGAAGGGAATCTTCGGGATCCCAGTCAGCATGGATTCACCAAGGGTAGGTCCTGCCAATCCAATCTCATCAGCTTCTTTGACTGGGTAACAAGAAAGTTGGATTTGGGAGAGTCTTTGGACGTCGTGTATCTGGACTTCAGTAAAGCTTTTGACAGTGTCCCACACTGCAGGCTGCTAAGCAAGATGGAATCGATGGGGTTAGGAGAGACACTAACTGCATGGGTCAATGATTGGCTGAGTGGAAGACTTCAGAGGGTGGTGGTTAATGGTACCCTCTCTAAAACATCGGAGGTGACCAGTGGAGTGCCGCAGTGCTAGGTCCTGGGTCCACTCCTTTTCAACATATTTATAGGGGATCTGACTCAAGGGCTTCAAGGTAAAATAACACTATTCGCCGATGATGCCAAACTATGTAATATAGTAAGTGAATGCAGTTTACAGAATTATATGGCGCAGGACCTGCTTACATTGGAAAGTTGGTCCTCAACCTGGCAGCTAGGCTTCAATGCTAAGAAATGTAAGGTCATGCACCTCGGAAGCGGAAATCCATGCAGGACATACTTCTTGAACGGAGAAACTTTAACTAAGACTTCAGCAGAACGAGATTTAGGAGTAATCATCAGTGCAGACATGAAAACTGCCAATCAAGTGGAGAAGGCTTCATCTAAGGCAAGGCAGATATTGGGTTGTATCAATAGAAGTTTCGTCAGCCGAAAGCCTGAAGTCATAATGCCGTTGTACAGAGCCATGGTGAGACCTCATCTGGAGTACTGTGTGCAATTCTGGAGGTCACATTACAGTAAAGATGTGCGCAGAATTGAATCGGTTCAGCGGACGGCCACCAGGATGATCTCGGGGCTCAAGGGTCTCTCGTACGAAGAGACACTGAACAAATTGCAGCTCTACACTCTCGAGGAACGTAGGGAGAGGGGAGACATGATCGAAACATTTAAGTACCTCACGGGACGTGTCGAAGTGGAAGATGATATTTTCTTTCTCAAGGGACCCTCGGCCACAAGAGGGCACCCGCTCAAACTCAGGGGCGGAAAATTTCATGGCGACACCAGAAAGTATTTCTTCACAGAGAGAGTGGTTGATCATTGGAACAAGCTTCCAGTGCAGGTGATCGAGGCAGACAGCGTGCCGGACTTTAAGAATAAATGGGATACCCATGTGGGATCCCTACGAGGGTCAAAATAAGGAAATTGGGTCATTAGGGCATAGACAGGGGGTGGGTAAGCAGAGTGGGCAGACTTGATGGGCTGTAGCCCTTTTCTGCCGTCATCTTCTATGTTTCATGTGAATTCTGCTTTCCCTGTTCTTTTTTTTTTCTCTAGCGCTTTTATTGTTAAATTGTCAATGCAAATGTTAATTCTTAGGTGTATGGTATGAATAATACCTGAATAACTGGCTTTGGCAAATTGATTTCCTAAAACTTTTTTGATTTGCTTGGCAGTCAAAACAGTTCTGCTTTCTGTTGAGGTGAGCTGAGATCTACATGGTGTCTTTTCAGCATCAATTCTTTTGTTGATTTTTTAAAGATGCGGATCTTATGCCTGTCTCCACTATCAAACTTTATAAGGATTATATACACACATTCAGCTTCACAAGAATGGGAAATATGACAGAAAACTCTGTTCTGAGCTGAAATGTTAATGGAAAGTTGTCTAGCTGAGACAAGGCTTCCAAATCAGCCGTGAATCGTGCACGAGGAGACGCCGCCGCCTGCAGACGACTGCAGCAAGGGAGCCAGCAAGAAAATAGATACTCCCCGGGAGTCATAGAAGGAAGGGAACACTTCCAGCACAGGCACAGATCGCCAACGGCCATAAAATTAATACTTGCAGCATAGTCACGGATCGCGTGAAGAGACAGTCACCACTGCCCGCAGCTTTCACCAGAAAAACAATTGCAGCATGGGAGGTAGTCAAAAGGGAGAGAGGACATGTTGGGACTCGAGAGGAAGGGAGCACAAACTTTGAACAAATGATAAAAGAAGGAGGGAGGATGCATGAGCCATAGGATTGAAGAATGGAGGGAGTGAGGGGGAAGGAACAGTAAGGGATAATTGGGTGTCTGAGAGAGGGAAAGAGATAGTGCACATAGAAAGATGAAGAAAGAGAAGAACTGTTGGGCAGAGAGAAGAGGGAGGGGACAGAGAGAATTATTGGACGTGGTGGTGGGAGAGTAGTGAGGTAGAGATGCATGGGCCCGGAGAGGAGGGGGAGAACATGCTGGGCCAAGGAAGCCTCTTGGACTGGTGGGATTTTTTGAAAGAACAGAGGGGGAAGGGTATTAAAAGAAGTGCTAGATTGGGCAGAGGGGAGAGCTTATGGGGCCAGAACCAGAGGACAGAGAGGGAGATGGTGAGCAGTGGTCTGAAGAGAGAGAAGTTGGACCTGGGGTGGTGTGAAGGAACAGGGAAAAAGATACTTGAAGGGAAAACTGTTGGGAAGAGAAAGGGAGAAATGGTAGACCTGGGGGTGAAGGGAGGCAGGGGGAGAGATGGGGTGGGGGCAGTTTCGAAGAGAAAGGGAGAGAAGTTGGATCTCGGGATTGAAGGGAGGTAATGAGAAATTTTAGGCCTGTGTATGGAAGGCAGAGAGATGCAGCATCTCTTTTTTTACCTCCATTTCATTGCTCAGCATCAAGGGGGGAGGGAAGAAGAAAAACAGAAAAGAGAGGGAGCAAAATGTTGGACCATAGGGATAAGGAGAAGAGATGGACCCATGGGAGGCCAGGAGGGAAGAGAGCTAGGATAAGAAAGAAAGGGACAGGGAGTTATAGCCTGACCAGTGGAGAGAGGGAAGGGGATTCTGAAAGTGGTGAACCATGTGAATGAGGTCAACAGGGAGATGACAAGATGAGTAAGAGAGCAGTGAGTACAGTGGTAGAAATGTGGTAATGGGGAGTAGATAGCAGGAAATAGGAGGCTGGGAAAGGAGTGAGATGGGAAATGGGAGAGCTAGGGACAGAGAAGATGGAGAATTGAGAGATAGCTGAACATTTAAAAAGAAGGGTGAGAAAGAAAGAAAGAAAGATTTGAGTGGACAGAGGCAAAAAAGACAAGAAAAAGTTAAAGCTGAAAGGGAAAAATAAATACGTTGGAGACACTCATAAGAAGGAAATGGAATAAGAGATGAGGACACTGGAAAGAGAATTAGTTGAAAATAGACAAAATGCAGAAAGAGAAACTGGGACCAAGATGATGGAAAAACAAAATATCAATGTAGAAAAAATTGTTTTATTTTGAATTTATTAACTGGAATATGTTAGCTTTGGGATATGTGCAAGTCTGGACAGGAGCTCAAACCTTTATAAATGTGCTCCTCCTCAGCATTAACCCAGATCTTCCACTGTGTCTGAAGCAGTACAGAAGCTGCAAAGTGTGTTTGTAACCATCCACTGGAGACAGAATACTGACAAATTCACACTGTATAATGCCTATATAGGGCAAAGCACACAGAATTCTTTCTTCTCTGTCTCCATCTTCTGGTCAACAGGTTCTGGACTATTATGGTGATATGCTAAGGAAGAATGCTTTAAGGTGTGACTGTGCTTAATTTTGCAACACCAGCAACAACATACTACTCTGTGCAATCCTGTGACCGTTGTTACTCTCGTTGTTCTTTTACTTTAAACCTGGCATGGAATATTTTTTGCCGATCCAGCCATAGGCCTTTGTCAAACATTAACTAACAGCCTGCACCTCAAAAACTACCAGTCGCCATCAGAGTACAGTATAAAGCAGTAATGATTTGTCATCAGTTCTTGTATGGAAACATTCCAGAATTGTTTAAAAATAATATACTTAGCTATACACCAAAAAGACCATTGCACTCTGAGTCTCTAGTATACTGAAGACGACTGTGAATCCAAGGCTTGTTGAGACTGGTAAAATTACTTTTTGTTGTGCAGGAGTTAATATATGAAACTCCTTGGTAGGTCAGATACAAAACTGCCGTGAAAAAGGCATGTTTAGAAAACTACTTAAGACACAGTTATTTGTAGATGCCTTTCTCTAGCCAATAATTTTCTTCTCTGGCAGAGTTGATGAATTATTCATGATCTTTACTATGCAAGCTATGGTATTATTTTCTAGACATGATTTCTGAGAATTGTTTGTATGTTTATTTTATCATGTTTTTGTTTTAAAATTATGTAAACCGTTTAGTTTTAAACAGTATAGAAAATTTTAAAATAAAAAAATAAATACCACCACCAAACAGAATCAACAAAGATGAGATATCACTATGATGTGATGAGAAATCATTGTAATGTGAAGAAGTTAGGCAATACAAAAAAATTTAACAAACAAACAATCACTGCACAGGTAGCTGACGGAAGCATTACCTTTCCAGCTGGCAAGGAATCGAGGTTCTCACTATAATCTTCTAAAACCAGTTCAGCAAATTCATCATCCAAATCTGCAACCTATAGGGACAAAACAGAATAGTTCCATATCATTGCCAATTCATCTTTCAGCATCAGCCACAAGACCAGATACCACTAACACATTCACAGATCTACAAGTAGTGGGTTAGTGGTACTTAATATAAATTAAGCTTCTTGAAACAATGATTTGACATTATTATAGAAAGTCTAGAGCCATACTAGGAGTCAGATATATAGTCTAATGCTCATAATAAAACTAAAAATAAGAAATCTATAAACCACAATTCTCCTTATTCCTGTGTCAAACCGCCACACAGCATCATCTGGGCTGAAGAAGTGAAGTGTGCATCTCTCAAGGATCACCCATTAACTTTTCAAGGTTATATTTAAAAGAAGAGGAAGCAAAAATAGGTTCTAAGAAGAAATTTTTTTTTTTTTTTTTAAATTCTTTATTCATTTTAAATCATAAACAAGTGTACAATAATATATCCATTAAATTTCAATGTAACTTTTTCTTACCTGATAATTTCTTTTATTTGAGTCCTGCTAGACCAGTCCACATTAATGAGTCATATTCTCTAACCAACAGATGAAGGTAGAGAAAAAACAGACAAATTCTGGTGACTTCACCAGATTAACAGCAGGTAAAGCCTGGAACTAGTCAGTAGGAGAGCCAGAACCTCACCAGGAAACTGCAAATTCAACAACCACAAAAAATGTGACCAAAGCCATGGGACCAGACAAACTACATCCCAGGGTGCTTAGGGAGTTGAGAGATGTCCTGACTGGAAAACAGCTAACGTCATTCCACTCCACAAAAAGGGATGCAGGACGGAAGCCGCAAATTACAGACCGGTGAGTCTCACATCGATAGTGAGTAAACTTATGGAAACACTAATCAAACACAAATTAGACACGATCCTGGACGATGAGAATCTACGAGATCTCCATCAACATGGATTTACAAAGGGAAGGTCCTGCCAATCCAATCTAATCAGCTTCTTTGACTGGGTAATGAAAAAGCTGGATATGGGGGAGTCCCTGGACGTCGTGTAGTTGGACTTCAGTAAAGCTTCTGATAGTGTCCCACACCGCAGGTTATTAAGCAAGATGAGTTTGATGGGATTAGGAGGAACATTAACTGCATGGGTTAAAGACTGGCTCAGAGGTAGACTTCAGAGGGTGGTGGTGAATGGTATTCTCTCCGAAACGGCGAAAGTGATCAGTGGAGTGCCGCAGGGCTTGGTCTTGGGTCCGATCCTATTTAATATCTTCGTAAGGGACCTGGATCAAGGGCTTCGAGGTAAAATTACATTCGCCGATGACGCCAAACTATGCAACATAGTAGGCAAAAGCACAGTGCCCGACTGTATGACGTAGGACCTACTCTTACTGGAACAATGGTCCATAACTTGGCAACTAAGTTTTAATGCCAAAAAGTGTAAGGTCATGCACCTTGGTAGCAGAAATCCTTGCAGAACTTACACCCTAAATGGTGAGACCTTAGCAAGAACTGCAGCAGAACGAGACTTGGGAGTGATCATTAGTGAAGACATGAAGACTGCCAATCAAGTGGAGAAGCTTCATCCAAGGCTAGACAAATGATGGGTTGTATCCGAAGAAGTTTCATCAGCTGGAAGCCCGAAGTTATAATGCCGTTGTACAGATCCATGGTGAGACCTCATCTGGAATATTGTGTACAATTCTGGAGGCCACATTATCAAAAAGATGTACTGAGAGTTGAGTCGGTTCAGCGAATGGCCACTAGGATGGTTTCAGGACTCAAGGATCTCCCGTATGAGGAACGGCTGGGCAAATTGCAGCTAAACTAACTCGAGGAACGCAGAGAGAGGGGAGACATGATTGAGACGTTCAAATATCAGATAAAATAGTCATTGAGGTAGAAGAAAATATCTTTTTTCTTAAAGGACCTACGGAAACAAGAGGGCATCCGTTGAAAATCAGGGGTGGGAGATTTCATAACGACACCAGGAAGTATTTCTTCACTGAAAGAGTTGTTGATCATTGGAATGATCTTCCACTGCAGGTAGTTGAAGCCAGCAGCGTGCTAGATTTTAAGAAAAAATGGGATAAGCATGTGGGATCACTTCAAGGAAGAAATTAGGGGGGTGGGTTATTAGAGTGGGCAGACTTGTTGGGCCGTGGCCCTTTACTGCTGTCATTTTCTATGTTTCTATTCACTTCAGGTCTTCTTACATTTTCCTTTTTTTTTTTGATCGAGCAATGAGCACAAGAGAAAGAACCCAAAATGAAGACTTGTTACACAGACAGTTGGTAGGGAACCTCCAGAACAGCTAGTTGATTTAAAACAGCAGGAACTCCTACTGATACCTTGTGAATTATTTTATATTTTCAGATTATAAACATGTAAATCTACAGTCACCCAGGAAGTAGATACAATAAATATCTTTAATATGGTGTCAAGAGAATATACAGCTATACTGCTTTCTGGATACAGATGGAGGATCTTTATAGCAGGCTCTAACCCAAGGGTGGGCAAACTTTTTGACTTGTGGGCCACAATGGGTTCTCAAATTTGACAAAGGGGTAAGATTCCATTCTATTTTACAACAGTTTATGGACTGTTCCTCAAGGAGTTTGCCCAAAATTATTTTTTTAACCCAGCTATGCTAACTTTCTTTATGAAATCCTTTGGCAAAGAGTTTCAGAGCTTAACTATGCATGGAGTGAAAAAATATTTTCTCCAATTTTGTTTTTAAATATTGTGACCAGTCAAACTCTGTGCCTGACGTGTTCCCAGCTAGAAATCCCAGGAGAGGCAGAGACAGCGCTAGGAAAGCTGTTCCTAAGCCCCGCAGAGCCCAGCAGCCTAGGTTCCCTGAGTACACTAGGGAGGCCACAGAGGATCCCACTTCTGACACCACCTCTGTGGCCACCGGGCCCTGGACTAGGCGAATAGTGCTTCAGGTGGACCACAGGTAAATTGCGCTGGCGTGCTACTCAAACTGGAGACAGTCCCCACAGGCAAAATATCAGATAAAATAGTCAAGAGGAAAGCAGGTAATTTGTTAAATTATATCCAGGGACTCGCAAGAACTGCTGGCAGCCATTTGGAAAGCGGCATGGGCCCAAGCAGGAGCATGTAAAGCTTGGCCCTGACCACCACGCTCCTGAATCATGCGCCTGCTGCCCGGAAATAGTAAGGAACCATCAAGTGAGGGAGGAAAGTATTTAAAAAAAGGTACGGGGTTTAAAAAAAAAAAAGGTACAAGGAGGATAATTAAAGGTACAAGGGGGTATGATTAAAGGTACAAGGGGGGCAGTGTTCTCCCCAGGGCCTTTTAGCTGGGCACTCTGCCTGGCTAATTTAGATGACCACCCGGCGAATCCTGCTACTGCCACCGATGCTCCTTCCCGGGCTGACTCGCCGCCGAAAATTTTGTTTGACACCTGCCTTTTTTTTTTGCCAGCATGCTTTTACTTGCTTTGGGCCTTCCTTGTTGACGGGTCCTGCCTACTTTCTGTATCCGCGAAGGCAGGACCCGGCAGCGATGAAGGCCCGAAGCAAGTAAAAGTAGCAAGTTGTAAGCTTCCCTCCGGGGCTCTAACATGTGCATGCCGGCTTCCCTTCCTTCCCTCCGAAACCAGAAGTTACGTCCCGTGGGGGAGGGAAGGGGGGGAGAAAGAAAGACAGGCAGGGGAAGAGAGAGAGAAAGGCAGAAATAAAGAGGGGGCAGGGGGAGAGAGAAAGAAAGAGACAGAAAGAAAAGGGGCGGGGCAGAAAGAAAGAAATATTGGATTTTCAGTCAGAAAAAGGAAGTGCAACCAGAGATTCATGAAAACACCAGACAAAAAGGTAGGAAAAATGATTTTATTTTCAATTTAATGACCAAAATGTGTCCATTTTGAGAATTTATATCAGCTGTCTATATTTTGCACTATGGCCCCCATTTACTAAACCGCAATAGCAGTTTTTAGCGCAGGGAGCCTATGAGCATCGAGAGCAGCGCAGGGTATTCAGCGCATCTCCTGCGCTAAAAACCGCTATTGCGGTTTAGTAAAAAGGGAGGGGGTATATTTGTCTATTTTTGTATAGTTGTTCCTGAGGTGACATTGCATAAAGTCATCTGATTTGACCTCTTTGAAAACCCGCGGAATATAAATGATAATTAACATTTTCTCTGCGTACAGTGTGCTTTGTGTTTTTTAAAATTTTATTGTTGGTAGATCATTTGACTTGGCCATTTTAAAAGTAGCTCGCAAGCCCAAAAAGTGTGGGCACCCCTGCTGTAGTGCCATTTCTTGTATGACTGGATGAGCTATATTTATCTTTTTTTTTAGTTGTTTAAATTCATGCAGAAATAAATGGCTAGATTGAACCCAATGGCTTCATTAACGCCTTTCCCTTTTTTAAACCTCTATACCATCTGAAAGAGGGCAAATATCTAATTATTCCCTTCTAGAATTGGATACTTCTTAAATTTAGTAAAAATATTCTGGCACAAGTGTCAAACCTTAAAAAAGGAAGTCAGTCATCTACTATGTTATGTTATATTGAGCATTGGAAAATAATAATAATTAACTAATAAAAATAGTACACATTTAGGGCTCCTTTTACTAAGTTGCGATAGTGGATTTAGTGTGCACTTAGCGCATGCAGAATTGCCATGTGCGCTAGATGCTAATGCCAGTATTGGGCTGGCATTAGTTTTCACACATAGCGCGGGGGTTTGCGCATGCTAAAAATGCTAGTGCACCTTAGTAAAAGAGAGGGTTAATTTTCCCCACCACCAAATTTCCCCATCCCACCCCACCCGGATACTTTTTCATGCCACCCGGCTGGAAAATATTTCTGGGGAGAACACTGGTGGGGTATGATTAAAAAGGTACAAGGAGGATGATTAAAGGTACAAGGGGGGTATGATTAAAAAGGTATAAGGGGGGATAATTAAAGGTACAAGGGGGGTATGATTAAAACGGTACAAAGAAGGATGATTAAAGGTACAAGGGGGGAATAATTAAAGGTACAAGGGGGTAAGATTAAAAAGGTACAAGGGGATAAATAAAGGTACAGGGGGTAAGATTAAAAAGGTACAAGGGGGGATGATTAAAAAGGTACCAAGGGGGGATGATTAAAAAGGTACAAGGGGGATGATTAAAGATACAAGGGGGTATGATTAAAAAGGTATAAGGGGGATGATTAAAGGTACAGGGGATGATTTAAAAAGGTACTGGGGGGCACGAGGGGGGATGGGGGATGATTTAAGGTACTGGGGGGTATGTGGGGGGTACGACGCCTGCCTGTCACTAGGCCGGCCTACCTGCTCTGTCCCGGCCTACCACTAAACCACCAGAGGGGGGGACAGGGTACAGAGCCTGGCAGGGAGGGGGACAGGGTGCAGAGCTTGGCAAGGAGTGTGGAGTTTGGTGCAGATCCTGGCAGGGAGAATTTGGTTCAGAATGTTTTTTTTCTTGTTTTCCTCCTCTAAATCTAGGGTGCGTCTTATGGTCAGGTGTGTCTTATGGAGCGAAAAATACGGTATTTCCAAAAGCTAACATTTAAATTAATAAATGCAAAATAAAATACTTTTTTCTACCTTTGTTGTTTGAACACGTTTTGTTTTTTTGGGGGTAATTTACTTTGACTCTATGTGTCTCTTTCTTCTGTTCGTGCAAGGTCTCCTATCCCTCTGACATTTCTTCTATTCTCAGGACCACCATCCTTGTTCTTTCTGCACTCCTATTTGCCCTACCCAGCATCTCCTTATCTATCCATGTCCCTATCCCACCTTCATGTCCCCATCTGCCCCTTTGTCAGCATTGTCCTTCAGTGTCCTAATCTCCACTATTTTCCAGCATTGCCTCTATGTTCCACTGTTCCTACCCTCTCCCTGTCTACCATTGACAGTCTAAACCATGACTCTGTGATCCCTCCTCGCCCAGCATCTCTCTTCTATGTTCTTATCTCTTCCCATATTCAGCTTCTCCCGTCTCTTCCCTTCTTCTATAGATCCCCTCCTCCATCTCACCTCACTGCCACATATCTTCCCGGCCTGCCCCCTCCCTCCTAGATGCTGGCATCTTTACCTCTGTTTCCCTCCTCCAATGCAGTCCCTTTCTTTCCTCTCCACCTGCTCTTCCCCATCCCCTCGTTCCTCCTTACTACTCCAGCAGCAGCAATTGCATGCAATCTTCCCCGCAGTGCCTTTTTAAATGCCCCTTAAGCCTGCTGGTCCAGCGGTGCATGGGCCGGCAGAAGCATGCTTTCTGCGCTGTTGCCTGGGCCCGCCCTGCTTTCTGAATGGCTGCAGTCAGTTCTCACAAGTCCAGTGAGAACTGACGCAGCCATTCAGAAAGCGGGGCGGGCCCAGGCAGCAACTCAGAAAGCACACTCCTGCCTGCCCATATATCGCTGGACCACCAGGCTTAAGGGGCGTTTAAAAAGATACTGCGGGGCAGGGGGTGTTTTAAAAGGAAGGAAGGACGGGGGAGGTTTAAAAGGAAGGGCCAGCAGGCAGGCTATGTTTTTAAAGGGCGGGCGGTGTTTTAAAAAAGTACAGGGAAGAGGGAGTTTATCTTTGCTCCATAAGACCCCTTTTTTGGGGTGGAAAAAGTGTGTTTTTGTTGTTTTTTTAAAAATTCTTTATTTATTTTTATAACTTACATCAAGTGCATTAAAGAGTAACATCATTTTGACTTAAATACATCACTTGAAATTCTACAATTCTTCATATTAAATAGAATTATCCCTTTCCCCCATCCCTTCAATATCTCATAACACATATAACATATAAAAGTCCCCCCTCCCCCACCCCATTCTTTCATTTGTACAAATCAGGGAAAATAATACCTATTCATTGCAATAATTTGTTAATGGCCCCCACACATCTTGAAATTTATTAAAATTCCCTTTCTGAATAGCTAATGTTCTTTCCATTTTATAAATATGACACACTGAATTCCACCAAAAACTGTAGTTTAATCTATTCCAATTTTTTCAATTACATGTTATTTGTTGTATGGCGACTCCTGTTAAAATAAGAATTTAAAATATTATTTTTGGAAGATATTTGGCTCTTAACCATCATAGACATGCCAAATAATACTGTATCATAAGATAATGCCACATAATTTTCTAACAAACTATTAATTTGGCCCCAAATTGATTTCCAAAAAGCCATAATAAATGGACAATAGAACAATAAATGATCTAAAGTCCCTGCTTCAAGATGACAATGCCAACATCTATCTGACTTAGAACAATCTAATTTTTGTAAACGAACAGAGGTCCAGAATGCTCTATGCAACAGGAAAAACCATGTTTGTCTCATAGATGCAGACATTGTACATCTCATCCTCCAAGACCAAATTCGTGGCCATCGAGACGCATATATCAGGGGCGGGAAACTGCACGGGGACACCAGGAAATTCTTTTTCACTGAAAGGGTGGTTGATCGCTGGAATAGTCTTCCACTTCAGGTTATTGAGGCAAGCAGCGTGCCTGATTTTAAGGCCAAATGGGATAGACAC
This sequence comes from Geotrypetes seraphini, assembly GCF_902459505.1. Lineage (NCBI taxonomy): Eukaryota > Metazoa > Chordata > Amphibia > Gymnophiona > Dermophiidae > Geotrypetes > Geotrypetes seraphini. The sequence continues at coordinate 27,108,172 of NC_047084.1, forward strand.
GTGGGATCTATTCACAGAGAAAGGTAGGGGAGGGTCATTGGGGTGGGCAGACTAGATGGGCCGTGGCCCTTATCTGCCGTCTATTTCTATGTTTCTATATGCTTAATCTCAATACTCCAAATGTCTCGAAGACCAGTCTTTATTTTTTTATTCATAAGTCCAGATATTAATTTGTACCATTGAGCGGCCTGATATCCCAGGAAGTCCACCTGAAAGCATAAGAAATCCAAACTATATTGATTATTAAGATTTTTCCATTCAGGGAACCCCACCTGAATGGCCTGCTTCAGTTGCATCCATCTAAAATTTTGTGATTTAAGGCCATATTTATGTTGCAACTGTGAAAACTCAAGCAGTTTATCATTAGAAATAACATCTTCTAATACATGTATTCCTGCAATCATCCAATGCTGCCAGATGACCTTAAATCCGCCAATTTGAATCTTGGAGTTCAGCCATATAGTTTGATTTGCTGATTTGTAAATTGGAATAGGTGTTAAAGTACTCACATATCTTATTGTTTTCCATGTGTCTACAAATAATCTATTTTCTTTATATAATCTAGGCATTTTGATACTAAGTACATGGCATAATCACAGAGGAAACATGAGGCGCCATTCCAACCATAACCAATCCGGGATATTATCAACGAGTTCTGGGAGGATCCAATACATACCCTGGCACATAATATAGGATTGATGATACCTATAAAACTTGGGAAAATTTACCCCACCCTCTGTAATCGGTTTTTGTAGAGATACTAAAGCAATTCTTAAAAAAAAAAAAAGTGTGTTTTATGGAGCAAAAAATACAGTAATCACTTTTTAATTGGCTTTTAATGGTGTGTTCAATTATAACATTTTAAGTTCCATGCCAAAACCGACTCACCCTTAACCTAGGCACCATTTATAGAATCGGGCTCTTTATGCATACATATAACTCTATATTCCCTCTATCCTTCAGGGATCAGATACAGGAGAAAGTGCAGGATTACCAACTTCCAAGAAATCTAAAAATAATTTTGAAACTATTACTACCTGTTTTATCTCTGGTAATTCTGCCCCTACCTTACTGAAAGGGCTGGACATGCCACACTCCTCCACCCTCTAAGAAGAGCCCATTCCTTTACTATCTGATTTGATATGTCCTATTGGTACCACCCTTGTTAAATTTGGGGACCCTTACAATATACACTTATGGTCTTTCAAAACAAGTAGCAGAGAAGAATCTGCATACAAACAACACTTACTTTATCCTGCATAAATTGTTCTAGCACCTAAACCTCATTCCAGTCTTAAAGATTCTTAGGGCTAGATTCACTAACCTCCATTGCGTTCCCAATCCGTGGCCAATCTGTGCAGGCCCGACGAATTTACAAAACCCAAAAATTAAAATGAGGGCAAATGGAGGAACACCCCTCTCCGACCGCATGGATCATGGTCTGCGCATGCATCTAAGAGCCGTCTAGAGACATGATTTTTTTTTTTACTTTCACTATCCCAGCGAGCCCGTGGTTTTAACCCACTTTAAATCCGCAGGTTAAAACCACAGTCTCGCAGTGCGGGGAAGGGCAGGAGAGTCAGGGCGGCAGGAGAGATTCGGGGCAAGAGTAGGACAGCGAGTCGGGGCAGCAGGCAGGAGAGATTCAGGGCAGAGCATGAGATCGGGGCTGAGACAGGGCAGGAGATTGGGGCTGAGACAGGGCAGGAGATCAGGGCAGAGAAGCAGGACGGCAGAAGGCAGGCCAGTCGGAAAGGACTTCAGTGACTGATCCTCAGCAGTTGCTTCTTGTGTTGATCAGCCAATCCAGTCGGTTTGCAAGATTTCTGTAGTGAATCACATCCCTGCCTACTTTGCATGCTGTTCCCCTCATGTGCATACACGGATCAGAGGAGAGGTAAGTGAATTGAGCTGGAGTAAAATCAGGTCGCAAACTGATCAGTACACTATCGGTTTCCTTAGTGAATCTAGCCCTTAGTGAATTAATAAGAGTCTCCTGCAAGCTGGTATTAAGCTCCGATGAGAATATTCCCACCCATATTCTCATTGCTGAAAGTGCCTTGTTGTGTAGTTTGAGGATCTGTTTACCACATAGAGGTGCAGTTAGGATGAGCTTTATATTGAATTTCCCTTCCTTCTGATGCTGAAGTCTTCCTCCCAACAGTATTACATCTTTTCAAACAATGATATGTTGAACTGTAGTTTATGAATGCTTCATGCATTTACTTGTTCTATTAAGGAATTTCTTGCATCTTTCACAACTTCAAACAGTTCAGGATTATCCATTTCTGCCAAAGGAATCTTTTCAAATAATCTGCCATCATCCATGTCAGATGTAGGACACCAAATTAGTTTCTCCTTCGTCACCAGGTCAACCAGTCCTTTGAAAGTCTTTCCCTCACCAATAGGCAACTGCAAACAAAACAGAACATTGTCAAACAAAATAGGTAACCTGTTTATCATTTTCTTAGGATCTCAAATTATCATTTTCATATTCAAATAAACTGTTCCACTGAGACAAATTGATGTATGGGCATTACCTGTAAAAGCAATGGTGTTACTTTTAACTTCTGTTTGATGCTGTCAATACAGTAGGAAAGACTACAGAAGAAAGAAAAGCAGCTCTTAAAATGCAAAAAAGGTTACCACACCACAAATAAATTTACAATTACGTTGTTCTAAATTAATACTGCTTGGGCATTTTAATGTATATGCTTACTGAGAAAAAAAACTATTAACTGAAATTAGAACTACAGAAATTGACTTAATTCTAGAATTCTTACAGAATACAAGGTTTATTAGGATTTCTTATCCCACATATTGAATAAACTTCTAAGTGGCTTACATTCTCAAAAAAAAAAAAAAGAAAAAAGAAAAGAAAAGCTGAAGGGGGGTGGTGTGTCAAACAAAGACATCACAGTGGAAGGTCAAGGGATATATGGGAAAAGTTATCTGTTAAGCCTGAATGGTACATATTGAAGGCTAGCATAGGCTTTTTGGCCCTGATTCTCCAAAAGTGCGTCCCGATTTTAGGCAGCTGTAGGCGTCCTACAGCTGTCTAATCAGCCAATCGGGATGCACGTTTTTTTAAAAAAATGCTCCCCAGGCAGGCCTGAAGGCGCCTCCGGGAGCCTAGGGAGACCCGCAAAATGCCTAAGCTCACCTAAGGGCCTTAGGTGGGCCTTAGGCGAACCTAGGTGGCCCTATGCGTCTCCCTAGTAGAGGAAGAAACCTTAAAATGTAGGCCAGCAAAATGCTGGTCTACATTGTAAGTAGACGCAGCCGCTATACTTATCGCGGCAAGGGATCTCTCTGCCGCTATAAGTATAACGGGCCGCGGCCTGTCCGATCAGATGCCCCCCCTCCGACACTACCGACCGCCCCCCCCCCATTACCGGGAGATCGGTAATGTCGGGGGGGGGAGGGGGGCGGTCGGTAGTGTCGGGGAGGGGGGTGCGTCTTCGGGCAGGAGGGTTTGGGCACCCTCCTGCCAGTGATCGGTCAGGGGGCCACGGCCCGCTATACTTATAGCGGCAGAGAGATCCCTTGCCGCGATAAGTGTAGCGGGCCGTGTCTAATCTAACCCGATTCTCTAACCAGCGTCTGTAACATGGACGCCGGTTACAGAATCGGGGTTTTAGTGTAGGCCGATTCTGAATAGGACGCCTCTCCCGGGCGTCCTATACAGAATCAGGGCCTAGGTGTCTTGCGGGCCTCGCCTTCAATATAGGCGGCCTGCCTGGGGAGCATTTTTTTTTTTAAAAACGTGCATCCCGATTGGCTGATTAGACAGCTGTAGGACGCCTACAGCTGCCTAAAATCGGGATGCACTTTTGGAGAATCAGGGCCTTTATGTCTGGATATTCAGTATAGAACCAGAACCTGATGCCAGTGCTGCATATCCTGATAGAGCTATCTGGATATCAGCAATATTCTGCCCAGTGCCTAGATAAAGTTAGGCAAGCCCTTTTGCTATCTTAACTTTATCTGATTAGTTACTTAGTTACCAGGTAAGTTCTGGCTCTGCCGAGACATTGCACCCAGACATCCCTGCTCTATCTATTCTCACTAGCTGATTTGCAGATGAACTAGTGCTCCTGTCTCATTCTACAGGATCTAACTGGAACCTATTCCAACCCGGCTTGCAATATAAAGCGGAGTGACTCAAACTCAGGCTTAACCCTTACAGTTCTGGGACATTACCTTTTCATTACCCCATTCCCTTCTTGGTCCAAATGCCTGGAAACAATCCTCATACAAGCAATTTGGAGGCATGAAGCCAGATTATCTACTTGAACAAGTGGAGCAGAGAAGTGCAGAACTACCTGAGAAATGGCATCACTGCCCTGTCAAACCCAATGTTTTAACTCTAACCTCCTCATGAGTTCTGTAAGTACTCTAAGCATACCCCGGCACATTTTTTTAAAAGGAGAAAATTTTTGTGTTTACTATGCCATCATCCAGTCCTGAAACAGCAATTGGGTGCCAATACCTTGCCCCAGTTTTGTCCATCTTATTTAAAAAACAGATGCGCGGTATTTGGTGTTTGTTTGCTTGTCGCCATACTGTCAGAGTCTGCGCCTGAAGCAAAGATAAAAGCAAATTTAAAAAATATATTAAATTATATATACATAACTTTCTAGAGAAACAGAAGATAGAAGTAAATAAACCAAAATACGCACTCACCTCCTTTTAAGTATTATTGCTTAACAGTGATATTTAAAGAAACACTAGCTCTTCAAGTCTAAAAACATGCCTGTCCTTTAAAATCTCTTAACGAAAGATTAGGTTCTTACCTTTGCTAATCTTTCTTGTAAATCCACACTTTATTCTGGGATCAGTGGGTTATTTCTGTCTAATCCACCAAGACTTTGTAGGAAGCCTCAAACTTCAGAGACTTAAACCCCTCCCCTTCTTACCTCATTACTGTCCCTGTAAGTATCAGTTAGTTTTAACGCAGCCAGGAACATCTGTCGAGGATAAGAACAAGAGAAAGACAGGAACAGGGGCACTCTTCGACAAATAAGTCTATTCTGCTCATATCAACAAATGCAACAATGAAAAATGAGAGAACAGGTCATTAAACATTAGAAACCTGAACGACAAAACAGTACTATAAAGAGACACAGCCTCCACTGTCAGAAGGGGGTGCCTGAACTAGAGCACAGTACTTCAACCGCCGGTCCGCGGACTGGTGCCGGTCCGCAGAAAATTCCTGCCGGTCCCACAGGACCGGCAAGATCAACTTCTTCAATTTCCTGCCGGTCCGCACAGGACCGACAAGATCGAGGAGCTGTTGTTCGCGCAGGGCCGGAGAGATAATAGGGAGCCTCACACTGTGCTTTCTCCCCTCCCAGCGGCTCTCCTTACAAATGCAGCGATTCAAAAAGGAAGCCTTGGAGATTTTGCTGAGTCGGGCCGTCTCTGATGATGCAATTTCCGCTTTCCTCAGAGGCGGTGCGACCCAACAAAGGACCCGAGGCTGCCTTACTGAATCGCAGCGCTGGCAAGTAAGGAGAGTTGCTGGGAGGGGAGAAAGCTGCTGGGCATGGTGAAAAAAAAAAGGGGCAGCTGCTACTGGACCTGGATAGGGAGAAGGAGAGATGCTGCTGGGAGGGGGGAGGGAAAGGAGTCTGGGAAGCTGCTGGGTAAGGGGGAAAAAGGGACAGCTGCTACTGGACCTGGAGAGGGAGAAGGAGAGATGCTGCGGGGAGGGGAGGAGGGAAAGGAGTCTGGGAAGCTGCTGGACAAGGGGAAAAAGGGACAGCTGCTACTGGACCTGGATAGGGAGAAGGAGAGATGCTGCTGGGAAGGGAGGAGGGAAAGGAGTCTGGGAAGCTGCTGGGCATGGTGAAAAAACAAGGGACAGCTGCTACTGGACCTGGAGAGGGAGGAGAGATGCTGCTGGGAGGGGAGGAGGGAAAGGAGTCTAGGAAGCTGCTGGGTAAGGGGGAAAAAGGGACAGCTGCTACTGGACCTGGAGAGGGAGAAGGAGAGATGCTGCGGGGAGGGGAGGAGGGAAAGGAGTCTGGGAAGCTGCTGGACAAGGGGAAAAAGGGACAGCTGCTACTGGACCTGGATAGGGAGAAGGAGAGATGCTGCTGGGAAGGGAGGAGGGAAAGGAGTCTGGGAAGCTGCTGGGCATGGTGAAAAAACAAGGGACAGCTGCTACTGGAGCTGGAGAGGGAGGAGAGATGCTGCTGGGAGGGGAGGAGGGAAAGGAGTCTGGGAAGCAGCTGGGCAAGGGGAAAAGGGACAGCTTCTACTGGACCTGGAGAAGGGGGAGGGGAGGAGCGAAAGAGTCTGGGAAGCTGCTGGAAAAGGGGGAAAAAGGGACAGCTGCTACTCGAACTGGAGGGAGGGAGAAGGAGAGATGCTGCTGGTAGGGGAGGAGGGAAAGGAAAGAGAGTTACTGCTGGACAGGGGGAGGAGGGAAGGGAGAAGAAAAAAGGAAGGAAACAGCTTGCAGGGAGATTAGAGGAGGGAAAGGGGAGAGACAGGAATGAGATGGGAAGGGGGGTCAGCAGAGAAATTGAGAGGGACAAAGATGCTAGATCTGGTGTAGGAGAGATAAAAATGAAGAGAGCAGTGAAGCTGGAGTGAATCGTGTAAAAAGGAGAGAGGGGCATAGGCTGGATGGAAAGGGGAGAGGGGCATAGAAAGAAGACAAATGCCATATGGAAGGGGGAGAGGTCAGACAATAGATGGAAGGGGCAGATGCTGGATTGAAGAGACAGAGAGGGCAGACGCTGGAAGGAAGAGAGTGAAAAGAAAATGAAAGCAGAAACCAGAGACAACAAAAAGTAGAAACAAATAATTTTATTTCTATTTTGTGATTAGAATATATCAGATTTGAAATATATATCCTGCTAGAGCTGGTGTTAGACATAACTGGGGACTGCAAAGTCCAGGCAGTGGCTTAGGGCTCTCTCTGACCAGTGGGGCAGTTGCCCTAGTTGCACTCCCCTAACCTTATTCCTGCTATGTGTGACAGCGGTATTCTGTTAGCATGATATTTCTGTGTAGCATTCTGTAATAATTTGGCTTATTAAGTTTTCTTGATAGTAGAGGGGATATATGTGAAGGGGAGGGGAGACAGGGGTTTTGTTGATCCTTGCTCTGTATTATTTGTATTTATAAAATGACAATTGTACAGAATATTATTTCTTTTTATACTTTAATAAAATACATTCAGTATAAAATCATAACTGAGGCTTGTGTGGATGGGATCAGATGGTTTGCGAGGACCGAGCTCGTGGAGACGGGGCGAAAACGGGGTTTTTAAATTTCAGTCCTAGTAGTTTGCTGGTCCACAAAATAATTTTTTTTTTCCAGCCTGTCCATAGGTGTAAAAAGGTTGAAGAACACTGAACTAGAGAACCCTCCCCCCCACCAAAAACAAACAAACCCCCAAAACAAACAACTAAGTGCTAAACCCATTCTAATGGCACTCTTATAAAGGATGGTCAGAAAACAGAAATCCAGCTTACCAGTACTTGAAAAGGCAGACAATCGGCGAATAATCAGGTATAGGGCGGGTTCCCGGAATAAAGTGTGGATTTACAATAAAGAAGATTAGCAAAAGTAAGAGCCTAATCTTTCATTCTTGTACAATCCCACTTTATTCCGGGACCAGTGGGACATAAGAGCAGTCCCAGAAAATCAGGGTGGGACTGATGAGCCTGATGCCAAAACAGAGGCACCAAAAAGCACAGTTACTTACTGTAACAGGTGTTATCCAGGGACAGCAGGCAGATATTCTTAACGCATGGGTGACGTCACCGACGGAGCCCCGGTACGGACATTTTTTCACTAGAAAGTTCTAGTTGGCCGCACCGCGCATGCGCGAGTGCCTTCCCGCCCGACGGAGGAGTGCGTGGTCCCCAGTTAAGATAAGCCAGCTAAGAAGCCAACCCGGGGAGGTGGGTGGGTCGTAAGAATATCTGCCTGCTGTCCCTGGATAACACCCGTTACGGTAAGTAACTGTGCTTTATCCCAGGACAAGCAGGCAGCATATTCTTAACGCATGGGTGACCTCCAAGCTAATAGAGAGGGAGGAGGGATGGTTGGCCATTAGGAAAATAAATTGTGTAATACAGATTGGCCGAAGTGCCCATCCCGTCTGGAGAAGGTATCCAGACAGTAGTGAGTAGTGAATGTGTGAACTGAGGACCAAGTGGCAGCCTTGCAGATTTCCTCGATGGGCGTGGAACGGAGGAAAGCCACAGAAGCAGCCATAGCTCTGACCCTGTGGGCCGTGACAACACCTTCCAGTGAGAGACCAGCCCGAGCATAACAGAACGCAATTCAGGCAGCAAGCCAGTTGGAAAGCGTCCGTTTGGAGACAGGACGACCTAGACGGTTAGGGTCGAAGGACAAAAGGAGCTGAGGAGATGAGCGGTGAGCCCTGGTACGGTCAAGGTAGTAAGCAAGGGCACGCTTACAGTCCAGCATGTGCAACGCCTGTTCCCCAGGATGAGAATGGGGCTTAGGGAAAAAGACAGGCAACACAATGGACTGGTTGAGGTGAAATTCTGAGACCACCTTGGGAAGGAATTTAGGATGGGTACGCAGAACCACCTTGTCATGGTGAAAAACAGTGAAGGGTGGGTCGGCCACCAGTGCATGCAGCTCACTAACCCTCCTGGCAGAGGTGATGGCAATGAGGAAAAGCACCTTCCATGTAAGAAATTTGAGCGAAGTTGTGGCAAGAGGCTCAAACGGAGGTTTCATGAGCGCTGATAAAACCACATTCAGGTCCCAGACGACTGGAGGAGGCTTCAGAGGTGGTTTGACATTGAAGAGGCCTCTCATGAAACGGGAAACCAGGGGATGAGCCGTGAGAGGTTTTCCGAGGATAGGCTCATGGAACGCAGTGATGGCACTGAGGTGGACTCTGATTGAGGTCGACTTGAGGCCAGCGTCAGAGAGAGAGAGCAAATAGTCCAGTACGGGTTCCACCGCCAATGAGGTGGGATCGTGATGATGAAGCAGACACCAAGAGGAGAACCGGGTCCACTTCTGCTGGTAACATTGGAGGGTGGCTGGTTTCCTGGAGGCATCCAGAATACGACGGACAGGCTGAGATATATTCTCTGGGGAGGTCAGCCCGAGAGAAACCAAGCTGTCAGGTGGAGCGAGGACAGATTGGGATGTAGTAGAGACTGATGCTGCTGTGTAAGTAGAGTAGGAAACACAGGAAGAGGAATGGGCTCCCTGGAGCTGAGCTGGAGTAGGAGGGAGAACCAGTGTTGACGAGGCCACCGAGGGGCGATGAGAATCATGGTGGCTCTGTCTCTGCGGAGTTTGAATAACGTCCGCAACATCAGAGGCAGTGGAGGAAAGGCATAGAGGAACCGATCCGTCCAGTCGAGCAGGAATGCATCCGGGGCCAGACGATGAGGAGAGAAGAGTCTGGAACAGAACTGGGGCTGCTGATGGTTGTGAGGAGCTGCAAAGAGGTCCACCTGAGGAGTGCCCCAGCGAGCAAAGATGGAGCGGAGTGTGGGAGGATCCAGAGTCCACTCGTGAGGTTGAAGGATGCGGCTGAGATTGTCTGCCAGGGAGTTCTGTTCGCCCTGGATATAGACAGCCTTGAGGAAAAGACTGTGGGCCGTGGCCCAGGTCCAGATGCGGATGGCCTCCTGACAGAGGAGGGGAGATCCGGAGCCGCCTTGCTTGTTTATGCAGTACATGGCGACTTGGTTGTCTGTGCACAGGAGAAGAACCTGAGGGTAGAGAAGGTGCTGGAAGGCCTTGAGAGCATAGAACATGGCCCTGAGTTCCAGGAAATTAATGTGATGTTGACGCTCCTGAGGGGTCCAGAGTCCCTGAGTGCGGAGTTCTGCCAGGTGAGCTCCCCATGCATAGGGGGAGGCATCTGTGGTTATGATCATGGAGTGAGGGGGAAGATGAAAGAGTAGACCCCTGGAAAGATTGGATGAGTTCAACCACCATCGAAGAGATTGCTGAAGAGACGATGTCACAGAGATGGGATGAGAAAGAGGATCCGTGGTCTGTGACCATTGGTTGGCTAGAGTCCATTGAGGTGTTCTGAGGTGGAGTCACGCCAGAGGAAGCACATGGACCGTCGAGGCCATGTGGCCCAGGAGGACCATCATCTGCCGAGCTGGAATGGAATGATGAAGGAGCACTTGACGGCAGAGGTGGAGAAGGGTCCGTTGGCGGTCGGAGGGGAGAAACGCCCTCATGAGAGTGGTGTCGAGAACGGCTCCAATGAACTGAAGTCGCTATGTGGGAAGTAGATGCGACTTGGGGTAGTTGATCTCGAACCCCAGGAGATGGAGGAAGGAGATGGTGTACTGAGTGGCTTGAAGCACAAGTGGAGACGTAGGTGCTTTTACCAACCAATCGTCCAAGTAGGGGAACACCTGGAGGTTGTGAGACCTGAGAAAGGCCACCACTACAATAAGGCACTTGGTGAACACCCTGGGCGATGATGCTAGGCCAAAGGGTAGCACTTTGTACTGATAGTGGCGGTGCTGAATCTGAAATCGGAGGTAGCGACGGGAATTCAGATGGATTGGAATGTGAGTGTAAGCCTCTTTGAGGTCCAGGGAACATAGCCAGTCGTGTTGAGAGAGAAGAGGATAAAGCGTGGCCAGGGAGAGCATTCTGAACTTTTCCTTGACCAGACACTTGTTGAGGTCCCGGAGATCGAGAATGGGACGAAGGTCTCCTGTCTTCTTGGGAACCAGGAAGTAGCGGGAGTAGAATCCCTGACCCCTTTGGTCTGTGGGAACTTCTTCGATGGCATTGAGAAGAAGGAGGGATTGGACCTCCCTTAGGAGGAGAAGGGACTGGGAGGAGTGAGACGCAGACTCTATTGGAGGGTTGTCTGGTGGAAGAGTCTGGAAGTTGAGAGAGTAGCCGTGGCGGATGATGTTGAGGACCCACAGGTCTGAGGTGATGACCTCCCAACGGTTGAGGAAGAGTTGGAGACGTCCTCCGATTGGCTGAGGAAGAGGTAATGATGGTGGAAGATTGGCTATGCCCTGGAGAAAAGAGTCAAAAGGGCTGAGATGGTTTTGACGGAGGAAGAGGCTTGGCAGGTTGGTGAGATTGAGAACGAGCCTGAGTGTGTTGTTGTTGACGAGGTCTGCGAGGCTGCTGTTGGGGCGGGTTGAGAGGCCTGGCCGAGAACCTGCGCTGGTAAGAGGATTGTGGTCTATAAGGACGAGCAGGTGGAGCCTTCTTTTAAGTTTTTACCAGAGTGTCCCATCTGGTCTCATGTGCTGAGAGCTTCTGGGTGGTCGAATCCAGGGACTCCCCAAAAAGTTCATCCCCAAGACAGGGTGCGTTAGCTAGGCGGTCTTAGTGGTTGATGTCAAGATCAGATACCCTCAACCAGGCCAGACGCCGCATGGCAACAGCTATGGCAGACGCTCGGGAGGTCAGCTCAAATGAATCATAAATAGAGCGCACCATGAATTTCCGCAGTTGAAGGAGGCTGGAAATTTGTTGTTGAAAGAGTGGAACTTTGCGTTCAGGGATGTATTTTTGTAGGGCGGATAGTTGTTGCACAAGATGTTTCATATAAAATGAGAAGTGAAATGTGTAATTATTCGCCCTGTTGGCTAGCATTGCATTTTGATAAAGGCGTTTGCCAAACTTATCCATCGTTTTGCCTTCTCTGCCAGGAGGAGTGAAAGCATAAACACTGGAGCCCTGAGTTTTCTTTAAAGTAGACTCAAGAGGAGAGACTCATGGGGCAATTGAGGTTTGTCAAAACCCGGAATTGGGATGACCCTGTATAGGCTGTCAAGTTTACGAGGAGCTCCGGGGACAGTGAGTGGATTTTCCCAATTTTTATAAAAAGTTTCCCGCAGTATGTCATGGACGGGTAACTTGAGGAACTCTTTGGGAGGTTGTTCAAAGTCTAAGACATCCAGAAAGGCCTGGGACTTTTTGGAGTCGGACTCTAAAGGAATAGAAAGAGCCGCCGACATTTCCCTGAGGAATTTGGTGAAAGAGGATTGCTCAGGCTTGGAAGCGGCATCGGTCACTGAGGGTTCCTCGTCTGTGGACGATGCGTCCTCCTCGGTACCGGGAGGGGATTCTTCCCATAAGTCCGGGTCCCTGATGTCAGTGTGCGCACGCCGAGATGTCGGGGTGGAAGGCTCGGTGTGGCGGGTCTTAGAAAGATACTTGCCAGAGCGCATTGAGACGGTACCGGGAGAGGAAGACCGGTGCTGATCCCGGTCCCGGGAAGAGCGGTGTTGTTATCGGTCCCGGGGAGACCGGTGCCCTTCCTGGTCCCGAGGAGGATCGGCTTCAGAGCGGGTCTGTACCACAGGATGAGAACGGAGTGGTTCAGCCGAGAGGATTGGCATGGAAGTGTTGAGTGGCACCGAGGGGGTGGACACCGGTGGGATGGTGCGAGGCTCGGGCCGGTCTGGTACCGAAAGAAGTGGTGCCAATAGGGTCGGTAGCAGGTGCTGGAGTTGTTGCTGCAGCTGTTCCTGCAATTTGTCTTGGAGTATGGCCGCGATGTGGTCATCCAGGGGTGGCACCGGTACCGCTTTTTTCTTTTTCGGTTCCATAGGTGCTGCTCCACGCCCCGGCGATGAGGAGGCCGATGACAAGGCACTCACCGAGATCGGGGTGGAGCGTTTGCCGGGTCGGCGTGAGGCCAGGAGGACCGGCGTCGCCACTGTGGCAGGTGGGCGCTCAAGGGAGGTGGAAGGCTTCTTAGCCGGCTTACCTGGTGCCAGCGACCCCGAGGAAGGATCGGGCGTCGTCGAAATGGTCGGTGCCGTCTTTTGCGGTACCGTCGACGTCGCGGCAGTTTCCATAGCAGATCCGGTACCGAAAAGGATGTTCTGCTGGATCTGCTGATTTTTTAAAGTGCGTTTCTTAAGAGTGGCACACCTGGTTCTACTCCCTAGATCCATAGGAAGTCAGACTTCCTGATTCACATGGAAAGCGGAAACAGTAGAAAAGAAGGAATAGTGATCTGTATCACACCAGAATCCATAATACACAGAAAAGGATCCCGGCAGGAGAGAACTTGACACTCCAAAACCTTACAGGCTGAGGTAATAGCCACCAGGAGATCATCTTGATCGTAAGATCCATAAGGGACACCTGCTCCAGAGGCTCATATGGTGGACGAGCCAGAGAATGGAGAACCAATTAAGATTCTAAGTCAGAAAGGGAAGGTGCAATGGAGGCCTAAGTCTCAAAGCGCCCTATAGAAAATGGTTCCCTTCTCGATCAGCTGCCAACGAGCCCCTCAGAGAAGGAGGACCCATATAAGAAAGACCAGCAATCTGCACCCAGAGAGACACAACTGCTAGGCCCTTCTTCAGCCATCCTGCAGAAACTCCAGAACATGAGGAACCAATGGAACAGATGGGTCCACCCATCTCAGGACACACCAGGCCTGATAACTTCTCCAAGCCTTCGCATAGGCAGCCACTGTAGATTTCCTTTTGCTGTGAAGCAAAGTAGCAATCACAGCCAAAGAATAGCCCTGGCTAGTTAAGGCTGCGCACTCAATAGCCATGCTGTAAGACCAAAGCGATCCAGATCCTGCAGTGCAATCAGACCCTGTGTGAGGAGGTGAGAATGACAAGGTAGCCGAAGCCCCCGATCCTGCTGGAGCCAAATTTAGTCAGCATACCACGCTCACATCACCCCACCCAATAGGGTGTGACCAGGATCACTGGACTTCCATGGGCTGCTATCCGTCTCAACAGACGCCCTATCATAGGCCATGGAGGAAAGACATATAGGAGTCCTCCCCGTGGCCACGGCTAAACCAGAGTGTCCAGGCCTGTACTGCCGGCCTCGCGACCTCAAGTGAAGAACCAATCTTCTTTCTTTTTTGCCGCAGTTGCCATGAGATCGAATGTGGGATGCCCCCACTGATCTATTATGCAATCGAACGCTCTTTGAGACAGAGACCACGCTCCAGGATCCAGAGTCTGATGATTGAGAAAATCTACTTGAACACTGCTCACTCCTGCCACGTGCACTGCTGACAAGTGCCACAAGGTGTCTCTCCGCCCACCAGAAGAGAAGCTGAGCCTCCACGCTTGGGGAGGGACTTCTTGTGCCCCCCTGCCGATTGACATAAGTCATAAGTACTGTCCGAGAATACATGGACTGTTCGATGACTGAGATGACCCTCAAAAGTGGAGAAGGGTAAGCTGAATCACCTGAACCTTTAGGCGATGGATTGACCACTTGCGCTCTGAGAGAGCCCACTGGCCCTGAACAGGGACAGACCTACACACTGCTCCCCAGCCTTTGAGATTCACATCCGTAGACAGAATCACCCAATTTGATATCCAGAGGGGAATGCCTATGGATAGCAAGAGGGGTCACAACCACCATGCAAGACTGTTCCGTGCCACAGTCATCTAGGGCAGGGGTGCATGTAAAGGACCTGCTGTGGATTCCAGCACAAAAGCAGAGTATCCTGCAGCAGACGCAGGCAGGCTCTTGCTCAAGGGGCCACATGATCGCTGCTACCATGGTCCCCAGAACCTGTAGGTGGAGGAGACACCGGCCTAATGTCAGAATTGATTCTTTGTAGGAGATGCCAGACGACTCCCCATGAATGGCTGATATCGAGAACCACTGAAGCATGGTCTAGCAGACAAAGAGGACTGCTGGTCCATGGAAGGGTCCGAGTATGGACAACAGCACCTGAAGGGACAAAAATTAGGATGCTCTGAACCCCTGGAAGGGCAGGATCTATTCACAGGCAGCAACTTGGGCCTGCGATTCTGCACACTGGTCATAAGGTCATCCAGATCCTGGCCGAACAACAGCTGTCCCTTAAAGGGCAACTGGCTCAAGGTCGCTTTAGAAATGAATCGCCAAGACCACTGCTGGATACAGAGCATCCTGCGAGCCAAAACAGAATAGGGGGAAAGCTTAGCAAAAATTTTCAAGATGTCAAATAAGGCATCGGCCATATAATCTACTCCCGAGAATATGAAATCCAAGTCACGAAGCACCACAGTGTCAGGATCACGGTGCAGCTTGGAATGACATGCCTGGGCCGTGAAAGAAGAGCCCTGATCTGATGTGCAGGCTATCCAGGGGGTTTACTGACAAACAGGGAACCACCCCCAGAAGCAGATTTTCCAACGATCCGCAATATCCCGCTGTCCCTGCATGGAATTTCCGCAGCACAAGGGCAAAAACCACAAATGCAAAGACTGAAATTACACAAAATAAAACACGAGCAGAAAAAACAAGCTCCTACAGCTTGGTTTGTAGGAAGGAAAACTGATGCTTACAGGGGCAGTGATGAGGGTTTTAGGTCTTTGAAGTTTGTGGCTTCCTACAAAGTCCTGGTGGGTACACGGAAATAAACCACTAGTCCAGGAATAAAGCGGGATTGTACAAGAAATTCAGTTTTCATCCAGCAGTTTCCTCCTGATTCTTTGGGCTCACATCCAGTGTTCCCGCTAAGCTGCGCTGGCGTGCGCTGGCGCACAAAATATTACATCGCAGCGCACAAGTTTCACGTCACAGCGCACACTCGAGCGGAGGTGAGAGGAAGCGGCGGCGGTCTGCCCTGATCGCCTAAGATGCAGCAGCGGCGGCATCCCCGTAATTTACGGGGATCATGAAAGGAGCCGCCGCTGCTGCATCTTAGGCGATCAGGGCAGACCGCCGCCGCTTCCTCTCACCTCCGCTCGAGTGTGCGCTGTGACGTGAAACTTGTGCGCCAGCGCACGCCAGCGCAGCTTAGCGGGAACACTGCTCACATCTCATTTAGAACCAGGGCTGAGATCTAGCACTATAAGTTTTCATTCATACACCTTTTATAGTTCCTCAACCAACTGCAGGAGTGCTCCTTCATTTATAACTATGCACCAAGCTCCCTTCCACAACCCTGAAATTATTATGGGCCTGAAATCCAGCCACATACATCCCAGCTGCCAGCCACCGAGCATAACCTCCTGCAGGATCTCTAGCCTTATTCAGTTACAGCTTGTTGTTTTTCTCCATTGTCTTCTACCCTGTGGGACATTAATATGCAAGATACCTTCCCCCCCCCCAATATTTTTTTAAGTTTACATACAGCATTCTTCCCCTTCTAACTACAATATCCCAAAATAGTTCAAACAACTAAATTCAAAGTGACTATTAACCTAATATCTCATCTCCTGTGGCCTTTTTCCAGATGATGTGCTGCAATCACTAACCTGCCAAACTGACCCAGGTAGTATGAGGAGCGATTTTGTGATGGGAGACTGAATTTTAATAAAATGTTGAAAACACAATTATTTGTTAATGCCTTCATGTGCTAATGCTATTTGCTGCTGAAGCCTTACCGTCCTGTAAATATTTTTATGGGATTTGTCTTTCCATCTTGTTGGATGAATTTGAAAAAAAGATTTTAATAATGCGACTGTTAATGTTTTATTATATTTGTTCTGTCAAAACATGTTTTAGTATTTTTAATATGTATGCATGTAATTTTGTAAACCGCATAGTATTTATGCGGTATATAAATTTTTAAATAATAAAATAAATAGACAAAAGCAAAATATTCTGTTCCAACAAACATTTAGAGAACATTTCTTACTTCCACACCAGCTGAAGCATCAAACACAGCTACTGCACCATCAAGCACTCGCAATGAACGTTCCACTTCAACTGTAAAGTCCACATGGCCTAGATCAAAATGACAGATTTACTTTGTTACAGTCCCAAACACACAGCATATAGTAAATTGTTTGTGGCAACAACTTAATAGCCCTGCACCTGGTGTATCAATTAGATTGATCCTATGGTCATTCCAATCAAAGGTAACAGCAGCAGACTGGATGGTAATACCACGCTCTCGTTCCTCGGCCATGAAATCTGTTACTGTATCACCATCATCAACATCTGGAAGATGACAAAACATGATCATCATAAAAAGGCACATGCAAGGTGAAAATGCAACTGCAATTACTTATTGTGAACAGGTATAAAATGATTTGAATTTATATTCTCTCTCAAATAGATGTGTGGACCCCTAAAAATCATGGGATCTATGTTGGCTCAGATTCCTACAGCATTAGAAGTGATGAGGCAGCAGTTATTCTGTGATTAAAATTGTAGAAAAAAGGAATTCAAAGTACAAACCACAAAGGAACACAAGAAAAGTACAAACGGCATTCAAGTTCTGGGTAATCCTACTTTAATGATGGACCCAACATGGGCCCTGTTTGGGCATCTCTGCTTGCATCATGGGTCAGAAAGTCTTGTAGTTCAGTATAAAAGATCACAATTCTGAAGTCACTATGAAAAAACTTTGCCCAAACTGGTGGAAAAGAAACACACTCAGACAACTGTTAAGTCTGAGTGTGTTTCTTTTCCACCAGTTTGGAATAGAAACTGTAATGATGTGTCTGTCGCATTAGAAGTGGTTTTACGCAATAATATCAGTTTTAAGCTGCAATGATAAATCTTTGTTAAGTTAATTTTAAGTGCTTTGGCTTTGAGTACCTTTTCTGATTCCCTTTTTGTGATGAAGCTAGTGGTATATGGTTCTTTCAAGATTGAGAGGCAAATGGGCACTCAATGATACGAGGGTTCTTCAAAAAAGTTTCAGCACTTTCATATTTTCATGGGAAATGGTTGGGGCAGAAGAAGTGATAAGAGAGCGTGTCATAGAATGTCATGTGACTAGTCAGTGAGGCAAGCAGGTAGTGAGAGAGCTGTTACACTGTCGTGAAGATGGTTGCTAAACTTACAATTTGCACCAAAGAGGAACAATGATTTGGTGCTCGTTCTTTGTGGGCAGAAGGTGTACTGGGAGCAGGTATTCATCACTGCATGTGTGCTCGATAAGGGGACAAAATTCTCTCTCGTAGAGTCGTCTATGAATGGATAGAAATGTTTGAAAACGGCCATACGAATATTACCGATGCAGAGCACTCTGGGCGTCCAGCAAAAGTCACTACCAAGCAAAATGAAGAAAAGAGTCCTGGAACTGATTCGTGAAAACAGAAGAATTACGGTTGATCAGATGGCAGAAAAGCTGAATGTCAGTGTTGGATCTGTGTATTCCCCGATTCATGACCACCTTAACTTCCATAAAGTGTGTGCCAGATGGGTGCCTAAAGAACTGACAGAAGAGCATAAGCGTAAGAACTTAGAACATAAGAATAGCCTTACTGGGTCAGACCAATGGTCCATCAAGCCCAGTAGCCCATTCTTACGGTGGCCAATCTAGGTCATTAGTACCTGGCCAAAACCCAAGGTGTAGTAATATTCCATTATACCGATAACAGGGCAAGCAGTGGCTTCCCCCCATGTCTTCCTCAATAACAGACTATGGACTTTTCCTCCAGGAACTTGTCCAAACCTTTCTTAAAACCAGCTATGTTATCCGCTCTTACCACATCCTCTGGCAACGCGTTCCAGAGCTTAACTATTTCTCTGAGTGAAAAAAAATTTCCTCCAATTGGTTTTAAAAGTATTTCCCTATAACTTCATTGAGTGTCCCCTAGTCTTTGTAATTTTTGACGGAGTGAAAAATCAATCCACTTGTACCCAACATTTGACCCATTATCTTGAAGGTGAAAACACTCTACAGCAGATGGTCACCAGTAATGAAATGTGGGTTCACCACTATGAACCAGAAAGCAAGTGGCAGGGTATGCAATGGAAGCAATGGTTTGGTTTGACATGACAGTGGAGAGCGGTCACATAAAACTCAAAGTCCTAGATTTCAAACATACAGACTTTAATAAAATGGGAGAGTACCTAAAGAAAGAGCTTTTAGGAGGGGAGGACATAAGAGATGTGAAAAAACAGTGGTCTAAGCTGAAAGGAGCAATAAAAATGGCTACTGACCTTTATGAAAAGAAAATAAATAAAAACAAGAGAAAAAAGAAACCGATATGGTTCTCCAAACTAGTGGCAGAGAAAATAAAGGCAAAAGAGTTGTCGTTCCTGAAATATAAAAAAAACCCAAGAGGAGGAGTACAGAAGAGAAAATGGCTAAAAATGTAAAAAAGGGAGACAAAATTTTTTTTCAGCTACATTAGTAAAAGGAGGAAGATGAAAAATGGAAGCTATAAACTGATATGTGGAGAGTGATGAGGGAAAAAGCAAACATGCTAAATAAATACTTCACAGAAGAAAATCCTGGAGAAGGACCGAGATTGTCTGGCAGTTACACATGAAAATGAATACATTCATATAAACAAACCATTCTGAGCTCCCCTGGGAGAATGGTATAGAAAAGTGAATAAATAAATAAATAAAATAAAATGGCGTAGATTCTGTGCCATTCATGGAGGAAAGTGTTCATGAACAACTTGAAAAATTGAAGGTGGACAAAGCAATGGGGCCAAAGGGGATACTGAGGAAGCTCAGAGAGGTTTTGGCAGGTCTTATTAAAGATTTGTTCAATAAATCACTGGAGACAGGAGTGGTCCTGGGGATTAGAGAAGAGTGGATATGGTCCTTAGTCACAAAAATGGTCACAGAGATGAAGTGGGAAACTACAAGCCTGTAAAGCCTAACGTTGGTTGTTGGAAGTGTTACTGAAAGAAAGGATAGTGAAATTCCTATAATCTAATGGGTTATAGGATCGAAGGCAAAGGTAAATCGTACCAAACGAACCTGATTGAATTTTTTGATTGGGTGACCACAGAATTGGATTAAGGACATAAGCTAGATGTAGTTTACTTAGATTTCACCAAAGCCTTTGACACGGTTGCTCATTGGAGGCTCTTGAACAAACTTGATGGGCTGGTTAAGCCCAAAGTGGTGAACTGGATTAGAAACTGGTTGACGGACAGATGCCAGAAGGTGGTGGTTAATGGAATTTGCTCAGAGGAAGGAAAAGTGAATAGTAGAGTCCGTCAAGGATCAATGTTGGGCCCGATCCTGTTCAATATGTTTGCAAGTGACATTTCTGAAGGGTTAGAAGGAAATTAGTTTTTTATGCAGATATCAAGATTTGTAACAGAGTAGATACAAAGGAGGGAGTGGAAAACATGAAAAGGGTATGCAAAAGTTAGAAGAATGGCCTAATATCTGGCAAATAAAATTAAATTCTATTTTATACAACACACAGGCTTTATGTATTCAGCACCAATGTCCATACAAGTGTGCACCACCTTCTTCAAAAAATTTTTTTGTGTTATGTGTAATGTGCTCAGATCCACAAACCTCAATGCTATAATAATATCATAAGTAGAGGTCACTGTTTGGAATTATCATTGAATCGTTACAGCCCCAGTATGCAAAGAAATACAGAGTAATACATTTGGGGATTAGTAATCGGAAGAAGTCTTATGTGCTGGAAAGCAAAAGGTTGATATGCACCGATGGGGAGAGGGACCTTGAGGTGATAGTGTCTGAAGATCTAAAGGCAAAGAAACAGTGTGACAAGGCAGAGGCTCTTGCCAGAAGGATGCTAAGCTATTTAGAGAGAGGCGTAACCAGTAGAAGAAAGAAGGTGTTGATGCTCCTGTACAGGTCGTTGGTGAGGACCCACTTGGAGTATTGTGTTCAGTTTTGGAGACTGTATCTGGCAAAAGACATAAGACTTGAAGCGGTACAGAGGAAGACGATGAAAATGGTAGGAGGTTTGCACCAAGACATATGGGGGGAGACTGGAAGCCCTGAATATGTATACCCTAGAGGAAAGGAGGGACAGGGGAGATATAATTCAGACATTCAAATACCTGAAAGGTATTAATGTAAAATAAAATCTTTTCCAGAAAAAGGAAAATGGTAAAACCAGAGGACATAATTTGAGGTTGAGGGGTGGTAGATTCAAGAGTAATGTAAGGAAATTCTTCTTTATGGAAAGGGTGGTTGATGCCTGGAATGCATGGATGGTGGAGAGAAAACCAGTGACAGAGTTCAAAAAAGCATGGGAAGAACACAGAGGATCTCAAAAGAGAAAATAATGGTATATATTGAAGAACTAAGGCCAGTACTGGGCAGACTTGCACAGTCTGTGTCCGTATATGGCCATTTGGTTGAGGATGGACTGGTGAGGGCTTTGACAGCTGGGCAGGAGTGAGCTTTGACAGAGACTTCAGTAGAAGGAAGCATAGTACCAGGCAGAGCTTTGGGTTTCTGACCCAGAAATAGCTAGGAAAAAGGAAAATTTAAATTAAATCAGCAATTTAAAGAGAGGGTAAGGTTGGGCAGGCTTTATGGACCATTTGGGACTTTATCTGCTGTCATTTACTTTGTTACTATATCCATCATCCCCTGTGGCAAAGAAATTCAACATGCAGCTGTTGGAAGAAAAGTTGATGCTGACCGTCTTCTAGGATTCTCAAGGGCCTATTCTTGAAACCTACCAGGAAAGATGAACAACCGTCACAAGCGACATGCTTTAAAGAGAGCTGAAATGCATATCTGCTCTAAAAGAAGAGGAACACTGAAAATGGTATCGTATTAGTGCACAACAATGCATGCCCCCAAACGAATCGGCAACACTCAGAAAATTGAAGTGGGAAGTCATAGAAACATAGAAATTGACGGCAGAAAAGGGCCACAGCCCATCAAGTCTGCCCATACCAATAACCCACTCCCTGACTTTTACTCCCCTAGAGATCCCACATGAATATCCCATTTTTTCTTAAAATCTGACACGCTGTTGGCCTCAATCACTTGCTGAGGTAGCTCGTTCCAATGATCGACCACCCTTTCGGTGAAGAAGTACTTCCTGGCATCACCATGAAATTTCCCTCCCCTGACTTTCAGCGAGTGCCCTCTGGTGACCGAGGGCCCTGTAAGACAGAAGATATCCTCTTTCACCTCTATATGTCCCGTAATATACTTAAAGGTCTCAATCATGTCTCCCCTCTCTCTTCGTTCCTCCAGTGAGTACATCCGCAGTTTTTTTAGCCTTTCTTCATACTTGAGATCCCTGAGCCCCAAGACCATCCTGGTAGCCATTCGCTGAACCGACTCTAATCTTAACACATCTTTCCGGTAGTGTGGTCTCCAGAATTGAACACAATACTCCAGATGAGGTCTTACCATGGATCTGTACAGCGGCATTATGACTTCAGGTTTTCTGCTGACAAAACCCCTACGGATGCAGCCCATCATTTGTCTTGCTTTGGACGAAGCCTTCTCCACATGATTGGCAGCCTTCATATCATCACTAATGATCACTCCTAAATCACGTTCCACTGTGGTCCTGGTCAAGGTTTCACCATTTAGTGTGTAAGTTCTGTGTGGATTTTTTTTACCTAGGTGCATCACTTTACATTTTTTAGCATTGAAGCTTAGCTGCCAAGTTGACGACCACTGTTCCAGCTGTCGTAGGTCCTGCGTCATACTATCAGGCACACCGCTTTTATCTACTATGTTGCATAGTTTGGCATCATCAGCAAACAGTGATACTTTTCCTCTAAGCCCTTGGGTCATATCGCCTATGAATAAGTTGAATAGAGTCGGCCCTAAGACGGAGCCTTGTGGTACTCCACTCGTCATGGAACATCCAGACCATATTTAGCACCATCTGATTTCCACTTATTTGGATCACTCAAAAAAACTTTAAGGGGCAGAAGATTTTGCTGTGAAGATGATGTGAAAGCTCTGGTGCATCAGTGGCTACGTGCTCAACCAAAATATTCTTTTCTCATGGCATTAAGACGTTAGTAGGACACTGGGAAAAATGTATCGCAAAACAGGGTGATTATGTGGGAAAGTAATGTAATTTGCTTTTGAGATATTTAATAGCGTTTAAAAAAATAAAAGTGCAGAAACTTTTTGAAGATCCATCATAAATAAAAAGAATAAAAAGGTTGTATATTAGTTGGTAGCTAGTAGATAAATTTTATTTTCGGTTCTTATACAGAGAATATACAGTGTATATATATGAAGGGTCATATAAGATAATATGGTAATACACTTTTACATAGCAAATTTTTATTTATATATCACATAAGTCTTTCAGTTCTGTGCGGTTTACAAAAGAGGCAAAACTGACCAAAATCAGTGAGCTACAACATAACTTGACAAAGAGGTTAACAGAGTGATTACAAAGTAGGTTGGCAGTATAGATTTACAAAGAGGTAGAGCTGAACCATGTCATAGAGCAACCACTTTACTTTTAACGATGTTTTTGACACTCTAATGCAGTGTTTTTCAACCTTTTTTGGGCAAAGGCACACTTGTTTCATGAAAAAAATCACGAGGCACACCACCATTAGAAAAAGTTAAAAAATTTAACTGTGCCTATATTGACTATATATAAATATATAGGAATTAAATAAACACAAAGAAAGTATTTTATAATGCTGCCACCACCACTGGGGAATAGGCTGCCACTGCCGCCATCGGGAACAGGCCGGCACCGAGTTCTCCCTGCTTCTCTTCCCCGCAGGGCCGACCAACTCTCGCCACCCGTCGTCAATTCTAACGTCGGAGAGGACGTTCTAGGCCAGCCAGGCAGCGATTGGCTGGCCCAGAACGTCCTCTCCGACGTCAGAATTGACGCGAGTGGCGAGAGTTGGCCGGCCCCACAGGGAAAAGCAGGGAGAACTTGGTGCCAGCCTGTTCCCGATGGCGGCGGTGGCACTCAAGTGGCTAAAGAGCCGCAGTTTGCCGGCCTAGGGACAACACTGGAGGGTGGCCAGCTGTGCACCCCCTTGGGACGTAAACCCGGGGTGGGACAGACCGCCCCCCCCACCCTGGTATGCCACTATCTGTACCTCACTCCCTCCCTATGACCAAAAATTCTCCTTTCTTCTATTCCCCGTGTACACAACCATCTCTTTCCCTCCCTTCCTCTCTCCAAAGTCCATGCCTTCTGTGTCCAAACACTCATTCCCTCCCCCACCTCAGCATCTCTTTCCCTCCCTTCCTCTCTCCCAAGTCCATTTCTTCTGTGTCCAAAAACGCATTCCCTCCCCCACCTCAGCATCTCTTTCCCTCCCTTCCTCTCTCCCAAGTCCATTTCTTCTGTGTCCAAAAATGCATTCCCTCCCCCACCTCAGCATCTCTTTCCCTCCCTTCCTCTCTCCCAAGTCCATGCCTTCTGTGTCCAAAAACCCATTCCCTCCCCCACCTAGGCATCTCTTTCCCTCCCTTCCTCTCTCCCAAGTCCATGCCTTCTGTGTCCAAAAACCCATTCCCTCCCCCACCTCAGCATCTCTTTCCCTCCCTTCCTCTCTCCCAAGTCCATGCCTTCTGTGTCCAAAAACCCATTCCCTCCCCCACCTCAGCATCTCTTTCCCTCCCTTCCTCTCTCCCAAGTCCATTTCTTCTGTGTCCAAAAACGCATTCCCTCCCCCACCTCAGCATCTCTTTCCCTCCCTTCCTCTCTCCCAAGTCCATGCCTTCTGTGTCCAAAAACCCATTCCCTCCCCCACCTCAGCATCTCTTTCCCTCCCTTCCTCTCTCCCAAGTCCATTTCTTCTGTGTCCAAAAACGCATTCCCTCCCCCACCTCAGCATCTTTTTCCCTCCCTTCCTCTCTCCCAAGTTCATGCCTTGTGTCCAAAACGCACTCCCTCCCCCCTTTTGTGTTCCGTGTTTGCCTCCCAGCTCATCTTTTCAACTTTCTCAGCAAAACGAAGCTCAAGCCGCGAGGCTTGTCTTCTGCTTCCTGTCTGCCCTGCCGCGCACAAATAGCCGAACGGAAGTATTCTCCGACGTCAGCGCTGACGTCGGAGGGCAGGCTTTGCTTAAGCCCTCCCTCCGACGTCAGCGCTGACATCGGGGAACGCTTGCGATCGGCTATATGTTAGCTGCAGGGCAGGCAGGAACAGAAGACGAGCCTCGCGGCTCGAGATGTATTGAACTCCGCGGGTCCCCCGTCCAGCTCTCTCCTGTCCACGTGGGGCGGACCGCCCCTCTCCCTAGACTGGTGGTACTGCCCTGATGGCGGCCCTGACCGTACGGCACACCAGGCAACATCTCGCGGCACACTAGTGTGCCGCGGAACAGCGGTTGAAAAACACTGCTCTAATGGACACAGTGGTCTTGATTTTGGTTGCTATTTCTCCTGTTTTAGTTTTTTTTGTCTTGTTTTGATTGGTTGCTTCTATGGTATATGCCCTACTAGATGATGCCCATACTGAAGGGCCAACTTGTAGACTTCTGTATATTAGCCTCTGACATAGGCAAGATTGCCAAAACATGTTGAGCTGTTGATAAATATTCCCAAGGACTGGACCTCAGAAGGTATACCACTCCATTTGCACTGGTTTTAAGTTATTTCAATAGATGCAAATTAATAGAGTGTAAAAATATGTTCTACTAGCTCTTTGATTATCTCCACTGCACTTTGGGGTCCTTTTACAAAGGTGCACTAGCTGTTTTGGGCATATTCTGCTGACTCATTTCAATGTTAGTTAATCACCTCCATCTTGTTTTTATTATTTATTTTAGGTAAGTCAAAATCTCTCTTACCTCCTAGTGTTCTTGTATATCCAGAATAGTAAAGCATTCTTTCTGTGGTTGTGGTCTTTCCAGCATCAATATGAGCCATGATACCAATGTTGCGGATTCTGGAAACATTCAGTTTTTAGAGATATGTAAACATGCTACTGTTAAGAATAATAGCCAACCTCCCAGATAAAACAAAACAACCACCATGAATTAGCTATGATTTCCTGGACAATCATTTCTTCAAAAATTAAGTTAATCCTCTGAACACAACATATTTAATTGTAATCTGGGGAACAGATGCAGAAAAAGTTATTCTAAATCTGTAAAAATCTGCTAGTAAATAGTAATTATGCATTAAAATCTGCATGAAGATGTTCTATTTGATTTGTTAACATGTAAAGAAGCGGTCTCAAACTCAAACCCTTTGCAGGGCCACATTTTGGATTTTTAGGTACTTGAAGGGCTGTAGAAAAAATAGTTAATGTCTTATTAAAGAAACTAGTCTTTAAGCCCGTTACATTAACGGGTGCTAGAATAGATGTGTCTGTCAGTCTGTGTTTCTTTATCTCTCTCTCCTTGGCCGCTGTCTGTGTCCTTCTGTCCCTCCCCCCCCCCCCGAGCAAAACTGTCTGCCCCCAGCACATCCCTCCCCCCAAAGCAGCCCCCTTTCCCTCTCCCTAACTGTCTCTCCATGGCCCTCTTCTGTCTTCCCCCCAGAGCAAAGCTGTTTGCCCTAAGCACACCCCTCCCCCCAAAGCAGCCCCCTTTCCCTCTCCCTGTCTCTCCATGGCCCCTTCTGTCTTCCCCCCAGAGCAAAACAGTCTGTCCCCAGCACACCTCCCACCCAAAGCAGCCCCCTTCCCCTCTCCCTATCTCTCCATGGCCCCTTCTGTCTTCCCCCCAGAGCAAAACTGTCTGTCCCCAGCACACCTCTTTCCCAAAGCAGCCCCCTTTCCCTCTCCCTATCTCTCCATGGCCCCTTCTGTGTCCCCTCAGCACACCCCTCCCCCAAAGCAGCCCCCTCTCCTTCTGGCCTCCTGTATTGATCCCCCTGCTTACCCTCCCCCTGCTTACCCTCCCTTCTGGCCTGCTCCTCTTCAAAGCAGGCCGCGATCGTGGTGGCCGGCCCCAGTGAACCTCGCAGGCTGCTCTCCAACCCGGAAGCACGCAATCCCGTGCGTCAGAGGGAACGTGCCACTGAGGCCCGAAAGCGGCCTGCGAGGCCCGCCAAAGCCGGCCACGATCGCAGGCTGCCCCGAAGAGGAGGATCAGCGGCAGCAGCAGCAGTGAGCAAGGGCGGGAGGAGGCTTGCTTCGGGTTGGTGAGCGAGGGCGGGAGGAGGGGAGTGGCCAGAGTGATCCCTGGCCAGGTTCTAAAATGGAACACGGCCACGGATCATACACCACAGCGGCAGGGATCACGCTTTTTTAAAAGCGCATGCGCCACTATCGTTTTATTATATAGGTAAAACTCGTTATAGTTTATAAATCTTTCCTTAATTGCTTCTAATAATTTCAGCTAAACACAGCTGAAAGCAGTGCAACATGCAGAAAGCAAAGTTTAGATAGTTTTTCACGTTCTGCATGTTGCACTGCTTTCAGCTGTGTTTAGCTGAAATTATTAGAAGCAATTAAGGAAAGATTTATAAACTATAAAGAGTTTTACCTCATGCAAAATTGTGATTTAGATTCTAATCTAAGGTATCAACTGATTTTGGTGTAGTCCTCTAGGCTTTTTAGTAGGGGGGCAGAATCAATATCCGACTTATGCCTGGAAAACTTGTGCTTTAAGTGTCCGGTGGTCACATCCACAACCGCCTTTAGCTCTCACCTCCTCCAGCACCAGACACAACCGCCATCTTACATCAAGCAATCACCGCCAGGAGAGGTGCCGAATTTCGCGAGAGTTCACGCAATTACGTACACATGCACAAGTTGCACTGCCTCCAATGGTTACCTTATGTTCTGGAACGTTGCCCGCCTCACTGCTGTAACCTTACGCAAGCGCTTTCCTGCATCTGTACGCGATTATCCTCTCCACTCCACCTCACAATCGCTTAGACGCAGGAAAGCACTTCTGTGAGGTTACAGCAGTGAGGCGGGCAACGTTCCAGAACAATGGTAACATACTGGGGACTCAAAATAGTACCTGACGGGACGCATGCGGGCCACAGGCTGCGAATTTGAGACCACTGATGTAAAGGATGGTCCTGATTCTATAAAAGACACCTAGATTGGCATGCCTAGCCAATCTAGGTGCCTCACAATTATTTAAAAAGCTTAATTTGCACCAAAGGGCAATTAGCACCTCATAATTGGCTTAAACTAAAATTAATTAGGTGGAAGGCACCTAACTCAGTAGGTACCTACCAAAAAGCAGGCATGGTTAGGGGCGGATCAAGGGCATTTTTGGAAAGTAGGTGCCTAACGTGGACTTAGGCCAAAAAAACTCTAACATAAATAGGGTTCACTAAGGTTCAGGTTAGAACAAGCAATTTAAGCACCACTAGGCGCAATTCTATAAACAGCACCTAATTTAAGACTGACATGAGCTACATGCTGCGTTTCTCAGCACATATGTTTTTAGGGGCCATTTGTGTCAACTTCTGTTCACTTAGGGGTTTACATTCTGACCAGAGTCCCTAAACATTTTGCAAACAGCAGTAAACAGATCTTTTATTGTAGTAAAATGTCAACACCAGGTATCAAAATAATAAAAAAAATAATGCAACAATACATAATTACTAAAACTCACAATCAAAAAAAGCCCAAGTCAAAACAGTCCACAACTGATACTGATACTTTTTCAGCAAATCAATGAATGCTTTTGTCAGCCTAGAGGCCTATGGGAAATTATATCAATCTGACTCTGGCATGGGAAGGCAGATAGACCCTTAGTGCAGGGAAACTGTGTTAAATATCCCTGATATGTTTTAAGTTTCCCTGATTGAATCATGACTAGCTACAAGGTGTTAATGTCTGATTAAGAGGGTGCTTAGGACAATGGTGCACAGATCAAGCCAGAGACTTAATCCCATCACCATGCTTGCAGGTATCTCACCCTCCTTAGCAATTAAATTAACCATTGTTTCAAACAGTTTACAAATTCTAAACAGAAAGATACTGGGGCATACAGGTTTCTATATTGAGTCAAGGTATAAAAGCCTGCTCTCTGCAACACACATATCTCTCTCTTTTTCTATCAAGCTATCAGGAGAGGGGTCTTGGCCCTATCTCTCTCTTTCTATCTAGCTATCTCTTGGCTCTTTGCTTGGCACTCTGGTTCTGTCTTGGCTCTCCCTCTCTCTGTCTATCCTTCCCTTTATCTATGGAACACAAAGCTTAGACCATCCCCCTTTTCTCTCTCTCTGGCTCTTCCTAGAACTGCAAGCTTCTATGTCCCTCTTTGCCTCTGAACTCTCTAAGGCAGGGAAACTGCTATGCTCTCTATTTAATTGTAATGCTTAATTGTAATGATTATAAATATTGCTTTTCTGTAAGACTATTTCTATAATATATTCTTTATGCAAACACCTCTAGCTATGCCTTCTTTATTCTACTTTCTGGTGAGTCATCTGTGAGGGAACTGAACCTGGGACCTGGCGTCAGTCAGTGCGCATTTCACTTAACCCCTTCCACCATACATTGGTGGGGGCTACTAAACGAAACTGACATTTTGGGGGCTTTGTCTCGGTCCTTCCTGATGACTTGGGTAAGTATAATTCAATTTTTTTTTTATGTATAAGAGTGAGATAGAATCAAAAGCCCTTGGGAAACCCTTAGATTGATTATACATTAGACTGGATGACACACTGATGAAAAGTTCCAGTAATATTGTGGGATTTTATACTTGGTGAGATTTTATTTATCAATTGACTTTCTATTTTTGATTGACAGACAGAGTGAGATAGAAATCAAAAGTCCTTTTGGAACCCTTAAATTGTTTTAGACTGGATGACACAATTGTGAAAAGTTTCAGTAATATTTTGGGTTTTATATTTGGTGAGATTTTACTATCAAAAGTCTTTGTAGTCTACCTGTGCCAGTTTGCATTGTATGATTTGCTATTATATGCTTGCTAGGGTGTTGCATGTAAGAATATTTGAGCTGCTCTGAAGAAAAGCAGGGTTCAAAGTGAAAACAGTCACTCAATTAAGACACGCCACATCTGTACTAATAACTTTTACTTTTTTACCTTGTGCTTTTAATTCTATTTCTTGTCAGTCTCTGCCCTGGTGAAAGGCCCAGTGCACACTGGACTGGAACTGGCAGATGGCATCTCTCCTCTTCTAACAGACTTCTTATATTTTTTCCTGCTAAACTTCTGCCTGTAAATTTCAGGTAGTAACCAGTGTGGGCAAGTGTGGGCATAAGTGTATTATTTTATGCCAATGACTCTTGCCTAACACGCTTTACCTCGATTTTCTACCTATTAACTAAAGTCTCCCTCCTTCATAAGTGGGAGCATTTCAATCTCAAAGGCTACACACAGACAGGGACATTTAGAAGCCCATTCTCTCTGCCCACGAACCAAGGCAGACTTCTGCAGCCTCAAATATGAACCCTTTTGATTTTCAAGAACTCACAGATATTGTACACAAATATTTTGACAAGAAAGGGGGTCCATATGAGGGTAATTTTCCAGAACACACATGGCACGATATTCAGAAACAAATGGTTTCTCTTTCTCAGGAGTTTAGAAAGAAAACAGATAAAAGAAAATGCCTTTTCATTCAAGGCCTCTGTAGAGGACTTATTAGCCTAAGACAAGATAATACTGACTTTCAGTGCCATCAGCTGTCCAAAGACTTAGATGAGGCACAAATTAATATATCCATGCTAAGAACCCAAATTGTTCAGGCCACAAATTCCTTTTTAACTGTAAATGAACAATTAGAAGAGGCCAAGGCAGAATTAAAGTATTTAAAGTCAAAATGTGCCTCACAGGGACAGGCTATTCTACCGTCTGCACCTGTGCCACCATCACCATATAATCCATGTAGTCAGTTTATAGAGAAACAGAAAACCGTTTTTGTAGCAGGTCAGAGAAAGGGTAAACTAGCTATAGATGTAGAACAGGAAGAAGAACCGACAAACGAAAGTGAGGAAAATTCATTACCAGGCCAGAGCAATACCAATAGTACCCCTATAAGTGACACAGCTCCAGTAACTGTAGTGCTGCAGGGACATATGAAAGATAGTGACATTGAAAGAATAGTGGAGAAAGTGGGCCCTATGCCTTTTAACATAAATGAATGGTGCAAATGGGCTACTGACATACTGATTCACTGGGGTCTAGGGAAATACAAAAGGAACAATGCAGATTTTGATAAGCTTATGCACCTAGCCCTAGGTCCACATTATTATAAATTTGGATCTCTTGTTCATCCACACCAATTTGTAAAGATGGGCATCGAACAACTATTTCGCTGCACCTCTTTGCAAGTACTTAGAACTCTTTCACCCCTGCCAAGTGATACACCAGAGCAGTTTGCATATAGAGTGTGGGTAATCAACGCGGTACTTAACGAACATGAACATTAGCCCATTTCCTCAGATTATGGCCAGAGAGAACATAAAGAATTCCTATTAGAATTATTATCTCCCGAGATTACTAAACACTTTCTGTTGTTCTCGGAGGACCCTAAAACTACGCCTTTTGACACTTTACTGCTCAGGATTGGGTCTGTGTGGAATACCCAGCCAGCTCAAATTATTTCAGTCTCAGAAGCTAGAAGGTGGCGTGCTGAGGGAGCACCCCAATACAAGAAAACACCACACACAGGAAATAGAGGTCATGTCAGAGGTAGTTACAGAAATACCTCCACTTACATTCCTTTCCATGAGCTCAGAGCACAGACAGAAGCATTAGAAAAAGAGAAAAGGAAATGGGAACACGATCGTCACACAATGCAGATAGAATTGGACAGGGTAAAAAGTGATTTAACAGCTAGGAACAACAGTGTTAGTGCATAGGGATGTCCTGACTCTCTGTGTCCGAATGCCAAGGTGACTCAGGCCTTCACAGCCCAGCCAGACTCCTTTTACTTACCTGTGGACTCATTTTTGGAGACGCAGGATGAGGGAAAGAAGTCAGACTCAGAATTCACCTTGAGGTATGTGGCACCTTTGATATTGGACACTTCCGGCCGCCCCAATGTTAATACTACCATAGAGGGTCAGGATAAATTAACTTTAATTGATACAGGGGCCAGAATCAGTTTTACAGATAGAGCGCCTCCTACTGGAGATCAGAAAAATGTGGAAATTTGTGAGATTCAGGGTCTAAATGACAAAGCTTCAAAGTGTGTGTCTATCCCACAAAAGGAACAAATGAAAGACATTGTAGAAACTACTGCCAGCACGAGTGAGAATACAGGCAAAGAAATAGTTAAGGTGGCTGGTCTTGCATTAAATACAGGAATTCTAAATGCTTCTAAACCTTTGGTTCACAAGGTTATTCCTGTGCAGTTAGCCACACAATGTTGCCTGCCAGTGCTGCAGCATGATCATAGTGTAACTCACTTAGAGGCTGCAGATCTTTCAATTTGGGCACAAGATTGTGGGAAAAGGTACACAGAAATTTTGTTTGAGGGCAAAGATCCTGAACCACAAACACAGCATCCAGTACTTCCTCCAGCAACAGAACTGGTGCCTAAGATGGAGGAGAGAGGTCTGAGTGGACCTATCTCTTTAGCATGTGGCTCTCCAACTGGGTCATTTGCTAAATCAGAGGGCTCTGTTAGGCTCACTATGCACTCTCGGACCCTAACTAAGATTTCAAGGCCTGTAGTGCCAGTGGCTGCCTCTTGCTCTTATGACTCACAACAAAATATGAGAAAATAGTAACCTCAAACAGTAGTGCTCAGGAAACCTTACACACTCCAATGGGAATTCAGATTCCACTGTACTCAGAATAAGTCAGTGGTGTTGGAATTCTTCACCATTCCCTTTACATGGAGAGTGAAAAATATTTTTTGTGGAGATACAATTTTGTTCTTTTTTTCTTTTTATCTTTTTACATCCTTGTATATTCTA
Source organism: Geotrypetes seraphini (assembly GCF_902459505.1). Classification (NCBI taxonomy): domain Eukaryota; kingdom Metazoa; phylum Chordata; class Amphibia; order Gymnophiona; family Dermophiidae; genus Geotrypetes; species Geotrypetes seraphini. Next base: position 27,140,564 of record NC_047084.1, read on the forward strand.
CATCCCAATAACTTATAGTAGCTTAAAAAGCATATATATCGAAAAGGAATTAAAAGTGTATCACTTAGCTTAAGATCCTTATCGGTTCCCCTTCCCGACGCGTTTCGGATCTTTTTCAAGGTCGGGGGAACAAAAGATAAGGTTAGTCCTTAACCATACATTTTCTGCCACTGGCTTATCCACATTTTCTGCCACTGGCTTATCTTGTTGGATAAGCCAGTGGCAGAAAATGTATGGTTAAGGACTAACCTTATCTTTTGTTCCCCCGACCTTGAAAAAGATCCGAAACGCGTCGGGAAGGGGAACCGATAAGGATCTTAAGCTAAGTGATACACTTTTAATTCCTTTTCGATATATATGCTTTTTAAGCTACTATAAGTTATTGGGATGTAGAATATACAAGGATGTAAAAAGATAAAAAGAAAAAAAGAACAAAATTGTATCTCCACAAAAAATATTTTTCACTCTCCATGTAAAGGGAATGGTGAAGAATTCCAACACCACTGACTTATTCTGAGTACAGTGGAATCTGAATTCCCATTGGAGTGTGTAAGGTTTCCTGAGCACTACTGTTTGAGGTGCCTCTTGCTCTGACATTACTGTGAAATTTAACCCTAAATGTGCATTTTTCTCTGTCCTAGACATGACTAATGATTTTCGGAATTTGCCCCTTGCCTCTGAATGCCAGGACATGACAGTGCAGACAAAAGACAAATCTGGCCTGCGCCTGACTTCTGCACCGCAGTGCCCATTCCTCCGAGTGCAGTGGGACCCAGGTGGCAGACATGTGGTCCAGGTCGGCCTGAATGGAACATGGACAAAGTTTGCTCTAAGTGACCTTGAGGATGCTGATAATTTGAAATGTTTTTTTTCTTTTTCTTAGCAGCAGTTCAGATATAGCCATCCCAGACCAATTTTAGCACAAAGATATTTCTAATGTTTTCCAAGGTTCCTCTTTATCACTGCAGAGATAGAGACGTTCCAAAGAAGATATTAGCTTTGTGCCTTTTCGGAATTTGAGATGGTTATGCTATGCATTATTTGTACTACTCAGGTGTTCATCTTTGCTGGGGTTTTTTTTCCATAACAATGTGGTTATTTGCAGAGTTAAATTCAGCCCTGAACACTTGACAGATTGACGCCTCAAAATTTGTGTTTTATGTTGTCTGTGCCATGTGGTCTGTTTTATGTCTATTTGTTTTAGTTTAGGGCAGTGTTTTTCAACCTTTTTTGGGCAAAGGCACACTTGTTTCATGAAAAAAATCACGAGGCACACCACCATTAGAAAATGTTAAAAAATTTAACTCTCTGCCTATATTGACTATATATAAAGTAATTCTCTTGAATAGGAATCAAATAAACACAAAGAAAGTATTTTATAATTACTTTATTACAAAATAAAAATTATAAAATACTTTATTCAGTGCGAAACCTGGGCCTGTTTGGCTGAACACAAAGCTGATATTCTGGCTGGAATCGAAGAAAGACACACACGTAGCTCTTCGTCAACAGCTCTCAGTCTCTCTCTGTATTTGGTTTTTATAGCATACAAAAATAGACAAATATACCCTCCATCCTTTTTATTAAACCACAATAGCAGTTTTCAGCGCAGGGAGCTGCGCTGAATGTCCAGCGCTGCTCTTGACGCTCATAGGCTCCCTGCGCTAAAAACCACTATTGCGGTTTAGTAAAAGGTGACCATATTGTAAAATATAGACAGCAGATATAAATTCAGAACTGTGCATAGTAAGTGAAGGGAAGTTTTCATCTCTGGGAATTTACCCAGTTAACTATTAAGTTATTTGGGCAAATTCCTTTGAAAACTGTGGTAATACTGCCTCCACTTTGCTAAATTTAAAATAAAATCATTTTTCCTACCTTGTCTGGTGATTTCTGGTTGCACTTTCTTCTTCTGACTGTGCATCCAATCTTTCTTCCCTTCTATCAGCCTGTATGCTTTCTCTCCTCCACACCTCATTCCTTCCCCCAACTTTTTCTTCCTCTCTCCCTGACCTTTCTTTCTTTTTTTCTGTTTCTCTTCTTTCCTTCTGTTTCCCTGCCTGCCCCCTTTCTTTCTTTCTCCCTGCGGTTCCCCAAGCCACTGCCACTGCCATCGGGGAACAGGACCCACCAATGGATAACAGGCCCCAAAGCCGACGCCGACGCATGCTCTCCCTGACGTCAATTCTGCAATCGGAGAGGAAGTTCCGCCCAGCCAGGCAGCGATTGGTTGGCCCGAACTTCCTCTCCGACTAAAGAATTGACGTCGGGGAGAATTAGACTTATCTGCTCGATAGATTAGATCGCCAAGACAAAGTGAGTCCTGGGTGATAGACTCACTTTGCCTTGGCGAGCTACTGGCGCCCCTGCCTCGGGCCCCCTGTCAGCTCCGGGCCCGGCGGCCCTGCGGCACACCAGGCAGCATCTCGCGGCACACTAGTGTGCCGCGGAACAGCGGTTGAAAAACACTGGTTTAGGGAGTATCCCAGGATACATAACATTGGCATTTCTAGAGCTCTTTTCCCCATTTTTTTTTTAACTAGCCAATTGCGCAATGTTCTTTTTTCCCTATAATTTGCATATGCTAAATGTAGCTTAGTTAGGGGTTATATTTTTTTAAGAAAAGGTTTTATTCTATATCTATACCGTGTTTATTCTATGATCCTCATTAGATTCAGTACACATTTCTGACATAATTTTTTTTATATATACATTCAGTACAGAATTATGGTTTCTCTGAATTGCCATAATAGTTATATGCAGCACACAAAAACATATCTTTTTGGAATGTCTGATTAAGAACCTTAAGTACCTGAATATTGCCTCTCTTTTGCCATAACTATGCCAAGTAAATGCATTATTATTGTTACATGTTGCCACATTCAGTACAGGCAACTGGTCTCTCTTTCTCTCTCTACACATTCAGTACTGGCAACATGGTTTCTCCTCCATTTTCTATCTCTTATTTGGATCACACTGGAGTACAGCTGTTGAATGATATCGGGACTCTTTTCAAATCCCTCCCTGTATGCACAGACATCATTCCATCTCAAGGGTGAATACCACTAATTTCCAGTGACTGACATCCTGTGCAAACATCAGATCCTGTGCAAACATCATTTCATCCCAAGTGTGCATCTCACCAGTTTAAAGAGACTGCCGGTTCCTGCTGGACTAATTCATCTTCCTGCACCCTGACTGCAAAGACTTTGCCACACATGCTGTTTCCTGTTCCTTTGATCCCCGGATTCATGACAGCCACCTTCCTAAGAACGCTTTGCTGTACAATTCCACCTATTTAACCTATTCTATGGATATTCCAGACTTTATTTCATATGCTGTGCATCCACTACCTCTTGATATGGGGAATGAGACATTCAAAAGCTGCTGAACTTTACTGAACTCCATACTTTCATTGAACAACTTAAGAAAACCTCCAAAGAAGTGAATCATACTATCACTTTTTTAAATGGACAGATTGCACAAAATTTGCTACGAGACGCTCATGTCTCAGTTTGGGAACTTTTCTTTGGGTATTCGCCCACTGCAAACCATGTATTTAATGTTTTCATTCACCCTATCATTATCTTAATTATTGTACAAATGTTGCTATGTATTATTATGATTTTCCTTTGCTGTAAAGTGAAACACATGTACTTTTCTTTATCTCACAAGCTTCCTTCTAACTTTTAAGGCAGTATTTCCAGTATCTTCTCTGACACTTTCTAATTTGGTTTTAATTTGGTTTTAATTTGGCATGGCCTATTGCATTACCATTACCAGGGTCAGACATAATATTTTCCCATATCCCATACTTAGATACTCTCTCTTATGACATCTTGGTACCTTTATACCTGAACCTCTTGAAAAAGCTTCCTGCATCCCTTATGCACCGTTCATTCACTCAACAACGGGTAAGATATAAGCATACTGGGATCCCCTCCCAGATGATGGCCTATACAACCTAAGACAGAGGTTTGAACTCATAATGGGAACTGTTTATCTTCATAGCTTGGAGATTCTGCAGCAAAGGGGACATACGACTATAATATTGGAGGTAAAAGAAGCATCTGCTAATTGCAGGCTGTTTAAAGAAGGGTACCACAAGCTTGCCTTCATTTCAAAGAAAAAAAATAAAATAAATAAAAAAAAAAGTATGGGAGATGTCAGCCTAGAGGCCTATGGGAAATTATATCAATCTGACTCTGGCATGGGAAGGCAGATAGACCCTTAGTGCAGGGAAACTGTTAAGTATCCCTGATATGTTTTAAGTTTCCCTGATTGAATCATGACTAGCTACAAGGTGTTAATGTCTGATTAAGAGGGTGCTTAGGACAATGGTGCACAGATCAAGCCAGAGACTTAATCCCATCACCATGCTTACAGGTATCTTACCCTCCTTAGCAATTAAATTAACCATTGTTTCAAACAGTTTACAAATTCTAAACAGAAAGATACTGGGGCATACAGGTTTCTATATTGAGTCAAGGTATAAAAGCCTGCTCTCTGCAACACACATATCTCTCTCTTTTTCTATCAAGCTATCAGGAGAGGGGTCTTGGCCCTATCTCTCTCTTTCTATCTAGCTATCTCTTGGCTCTTTGCTTGGCACTCTGGTTCTGTCTTGGCTCTCCCTCTCTCTGTCTATCCTTCCCTTTATCTATGGAACACGAAGCTTAGACCATCCCCCTTTTCTCTCTCTCTGGCTCTTCCTAGAACTGCAAGCTTCTATGTCCCTCTTTGCCTCTGTAAGGCAGGGAAACTACTATGCTCTCTATTTAATTGTAATGCTTAATTGTAATGATTATAAATATTGCTTTTCTGTAAGACTATTTCTATAATATATTCTTTATGCAAACACCTCTAGCTATGCCTTCTTTATTCTACTTTCTGGTGAGTCATCTGTGAGGGAACTGAACCTGGGACCTGGCGTCTGTCAGTGCGCATTTCACTTAACCCCTACCACCATACATTGGTGGGGGCTACTAAACGAAACTGACAGCTTTTATCATGAGCAAATCAGAAAACCATAGTAATTACAATAGATCATATTCCACATTGCAAGTCTAATTATCAGTCAAAAATTCATACAATACTTTTAGCCAGAGTCCCAAGAACAACATTAGATCTATAATGCATTAAAGTCCTCAAATACTGATTACTAACCACATTACTGCAATTAGAAGATTTTTAGAGAACTGTGTTCATTAGTTGCTAGCCAAATTAAAGATGGACACTGATGGGTCGGATGGTCTACATCCGAGGGAAGTTCTGGTGGCTGACCTTCTCAATGCTTCTCTAGAGTCAGGAGTGATCGTTAAAAATTGAAGGGCGGATGTGGCCCTTCTCCAAAAAAGTGAAAGTAAGGAAGAGGTTGGGATTTGACCTCTGTGATAAGTAAATATAAAGGTTTCTAAAACCCGATCTATACACTATGTGATGCAAGGTTCCACACTAGGAGTCACTGTCCAGAAAAAGGATCTGTCATCATTGATGATATGTTGAAACCCTCTGCTCAGTGTGCAGCGGTGGCGAAAGAAGCTAATAGAACACTAGGAATTATTAAGAAAGGAATGGAAAACAAAAATGAGAATGATATAATGCCTTTGTATTGCTCCATGGTGCAACCACACCTCAAGTACTGTGTGCAATTCTGGTCACTGCCTCTCAAAAAAGATATAGCAGAATTAGGAAAGGTACAGAGAAGGGTGATAAAAAAATGATAAACGGAATGGAATGACTTCCCTATGAGGAAAGGCTAAAGTGGCTACAACTCTTCAGATTGGAGAAGAGACAGCTCAGGGGAAACATGATAGAGATCAATAAAATACTGAGTAGAGTAGAACAGGTAGACATGAATCACTTATTTACTCTTTCCAAAAATACTAGGACCACAGGGCATGCAATGCTATTAAGTAGTCAATCTAAAACAAACTGGAGAATATATTTCTTCACTTGTGTAATTAAACTCTGGAATTCATTGCCAGAGAATGTGGTGAAAACAGTTAGTTAAGTGAGGTTTAAAAAGATTTGAATAATTTCCTAAAAGACTACTACTACTACTACTACTATTAGTAATTATTTCTATAGCGCTACCAGTTGTATGCAGTACTGTACAGAGTCACAAAGAACACAATCCCTGTTAGAACAAGCTTACAATCTAAACAGACAAACAGGATGTCATGGATACAGTTAAGGGGAACGAACTTTGAAGGAACTTTGATCTGTTTCAATATGAGTATATAGGGAGAGGACTGGCCATTAGGAAAAAGGTAATTATAAGTGTCACTTCATTTAGAGTACTGTGCACAATTCTAGACACCGCACCTTCATAAAAATATAAAAAGGATGGCAGCTACTAAAATGGGCAATAGTCTTTGACAAAGAAAATAAGGACAAAGTTAAAGATCTCAATATCCATACTTTGGAAGAAAGGCAGAAGAGAGGAGATATGATAAGGACATTTAACTACCGTCTATACTCGAATATAAACCGGGATTTTTGTGCCAAAAAAACTGGCCCAAAAATGGGGGTCCAGGTTTATATTCAAGCCAATACACCCCCTTCCAAAATTATTGCAAGCTCCCGCCAACGCCAGGAGCCATTAAGGAAGCCACTCAGCACTGAGCAGCAGCAGCGGCAAATCGCATGCCTGCTCGTGCTTCTCAGCAGACGAAGACACTCACGGCAGCCAGTTAACAGCGGGGCAAGAACTTGGAAAGTTCGCTCCTGCCCACTGCACCGGCGATCCGCAGTAGAGGTATGAGGCTAGTACAGGGAGGGCGGCAGGGTGCAGAGCCTTGGAGGGAGGGTGCAGAGTCTGACAGGGGAGGGAGGGAAGGAAGGAAAGGGGCTGGGTGCAATGCCTGACAGGGGAGGGAGGGAAGGGTGCTTGGATGCAGTGCCTGGCAGAAAGGGAGCTGGGTGCAGAGCCTGACAGGGCAGGGCACTTGAATATTAAGCCACCCGACTTATATTCAAGTCAACCATTTTTCCTCCTTTTGGGGGGAAAATAGGGGGTCTTGACTTATATTCGAGTATATACGGTATCTCCATGGCATAAATGTACAGATGAGTCTCCTTCAATTGAAAGGAAACTCTGGAATAGGTGGGCTTAAGATGAAAGTGAAAGGGGGTAGATTCAAGAGTAATCTGAGGAAATAAATGACCTTCTGGTGGAGGTTGAATAGATGAAAACTGTATTGAATTCAAGTAAGCTTGGGATAAGTACACAGGAGATTAGGATAAGTACAAAGGAAAAGAAGGGATAATAGATGACATGGACGGAGATACTAGATGGGCCTTATGGTCTTTATATGCCTTATTTTTCTATGTTTCTATGACTTGACAGAAGGTGGTACTATTTAGATTAAAATTTATCTACTTGCTGTTAACAAGGAAAAACACTCTCTAATGTCAAAGAGAAAAAGGTTTTTTTAATGACAGAAATTGCTACTGCAGAACTAACTACAAGCAACTTACCACTTGTATTGTATTAGTATAGAAGGTAAACAAATACTATACATTATGCAGATAAAACAAAGTTCACTTACTTAGATACTGGAGGGCTGAGTACAGAGCGCAGAGATTTGATAGCACCTGTTAAACAAAAGCTTTGATAAATAATTATACTTCTCAATAGAGCAATGTAACATTTCATGTTTCAGAAATGAAGAGAATAAGCCTGTCCTGTGCCATTGTGAATTCTCTGTAGAGGTGTAGTACCGTATATACTCGAAAATAAACCCAGGTAACCTTCCCCCCACAAAAAAAGAGGGGGGGGGGAGTTTGACTCGAGTATAAACTGAGGTTAGAAACTTGGGTTATCACTATAAGCCAATCTACAAAGACTAGACATTTTTGCCATAAGTTTTAATACATTATTTAACTTTATAATGTCTCCTTTTAACCTCCTTGCTTCCCTGCCATAAACCTTAAAAACAGAGAAAATTTTTTGAATATAACACCACACAAAAGACTGACATAAAAACTTAATTCAGAAAAGACAACTTTCTTCGTTGCTTCACCACATCCGCTTGACACCAAATCACCACTATGTATCAATAATCTTAATTACCCTGTCCAACCTACCATAAAGATACTAGGTGTAACTTTGGATCAGTGCCTAACCATGAGAGACCAGATGGACTCCTTGATCAGAAAGGGATTTTTCACTCTCTGGAAACTCAGATCCATTAAAGCTTATTTCAATACAGCGGCATTCAGAACCCTAGTCCAATCCCTCGTACTGAGTCTACTTGACTACTGTAACAGCGCCTATTTAGCAATTTCCAAAAAGAACATGCAGCGTTTACAATTGATGCAAAATGCAGCGGTCAAACTGATCTTTGGGCTGAGGAAGTTTGACCACGTGACACCCTACTACCGGCAGCTGCATTGGCTGCCAATGGAGGCGTGCGTAAAGCTTAAATTTGCCTGCTTCTGCTTCAAAGCACTACACGGACTTGCCCCTAAATATATAACTGACCTTTTCGTCTTCTCAGCCAACAGACACAAGAGAAGCTCACATTCCAACTTCGTTTCCCCCCCAGTGAGAGGTTGTAAACTGAAAAAACACCATGAACATCTTCTCTTGCACCAAGCAGCATCATGGGGTAAAGACCTAGAACAATTGCTTTCGCCCACTACTTATGAGGAATTTAGGAAACGTCTGAAAACACACCTGTTCCTAAAGTATCTAGACAACTGATCCTCTCTTCTCTCTCCCCTCTATAGCGATTAACTTGTTCTATTGATCACTCTCTCCTCAAAAATGGATTTCCTGTCCTATTTACCCTCTTTCTTCCTCCCCTCTTAAAGTCAATCAATTTGTACCTTTGCTTAATCTTTGTAAACCGCATAGAACTTCACGGTATTGCGGTATATAAGCTGTTATTATTATTATTATTATTATAAAAATGGATTAAAGTCACAAATCAAAGATAAAATCAAGCAAAATGGCACTTAATGTATAGTATAGCTGAAACAAAAATTTAAAATAATATTATAGTATATAATAAATGTAATATAAAAATAACCACAATACTAGCAGATAAATACTAAAATGAAACGCATTAACAAAGACAATAATTATTCTGCATAGTCCAATACTTTAATCCCAGATTCCAACCCTCTAAACCAGGGGTGTCCAACCTTTTGGCTTCCCTGGGCCGCATTAGCTGAAAAAAATGTTTCTGGGGCAGCACAAATGCGCAAATCCTGCAGCAAGACTGAGGAGGGAGCTGGCAAGACAGTAAACACCCAGGGGCAGCAGAGGAAAACACTGCATCGCCCTCGTCTGGGGCCGCACAAAATACTTCACTGGGCTGCATGCGGCCCTTGGGCCGCAGGTTGGACACCCCTTTTTCCCCTCTATGTTTGCTAATAATATAAATCAAAATACCCCCTGTTTGAAGATTACATCCCCCTCTTAACCAGCACTTCAGTTCCCAACCACACCCAACTGGCACTTCAGTCCTACCACCTCCCTACCTGCTAATCTACACTTGTTTTCACCCCTGCTCGATGAACACTTCAGTGCTACCACCTCCCCATCTGTCCCTCCTCCTCCCAAGGCTTACAGCATTGTTCTTAGCGGCACAGTTCTTTTTCTTGTCTGAAGTGGAGGCCAATGCTGTGTGTTGGGCCGGAGTGGGGCCATGCGCATCTGTGCATGCTCAAGGCCTCTGCTGGCTCTTTTCCTTTCTGAGATTCTCGGAGAGGGTGGGAACCAACAGGCCTTGATCATGCGCAAATGTGCAAGGCCTCACTCCGGCCCAACACACAGCATTGGCCTCCGCTTCAGAAAGGAAAAGAACTGTGCTGCTAAGAACAGTGCCAGTCAGCCAGGGGGAGGGGGAAGGGACACAGATGTGCCGGTCATCGGATGGGGAGGTAGTAGCTTTAAAGTGCCCGTCGAGCAGGGGGGGAAAACAAGTGCAGGTTAACGGGTAGGGAGATGGTAGGACTGAAGTGCCAGTCAGGTGTTGTCGGGAACTGAAGTGCTGGTTAGTGGTAAGGAGGTGGTAGCACCCTCCCTCCTTCCTTTACTTCTTCCCTGGTGGTCCAGCATGTATGTGCTGAAATCTTCCTTTGTAAAAGTAGCAGCCAGCGATGCACCTGGGCCGGCACGCAGGAGCGAGCTTTTCGTACTCTCAGCTGGCCCTGTACCGCTCCTTGATAGGCTGCAGCGAGTTCTCGTGGCTCTCACGGTAGCCTATTAAGGAGCAGTTCAGGGCCGGCTGGGAGCATGAAAAGCTCGCTCCTGCGTGCCGGTCTGGGTGCGCCGCTGGCTGCTACTTTTACAAAAGGAAGATTTCAGCGCATACACGTTGGACCACCAAGGAAAACGTACACGAGGGAGGGTGGTAATTATTAGTGTCAGCCAGGGCAGGAGAAGGAAGGGATCTCTCCTGTCCCGGCCTACCACTAGGGCAGAGGCTGGGTTAAGTTAAGGGCAGAGGCTGGGTTAGAGGGCAGAGGGGAATATGGGACAATCAAGCCATTGTGACATCACTGATGAGGTTGGCTCTTTTTAGGGGGAAGAGGGTACAGGGAATGAAGGTGAGACAGTGTTCAGAGCCTGGCAGGGAGGGGGGCTTGGTTCAAAGTCTGGTAGGGAATGGGACTGAGTGCAGGGCAGGGAAGGAAGGGGGCTGAGTGCAGAACCTGGCAGGGCAGGACACTTGAATATTAAGCCGCCTGACTTATATTCGAGTCAACCATTTTTCCTCCTTTTTGGGGGGAAAATGTGGGTCTCTACTTATATTTGAGTATATACGGTAGATTTGTTAGGAACTGGGCAACCTCCTGAGAAAGGGGGAGCCTATTCCAAAAGAATAGACTCCACCTCAGCTGGGATGGAACTAGGCTGCTGGCACTAACATTTTTTTTCCAATTCTTTAAATAGGAGAGTGAGCAGCTTTTAAATAAGATGGGGAGGAAAGCCAACAGTCATCCAGGAAAAGATGGTTCGGTGTGGAGCATCCTTGAAGGATATTATTGGAACAGGATTATTTAGGGAGTCCCAAAGAGAGGTTTCAATAATGGTGAAAGAAAGCCAGGAGTGTTAAAGAGGAAGGCAGAGTAAAGGACACAAATTATCCCTGTCATCTTCTCAGCAGCCTATAGATACAGGGAAAAACACAATCTGTGTCTATATACAAATGCTTTACATCAATTCTGTCGATCCCTATAAGTCTAGAATTATCATTATTTTTCTTGGCAATAATTTCAGATTTATATATAGTGTAATCATAGTTTTCCAGGCAACCTTTGATTCCAGTGTGTTGGTGTTCTTCCTTTTCTAATCTGCATTTTTAAGCTGCAAGAGATCTTTGTCAAATCACTTATTTGGTTTCCTATTTCCTTATCTTTCCTTAATAATGGAACCATCTTATCTAACAAAATAGTACTGACTGAATTCCAGTTCTCAATCAGATTCTGAGCTGCATTAAAATCATCTAATATCAGACTTCCAATCCTACTCAGTGAAGGTTCAATTTTAGGTCTGTTTTCTTTGATTATATTGGGCTGTGACAATTTCCTCAAGAAATCCCTCCAATTAATTTCAAATTATAACAAATATTGATCAAACCAAGGGACATGCTGTCAATTATTAAACTGAAATGTTATTCAACGCATGATTGGAAAATGTTAACAGGTTCAAAGTGTGGCCTTTCATGTGTTTCTTGTTCACTATAACAAACTAAATTCACATTACTTAAAAAATTCAATAACTCATCACTTTACAATCCAAGTTAAAATTTCCCAGCAACAAAACATGGGGCTATATTATATCATCCACGCAGATATGAAAATAAACACTGTGTTTTCAACTGACCTAGTTTTTAACTACTTCAACATACATGGGGGACATTTAAGATGGACTGAGTCAAAAGCTGAAGTAATATCCAAAAAAAAAAGAAAACAAAAAGCAACCCTTACTTCTTTGGAAAGCTATCACCAAGTTGGACGCAACTGTTTTGAATCTCATGCGTAAGGTTGAACTTTTATCACAATATTTGGAAAAGTCAGAACAGAGTCTACAGAGCAAATGCTTGAGGCACCCAGAACTGCACGGACATCGCTGTGATGACATCACGCATATGTGTGACATCATCACGTCAACGTCCGCGCATTTGCAGAGGCCCTCCAGATGGGCCCTGAGATGCCAGTAGGGGGTGCCAGCAGGGAAGAGGGCCGGAGAGAAAGAGAGGCACTGGCGCCAGCTGATTGCCTACAACAGTGTTTCTCAACTACTTCAAGCAAAGTACCCCCTAAGTCTTAACAAATATCAACTGAGTACCCCAACCACAGACCTCCCTAGGCTCACCCAAGCTCTGCCCCAGATCTCATCCGCTTTACTAATTGTAATGCAATTTTTTCCATTTATTTTTCAAATACACACAATATACACAGCAGATATAAATTTTCAAAAATGACACATTTCAATCACTATATTGAAAATAAAATCATTTTACCTACCTGCGATCCTCTTCAGGCTGCTGTAATTAGCTTTAAAGGTGAGACTGGGAGGCCGGGAGGGAAGCGGGAGGACGCTAGAGAGAAAGGGGAAACATGCAGGCCTTCGGTGAACTGGGCAGCGTTGGCGCTGTACCGCATAGGCAGGCGCCTCTTCCTCCTCAGTGTGCTGCGGCACACTTGGAATCTCAGGAGGCACACAGTTTGAGATACACTGCATTAAAGGTACTGTAGCTACTGCAGTGAAAGATAATATTGTCATCCACCATAGGTTGGGGCAAATTTAAAACTTTAACAAGAGAGTGAATTTCAGAATTTTGAATTTTCCTACAGATACTAGAGTGGCTCCTTTGGATTCTTAACAGAAATATTTAATTGAAATACTAAAATAGTCTCAGAACTAATTCCTCCACTTAATAAAATTTATTATTTGTCTTCTAAATTGCCTGAAACCACTCCTGAAAAACAAAATCAGGATTTGGGACTTGGAGAGGATCAAATGAGAGTTCTAAATGAAGGAAAAAAATATAGCTATTAAAGATTTATCTGCAATTCTGGAAGATTCATTATCAAATGTTTCAACAGCAGCTACTCTGTTAGCTTTATCTGTATTCGAGCAGGATATGAATGTTGTTTTGAGATTGTATTATAAGAGCTCACAAAAGTTATTTTGTGGCCAAAGACTCTGGATGTTTTCTGATATTACAAGATCTGCTTAAGAGAAGAAGTATTTGAGTGATGAGACTAGGGGCTCCTTTTACAAAGGTGCGCTAGGGCCTTAACACGCACAATAGCAGGAGACTGCACTGGACCACCGCCAGTTTAAAAAAGTACGGGAGGGTGAGGACAGGCTGCTTCAGGTTGAGGGTGGGCTGCTTCGGGCTTCCCAGCATCAGACCACCAGACACACCCCTCTGTAGAGAAGGAAAAACCAAGAAAAAAAATTCTGAACCAAATTTTTTTTCCTTGGTTTTTCCTCCTCTACAGGGGGTGCGTCTTATGGTCAGGTGTGTCTTATCGATTGAAAAATATAAATGTATCATACTCATTCATTTATACTTTTCAATCGATAAGACGCACCTGATCATAAGACGCACCCCCTGTAGAGGAGGAAAAACCAAGGAAAAAAAATTTGGTTCAGAATTTTTTTTCTTGGTTTTTCCTCCTCTACAGAGGGGTGTGTCTGGTGGTCTGGATTTTTTATGCTTTCAGACAGACTTCCTGGGTCACCAGGCCGCACAGTGGTATAAATTATTATCTGGCTATTTAAATAAGAAACCAAAAACTGGACTTAGAAATATTTGGAGCATTGAGTATTGGGGTTCAAGAAGGGATTGGGCAACTTTCTGAAGAAAAGGGGATAGAAGAGTATGGATAGAGGACTACTACACAGGTCCTGGTCCTGATGGGCCTCCGCGTGTGCGGACTGCTGGGCATGATGGACCTCTGGTCTGACCCAGCGGAGGCAATGCTTATGTGCTTATGTAAGCATCAAATTAGTGCGTCTCAATGGCCACGTATTTGGTCCTGGAGGATGAAGTGTACAATGTCTGCATCTATGAGGCAAACATGGTTTTTCCTGTTGCAGAGAGCACTCTGGACTCCTGTTTGTTTACAAAAATTGGATTGCTCTAAGTCTAATAGATGTTGGCATTGTCATCTTGAAGCTGGAACTTTAGATCATTTATTGTTTTATTGTCCATTCATTAAGGCTTTTTGGGAGTCTATTTGGGATCAAATAAATTGTTTGTTGGAGAACCATGTAGCATTGTCATATGACACAATTTTATTTGGCATGTCTATGAGAGGTAAATGTCAAATATCTGCTAATAATAACAAGCTTTTATTGATATTAACAGGAGTTGCCATCCAACAAATAACACATAATTGGAAGGACTGTAGAAGACTGAATTATTGTTTTTGGTGGTCTTCAGTTTGTCATGTGTATAAAATGGAAAGAGTGTTGGCTGTTCAAAAAGGTTATTATAATAAATTTAAGGATGTGCGGGGACCTTTATTAAATTATAGTAATGAATAAGTTACACTTTTCCCAATCTTAATACACATGTGGATTTGGGAGGGAGATTTCTTGTTTTTCCATTAAGAATATATAGATGATTGTCGTAAGATATTATTTTTATGTGGTATATATTAGTTGTATATGAATTTGGGAGGGGGGTGGGGGTTAAATCTTCTTGGTGTATGATATTGAAAATTTTTCAAGTGATGTTGTATTATATTTGGTTGATATTTACTGTACACTTGATGTAAGTTTAAAAATGAATAAAGAAATTATAAAAAAAGAAAAATATAAATGTAAAAAGCCACCATTATAAATCCATTTTTCTTTAAAATCCAGTATTAACCTATCAAACTTAGATGTCATTAAAGTCTCCACACTATGATTTTCCTGGAATGCAAGCTGTTGTGGATCTACAACAATTTATTAGTTCTACAGTGTTACCAGACGCATGCAGTGCTGCACACTGTACACGCAAGAGACGGTCCCTGCTTAGAAGAACTTACAATCTAATTAATAAGTAGAATATGTCAACACAGTTCTTTAGCTGCAAAAATACTCTTATGTTCAATTACTTTGGTAACAATATCATACACTCAGTTAATATGTGGCAAGACCTGGCGTTCACCTGGCCTTGGGACACACCAAGCTAGTCTAGTTTACAAGATAGCCACAATGAATATGCATGAGATAAATCTGAATGCACTGTCCCTCCTGTATGTAAACTGATTTCATGCATATTCATTGTTATCCTGAATATATAAGTTGGTGTGTCCCAAGGATTGGGTTGAGGATTGCTATTTTAGACAGTAGAATGTGAAAGCTATATAAAGGTGTGAAGACTTTTACAAAGCACTGTACTTCTGGGGTAACCACTGTTAGGCATAGGTCTCTTATTTACTAAACACAGGTAGGATTGTGGGGTAGTAGGATCTACCTGAAAAAGAAGACTTGGTAAAGTACATAGTTCTCTCTATTGGTGATAAATTCATACTGTCAGTCACTACCCATTATTTTTAGGATGTAAATGCCTAAGGAAATTGTACCATAGTACTATTAACAATACCTGATGGGGAGCTGTAATCTCTTTTCCTGAAGTCTTGATGGTTTTTTCTTCCCAAATGCACAGACCTCACTCTCCAGCACTGCTTGCACTACGGAGAAAAATAAAGTGTGAAATTCCTTGAATGTTATAATTGTTAGATAGAAAAGAATTACATTAAAAGGAGTCTCTTATAAACCAGATAAAACCAATAAGTGCAATTACAAAGCTAGTGCCAGCATTACATTACTGCGTGCTGGCTGTGTCCAGTCTGCAAGCAAAGGATTATGGGATATTATATTAAACAAACCCTGGGAATGTCTGCAGATAGACTGAATGGCCCCTGCCCATTCAATCTAACAAAAGAGCTTGGAATTCCACTAAATGACTCCTAAAAGCCTAGTACTTGAGATTAACAAAGAACCTTTTACATAGTACTGGGGAGTATCCTGCAAAACCCTGGACTTTCAAAAAGATATGATAAGAATAGATACTTAAGGAATTCAGACACAGAATGGCTCTACTACTACTATTAATTCTATAGCACTAGCAAATGCATGCAGAACTGTACAGAGTCACAAAGAAGAAGACAGTCCCTGCTCGAAAGAGCTTACAATCTAAACAGACAAGACAGACAATTAGGATGTCATGGATACAGTTAAGGGGAACAGTCAATCAGCTGGCTAGGTTGCTGGGCAGAGGAGTAGGGTTATGAATTAAAGGCTTTATCAAAAAGGTGGTTTTTCAGTCTGCTTTTAAACAATTGGAAGGGAAGGGGCTTGGCAGACAAACTTGGGTAATTTATTCCAGGCATAGGGGGCAGTTAGATAAAAGGAATGAAGTCTGGAATTGGAAGTGAAGGAGAAGGGTTACCAGAGCCATCGTTTCAAACAGATACCAAATTGTGACAGAAAAAGATATTGGAAGTTACGATTTTTAGAACAAACGCAAACCTATACAACAGGCTTCAAAATCTCTGACCCCTCTCTTCTTTCTTGCTCCTTCCTCTCTGCCTCTTCATACCTATACACCCACCATTCAGAGACGCACTCACACTATTCATTTAGGCAGGGCAAGGGCTCTCTGCTCTTATTCATTCAGGCAGGACATAGACATGCACACACAGAAGCAGCTCTAAATCTAATTTTATCCTATATTTGTAAACGCCTATTCCTATAAACTAAAATAAAACTTAGATTTGTTTATTGGGTCATCAACCAAATAAGGAGCTCGACTCGGTTAACAATGATTTAAAAAGATACCAAAAAGATGAAAAGAAAAAACAAAGTAAGGAAAAATATTAATGCAGATATTATACTTCTTATGCACCTACTAGCTCTTGTCTCATCATCTTACTTCCCATTGCCTCCAAGGCCTGAACCCAGGACCCAAAATTAGATTAGACAATACAAAAACACAAACGATTACAGCTAGCTGAAAAGATCATCTCTTCAACTAAAGATGCTCTTTAGCAAAACTCAAAAAATATTCGAAATCGATTCACCGATTTGAATCGATTCAATTTTTTAAAAAAATCAGCCACCCGATTCAATGGTCGACCCTTCCCCTGTGCCTTCCTAAAACAGGAGCTGCAGTGCTGCCTCTTGCTGGCCATCTGTTGCTGCTCCTGCTTGAGGGGGGAGGGTCAGTCAGAAAGGCCTCCCCCAGCTTGCTCACTCTTGCCTCCCCCAGCTTCCCCGCTCTTATCTTCTTAACGCTAATAGGGCAGTTTGCAGGCTTGCTGGTGTTATAGTGATCCCTGCAGCTGCCCGTGGTCCTCAGCGGCACATTCTTTCTGCTACGTCCTGCCCCTGCTCTGACGTCAGGGGCAGGATCGCGGCAGAGAAAACGTGCCACTGAGGACCACGGGCAGCTGCAGGGATCGCTATAACACAAGCGAGCCTGCAAACTGCCCTATTAGTATTAAGGAGGTAAGAGCGGAGAAGGTGCAGGCTGAGGGGGGAGCAGGCGTTCGTTTGAGAGGGGAGCAGGCCTTCGCGGCAGGGAGGAGAAAATGTGCCTTCGCAGCGGGGGGGGGGGGGGGGAGCAGGCGTTCGTTTGGGGGGAGGGATCAGGCCTTCGCGCGGGGAGGAAGAGAGAAAGTGCCTTCGTGGGGGAATAGGTCTTTGTGGCGGGGAGCAGACCTTCAGGGCAGGGAGGCAGGTCTGTGCAGAGGGAGGAGGAGGAAGAGTTCCTTTGGCGGTGGGGAGGCAGGCCTGTGCAGAGGGAGGAGGAGGAAGGAGTAAGAGGGGAGGGGAGATGCCAGACCTGGGGTAAAGTGAAGGGAAGAGAGAGACCAAAAAGAGGGGGAGGAAAGCAGAGGAGAGGTGCTGGACTAATGGAGAGAAGGAGAGAGAAATGCAAGACAACAAGGGGAAGGGTACAAGAGGGACAGATACTGCTCCAAAGTAGATGGGCAAGGTGCAGGATGTCAGGAGCAATAGTAGGAGAAAGCCTGTACCTGGGGAAGGGGATACAGGAGGTAAGGAATAGAGAAAGAAGAACTGGATATGGGGAGAGATAATATGCTGGGCATGGAGGGAGCATAGGAACAGGACACAGAAGAGAGATGCTGGATGAAAGGGTAGATGAGAAAAGGGGAGATGGTGGATCTGTGGATGGTGGGGTCCATCGCTGCAGCTGCGGGGGATGGAAATGAAAAAAAGGAAAGATGCCAGACCTCCGGGGGAGGAAAGGGAAACAGAAGGGGAGGACAGAGATGGAAGATGGATTGTTAGCATGGAGAAAGAAGAAAGAAGGAGAGCCTGATCAAAAGGCAACCAGACCAACATGGGACCAATAAGATTTGAAAAATGACCAGACAACAAAAGGTAGGAAAAATAATTTTATCTTCTGTTTTGTTATTACAGTATGTCAGATTTGAAATGTGTATCCTTCCAGAGCTGGTGTTGGACCGCAAACGTGAGCTAGGATTTAATAGAGAGAGGAAAGCAATGTTACTTACCGTAACAGTTGTTATCCAGGGACAGCAGGCAGCTATTCTCACTAGTGGGTGATGTCATCCGACAGAGCCCCGATGCGGATGTCTCACAAGCATACTTGCTTGAAGAAACTTCAGAAGTTTCGAGATGCCCGCACCGCGCATGCGCGAGTGCCTTCCCGCCTGATGCACTGGGCGTGTCTCCTCAGTTCAGGTAGCTAGCAGAGAAGCCAACCCAGGGGAGGTGGGTGGGACGTGAGAATAGCTGCCTGCTGTCCCTGGATAACAACTGTTACGGTAAGTAACATTACTTTATCCCAGGACAAGCAGGCAGGTATTCTCACTAGTGGGTGACCTCCAAGCTAACCTCAATGGGATGGAGGGAGAGTTGGAAACTTAGGAGAATAAATTTTGCAATACTGTTTGGCCAAACTGTCCATCCCGTCTAGAGAAAGTATCCAGACAATAGTGAGAGGTGAAGGTATGAACTGAGGACCAAGTGGCAACCTTACAAATCTCCTCAATCGGTGTCAATCTAAGGAAGGCTACAGAGGCCGCCATTGCTCTGACCTTATGGGCTGTGACTTTACAGGGAAGGGGTAATCCAGCCTGGGCATAGCAGAAAGAGATGCAAGCCGCCATCCAGTTGGAGATGGTACACTTCGAGACAGGGCGTCCCAACTTGTTTGGATCAAAGGAGACAAAAAGTTGAGGAGCAGTTCTGTGTGGTTTGGAGCGATCCAGGTAGAAAGCCAAAGCACGTTTACAGTCCAGAGTGTGAAGAGCTGATTCTCCAGGATGAGAATGAGGCTTTGGAAAAAACACAGGAAGAACTATGGATTGGTTGAGATGAAATTCAGAGACCACTTTAGGCAGGAATTTCGGATGAGTGTGAAGGACCCCCTGTTCATGATGGAATACTGTGAAAGGTGGATCCGCCACTAAGGCCTGAAGCTCACTGACTCTGCGGGCAGAAGTGAGGGCAACAAGAAAAACCACTTTCCAAGTGAGAAACTTCAGCGGAGCCTTGTTGAGAGGCTCAAAAGGAGGTTTCATAAGTTGAGAAAGGACAACATTGAGGTCCCAAACCACTGGAGGAGGTTTGAGAGGAGGATTGACATGGAAAAGTCCTTTCATAAATCTGGAAACCACAGGATGAGCAGAGAGAGGTTTCCCTTGTAGAGGCTGATGGAAAGCCGCAATTGCACTCAGATGGACTCATATCGATGTAGACTTGAGGCCAGAATAAGAAAACTGCAGAAGATAGTCCAACACTGAAGATAGGGAGGCTCGTTGAGGCTCCTTACGATTAGAAACACACCAGGCAGAAAATCTAGTCCATTTTTGGGAGTAGCATTGTCTAGTAGCAGGTTTTCTGGAAGCCTCCAACACATCCCTCACTGCTTTGGAAAACTGGAGGGGAGTTACGTTGAGAGGAACCAAGCTGTCAGATGGAGAGACTGCAGGTTGGGATGGAATAGAGATCCTTGTTGTTGAGTAAGCAGTGAAGGAAACACTGGAAGGAGGAATGGCTCCCTGCTGCTGAGTTGAAGTAGAAGGGAGTACCAAGGCTGTCTGGGCCACCGAGGAGCTATCAGAATCATGGTGGTATGGTCGGATTTCAGCTTGACCAGAGACTTTTGAATGAGAGGAAATGCATACAGAAAGAGATAGTCTAGGAGTCTAGGAGAAAGGCATCTGCCTCGAGGCGATGAGGAGTGTAGATCCTGGAGCAGAATTGAGGCAGTATGAAGTTGTGGGGAGCCGCAAAGAGGTCTATCTGAGGCATCCCCCACTGAGAGAAGATCTGATGAAGGGGCTTGGAATGGAGAGTCCATTCGTGAGGCTGGAGAAGACGACTTAAGTTGTCCGCCAAGGCATTGTCCGCCCCCTGAATGTAGACAGCTTTGAGGAAGGTGTTGTGGCGAATCGCTCAATCCCAGACTGAGAGCTTCCTGGCAGAGGGAGGCCGATCCCGTGCCCCCTTGCTTGTTGACATAATACATGGCGACCTGGTTGTCTGTGCGAATGAGGACCACCAGGTCGTGAAGTAGATGTTGAAAAGCTTGAAGGGCATTGAAAATCGCCCTGAGTTCCAGAAGATTGATATGGCACAGCCGGTCCGCACTGGTCCAGAAGCCTTGGGTGCGAAGACCATCCAGATGAGCTCCCCATGCATAGGTCGAGGAATCGGTCGTGAGAACCTCCTGGTGGGGAGGAATGTGAAACAGCAAACCTCTGGATAGATTTGAAGAGATCATCCACCAACGTAGAGACTGCTGAAGAGCAGGAGTGACTAGGATGTGACGAGTCAAGGGATCTGACACCTGTGTCCACTGAGAAGCCAGGGTCCACTGAGGTATTCCGAGGTGAAGTCTGGCAAAAGGAGTCACATGAACCGTGGAGGCCATGTGGCCCAGGAGAACCATCATGTGTCTCGCTGAGATGGACGGGCGAGACGACACTGACTGACAGAGATGAAGTAGAGCATCCAGGTGCTGTGGTGGAAGGAATGCCCTGAGCTGGACAGTATCCAGAACCGCCCCGATGAATGGAAGAGACTGGGTCGGATGCAGATGAGATTTGGGAAAGTTGATTTCGAACCCCAGGCTCTGCAGAAACCAAATAGTCCTTTGGGTCGCCAAGATGACCTCTGAAGCCGAGGCAGCTTTGATGAGCCAGTCGTCGAGGTAGGGAAACACCTGAAGACCATGGTTCTTGAGTGCAGCGGCCACCACCACCAGACACTTCGTGAAGACTCTGGGAGACGAGGACAGGCCGAAGGGAAGCACTCGATACTGCAGATGCAGATGTCCCACCCGAAATCTGAGGAATTTGCGAGAGGCCGGATGAATGGGAATGTGAGTGTAGGCCTCTTTTAGATCCAGAGAGCATAACCAGTCGTTCTGCTCGAGGAGGGGGTAGAGAGAAGCTAGGGTCAGCATGCGAAATCTCTCCTTGACCAGGAACTTGTTGAGCACCCTGAGGTCCAGAATAGGACGCAGGTCTCCCATCTTCTTCGGAACAAGGAAGTACCGGGAGTAAAACCCTCGGTTGTGTTGGTCCACAGGGACCGGCTCGACGGCCCGAAGCCGGAGCAAAGCCTGAGCTGACTGAGGAAGAAGGGCGGTCTGCGTCAAGTTGGAATGATACTCTCTTGGAGGATGATCCGGGGGGACCCGATGGAATTGAAGAGAGTATCCCTCCCTGATGATGGTAAGGACCCAAAGGTCGGTGGTAATAGCCATCCATCGATGGTAAAAATGATGGAGGCGACCCTCAATTGGAAAAACAGGGGATAGCAGAACGGTGTTGGTTATGCTCCCTACAAGAGAGTCAAAAAGGCTGAGGAGCCTTGGAGACAGCAGAAGGCTGGGGTTTTTGTTGAGACTTCTGCGGTGGCTGTCTCTTCGCAGGTTGCCTCGCAGCAGGAGCCTGCCTGGGAGTGTAACGCCATTGGTATATCAAGGGCGGTCGAGAAGGTCGAGACTGAGCAGGCTTAGGCTTCGGACGAAGGATGGACTGGAAGGACTTTTCATGGTCCGAGAGCTTCATCGTCACGGTCTCAAAAGACTCATCAAACAAATCCGCCCTTGCACACTGGACGTTGGCAAGTCTGTCCTGGAGGTTCGGGTCCATGTCAATGGTTCGAAGCCACGCCAAGCGACGCATGGCCACGGAACAGGCGGCCGCCCGTGCCAAAAGCTCAAATGCATCATAGGAGGATTGCATCAACTGGAGACGTAGCTGAGACAGCGAGGCGACGACCTCCTCGAATTCAAACCGAGCTTGAGACTCGATGTAAGGCACAAACTTCCGAAGTACTGGGAGGAAGAACTCCAAGTAAGTTGCAAAATGGAAGGTGTAGTTGAGAACTCGGGAAGCCATCATCAAGTTCTGGTAGATGCGCCTCCCGAACTTATCCATGGTCCTTCCCTCTCTGCCCGGAGGCACCGAGGCATAAACTTGGGACGGATGAGATCTTTTAAGGGAGGATTCGACCAACAGTGACTGATGGGAGAGCTGTGAGCCCTCAAACCCCTTATGATCCGGAAGAATTCCTCCTGACGCCGCCGAGGGCTCCGATCACCCGAAGGCACATCCCAAGAGTCTTCGTAGAAGAAAACACACGATTAAGAAAAATTAAACTCAAAACCGCGGCACTAGAAGGCAAGAACACGGGTTCACTCGACGCAGAGAGTTGAAGCAAACTTCTCAGCTCCGCGGAAAGAAAAGTACTGAGGAGACATGCCCAGTGCATCGGGTGGGAAGGCACTCGCGTATGCGCGGTGTGGGCATCTCGAAACTTCTGAAGTTTCTTCAAGCAAGTATGCTTGTAAGACGTCCGCATCGGGGCTCTGTCGTATGACATCACCCACTAGTGAGAATACCTGCCTGCTTGTCCTGGGATAAAAGTATTTTTTGTTTGTTTATTTTGTTTACACCACAGGACCAGTGTGGGTAGGAGAGGGCAAAGAGGGTGAAGAGGCTATAAAATAAACCCACCAGGATGTTTGGAAAAACCAACAAATTGGGCAGGAAAATTGAATCGAAAAATCGATTCAATAGGCTGAATCGAATCGAAATTTTTTTTCCTGAATCGGGCAGCACTAGTGAATGACCCCTAATGCAGGGGTTCTTCAAAAAATTTTCTATATCCTGCTTCTTCTAGCCTATTACATTCATTCTTTTTTGCTTTAGGATAAAGTAGTAAATTAGTTGTGTTGACAGACATTTATAAACAAAGCCGAGCCAGCTGAAGATTTATTCCTCTAGTTCAACAGCCAGAACTTTGATTTATAAAATGACAATTGTACAGAATATTTTATTTTATACTTTAATAAAATAAGGTCAGTATAAAACTATTCGAGACTTGTGCAGATGGGATCAGATGGTTTGCGAGGACAGGGTGAAAACAGCCCCCCCCAACACATTTATCCCTGGTGTTCCAGTGACCAACTCAATTTTCCCTTTGTCATCTGAGCTCCCCCCCACCCAAAATGGCCCTGGTGGTCTAGTGACCAACCCAATCCCCCCACCACCTCCAAGTCACCCAAAAATGGCCACCAATTCCCCCTCCCAACAGGCCTCCCAACCTGGCCAAAGGGCTGGGACTAGTGCTGCCCGATTCACGATTCGAATCAGTTCACCGATTCACTTCAGGTGAATCGATTCAAAACCAAAAAAAAAAAATTGGCTTCCCGATTCGGCTGACCCTCCCCCCTCGCCTCCTAAAGCAAGAGAGGCAGCGCTGCTCTTGCTGGCCGGCCACTGCCGCACCTGCTATAGAGGGCAAGGGGGGAGCCTCAACCGGTTAGTGCTGCTATCCAGTTTCCCCCCCCTTGGCATCCGGCTTCCCCCCGGCATCTTGCTTCCCCCCCCGGCCTCCCCGCACCGTTTACCTTAACGAAGAAGCCTGCAGCAAGATCGCGATGCCAGCAATCTTTGCACTGCTTCGGAGTTTCCTCCGCCGCAGTCCCACCCCTCCTCTGATGTCAGAGGAGAGGCGGGACCGCGCCGGAGGAAACAACTCCGAAGCAGTGCAAAGATCGCTGGCATCGCGATCTTGCTGCTTCATTAAGGTAAACGGTGCGGGGAGGCCAGGGGGAACATGCAGGCCTTCCTGGGGAGATGAGTCATGGCTAGCGGCAACATGGACAAGCTGACACCGACACCGCTGCTTCTTCAGAGCCAAAGAAGCAGGTTCCCGACCCAGGAAGATCAGGAAATGTGTGAGAGCAAGGAGGGAGAGAGTTGCTAGTTGAGGGGGAGGGGTGCAAGGAGAGAGTGGGGCTAGGGTGGAGTGGGTGTGACAAATGATGGTTGGTGGAGGGAGGGAATCAGTAGATGTGAGTGCTTATGCTCTTCAGTAGTAGCTGCTGGAAGTGGGCAAAGCCAGGCAGCGGCTAGATATGGAAAATAAAATGCAGCAGGCTCGGATTGGAGGTGCCAGATCCCACCGGCCTGTAGGTCTGATCTTCTGCCAATTAGGTGCCTAATCTCTCCCCAGTACCAGCAGGCAGGCACCTCCCTTCTCCAGTTCCAGACACCTCCCTTCTCCAGTTCCAGACCATGCAGGAACTGGCAATCATTTTGTGCAGTGTCTGCAGCCACTACTGAGGGTTCTCCACTGTGGGCAGTCACTCCGGGACAAGACAAAAGCAGCAGGTACTGAACTGTAGACTAGGCCTTCCCCAGGGGTGCGGGGGGGGGGGGGGGGGGAGAGGAGTGAGCATCCCTTGGGGTGGGGGATGGGGAGGGCAGTCCTTCAAGAGTGAGATGCAGGCCTTCAAGGGTGAGATGCAGGCCTTTAAGGGGGGGAGACAGGTCTTCAGGGGGGAGACAGGCCTTCAGGGGGGACAGACAGGCAAGCAGGCAGGCCTTCAAGGGGGGACAAGCCTTCAAGGGGGACAGGCAGGCCGGCCTTCAAGGGGGGGGGACAGGCCTTCAGGGGGGATGCAGGCCTTCAAGGGGGGAGACAGGCCTTCAAGGGGGGAGACAGGCAGGCATTCAAGGGGGGGTCAGGCCTTCAATGGGGACAGGCAACCAAGTAATGGCGGAGCTTGTCTGAACTCATTATGCTGATGAAGCTCAATCAGCACATGGGAGAAATCCAAGCTTCTCCTCCTTCAAAACTTCATGTACTGTTGGACAGAATTAGGCCAACGGAAGAAATACCATAGCTTTTCAACAAACTGAACTGCAGGAAGTGAATACAGTCAAATACCTATTTTTTTTTTTTTTGTAAGTGACCAACCTAGGCTAGCTTCTTCACAGCACTCAAAAATCTCTTCTAAGTCAATCATTTTCTAAGTCAAGGAGAAGGGGAACTGAGGTAGACTCCTCTCACCCAATCCAGCACAAGCATCCTGAAGCCTAGAGAGAGAACCATTCAGCTTACAAATTTTTTTAATGTATAAAAATAGAAAAAATAAAATAAAAAGTCCTGAACACCCCCTGGTCCTGCAAAGCCAACTCAAGATTGTAAAGCTTACTGCATTCAATATTTGCTGGAGGCTGGGAAATACTGACTTTCTGAAAACTGCACGGGATAGTTATAGGCTAACTCAGAAGTCAAAAGTTCTCAGGTTAAGGATCAGAGAAAAAATATCTAATATTCTATAACAGGAATACACATCTGATGTAACGTTGTGATTTGCTGCAAAGAGCTCAAGCATTATTCAATGACGTTTTACTTAAATTTGTACTTTTCCTAAACATTAAAAAAAAAAAAAGTTTTAACAAAAGGTTACCTCATTGTATAAATAAGATCTCTCATAGATGTTCACGGTAAATTTCTTCAGAACTGCCAGCATCTTCTTGCCTGGTGCGAGCCTGTAAGGCATCAAATGATCATAACCCAGATTTTCCTAAAACAAACTAACCACAATACAAGTATATTTGGACCTACACAAGCACTTTGTTTGTAGATACTTGACAATTGGCCTTTAGGCCATTTTATAGTACAATGATGGATTTTTTAAATTTATTTTTGGATTTAGCTCATATCTTTCCTGTAGTCCCAGGAAAGATGCGCACAGACACAATAGGTACAGTACTACCTTGTCCCAAGAGAGCTAAGTTTGTACCTAAGGCAATGCAGGATTCTGTGGCTTGGCCAAGGTCACAAAAAGTCCCAGCATCCTGGCACTCCTGGTTCTCTGCCTGCTGCTCTAATCACTACTCTGTTCGTTGAGGATGAGATAAAAATATAGAAAGAAGGAAGGGGTCCTCACAGTGAAGATACAAAAAGCATAAAGTGATGTGATGACAGGGTACACAATGAAAGCTGAAACCAAAATCACTTTATTTCACCAGAATCTGGTGGTAAATATAAAGAGGCCCACCAACATGGTCATGTTTTGGCAATGCCTATGTCTGCATTAGGGGTCAAAATCAAGTTTCAAGTTTATTAAATTATAGTAATGAATAAGTTACACTTTTCCCTATCTTAATACACATGTGGATTTGAGGGGGGGATTTCTTGTTTTTCCATTAAGAATATATAGATGATTTTCGTAAGATATTATTTTCATATGGTATATATTAGTTGTATATGAATTTGGGAGGGGGGTGGGGGTTAAATCTTCTTGGTGTATGATATTGAAAATTTTTCAAGTGATGTTGTATTATATTTGGTTGATATTTACTGTACACTTGATGTAAGTTTAAAAATGAATAAAGAAATTATAAAAAAAATGTTAATATACCAGCCATCGACGTGCACCTGGCCAGTTTACAATGCTAAATATAAAAAGTTAAAATAAATTTTTTTTGGGGGGGGAAATGTGAACATTAAATAGGCAAATTACAAATACAAACATGAGCTTGAGGATAAATGGGGAGGGGAAAGTTAATAATTACATCATTAAAAACAAATTAATTAAAGGGAAGAGGGGATGGAGGATAAAACACTAGGAATGGGGATCGCTTCTTAAAAGCAATTTGTGTATATTTTGCTAGCTATTGGAAAGGAAATATTTAGATTTATGAGTCGCGTTATGACTATAAAGGTTCAAGGCAACTTACAATGCAATTTAAGGACAAACAATTTAGTACAATGCAAGTATGCAGTTGAAGCACTTTATAGAAGTGTTTGAAATTCTATGAGGTTGAGATTGTATTACAGTGCAATTTAAAAGAATAATCTGGTACAGTTCAGGGGTGCTACAGAAAAATGCAAACTCTAGAGTTGTATAAATGATGTACAATTCTGTAGATGTATTACTAAATACAAAGCTCAATGATATAAAACTCCAAATGTTGACTCCTTAGAGAATGACACAGGGACAGAATTTATCCCTATCCCCATGTCATTTTTTAAGGAGAGAGGGAAGAATCAGATTATGAATGGGCATAGCTATTGACCCTCAAGCCTTGCATTGAAGAATGCTGGTGTAGAAGGACCGAGGTCGAGATGGATGCTAAAGAATGACACTGGATGGTTTCCCATAGTTATCCCTGGGGAGGGGGACAAATTCTGTCCCCACGTCATTTGCTAATTAACAAATGCAATGTTTAGAGAACATTAAGCACTCAAAGCCAGTAATGCCAATGACTGGGACACGGATGAGGGCAGCTTAGACTTTTCAGTAATGTTAAATCTCTCAGCCATATTTCATGGCTCATCATGTCAAAGTTTTATCTGTCTTTGTACTTAATACATTAGAGTCAAAGCAACTGGTTGGCTACTCTCTTTCCTGTCTGAAAGGTCCCATCATATTTTGAATAGGACATCACCCTTCACCAGCTGGCCTCTGAACCATAGGGTGATCATGTCCTGTATTTAACATTTTTCTGTGGCCTTTCAGTAGCATCACCCAGCAGTTTGAGGGAAAAGCCTATATTTATGCAGACATCCAGATTATTGTTCTATGTGGCAACTCTTTCAATTCAGTTCTCATATCAAATAAGTTAAAAAGCAATCCAAATGAGGCATAGTTTTTGTGGTATGGTTATTCAGAAATTTTTAACTTTATGCCTGAGCTGTAAGATGTTCTATTAAGCTTTACTCTCTGGTTTGTAATGAGGGTGGGGTGTTATTTGGATTCAGTATTATAATCAGACCATAAAATCTCTCTGGAAGCAAAGAGAGACTTTTATACTCTAGCTAATGAAAACAATTACCCTCATTTCTTTGGAATTCTGAATTTTAGTTGTACAGACAATAGCAGTTTCAGGACTGAATTACTAAAAATCTGTATTCTGTTTTTAAAAAAAAATCTATATAAAGGCTACAAGTTGTGCATAATAATGAAGCCTGAGCAATTACAGGGGTTTAAGCTCTGAATATAAGCTTAATTGGTCTCTGCATTTATTTTATTTTTTTTACAATGCTGGCTGCCATGGTTTTTCTTTGATACCCTGATATTGAATGTCAGGCCATACCTGAATACCAGTACTGAATATCCAGGTATTCAAAGTTATGCAGATACCACCAATATTCAGTGCCAACACCTGGATAGCTATCTGGGCAAGTTAAAACAACTATTTAGCTGTTTTAATTTGTCCAGATAGCCAGAACAACAGACAGTCATGTTTTATTTATTTATTTGGATCTATTAACTACATGTTCATGAAGAGATTCACCCAAAGTGGTTTACAATACAGTAATCAGGTACTCTCAATTATTTTCCCAATCTCCTCATTCTGGTCTCTGATCCTGCTATTCAAATCCTCCTTGCCATACCTATGCCATTGTCTTCTGACCACTACACCAAGGGAGTTATTTTAACACCATGGGCTGTGTCAGTTTTTCACGAGGTGTCCACACCAGTAACAAGCTTCCGTTACCTCGATAATATGGCAACCACTACCTACTACTATTTATTATTTCTATAACATTACCAGATGCACACAACGCTGTACATTAAACACACAAGAGACAGTCCCTGCTCAAAAGAGCATACAATCTAATTATGAAAGACACTGGGCAAAAATGGTAAATCAATATATGCTGTTCATGTGGGGAAATACAAAAGGAGAATAAGTAGAGAGGATAGGGGGCTACAGAGGGAATGACAAACAAATGTGGTGCTTTACAAATTGGTAGGTTTAAGATAAACACAATTTTGAAAAAGTGGGCCTTCAGCCTGGACTTGAATACTGCCAGAGATGAGCATGTTGTACCAAGTCAGGCAGGTTGTTTCAGACATACGGCGCAGCAAGGCAAAAGGGACAGTCAGGAGCTGGCCGTAGAGGAGAAGGGTACAGACAAGAGAGACTTACTCAATGGAGTTCCCGAGGCAGAGTATAGGGAAAGATAATAAAAGAGAGATGTTGAAGAATGGATACACTTGTAGGTCTGTAAAAGGAGTTTGAGCTGTATGTGGAAGCGGACAGGGAGCCAATGAAACAACATGAGCAGGGGGTAAAGTGAGCATAATGACCTTGGTAGAATACCAGGCTTGCAGCAGAATTCTGAACAGAATGAAGGGGAAAGAGATGGCTTAGCAGAAAATCAACAAGAAGCACATTGCAGTAATCTAGGCAAGAGGTGATGAGAGCGTGGAAGAGGGTCTTGGCAGCATGTTCAGAAATGAAGATCCAGATTTTAGTGATATTGTATAGAAAGAAGTGACAAGTTTTGGCAGACTGTTGGATATGCAAAGAGAAGGAGAGAAGGGAGGATGAGAATGTTATTTCCTGAAATAGAGAACAGAGGAAGGTGAGAGGCAGGTTTAATAATAATAACTTTATTCTTCTATACCGCCATAGTCGTGAGACTTCTAGGCAGTTCACACCAAAGAGAGCTGGACAATCAGCGAAGTTACAATGTGTTGAAATCCGGGATACAGTATATAGAAACTTACAAAAGCATATAGAATCTTACAAAAAAGTCCAGGATACAGCATATAGGGTTTGACAAAGAGCCTATAGAGTTCTTACACAAAGGCAGAGAGATACAACATACGGAGTCTTTTTACAGGCAGTGAAGATACAGTAAACAGTCTTAAAAAGGCAGCAGAATAAAATGTTAGACATTTCAGATTTGAAAGCAGGAGTGGGCATATGTAGTGTTGGTGTAGATACTTTTTAAGGCAGTTTTTATGTTTTTTTCTAAAGGCCTTATATGTCAGTTTTGCTCCATTTATGTAGTTGTCTAACCAGTGTTGTTGTTTGTTAGCTTGGTACATAAAGGTTCTATCCAGGAAGGTTTTGTATTTGCAGCCGGTAATGCTCGGGTATGCAAATAGGTTGCTGTTTCTGGTTTGTCTCGTAGGATTGTATAGAGTGAAGTGAGGAAGCAGGTATGTAGGAGCTAGTCCCCATACCAGCTTGAAACATATGCAAGAGAACTTGAATATTATTCGTGCCTCCATTGGCAGCTAGTGAAGTAGTTTGTAGTAGGGGCTAATATGGTCGTTCTTTTTCAATCCAAATATCAAGCGGACCGCTGTGTTTTGGACAATCTTGAGTTTCTTTATGGTTTTTTTTGGGTAAACCCATATAAATAATATTGCAGTAATCCAGCGTTGAAAGCACTAGTGATTGCACTAGTAGTCTAAATGATAGAGGATCGAAATATTTTTTGATGGACCTTAATTTCCACAGTGTCAGGAAACATTTTTTTACTACTATGTTCGTGTGTTCCACCATTGTCAGGTGTGTGTCTAATGTGACTCCCAATATTTTTATTGTTTTTGTAATCGGGTACACATGATCTTTTATATGTAACTTTGTATTGGTAATTTTGTTTGTTGGGCTTGCAAGTAAGACTTTTGTTTTTTCTGTGTTTAGTTTCAGCTTAAAGTTTATTGTCCATTGTTCTATTTTTGTCATAATTTGAGAAATGTATTCCGAGGTCTCTTTCGTTATGTTGTTTAGGAGGAAAGATAGGGCTCCTTTTACGAAGCCACGGTAGCAGCTTTAACACGCGTGACATTTAATCACGCGCTAACCCCCGCACTAGCCCAAAAACTACCGCCTGCTCAAGAGGAGGCGGTAGCAGCTAGCGCGTCCAGCGGTTCGCGCAGTATTACGCGCGTTAAACCGCTACTGCGCCTTCGTAAAAGGAGCCCATAGAGTTCAGTCTTGGCCATGACATCTAGGTAGCAAAGCCAGGCAGGCAGAGACTCGGGTCTGGATTCCCGCAGAAATTTCGGGCGTAAAGAGGTAGATTTATTACTAGCCCCCTGTCAGATCTGGCCACACTCCTGCACGCCATCACCCACTAAATTTCAGTAAAACCAGTTACGGACAGATAAGATCACTAAGTTCATTTTTAATCTGAAACAAAACAAGTTATTCCCCAAAACATAAAGACAATCCTAAAGCTCTCCGGAAACGGTATGTCTGGGCTTTTTCTCAAGAACGTAAACATCAGCAGCCCACGTTTTTAACCATACGACTTTGAACTTTGACCGTGAAACTCAGAAAACAGCGCTTTCGGCGATATAGAAATACTAAATAGTAGTAGCAAAACAATAGGGTATATGCAGTACCGGGCCACACCAGGCAAGCAGCGATGCCCTCCCCGCAGTAGAAGTCATAAACCGCACACCCACCTCAATTCAGAACTGCCGGCAGAACCGACGTCACTCTACCCAGCTAGGACCGTCTTCCCAGGGTGCCCCGCGATTTAAGCAGCGCAGCATCTTCCCCTCGCAACTTCGAGCTCTCTCCGGGTTCCGGTGCTCGTGAAGCTGAGACCATTTGCGTCTATCCGCCTGTTGCTACTTATCTCGATCATAGAGCTAAAAGCGTTTCGGTTTGCTCGCAAAATAGCTCTGTTCTAAAGAGGTTTTGCCGCAGCATTTTCACTTGAATAGGAACCTAAAAACTACGCTTTTAGGGTGCAGTGGGGCGAGTGGCGCTTTAGCCCGGAAGTGTTTCCATGTTGGTCTTCCTTTTCCTCTCCCCTTCGCTGGTCGTGGCTGCGCCTGGTGTGCAGTGAGAAGCGGTGTTTGTGTGGGTGCCCTCGAGAAACAGCTGGCACCATGGTAAGAAACGGGTGGAGAGTAGACCTGGCGGTCGCAGCCGCTCACAATTGGGTGCTGGCACTTAGAGGCCCCCGAAGCATTCCCGTATAATAATAATGTCACTAGAAGTGTGACTGCGATTGGACACCGTTCGACGATTTTTTAAAAAAAGAATGAGATAATGAGGATCTAAGAGAGTAAGCCTAGGTAAATTGTTCAGTTTATACATTCACAAATTTAAGCCAAGAGAAAGGATGACGATTGTATTGTAACTGAAAATGTTTTTATGTATCCTGTCTTGAACTATTGTGAATGGTTTTACTGTTAACAGCTTAGGGATAGGCAGTCTAGAAGTTTTAGAAATAAAAAATAAAATAAATAGTTCTAGAATGCTATCGTACGTACGCAGCGCTGTACAGAGTCACGAAGGATGCAGTCCCTGCTCGAAAGAGTTTAAAATCTAAACAGGCAAGACAGACTTAGGGTGGGGAATACAGTTAGGGATGGTTAATCTACTGGCTAGGATGGTGGGCAGTAGAGCCTTCAATATAAGCTGAAGGCTAAATCAAAAAGATGGGTTTTCAGTCTAATTTTAAACAAAGTAAGGAAAGTGGAGTGACAGACGAACTCGGGTAGTTTATTCTAAGTTACTGCACTAGATTATCGCCTCCCCCTCAGAAAAATTCTACATAAGTAAAGAAATCCACAAAACTACTTGTAAGGAACATGGAAGATAAGAGGGCTCAATATGAATGTATTTCATAGAGAAGAGTAATATTTGTAAGGTTGTGGACACATGCTCGCAAAGGCAATTCTGGATTATGTTGTTATCACCAAGACATGATGCAATGCTGAACTCTCCCAGTATTAAAGCACAGCGTTTTGGCGTCTCTCGGAGCCAGGTGCACCAAAAGACACTAACACACTGCTTTTTAACCAGTGTGGTTTACTTCTTTGTCCCCTGAAGAAGGCATTCCAGACATCTGAAACTGGGACCTAGTCAGGACCTTAGCTTTGTTATCCAGCCAAGTAAACATACTGGAACTTTTTATACTAATAAATATTCTGATGGATTGTTTTATGACATCTCGCTTGCTTTTTCTTTGTTTGGCTGACAATTAATGAGACAAGT
Organism: Geotrypetes seraphini; assembly: GCF_902459505.1. Classification (NCBI taxonomy): domain Eukaryota; kingdom Metazoa; phylum Chordata; class Amphibia; order Gymnophiona; family Dermophiidae; genus Geotrypetes; species Geotrypetes seraphini. The sequence goes on from NC_047084.1 coordinate 27,173,603, forward strand.
TTTCATCTTTTCTTTGTTCACTTAGACACAGACAGGATGCTGGGCTCAATGGATTTTTTTCTTATGTTAGATGAGATACATCCTAAGGGAACTTAACCATAATCGCTAGCTCTGTGGATACATGAGCATCCCCAGTACTGTATTGAAGAAACTTAACTTTGCACCACCCAATTGTTTTGATTAAAAGCTCTTATAAATTTGACTGACAAGTTTGTGTAATTGCTTTTTAGACAAGAGTCCAGCCGAAAAGAGTCTGGTAGAAATTGTCTCCCTTGATAAAAGCATGAGTACAGAGATGCTAGATTACTCCAGTCAGTCTGGCCCCTATGGTGGGTAAATTAAGGGCATCAACACAAAAGGAAAATATAGTGATGGACTGTATAATCCTATGGATTCAAGTTACAAGACATCTTAGTCTTATCAGAGAAATTATGGCAAATGAGCTACAGTGGAGAATCCAGAGTGGCTGCCGTATTTAGGTAGGAGTGGAAAGTGAATGTTGAAGAAATGCAGGACCAGCTCTCTGAGCTAGCTTCAGGAGGCATTCCAGACCTGCCTCATCATCTGTTGAGTGGAAAAGTGGCCTAGTGGCTAGAGCTGAAGCCTCAGCACCTTGAGGTTCCAGGTTGAAGCCCAGCACTGCTTCTTTTAACCTTGGGAAGTCATTTAGCATGCCAGTGCTCCAGGTACATTAAATTATGAGCCCACCAGGACAGATAAGGAGAAATACTTGAGTACCTGAATGTAAACTACTCGGGCTATAAGCAGTATAAATGCTAAAATAAATAAATACTATTCCAAACAAATTGTGTGGCTTGCATGCCAATCTGCAAAGTTTTGTGTAATTTTTGTGAGTTTATTGATTAAATATACAGTAGATTCGTTTTTTAATCTCTTCTTTATCTTACATGTTTACAGCCACAGAATGATTACATTGAATTACATCGTAAGCGTTATGGGTATCGCTTGGACTATCATGAGAAGAAGAGGAAGAAAGAAGGCCGAGAGGCCCATGAACGCTCTAAGAAGGCCAAAAAAATGATTGGATTGAAGGCTAAGCTATATCACAAACAGCGCCATGCTGAGAAAATACAGATGAAGAAAACGTGAGTGTTGGATTTTGTTTTCATTCTTTTTATATTCTCATTTTACCCCAATTTTCTTTCAGCATTAGCAGAGATAGAAACATTCATGTTGTGCAAATGATGGTTTGAACTACCATATACACTCAAATATAAGTCGAGACCCCCTTTTCCTCCCAAAAAGGAGGAAAAATGGTTGACTTGAATATGTCGGGCGGCTTAATATTCAAGTGCCCTGCCTGTCAGGCTCTGCACTCAGTTCCCTTTCTGCCAGGCATTGCACCGAGCCCCACTTTCTTTCCTCCCTCCCCTGTCAGACTCTGCACCCTTCCTTCCCTCCCTCGTCAGATTATGCACCCTCCCTCCCAGGCTCTGCACCCTTTCTTCCCCCCCCCCCTGCCCTTTGCTCATACCTCTACTGCGGATCCCCAGTGGAGGTGCAGAGGGCAGGAGTGAACTTTCCAAGTTCCTGCCCTGCTGCTAACTGGCTGCCGCGAGTTTCTTCGGCCGCTGAGAAGCACGAACAGGCGCGCGATTGGGCACTGCTGCTCGGTGCTGAGCAGCTTCCCTATTGGATGAGTTTGTGAGTTTAGGGGCAGAAGGTAAATGTGGGGGGATGCTAGACCTATGAAGCTGAGGTTTGGGGTAGTTATGGGGGATTTTTAATATATTAATGGGTAGTTTAGGGGTGATGTGACTGTTTTTTAAATAATCAAACTTTTATTCCACCCATCTCAAACTTGGAGCAGATTAGGTTTGGAGTGTTTTTCTGTATTAATGATATACTGATGATGTGTGTTGTGTGTTAAAGTTATCAAAGGTAGTGTGTATAATGTAGATTTCGGAAAGGAAACACTGCAAGAGAATTTCCCTTTAAATACTGAGAGCCGGATGCTCTAAAATTGCCGTTAAAATCCAGTGGGTCACTGTGGTACTGGTAAATTGTCCGATTTCCAAACAGTGATCAATGTTGAAACAATTTTGTTTGCAAATGGGTTTTGCAGTGATCTGCCATAATCCCATCCAGTCGGTTGTTGAAGAAAGTGACTGAAGCATGCGCAGAGCCAGCAGGGGAAGCCCTGAAGCAGATTCCTGCCACCCAGCTGTTTGGGGCAGGAAGAGTAGGGTTGTGCCTATTAAAAAAAAAAAAAAAAAGTCATACCGGGGACCCCCCTCCCCTAACAATGCCCCCCTTCCCTACTCCATGAACTTAAAAAAAATCTGCATGAGAGATGCCCACTCCCTCCTTCCTTGGCCACCTGACCCTCCCCCCCCCCTTTTAAGATTGGCAGGAAAGATGCTCATTCCCTTCTGCCTCAGCCACCCTGACCCCTTCCCCCCTTAAGGATAGGCACTCCTTCCTGCCTCGGCTCCCGCCTACCTTATTTAGACAACCAGCAGAATGGATGCCTGCTCTCTTCTGCCGGCATGCACCTGGAAGGGACCTAAGGCCCTGATTGGCCCAGGCGCCTAAGGCCCCTCCAGGGGCGTTGGTTTGCCTCCCAAAGGAAGTGGTCAGTCAACAGATTAGAACTTCGAGCCATTTGACTGGCATTGTAGGGATGCAGAAGAGTCTGGATGGACAAGCGGTTTGTCTTCTCAGACAATGCTATAGCAGTGGTGTAAATTGTCAGTGAGGCATCAAGAGAGCTCAGCTGAATTTGGAAGCTTGCTTATGTTCAGGGGGGCGGAGTTTCATCTCAATGGTGCATGTTGCGGGAGTGGAAAATGTCCAAGCCGATTTCCTCAACAGACAGACATTGGATCCAGGCAAGTGAACACTGTCTGCAGCAGCCTTCCGGGCTATTGTTTGCCACTGGGGTTGCCAAGCGTTCAATTTGATGATGACAGCAAGAAACAAGAAGGCAGACAGATTCTTCAGTTGAAGATACAAACCCAGAAGTACGAGTCTATGTTCTGGTCCAGCCATGACCGAAGGGCAAGTTTTTGTATGTGTTTCCTCCATGGCCTGTGCTAGGCCGGATTCTCCACAGGATTGTAAGCCATCAGGGAGCAGTCATTCTCGTGGCTCCATGCAGACCGTGGTGTCTTAGACAGGTGAAAGTCTCAGACTATGAGTACAGCCAGACCTCCCTTCTCAGGGACAGTGGTGATAGATTATCCAGATCACTTTGCTCTTAAGGCATGGTTCTTGAGCGGGCGGCATTAACACACAAGAAACAGAGTATGACTGCAGAAAAGGGATGATGGCCCAACAAGTCTGCCCACTCAAGAACCCTCCCTCCCTCGAGATTCCATCTATTAAGCATTCCTCTTGAGCGACCCCACCGGTCTGTCCCATCGTCCCTTGAAGTCTAGCATGTTACTGGCCTCGACTACCTGACGTGGAAGACTATTCCATCGATCAATTACCCTTTCGGTGAAGAAGTATTTCCTGGTGTCCCCATGAAACCTCCCCCCCCCCCCCCCCCCCGCCTGAGTTTTAGAGGATGCCCTCTTGTCACCGTGGGACCCGTAGGAAAAAAGATTTCATCCTCCACCTCAATGCGGCCTGTGATGTATTTGAATGTTTTGTATCATGTCCCCCCTTTCTCTGCGTCCTTCGAGAGAATATAAGCGTAGTCTGCTCAGACGTTCTTCATAAGGGAGATCTTTAAGTCCTGAGACCATCCTAGTGGCCATTCGCTGAATTGACTCCATCCTCTTCACGTCCTTTATGTAATGTAGCCTCCAAAACTGAACACAGTACTCCAGGTGAGGTCTCGCCATGGATCTGTATAACGGCAGTATGACTTCAGGCTTTTGGCTGATAAAGCTCCTTCTGATGCAACCTAGCATTTGTCTTGCCTTTATTGAAGCTTTCTCCACCTGATTGGCCGCTTTCATATCTTCCCGGATGATTACTCCCAAGTCCCGTTCTGCTACAGTTCTTGTTAGGTTTTCATCATTCAGGGTGTATGTTCTGCATGGATTTCCGCTACCAAGGTGCATCACCTTACATTTTTTGGCATTAAAATTCAGTTGCCAAGTACTGGACCATTGTTCCAGCAAAAGCAGGCCTGCTTCATAGTGTCGGGCATGGTTGCACTATCTGGTTCTGCTGCGTTGCCCAAAACGTTGCATAGTTTAGCGTCATCGGCAAATAATGTAATTTTGCCACAAAGTCCCTAAGGCAGATCCCTTACGAAGATATTAAATAGTATCGGGCCCAAAACTGAGTCCTGCGGCACTCTACTGGTCACTTCCGATGTTTTTGAGGGAATACCGTTTGCCATCACCCTTTGAAGTCTGCCGCTAAGCCAGTCTTCTACCCATGCAGTCAGTGTATCTCCTAGGCCCATTGCATTCATCTTGTTTAATAACCTACGGTGTGGGACACTATCAAAGGCCTTGCTGAAGTCCAAATACACGATGTCCAGGGACTCTCCCACATCCAGATTTTTTGTTACCCAGTCAAAGAAGCTTATCGGATTGGATTGACAAGATCTTCCCTTCGTAAAGCCATGCTAGTGTGGATCCCTTAATTTTTCGTCATCTAGAATTGCGTCCCATCTGTTTATCAATGTTTCCATGAGTTTACACACTATTGATGCGAGACTCACCGGTCTGTAATTTTCAGCCTCTGCCCTGCATCCCTTTTTGTGGAGCGGAATAACTTTGGCAGTTTTCCAGTCCAAGGGGACTTTTCCCTTGCATAGGGAAAGATTGAAAAGCTCAGCTAACGGTTCTGCCAGGACATCTCTCAATTCCTGAAGTACTCTGGGGTGTAGATTATCCGGGCCCATAGCTTTGTTTACTTTTAGCTTGGATAGCTCGTGGTAGACATTGCTCACGGTAAATTCAAGGTCCCGGATACTTGAAGATAGTCATTGCTACTCTGCTTAGATCCAAAAAGCCTATGACAATCTCTGCTTATGCTAAGGCATGGGAGACTTTCCAGCACTGGTGCATTAAGGTAAAGGTAGGAGTCTTTCTCAGCTTCAATCTTCAGCTTCAAGCCTTCCTCTAGGCTGGCCTGGACAAGTGGCTTTCAGTGCTGTCCCTCGGAGCCCAAGTGGCAGGACTCTCTTGTTTCAGGGCTTGAGATTAAAAGGTTTTGTTGGCATCTCATCCGGACATAGCCAAATTCCTAAAGGGGGCATTGCATCGCAGGCCCCTGGTAAAACACCCGTTGCCTTCATGGAACCTTAACATGATTTTGCAAAGTGTCAGCCAGGCTCCATATGAAGGAAGCATCTTAATGGATCTGATGCTACAGGCTCATTCAGAGAGCCCAGAGTTTCTTTGCTTTTTTGCCGAAGGTTGTTTTGGCTTTCCATGTCAATCAAGAAAGATTGTTGGCGTTCCAGTCTATAGGTTCTAAGAAGAAGGACCAGATTCTGAAAAAGTTGGATGTGGAAAGAGTACTTCTACTATATCTTGGGGAGTGTGTGACACAGTGGTTAAAGCTGCAGCCTCGGCACCCTGAGGTTGTGGGTTCAAACCCATGTTGTGAGTTCAAACCCATGCTGCTCCTTGTGATCCTAGGCAAGTCACCCATTGCTCCAGGTACATTACATAGATTGTGAGCCTGCCAGGACAGACAGGAAAAAATGCTTGAGTACTTGATAAATTCATGTAAATCATTCTGAGCTCCCCTGGGAGAATGGTATAGAAAATTGAATGAATGAATAAATAAATTTTTAGGTCACCAATGAGTTCAGGCTATCTGACCATCTTTTTGTGCTCACTAGTCAAGCTAGATGCAGTGCTCCGGCCTCCAAGGCCACAATCTCCAGATGGATCCAAAGGGCTATTTAGTCAGCTTATATTGCCTGTGGAAAACAATCACCAGACTCCGTAAAGGTGCATCCAGCTAGAAATGTGGCTTCTTTATGGGCGAAAGTTCGGGTGATCTTCCCTGAGGAGGTTTGTAGAACAGTGACTTGGTCCACTCTACAAACATTTTCCAAGTTTTACAGAGTTGGTATAGCGGCTAGCGAGGAATCCACCTTTGGGTCCTCAGTGTTACAAGTCAGTGCAGTGGACCTACCCTAGATTCTATTGCACTAGAAAAAAAGAAGGTTCTTATCTCGCTAATATATTTTTTCAGTAGATAGGTCTGTCATTCTGGAGCCCCGCCCTGTCGGTTATCTCCTGCGCCTGCCTACTGTCTCAATCAGAAAGTTCGAGTCCAAAACTGAAATTTTGGATGTCACTCCCTAAGGTCTATTGCTGTAACTCGGGGTATTATTTGAGCTCCATAAAGGTTTCTGTTTGGCTTGTTTGTTTCGCTGTTTTGATTGTTCAATGGCAATGTTTACATGTTTGTGTTTTCAGAGCTGAACAGACTTGTAGTTCAGTGAGTTTCTATTTGTGGCTATCGCCTGCTTTGGTACAAACTGAAGGGGGGACAGCAGAACCCTTTAGTGAAGGAGGAGGGATTCAAGAGCTGTAGGGGATTCCTTCTGCACGGTTCGCAAGCACTGGGATATTACCCGTCCATCCAGAATGACACACCTATCTACTAGAAAAGATATTAGCAAGGTAAGAACCTAATCTCTTTAAAAACATGGTACTCAATTGGAAAAGTTTAAATACAGTGGTGCCTCGCATAACGGACGCCTCGCACAGCGAACGCTGCGCACAACGAACTTTATGTCTTGATTCGTACAACGAACTTCGTTTCACACAACGAAGTCGCCCGAGCTGCATCCTTCCGCGCAGGCACTGCGCTTAACTGCCCTCTCTCCGCCTGGCTCCCTCTTGCCCCCCCGACTCCCCGACACGATCGGGGCAAGAGGGAGCCCAAGCCCTCTTGCCCCCCCGACTCCCCGACACGATCGGGCCAGGAGGGAGCCCAAGTCCTCCTGGCCACGGCGACCCCCTAACCCCACCCTGCACTACATTACGGGCAGGAGGGATCCCAGGCCCTCCTGCCCTCGACGCAAACCCCCCCTCCCCCCAACGACCGCCCCCCCCCCAAGAACCTCCGACCGCCCCCCAGCCGACCCGTGACCCCCCTGGCCGACCCCCACGACACCCCCAACCCCCTTCCCCGTACCTTTCTGTAGTTGGCCGGACAGACAGGAGCCAAACCCGCCTGTCCGGCAGGCAGCCAACGACGGAATGAGGCCGGATTGGCCCATCCGTCCCAAAGCTCCGCCTACTGGTGGGGCCTAAGGCGCCTGGGCCAATCAGAATAGGCCCGGGAGCCTTAGGTCCCTCCTGGGGGCGGGGCCTGAGGCACATGGGCCCAACCCGACCATGTGCCTCAGGCCCTGCCCCCAGGAGGGACCTAAGGCTCCCGGGCCTATTCTGATTGGCCCAGGCGCCTTAGGCCCCACCAGTAGGCGGAGCTTTGGGACGGATGGGCCAATCCGGCCTCATTCCGTCGTTGGCTGCCTGCCGGACAGGCGGGTTTGGCTCCCGTCTGTCCGGCCAACTACAGAAAGGTACGGGGAAGGGGGTTGGGGGTGTCGTGGGGGTCGGCCAGGGGGGTCGCGGGCCGGCTGGGGGGGCGGTCGGAGGGTCTTGGGGGGGGGCGGTCGGTGGGGGGGGGGGGGGTTTGCGTCGAGGGCAGGAGGGCCTGGGATCCCTCCTGCCCGTAATGTAGTGCAGGGTGGGGTTAGGGGGTCGCCGTGGCCAGGAGGACTTGGGCTCCCTCCTGGCCCGATCGTGTCGGGGAGTTGGGGAATCGGCGGGGCAAGAGGGCTTGGGCTCCCTCTTGCCCCGATCGTGTCGGGGAGTCGGGGGGGGGCAAGAGGGCTTGGGCTCCCTCTTGCCCCGATCGTGTCGGGGAGTCGGGGGGGGCAAGAGGGCTTGAGCTCCCTCTTGCCCCGATCGTGTCGGGGGTGCCAGGGACCACACGGAGTCACCCACCGTACCACCCGATTCGGGTAAGCGCAGGTATCGGTGGGTGGCTTATTTGCGGGGGGGGGTGCCTTATTTTACATTTTTTTCTAAAAAGGGGGGGCTGTCTTATTTGATGGCCCTGCCTTATCATCGGGGAAACACGGTAGAAAAAAAAAAAAATGAACAGTTAAGTCCCAGTTTTTGCCGCTGAGACTCTGCCCTCTCTCACTGTAAAATTAGACTCTACTTAGTCTGTCTTTAAATTTAAAAAATGTGTGTTGTTTTAAAAAACAATTATGTTTTTAGATGTATCTAAATAAAAATAATAACCAAAAATTTATCTTTTTTTATGTCATCTTAGCATATTTTATGCTGCAGAACGAATTATTTTTTTTTACATGTATTCTTATGGGAAAACGCGTTTCACATAACGAACGTTTCGCATAACAAACTTGCTCCTGGAACCAATTAAGTTCGTTGTGTGAGGCACCACTGTATATGGGAAAGTGTGAGTACTTTGTGTGTTTAAGTGCTTTGAAAATGAGCTCCACTATATCATATTTGCCAACTAATTTATACTTTGTTTTAGTATCAAGATGCATGAAAAGAGAAACGCCAAACAAAAGAATGATGAGAAGACCCCACAAGGCGCAGTGCCAGCATACCTACTAGACCGAGAAGGGCAATCCCGAGCTAAAGTTCTCTCCAACATGATTAAACAGAAACGGAAGGAGAAAGCTGTAAGTAACATGAAAGAAATGCACCAAGACCAAATTGTTGCACAGCTTCGGTCTTATCTGCCTCACAGGTAGGGATTCTTTAGTGCTGGCACAACATCTAGGCCATTTAGTTTTCTACCCTAGAGCAGCATAACAGCCCCATGGCTCTGACCACTACTGAGGTTGAAAGAGAGAAGCTCCACCCCCATCCCTCTTTTCTCAAATTAGGGGTGAAGGCCAGGTCACCGTTGGGAACAAAAATCTTTCTAGATGCTCACTTCCACTGAAGTTATACTGCTTTAAGGTTGAGGAATAAATGAAAGTGATGGGGAAGGTATAGGTGGAAGAAAAAAAGTAGAGATGCTGTAAAGATTGAGGAGATCAGAGGGATAGGATTGAGGGAGACTGAGAAACATTTAAGCACAACAATCTTAACCCAACATCCAACACTCTATAAAGCCTTAGTACTCTCTAATTTTTTTTTCTAATTACCAAACATTTTCTAAAACCCATAATTATCCCTTAAAATTTTATCTCATCGTTTATTCTATTACTTCAAAGTTGAACTGTAATTCTTGTTTTTAGTTTGGATGTAATCCGCCTTGAACCGCAAGGTAATGGCGGAATAGAAATCACTAATGTAATGTAATGGGAGAGATTGAAATAATTGGATGCAGGAATAAAAAGTGGAGGCAGTAGACGGAAAAGAGAAGATGAGATGAAGGAACAATTAGAAGGGAAGATGTTAAGGATTTAGGGGGGAGACAAAGATGCAAAAATGGAAGCAGACTTGACTGGTTAAGAGTGTTAGAAATATGTGTTAGTAATGCAACACCTTGGATTATGAAACAGTTGAATTCAAAGAGAGGGTCTGTGTAACAGTCATTGAAGATGTAAATATTTTGATAACAAAATCATGTTGGGTCAAATCCACCAAGATAGATTTATTTTCTTACATACATTGCAGTATAATGCTATCTGCTAATAAACTCTAAAATGGTCACTTTCAAGGAGCATACTTTTTTATTTTAAGAAAGATAATCAGAATTGAAGTGATAGTTTGTAATATTTAATTCCTGTATTGAAGGAGGAAGTGAGGTCACTAGGGGCTGAAGCTCCATCAGGGCCAATGTGGAATTAGCTTATACAGCTGTGTTGTAGCTACTTTTGTTCGACCCCACGTTACCCCGGAGGGAGTGTGCGATGGCCATAGCTACCAGACGAAAATTGGAGCCGCTTAAGTGTGCTGGTAGCAAACTGGGAGCTGGTACTGATAAAATGCTGGGATCCCCGAGCGGGTTTAAGATGGCGCTGGGGCTGGCGGCGGAGTGCAGCACAGGGCCGCGGTCTGGTGAGTGCGGCCCAGATGAACAGGGCGGCTTTGCTGAACTGTTACCCAGCTTACAGGAGGAAATCCGGTCCATCCGCTCCGATATTAAACAAGCTGTGGTGGATATTAAATCTGAATTGCAGGAGGTATCCCGTAGACAAGGTGAATTGGAGACGCGGATGGACGTGGTGGCGGAAGATCTTATTGATACGCAGGGCGAGGTTTTGGCTCATCAGAAAGATAGAGTGGATATTTGGGAAAAATTTGAGGATCTTGAGAACCGCACGCGACGCTGTAATTTGCGGCTGCGAGGAGTACCGGAGGAGGAGAATTTTAAAGATGTGCGGCATGTGGTGCAAGAAATCTGTGAAGACCTATTGAGGCTGGTACAGAGGAAACCTGCGGGCGGCCCTGGCGTGCATATTGAGTGAGTTCACCGAGCCCTTGGTCGAGTCCAGGGGAACCTCCCTAGGGATATTGTACTTTGTCTTAGTTCCTTTGCGGTGAAGGAGACAATTTTACAATCAGCTACACACACTACGGATTATAAGTAGAATGGGCTGCCGGTTACTGTTTTTCAGGATCTGGTGGCCATTACCCTGCAGAAATGGCGAGATTTTCAGGGAGTCACACGATATCTACAACAGGCTATAAATATTGTTGGAAATTTCCTTTTGCTCTGTTGATGACCATTGGGACTGAGCACAGGAGGGTGCGGACCCCGACGGAGGCGTGGAGTGTGCTAAGGAATTGTTGGGGGATGCTGTACCAGCAGACATGAGCGGTGAGGCAGGACGGCGAGATGGCAGAGTCCGTCCATCTAAATGGCAGAGAGTGTGCCCACAACGCCAGCGATGAGGGGTCCCGGCTGAGTCTGCAGTTGGCTGCCCGACCTGATGCGGCAGTGGAAGATTTGCACTGGACTCATTTTCCTGTCTGTTTCCCTTGATTGGACTGAGTTCTTCAGTTGTTTGGAGTTGGGTGGGAGATGTCTGAGTGGTGGTAGACTGGTTGTGGGGTAGTGTGTCTGTGGAGTACGGAGGTGGGTGGGGGGCTCTTTTGTATGGGGGATGTGGGCTATTGGGGAGTGGGGGTGTTGCGGGTTTGTGGGGATGTATGAGTGGGTCGTATGAGAGGGGGGCATGTTGCGGCCTTGCTACTAGTGGGCCTTCCTTAACCTGATAACTCCAGTCATACATGGGGCTGGAGATGGCAGGGGGAGGAGATTGGGGGGGGGAGTTGGGATGAGGTATGGGTTGTGGGGGGGATTGTTGATGTCGGTTCCTTTTCTCCTGTAGGGGTGTTTGGGTATTTGGGGGAGAATGCAGTTGGAGGCTGGGCTGACTGCGTTGCGGTGTTGGGTGGTAGGTGGCTGTGGGCTGATGGTTAAGGTGGTTACTTGGAATGTGGGGGGTATAAATTCACCGATTTAAACGGTCTAAAATTTTGCAACATTTACAGCGGCATCGGGTTGATGTGGCCCTATTGCAGGAAACTCACTTGGATGGGAAGGAACATTGTAAACTTAAACGCTGGTGGGTGGGAGATTATGTAGTGGCAGATGGGGTAGGAAAGAAGAGAGGGGTCACTATTTTGTTTCGAAAAGGAGTTGTGACTGGTTTTACATTGCTGGAACAGGATGTCGGCAGGAGGTATGTGATCTGTAGGGGGATGGTATTCCGGCAGCAGTTGCTTTTTTGTTATATATACACTCCAAATGTCTATGATCCCCTCTTTCATAAAACTGTGGTGACGGCATTGTCCAAATATCAGGGAGCCCCCATGGTTGTAGGAGGAGATTTTAATGCTGTCTGGGACCCTGATATGGACTGTTTGCCGAACCGGGATCTGGGAGGTATTCTGGTTCCCAGGGACTACAGAATTTGGGCCAGTTGTTGGATTTGGTGGACGTATGGAGGGTGATGAGAGGGATTATACCCACTTATCTCGGGCACATAACACACAGTCCCGTATTGACTACCTCTTGATGTCGAGCTCGCTTTTTGAGTTGGTGGGTGCGGCAGAACTTGGGGCAGTGGTGATTTCCGATCATGCTATGGCCTGGCTTACTTTAGAGGGAGGCCCCCTGAGTGATCGTAGCCTGCGCTGGGTGTTCCCGCTTTCCTTTTATAATGATATTAAATTTCAGGAGATGTTGAGAGACAGTTGGAAGACTTATGCTCTTACTAATGCAGCTCATCAGAATCACCCGGTGCTTTTTTGGGAAGCTGCTAAGGCAGTTTTGCGGGGGGCCATCATTAGTTATACCAGTTATGCCCGAACAACGCAAAATCATGAAATCCTACTTCTGGATAAGGCATTACGGCAGGCTCGTCGACACTATGGTTGGACCCAGTTGACAGGATCGGGCTCAGTATTTGGAGCTTCAGGTGGCTCTCAATGAGCTGCTGCATAAACGGGTGCGCAAATCTATGGCTTATTATAAGTACCAGTTGTATCGGCATGGCCAGAAGGGGGGTAAACTGATGGCTCGCCTGATTTCCTCGGAGTGGGGCCCACGGAAGGTGATGACTTTGAAGCATAATAGTGGATGTCGGGTCACCATGGATAGGGGTATCTGTGAGATTTTTCGGGATTACTATCGTGCACTGTACGCCCCTCCAGCTGAGCATGGGTTGTGTGGGCGCATATATCTGTAGAATGTTACTCATCCCCGGCTGAGTTCGCTGGAGCGGACGCAGCTGGAAGCCTTGGTGATTCCGGAAGAGGTATATGCAGCGATTGTGCAGAGTCCTTTGTTGAAGACCCAAGGGGAGGATGGGCTTCGCAATGAATTTTATAAGATTTTAGGTGAAGGAATAGTGCAACCTCTGGCTCAAGCATTTAATGTGATGATCTAGGCAGAGGCTATGCCTGAGCGGTTGAATCTTGCGCGGATTTTGGTGCTCCCGAAGCCTGATAGGGTCCTGACGGTGCCAGAGGCGTATCGCCCGTACTGTCACGGCTTTTGCATGAAGCGCAGGTAGAGTTTGTCCAGGGTAGATCGATCACCGAGAATATGCATAAACTCTTGCTATCCCTGGAGTTGCGGGCATTGTTGATTAGTTTTGACACTGAAAAGGCATTTGACCAGGTGCGGTGGGATTTTATGTTTGACGTGTTGATGGCGTATGATATTGGGGGCAATTTTCTTTCGGCGGTGCGGGCTTTGTATGCTTTGCCTCAAGCTCGCATTTTGGTCAACGGGGTGGAATCTGACCTTTCTGATATATCCTGTGGGACACGACAGGGTTGCCCTTTGTCCCCGTTGCTTTTCGCTTTGACATTGGATCCTCTTGTTAGAGATGTTTATGCGATGCCAGAGATAAAGGGATTTCAGGTAGGGGACCAGCAGTTTAAATTGGCGGCACACGCAGATGACTTGTTGGTGCATATTGTGGACCCCAAGTGTCTTTGTCTGCGCTATTGGAGTTGCTGCGTGAGATGGGGATTATGCTGGTGTGCGGCTCAACGTGACTAAGTCTGAGGTGTTGGCTTCTTCTGCGGATGTTCGGGAGGAGTGGGGGGCACACTTCCTTGCGGTAGGCACAGGGTTCGTTCCGCTATCTTGGGGTCCAAATTGCTATGGATGTCCATGCCTTTTATCGTTTGAATGTGGCTAAGTTGTTGCTGGAAACGAAACATTGGTTGGATGGTTGGCAATTGCTTCCCTTATCCTTGATGGAGCAGTGTCAGCTGGTTCGGATGATGGTATTGCCCCGGTGGCTCTATTTATTTCAAACCCTTCCTTTGCACTTGCTGCAGAAAGATCATCGTAAGATCCAGGGCATGTTTTCTAAATTTGTATGGGCGGCAAAGAAGCCTAAAATGCCCTTGCAGGGTTTACAGGGGGGATGGAGACAGGGGGGCTTGGGCCTGCCTAATTTACAACGATATAATTATGCTTGTTTGTTGCGTCACTTAGGGGATTGGTTGTTGGGGTCAAATAAGTTCACCCCTGTGTCTGTGGAGCGAGCATATTATGCTCCAGCACACCTTTTTTCCTTGGTGCATCTTCCCCGAGCGATGTTACCAGCTCAGTTTCGTCGGAGTTTGCTGGTGCGTGGAAGTGGTTAGTCCGTAATTTGCAGGCAGCGTGAAAGTGGTTAGTCCGTAATTTGGATGGGGACCCGTGTATTACAGATCAGATACCGCTTCGTGGGCACTCACCCTTCCCACCAGGGTCTGACAATGTAGCTTTTTTCAATTGGGAACGAGAGGGGGTTTGGCAGTTGGAGCATGTTATGACACCGGAGGGAAATTTGGTGGAATTTGCGGCCTTACAGCGCCGTGTTGGGGCAAAATGGGGTAATTTATTTGCCTATACTCAACTTAAACATTACTGGGCTACTTTAGATCAGGGGCAGTTGGGAACCAGAATTGGTTCCCACCTGTGGGCATTTTTTGGTTTCAATACTGAGGAGGTCTTGTCGATGCTTTATAAGGGTTTGGGGACTGTGGAAGCGTGTAAAGATATGAGTTTATATCGTAGAGGATGGGAAAAAGACTTGCAGATACCTTTACAGGAGTGGGATATTGTTGCGCAAATAGGGGGAGTTCCTGCCCTGACCCATCAGATGGTTTTTAGGGCTTATCTTACGCCTCAGCAGTATTATTATTGCGGGGGTGCTGAGTCTAAGTTGTGTACTAAATGTGGGTCGAGGGAAGGGAACTTTGGACATATGTTTTGGTGGTGCCCAGTTATACAATTCTATTGGCGGGAGGTTTTACATTTTATGCGAACTGGGCTGGGTTTAGCATTGGAGGGCACACCGGACCAGCTGGTGTTGGACTTAGCTGGGGCTTATGAGACGATGGGTGGGGTGCATAAATTGTTATGCCGGAAGCTAGCCTTGGTGGCTCGGAAGGGTATTTTGAAATTTTGGATTTCTTCTGAGCCTCCAGGGTTTTGGCTTTGGAGGGGTGACGTGCATCAGTTGGCTTGTTGGAAAGCCAGAGATGCGAAGGGTTCCAGGAAAGGAAGTCAGCGTTATTTGCGGCTCTGGGATCCCTATCTTCAGATTCTCCATCCCAAAGGGTGCAGTCTGCTCTTGAATGAGTTGTGATGTCTGTTGCTCCTTGGGTGGTATGTGGGTGGTTTTATTTTTTTTTATTTTTCAGAAGCGGCTGTTGGAGGGGGGAACCAGGAGGGGATGGGGTGGTTTTTTGTTTTTTACTTTGGGCTATGGGGAGGGGAGGGCCCGTGTAGTTTGTGGAGCCCGGGGATTCTCAGAGTCCAGATTCCCGGGTCATTTATTGTATTATTTTTCTCAAGTACTTTAGCAAGAATGTGAGCCTTTGGGACAGTCAGGGAACTCTAAGTACTTTCTCTTCATCTTAATTAATCTTACTTATTGCATTTCTTCTGTTTCTACTGTAAACCGCTTAGAACCTCACGGTACAGCGGTATATAAGAAATAAAATTATTATTATTATTATTTTCTAGTAGTTGGATGTGAATGTCATGTGGGCCCTTCCTTTCTTTTAGTAGCTTTGTTGATGGGGGGAGGGGAAGAGGGGTTGGGGTTATGGGAGGTTTGTTCTTGTTTGTTTTCTGCTATTGTCATCTTTTGTATGGCACTTAATCAATAAAAATTGTTTTGACACTAATTCTTGTATTGGAGTAGGTAGGGTAACATTCTGTAAAAACTCATATTCTGCTTGGGCCTTCTCCTAATTGGCTTGGAAGGATTTACCAAAACTTTTGATCTAGGTTTCTCAAGGAATAACAAGAATTTTCAGTATGAAGATCTTTGAGGCAACTAGAGCACTTTTGGGATTGTAGTAAAACTTACATCTGCTTCCTCTTTTTCAGGTGCCAAGTACTTGGTTCTACAACCTAATTTGCTGTTTACTGAAATTATTTTTTTCCTAGGGTAAATGGGAAGTTCCTTTGCCAAAAGTCCGTGCACAAGGTGAAACTGAAGTTTTAAAAGTTATACGAACAGGGAAGAGAAAAAAGAAAGCTTGGAAGAGAATGGTCACCAAAGTTTGCTTTGTAGGGGAAGGTTTTACTCGTAAGCCTCCCAAATATGAAAGATTCATTAGACCTATGGTAAGCAATCTTTTCTGCCTCCGGCTTATTTTAACAAACTTGCACTTGTTCAAACTAAAGAGCTGTACATTGGGGTCCTGTGGGAATGGATGATGGTCCTTGGGGGCTCCCGCAGGAGTGTACATGGCTAGCCTGCCTATCTCCAGCGCCATTTTAACGTATTGCCAGCAGCAGATCCTCCTGGGGTTTTGTTGGTCCTTGCTCTGAATATTTATATTTATAAAATGACAATTGTACAGAATATTGTTTCTTTTTATACTTTAATAAAATACATTCAATATAAAATCATAACTGAGGCTTGTGCAGATGGGATCAGATGGTTTGTGGGGACCGAGCTTGCGGAGAAGGGGTGAAAATGTGTTTTTTTATTTCGGTCTTAGTAGTTTGCCGGTCTACAAAATAATTTTTTTATTTCTGTTGGTCCAAGGCTGTAAAAAGGTTGAAGAACACTGCTTTAGATCATTTATTGATCTATTGTCCACTTATTTTGGCCTTTTGGAAATCAATATGAGATCAAATAAATTGTTTATTGGAAAATCATGTGGCATTATCCTATGATACTGTGCTATTTGGTATATCAATGAGAGCTAAAAGACAAATATCAGCTAAGACTAATAGGCTTTTATTAATAACTAGTCTTATAGCCCGTTACATTAACGGGTGCTAGAATATATGTGTGTGTCTGTCTTTATTTCTTTCTCTCTCTCTCCTTAGCCGCTTTCTTTCTGTCTTTCTTTTTCCTTGGCTGTCCATCACCACCCCTTGCCTGCTCCCCCTGTCCATTCTCCCTTCCTTTTACCTCCCCTGTGTCCACCACCACCCCTTCACTGCTCTCCTTATGCAGCAGCAGCCCTTCTCCCTTTGTTTTACCCCCCTGTCCAGCAGCACCTCTTTCCTTCTCCCCCTGTCCAACATTAGGCCTCCGTTCCTTTTTCTTCACCCCCCCTGTCCATCAGCACCTCTTTCCTTCTCCCCCTGTCCAGCAGTAGGCGTCCCTTCCTTTTTCTCCCCCCCTTCCTCCTTCTTATCCCTATGATACACTTACCTTGCTCTGCCCCTGATCAGAGGTCCCGACAGCCGCCCAGTTGCACCCATTGGAAAAGTTCCCTCTGCCGCATCCCGCACCCCTCCTGACGCGACTCCCGCTGTCTTTCTTTCTGTCTGTCTCTGTCCCTGGCCCCCTTTGTCTGTCTGTCTTTCTGTGTATCTCCCTGCCCTGTGTCTTTCTTCTTTTCTTTCTGTCTCCCTTCCTCTCTCTGTCTGTCTGTCCGAAACAGCATTCCCTCCCCCTCCATTTCCCTCCCCCCACACCAGTTCCCTGTGCACCTGCCCCTGTGCCTTTCTTCTTTTCTTTCTGTCTCCCTTCCTCCCTCTGTCTGTCCAAAGCAGCATTCCCTCCCCCTCCATTTCCCACCCCCCACACCAGTTCCCTGTGCAGCAGCATTAGCGTTTCCTCTACCCCCCTTTCCCTTCCCATGGGCCCGACTACACATGGCGATTCAAGCAGCGTGTGCAGCAGTCTTCACATGCTGCTTCGGGTCCTTCTACTGCCCTGATTTACTCTGGCATGTCCCTGATGACATCATCAGAGACGCAGCAGAGCAAATCAGAGCAGTAGAAGGCCCCGAAGCAGCGTGTGAAGACTGCTGCACATGCTGCTTGAATCGCCGGGTAGGTAGTCGGGCCCGCGGGAAGGGAAGGGGTGGGCGGCAAAGGACTCGGGTCAGTTTAAGAGCCGGGGCGGAAAGTTGCTGGGCTCCTCGGTGGGGGCGCTTAGCGGCCGCGATCCCTCTCCTCCGAGACACCCGCCCGCACGCTGGAGGAATGGAGATCAGCGGCTGGCTGCAGTCGGCTTGTGGAGGCATCGGGGGTTGGTGACGTAAGCATGCATGCGCACTCCTACCTAAGGTGCCCTACATCTCACGGAAAACGGACGCACACAGGTGAGAGTGCGCATGCGCGGCTTAGCATTTTATTATATTAGATGACAGGAGTTGCCATACAACAAATTACGAGCAATTGGAAGAATTGGAAAAGGCTTAACTATAGTTTTTGGTGGAGTTCATTGTGTCATATATATAAAATGGAAAGAACATTAGCCATTCAGAAAGGAAATTTAAAAAAATTTCAAGAGACTTGGGAGCCATTAGCAAAATATTGTAACGTCTAATATTGTTTTCCCTTATAAATATGCACATCTGGGAGGGGGAAGGTTGGGGATCTGATAGGATAATAAATTTGGATATATTAGAATGAGGGTTAATATATACATTTTATATGTTGAACATTGTGGTTGTTTAGGAGGGGGGAATTAATTCTGAAATAGATATTAATAAGAGTATTAAGTGTGGCACTGAAGAAACTGTTGTATTTTATTGTTACACTTATTGTAAGTTTTGAAAATAATAAAGACTTGGGGGGAAAAAAGAAAGTTGAATATGATTATAGTGAAATATGGAAGCCTATTCCAAAGCAAAAAAAACCTCTCTTTAATCAATTTTATTATTTCTATAATAGGGCTTGCGTTTCAAGAAAGCTCATGTAACTCATCCAGAACTCAAAGCCACCTTCTGTCTACCTATCCTTGGAGTCAAGAAGAACCCTTCTTCTCCTTTGTATACAACCTTGGGTGTAATCACCAAAGGCACGGTGATTGAGGT
Organism: Geotrypetes seraphini; assembly: GCF_902459505.1. Lineage (NCBI taxonomy): Eukaryota > Metazoa > Chordata > Amphibia > Gymnophiona > Dermophiidae > Geotrypetes > Geotrypetes seraphini. The sequence goes on from NC_047084.1 coordinate 27,192,244, forward strand.
GAATGTAAGTGAGCTCGGCCTTGTGACACAAGGAGGCAAAGTTATCTGGGGTAAGTGTGCCTGAACAGGAACATCTCCATCCTCCCATAGTAAGATAGCACTTAGCCTTATCAAAGGAAGAGGGCGTAAGAAGTTTGCATTTTTGAATGTTTCTTAGCATTATCATCTTTATTTATGAATTTTTAAAGCTGTTTTACTAAATGCTATTGAACCATGATCAAACACACAAAAATCTGTTAGTGATCTTAGCAGAAAATACAGTCAGCTATACTTAAACCTTCAAATATGAACCTAATGACAAATACTTAGTATGAGTTGATCCAGTTCAAAGAATACAAAGGCATTAGATGAATACTTGATTTCTGTGGATAATTTAAGAAAAAAGTAGCACCTGGGGTCTTGGAGTAAGAAATTCTCAATGCAGAAACAGGGTACATGCTTACTATCTGACCCCAAAAAATTATCTCTCAGAAAAATAGGAAAAGACCTGACCCATCCACCCATTCATGCCATGTTTCATAAGAGGCTTTACTGACTCCACATTAGAGAATGACACAGGGAAAAAATTTGTCCCCGTGAGCTTGGTCCCCGTCACATCCCCACAAGCTCGGTCCCTGCAGATCTTCTGATCCCATCCACACAAACCATCTCCCTTCTGTGTTCCTAGTTTCCCCATTTCTAATATCTCTCCTCTGTATCTGTGTACTACCCCCTTGTATTTCCCCTTTATGTCTCTGTCCTTATGCCCCCCATGCACATAATTTCCCCCATGTATCTCCCCTTTATGTCTCTGTCCCTATGCCCCCATGCACATAATTTTCCCCTTTTGTCTGTCCCTATGCCCCATGCACATAATCCCCCATCTATCTCCCCTTTATGTCTGTCCCTATGCCCCCATGCACATAATTTTCCCCATGTATCTCCCTTTTGTCTGTCCCTATGCCCCATGCACATAATCCCCCCATCTATCTCCCCTTTATGTCTCTGTCCCTATGCCCCCAAGCACATTTTTCCCCATGTCTCCCCTTATATCTTTGTCCCTAGGCCCCTACGTACATAATTTCCCCTCTGTTTCTGTTACCTCCCTATGTCCAGATTTCTCCTCTCTTCCTCTTCCATACCAATGTGTCTCTCTCCTCTCCAACTCCATCTTGCTTCTTTCCCTCCCCTCCCTGCTTCCAGCATCTGGCTCACTTACTTGTCATCCCCTTTCTCTTTCCTGCTGTGGGTTCAATATCTGTCTCCCTCTTCAGCATCTCTTTCCCTCCCTCTTTCCTACTGTGAGGGAACACGCGCAGTCACAGATCGCGCAGTCAAGTAGCCCCCTCCCACCCGATCGCCGTGTCCCACCATCTCCCTCCCTCCCTTCCCCTCACCTTATGTGGCAAATTTAATTTTTCTTCTCCCAGCAGCACGCTTTTAACAAGTCACCCGCGGCTACTTCAGTTGAATTTTCTCCTCAAGCAAGTTCCTGTTTCTGGTTGCATCAGAAGAGAAGATTCAACTGAAGCAGCCGCGGGCGATTTGTTAAAAGCATGCTACTGGGAGAAGAAAAATTAAATTCGGCACATAAAGTGAGGGAGGGAGATGGTGGGATGCGGCGATTGGGCGGAAGGAGGCTGCTGGACATGTGCTCCCTTCACTGCAGAGACAAGACCACTGCTACACGGGGCGGTGAATGGCCTTGTCCCTGTCCCCACGACAACCACTTTTTTTTTCGCTCCCCATTTCTAGGGGTTACTCGCAGCTAGCCAAGGGTAACAGCTACCATGTCATTCTTTACTCCACACTTTTCCACCCAAACTTTCTTTCCATATACTACATGACCTCAATACTCACAGCCTAACTATTGGCCAGACTGAAGGGTAGAAAGATACTTGCTTGGTATAGGAACTCCTGTGCATGTGCTGAATAAGGCAAAGGTTTCTCTTCAGCTCAAGGAGAGCTCCAGTACATAGGATCAGTCTGAAGACATCACCATACAGTGTGACTGCATTCCCCTGTTGTCTGTCAAGTGGAGTAATAGCCTAATGCTTAGAGTAGTGGCCTAAGAACCATGGGAGCCCAGTTCAAATTCCACTGCATCTTCTTGCAATTTGGGGCAAGTCACTTAACTCACGATTGCCCCAGGTATAAACTCATATTGCGAAGACTCCAGAGACAGAAAAATACCCACCATACCTGAATGTACATTGCTTTGATAGCTTCTAGGTTTGCAGGCAGCATCTAGTAAATATAAATAAAGCCCCCAATATAGGGAAAGCATCTTCAAGTTAGGTTTGAATGTCATTAGGTCTTCTACTTCTGGATATGGATTTTGTTTGATTTCTTGCCATGCCATGCTCAAGATGAGTTACATATTGTTACAATAGTTATTTCCAGTGCAATAGGTGAAACATTCTAGACTAGCGGTCTCAAACTCGTGGGCCACATTTGGTCCCCTCCAGGTGCTATTTTGCGGCTTGCAGTCTTGTACGTGATCTCACACTCTAAGCACAAAGAGAGTCTCCCGCGCCAGCTGACTTGCAACTTCCTGCTGCCGCTGCATATGCTAGGACTCCTGCCTATGCGATGGCAGCTGGAAGTTGCAAGTCAGCTAACGCCAGCGCGATCTCACACACTGGGCAGGAAGAGAGGCTCCGGCGTCAGCTGACTTGCAACTTCACTTGTTGCCGTCACGTAGGCAGGAGTTCCAGCATACATGGTGGCAGTAGGAAGTTGCAAGTCAGCTGGTGCCGGTGTCTCTCTTCCTGCCCAGTGTGCGAGATCATGTACAGACCGCGGCTGCAAAATACAGGTATTGCTGGACAGGGGAGGAAGGAAGGGAAAAGGGGTACTGCTGGACAAGGGGAGCAGGGAAGGGATACTGCTGGATTGGGGGGAGAAGGGGTACTGCTGGACAAGGGTAGGTAAAAGGAAAGGAAAAGAGGTGCTGCTGGATCTGGTAGAAAGGGAAGGAAAGGTGCTACACACTGGAGGGGAGGGGAGGGTAAGATGGTGCATGGGAAGAGAGCATGTTGGGTTGGGGGTGGGAAGGAGGGATGCCACTGAGGGAAGAGGCAAGGACAAAGAGAGAAAACATGCAGGAGGCAGAAAGTGTTGGACTTGTGGAGAGGGCGATATGGATGGGGAGAGCAGAAAGGAGGGAAGGAGAAATGTTACACTGGGGAAGGGGGAGAGGGTAGAGAGTGAAAAGTTGGACTCGTGGTTGAGAGAAGGAGGACCAGAGGAGAAGCATGCAGGAGGAAGAGAGAAAAATATGTTGGACTGGTGGAAAGGAGGGAGAAATGTTGGACTGGGAGGGGGGCCAGAAAGGAGGAAGGAAACACCCTGAGGTTGTGGGTTCAAACCCACGCTGCTCCTTGTGACTCTGGGCAATTCACTTAATCCCCCCATTACCCCAGGTACATTAGATAGATTGTGAGCCTGCTGGGACATATAGTGAAAAATGCTTGAGTACCTGAATAAATTAATGTAAACCGTTCTGAGCTCCCTTGGGAGAACGGTATAGAAAATTGAATAAATAAATAATAAAAATAAAGATGGACTGCAGGGGGCAGAAAGGAAGAAGGAAAGAGAAATGTTACAGTGTGGGGGGGGGAGAGAGAAATATCAGACCATGGAAATAGAAAGACATGGAAAAGTAGATTTTGAGAAGCAGAAAAATTGAATGTTAAGTTAATGCCAAAGATAGATGCAAGGCAGAAAGTGAAGACGGAAAGAAAAAAGTCAATGGACAAGAAGGCCATGGAAACAGTTAAAAGCACAGAAAAAGTAACCAGACAACAAAAGTAGGGAAAATTATTTTATTTTCAATATAGTGATTGAAATGTGTCAGTTCTGAGAAAGGAAAGATTAACTGTGAGGGCTGCAGAAAAAATAGGGGACTTGGAGGGCCGCAGAAAAAATAGTTAATGGCTTATTAAAGAAATGACAATTTTGCATGAGGTAAAGCTCTTTATAGTTTATAAATCTTTAACTGTTAAAGGAAAGATTTATAAACTATAAAGAGTTTTACCTCATGCAAAATTGTCATTTCTTTAATAAGACATTAACTATTTTTTTCTGCGGCCCTCTAAGTACCTACAAATCCAAAATATGGCCCTGTAAAGGGTTTGAGTTTGAGACCACTGTTCTACACAGTAGGATTATTTCCCCATACTTGCATGCTGCAGAAGGAATCCACTCCGTATTTTTCACTCTACCTCCAATGTACTTAAATGACTTGAGTCGGTGGGGTTTGAACCCTGCCTTTCTTGATTCTTAGACCACTCTTCTAACCATTAGGCTACTACCTTCATAACTATGCTTAAGGATCATTACCTTGTAGTCAGAGATGCCAGCTATGGATTAAAATCTCTTTTTTTCTAGCAATTTGTCAAATCTTGTGAAAATAACTTTTGTTTATCATTTTTCCTTTCAGGTAAATATGCTCAAGTAACAAACAATCCAGAAAATGATGGCTGCATTAATGCAGTTTTGCTGGTTTGACTTTTACCTCCTCTTCAACCAAGCACTGCCTGCTGCACAAAGACTTTCAGTTTTAGTTCAGTGGAAATGTATGTGCTCTTAGGGCAGTATGACAAGCAAAAGACATTGCCTCAAACCAAGGTGGTCAAGTGGAGTATAGTTTCAGAGCAAATTAATTTAAAAACTTTTTTTTTTTTACTGTCAGAAATGTATAAAATCTTTTTTGTCATACAGGACACTGACAAAATAAAAAAGATTTTCTATTCTACTTTGTTTTTTATACAGTATTTTGAATGCTTTTGTCTAAAAAAAATTACTTTTCTATTCCTAGTTAAATCTTATAAATTAGTGTTACAACTGGTTGTAGATGGTAACATCTAATTTAATTTCTAGTGTGATAAGACACTTTATTCCTGAACCTTTGGGTAGTCAACCCTTTTGCGAGAATTCTTGTAGAGAGCCTCATTAGCATTCTTTTGTTCTGCCTCCTATCCCTCTGGGCTGTGCTCTAATTCCTCAGTTGTCTCTCTACAAGTGAGATGGTAGGAGCCTGTCTTTTCAGCTCATGTTTATTTTTCGATTGATTTTGGTTTTTGCTTACCGTTTGTGAGGCTTTCTTTTTGGTGCTGCAGAAGACCCCAATCTTGGGGTATCTTGGGCTGCGGGATAGTGCAGACGATTGAGGATCTGCTTTGTAGTGCACCCATTTGGACAGCCTGCTCTAACAGCTCAGTGGCTCAGGGACCGATCCCTTGGGAGCAAGGCTCGCCCCAAGTTCTGTCTGCAGTGGGCTTGAGCGCAAGCTGAGTATTTCCATAGTGTTTTTTCCAGGATCAGTCAGTTGCTTTCCTCCCCCTTGTGCATGTGTGATGTCCAGCGGAATTTGAGGTCTCCAGCCAGTTCGTTAGGCATGAGAGGCAATCTGAAGGGACAAGCAGTCCTGATTCCAGGCTGGTAGACAGACATTCTCCCTGTAAGCTGTCTGCCGTTTCAGCACTTGCAACTTGCAGCTTCCAGCATTGCACAGTAACAGGCTAATGCCTGCAAAAACAAAATTGGGGGAGGGGGTTTAAAAACAGGGTTTTTGGGGGGGGGGTTTGGATTCTGGGGTTGAGTCAAGGTCCCTGACCTCTAAAATTGCTAGATTATGGACCCCCGTGTAGCTCCCTGGGCTGTTCTTGGCACTAAAACTGCTGTCACAGCAGCCATCTTAGATTTACCAATTTGAAAATAAAAGGGGGATACCTACAAGGACTCCCCTTGTCTCCTCGTGAGCTCAGAAGCATCTATCTGCGCTTTGCCAAAAACGCTGAGGTACTGTCCAATGGCTCCAGGGAGATTTTTCCCCCCCAAAAATGGGCCACCTGCGACTCCATCACCATAAAGGGACCAGAGGAGGCTAAGCTCAAAATGCAGGTGCACCCCTCCCCCTCCCCAAGTGCCCTGCGGCATGTGGAAGGACACTCTTCAGCCGATCATCCAGTGCAACTCTGTCATGAATCAAGGGTAAAATAGCATGAGGAGTCCATCTCTAACAATTGTAATCAAAATCAATGTGTTTTTGAGGCTGATAGAGGTTTTTAAAATAAGATTGAAAAATCCAAGATGGCCACTGTGGCAGCATTTTAGTGCCAAAAAAACAGCATTGGCGAGCTAAATAAATGTTGGAAAGGGTTTTTTGGAGGAAGGGAACCCAAATCCCAGAAACTCTCCAATCGACAATATCTCCCACAGCCTACAATTTGCAATACTCACCATAGAGAATGACACGGGGACAAATTTTTCCCCGTCCCCGCGTTGAGTTCTTTTCCTGCTCCTGCCCCATTCCTGCAAGCGCTGTCATCTGCACAAGCCTCGAACACTTTTAAATCATATGTATTCGAGTCTAAATCATATGTATTCGAGTCTTGTGCAGTTAAAGCAGAGCTTACAGGAATGGGACAGAGAGTGTGACAAAACTCATCGGGACAGGGCAATTGAGTTCCTGCAGGGATGGGGAAAAATTTGGTCCCATGTCATTCTCTAACTCATAGTTCTCCTGGTACTGCGACTGCTTCAGCTAAAACAGCAGCTGGATGATGGCAAAGACCACTGCCTCAGACAAGTATGTAAAAATAGTTCCAGATGCTTGCTTCTTCAGGCTGCCAGTGAGACCCCAGACCCCATCTTCAGGGGGAAGGAGGGGCATGCAACCAGCAACCGAAAAAGTCCTTGAAACCAACACAGATGTCACACAGCCTGCACTTCAGCTCTGGTACTGACTAGAAGCTAAATTCAGAGAAAACAAAATTTTTTATAGCATCGCCATGCCCACTTGACACCAAAGTATCTTTTGTGCATCAATAATCTTAGTTATCCCATTCAACCCACTATGAAGATATTGGGAGTAACACTGGACCAGAGCCTGACCATGAAAGACCAGGTAGACTCCCTGATTAGAAAGATCTTTCTCACCTTCTGGAAGGTTCGGTCCATCAGAGCTTACTTCGATGTCTCATCATTTAGAATTCTGGTACAATCCCTCATACTGAGTCAACTCAATTTAACATCGCCTACTTGGCGCTCTCCCAGAAGAACATGCGGCGATTACAACTGGTACAAAATGCAGCGGTTAGTTTACTTTTCGGACTGAAGAAGTTTGATCTTCTGACACCTTCCTACCGACTTCTGCACTGGCTGCCAATGGAGGCATGTGTGAAATTCAAGAATGGTTGTTTTTGCTTCAAGGTACTTTACGGCTTAGCCCCTAAATATATAACAGATCTTTTCTCCTTCACAACCAACAGATTCAGGAGAACTTTACATCCGAACTTTGTTTCTCCACCGGTTAGAGGTTGTAAATTTAAAAGTCATCACCAACATCTTCTCACATCAAGCAGCATTATGGGGTAAAGACCTGGAACAACTGCTCATGCCTACTACTTATAGGGAATTCAGCAAACGCCTAAAAACACATCTGTTCCTGAAGTACTTAGGTAACTGATCTATACAAATGATCTTTAGAACTGTTATTCACCAACTCTGAACTTTGTTTATTCCTCTCGATCTGTAATACCTTATAATCATTGTAAACTGCATAGAACTTCACGGTCCTGCGGTATATAAACTGTTATTATTATTAGAAGCAAGCCACCAAAAGCGTAGTGCAGGCTGGCTAGGTAGGTACCCTGAAATAAAGGGTTGCCATCCCAGCTACAGCCCTCTAAAAGTGAGAGTTTGTGTTTTTATCCAGGCAGAGCTGCCCCAGGGACTGCTGTGGCACCAAAATGCCCCAAAATAACAAACCAGAGAGAGTAGATCAGAAAGGCACCTTCAACTCATGTGTAGGAGAAACTGAGGAGCAGAGAATAGTGGAGGCAGAGCCAAAAAATGTAGATGATACTTTCTACACAAACACATGAGTAGAGGTGAATAAACCACTGGTTCAAGACTCGTATACCTTTTGCACTAGAAACATGATGGCAGATAAAGAACAAATGGCCCAGCCAGTCTGCCACTATTTCCTTCTCTCCCTAAGATATGTGCCTATACCATGCTTTCTTGAATTCAGACAGTCTTTATCTCCACCACCTCTACCAGGAATATTCCCTTAGATTATACCTGAGCCTATCACTTCTTAACTTCGTCCTATGCTCTCTCATTCTGGCGTTTCCTTTCAAATGAAAGAGATATGGGTACAGTAAACAGAAGGACCATAAAAAACAAACAATTGTTTAGCACCTCTCCAAACCAGTATAGCTTCACTGATGGGCAATACCTCCTCCTGACCAGCAGATGGAGACAGATTTTAAAAAAAACCTTTGATTGCAATATAAGTAGCTGTGCTTCCCCCTAATCTGACCAGTCTTTTTTCAGTCTCAGCAGGTGGTAAGAGATTGCTGTCTTCCCTGGGTTAGTGTAGGCCTGTTGGAATTTGCATAGTGGCCGTTTTGTCCCTGTCTGGTGCCGGACAGAGTTTAGGCAGACCCTTTCGGGGGTCCATCCAACCTCAAGGGTGTCACATTAGGTGATGAGTTGAGTCCCTCCCCCCCCACCATATTTTTTTCTAGAAGTGCCTCAGCTGTAAGCCTTGCCACCACTACCAGCAAGGCATATGGCTTAGAGAGCCAGTAGAGTCTGTTCTGGGAAAAAAAAAAGATCTTGAGGCAGTGCCAGTCTGAATATATGGAATATAAATGTATTGATTATATATTATCTACTTATAACAATAAAAATGTTTTGAAATTAAAACCACCTCTCTTAAGAGCGGAGGTGCAGCCTGATGGTTAGTGCAGTGACCTGAGAATCAGGGGAATTGTGCTCTTTGTGACTGGGCAAGTCAATTAAGTCTTCATTGCCCTAGGTACAAAATAAGTACCCGTTTACAGCTCTCCCTCTGGCTTCAGTTTCCCTACTCACAAATTCGATTATTTGTGTGTGTGTGTGGGGGGGGGGGGGGGTTCCTTTCTTTTTGCCGGCTGCCCAAACCTCCCCAAACCTTACGTGGTGGTCTAGTAGTGACGCGGAACAAGAGCAACCTTCCTATGCTCCTGCCCTGTGCAGAGCTGTCATCAAAATGGCTGCCATGAGTTCCCGTTGTAGTCTCGAGACTACAACAGGAACTCATGGTAGCCATTTTGATGACAGCTCTGACTAGAAATGAAAGCAAATGTCTAAAAATAAAACTAAAAAAATAAATCCCAGAGCTAGGATGAGACAAGCTGTCCATTCTCTCATTTTAAGCAGGTATAAAGGGTTTCAACCTGCATCCATCATGTCTCTGAAAACAGCCCACCATCAATTAGGCTAAAAGTTTACATACTGTAAGATTACTACATGCCTATTCAGTCACATTCCCAGGAGGTGTCCCTGAAAGCATGTTCCCTTTGGTGGAGGTGGGGGGGAGTACAAGTACATCTGTAAACTAGGATTTTCCAATTTACAAATATACGTTTCAGGCAATGTTCTGCCAGCATCCAAAAAAAAGCAGGTACATAGGCCATAAAAAAGGTACAAAGACTGCAGGTAAAAAAGTATCCAGAAAAAGGGAAGGGAATAGGACCGAGATGTTAAAGTCCAGTCATGGAGAAGATACAGTAAAGCTATAAACCCAGCCATGTGTTATAAGGAAGATGTGCGGGGAAAGGTCTGACTATGGTGAGATGGTAAGAATCAGGAGGGGAGGGATTAAAACTATGAAAACAAAAATTACTGTTAAGTCTGTATGCCAAATAAAACCGTCTGCCATCCAAAAGTGCCTTACCATAGGATCTGTTTCATGATGTTCCATGCTTTCATGAGTGGTGAATGATGTAAATTTCCGTCACTTAGTTGTGTTTGTTTTAAATAATTTGAGTCTGAAAATGGCTCCTATGTACTCATATTTACCATACTGACTGAAAGTAAAAGGCAGGTGGAAACACAGCAAACAATATAAGGTACCATTATCAGGACAAAAAAGGACTGCTGATGACAAGTATCTTTGTTTTTGTTTGTTTCCCTTACCTGCCTGCTCCCTTTCGTATTCACATCCATCAGATGGCATGTATGCCAGGAGACCCTCTCATCCAAAAGCTGGAGTACACCTCTGTCAAGGCAACTGCTTTGAAGCCCAGCAAAGGTCATCTCACTCCCAGGCCTTTGTATCCCATGTATAGACGGGACCCACTTAACACACATTACCAATGCAAGTTTCTATCTGCTTAGCACTATCAAGTCGCCTATGGCTCAAAAGCTTTCTGTAGGCAGTTTAAAGCAGTCTTAGCTGCATGGAAAGCTGTCCTACCGATGCACAAAAGGGATCTCCATGGCTGCTACTGCCTGTCAGCATCCACCAAGAATTCTATGCTAATGCATTACAAGGAGCTCATTAGCATTACAATAAGCACTCCATGTAATGCACAGTAAGGAAACACATTGTTTCCCATGTAAACTTTAACGGCAGGGTCTGAGCTAGTGTAGCCTTATTTTCCTGAGCACTGATTGGCTCAGGCACTGACAGGAAAGGAGAAATTAGGTTCTTACCTGCTAATTTTCTTTCTGTTAGCCTGTAGAGCAGTACAGTTAATCTTTACAAATGGGTTATATCTCACTGTGACCAGCTGTTGGAGACTGAGACCAAAACTTAGTTGTAGTATATTAGCTGAGGCTCCCCCTACCAACCCAATCTGCCGAAGAGCCAAGCAGAACCTAGGAAAATACTAAACTGAGAACAGTAAAAACACTCTGAACAGGAGGTTAAAAACAACAAAACTCATGGTAACAACTGTTGGAACATGTATAGACCTAAAACCCTGCCGTGAAAAATACTAGAACCCGCAGCCAATGCAATTTGTGATAAAAGGGTGTAACATTATCAAATTTCTTCAGGCCATAAATCATTCTGACCGCTATATTCTGTATTATTGTAAGTCTTGCTAATTCTTTCTTGGCGACTGTCAAATAGATAATATTACAATAATTGAGAAGACTCAGTAGTAATGATTGAACCAGTAACCTAAAAGCAGTAAATTCAAAATAAAATCTAATTGTTCGCAATTTCCATAATGTGAAGTGGCATTTGCGCACTACAGCATCTATATGAGCATGCATTGTAAGATGCTGGTCTAAAATAACTCCCAAAATTTTAATCGTTGGATGAATTATATACTGAGTTGAATTTATACTAATAGAAGGTTCAAAAGAAATATTACTAGGAGTCGCCCCGAAAAGCTTTTTGTTTTGCCAGAGTTTAGTTTGTTTAAATTTTTTCATCCAGGATTCCATCTGTTTCATTACAATTTCAACTTTAGTGGTAATCTGGGATATGGCTGAAGTAAAAGGTAATGTCGTCAGCGTAACTAAACAATTCTACATCCAGGTTGCTCAAACATGAGCCCAATGATGAAAGATAAACATTGAATAGTGTAGGTGAAAGTGAGGAACACCACATGGGTTATTCCAGATTGAAGAGAGGTGGTACAGTCTGGACTCCAGAAAACCTTTGAACCAGGAGTAAACATTTCCTTGAAGGCCCAGAGTATCCAAACAAATTAATAAAATAGGATGATCTACTAGATCAAAGGCGCTACTAAGATCGAATTGAACCACTAGTGCGCTTTTGCCTTTACTTAGGCGGCTTATTAAATAATCCAATAATGCAGCTATCACCGTTTCGGTGCTGAAGTAAGATCTAAATCCTGATTGTGAATCATGGAATACAGTGTGTTGCTCAAGATGTTTGGTCAATTGGATATGAACCAGACCTTCCATGATTTTAACAAAAAAGGAAATAGATGCTATTGGTCTGTGATTGGTAAGCATAGAAATAGATTCCTTAATATTTTTAATTATCGGGGTAATTATATTACCAGCATCTGAAGGAAATTTTCCTATATCCAGGGAGTCGGTAATCCATTCAAATAACTTCAATTTAAAATTTGAGAGAGCAACAACCATCAAATCTGGAGGACAGGAATCAAGCCAGCAGTATGATTGAGCATATTTATGAAATAAGTTGGAAAAATCGTGCCATTCTGGTTTATCAAAAGTAAACCAACACAGGTCAGCATGAACCTCTTCTTCATCATTAAGATTAAGGTTTAAGTCCACATTCAAGTGGCTAGATGAAAATGAAGATCTCAAAGTAATACCTTGGAACTAAAAAATTGGCTAAATCATCTGCGGATGGGAGAGGTGACCAAAAAGATTGTTTCTTTTGTGTTACATTGAATGTATTATTGACTAATTGAAATAGTTTTTTTTAACATTACAAGTAGTAGCACCAACTTTAGCTGAATAATAAGTTTTTCGTTTGTCCCTTAACATAAGTTTATAATTTTTAACTTCTAGTCTCCATTTTACTTTATCCTCGGCTAGTTTAGATTTTATCCATTTTTTCTCGAGGCGTCTTACGGAATGCTTCATTTCCAATAGTTCAATATCATACCACTTTTTAGCATCATCTGAATGTCTTTTTATGGAGTGCTTAGGGGCAATTTCGTCTAAGATGGTATTACAGTTGTTGTTCCAATTAGATGGAAATTCAGAAGTATTGTTTTCTAAGAATGAATCTGCGTACTTCCAAAATTCGATGGGGTCTGGAGATTTTCTAACTAAATTTTTTTTGTTTTTATTGTGTCAAGATTGAGTTTGATTGCACAGGCCAATCTAGAAGAAAGTAGTATATGTAGTGGTCGGACCAAGGGGTCTGTGACCAACATCCTCCTCGTAATTCAATTTTAGGTGAGTAGTGTTTTAGTAGTTATGGAAATCATGTCAAGTTGGTGACCATCTTTGAGTTTGAGAAATTTGTGAAATATGAAAGCCTAAGGTAGCTTAAAAAATATTTAAATCATTCACATCTGGATTATAATCTATTTCCAGATGGAGATTAATATCACCTAACAACAGATAGTGGGGGGCAATTAATGAATTATTAAAAATAAATTCATAAAAAAACTGTCTGGGCCCAAGATCTGGGAGGGCGATAGAACAGTATACAATTTAAACAGTCTAATAAATCTAATCCATTAAGAGTGCAAGAGATTATCTCTAATCCATTTTTAATCAAAGAGTCTTGTATTGTAAAATTGAAAGTCTCATGTTATAGGGGAAAACACCCTTCAGGGATTCAAGACAAAGTTAGACAAGTTTCTGCTGCACCAGAACATACGTAGGTAAGGCTAGACTCAAGTTAGGGCACTGATCTTTGACCTAAGGGCCGCAGCGGGAGCGGACTGCTGGGCATGATGGACCACAGTCTACAGGCTAACAAGAAACAAAATTAGAAGGTAAGAACCTAATTTCTTCTTCTGTGTTGTCTGATAGACTGGTACAGTTAATCTTTACAGATGGGACATACAAAAGCAGTACCCATCAAGGGTGGGACCCCCCGAAGGGCCGACACCAGAACACGCTCACCGAACACCATGTCCCGACGCACCTGAATATCCACACGGTAGTATCTGACAAAGGAATGCAGAGAAGACCGGTCTACAGCCTTACAGATATCCACTGTAGGCACAAGAGAAGACAGCCCAAGAAGCTGCCTGACCCTGAGTGGAATGAGCCTTAAGAAATTCCAGAACAGGCTTTTTCTGAAGAGATGTGGACAAAATAGTCTCCTTGATCCAGCGCACAATGGTAGCCTTGGAAGCTCCATCCCCTCACTAGGAGGACAAAGAGATTATCTGATTTCCTAATCTCCTGGGTCCTCTGCACATAAGAGCGAAGGACCTGACAGACATCCAACTTGCGCAACTGTTTCTGTTCTGAAGACCCCTCCCGACTACCCAACACTGGGAGTACCAATGACTGATTGGCATGAAAGGAGGGAACCAGCTACAACACAACCCGCTCCCTAGAGAACTCAAAGAAGGGAGAAAGCTGAGAAAGCCTGCAGCTCAGAAACCCATCTAGCAGATGTAATAGCCACCAAGAAGACTGATTTAAGGGTAAGGTCCTTCAACGAGCAGGTGCCAAACGATCAAAAGATGGGCGCACCAACATGGATAAGACCAGGGGAGGCTTGAGCAATTTGACCGCCCACAAGAAGCGAACGACATCAGGAATGGTAGTTAGCTGCTGAACTCTGAGAGAAGACCAAACTAGGCACCTGTCCAGGCCATCCTGCAAGAACTATGCTATGCTATGCAGGGAAGCGCTAAAAGAGACCACTCTAAGCGCAGCACATTACTCCCGCACATAAGCCCGAAAAGTGGAAATTCTCCGGAACCCCAAGAGGGTAGAGATCACTTTATCTGAATACCCCTTCTTACCTCAGCGTTCCCTTTCAAGAGCCAAGCCGTAAGACAGAAAGGACCCAGTTCGAACACTGGAATGGGACCCTGCATCAGGAGGTTGGTCAAGAGGCAGAGGATCCACCACCAGATGCTAAACCTGATTCGCATACCACGGAGGCCTGGGCCAGTCCGGGGCCACTAGAATCACTAGGCCTAGATGCCTAACAATGCGCAGAACTCTGCCCACCAAGGGCCATGGAGGAAAAAGGTACAGAAGTCCCTCCATCGGCCATGGCTGAACCAGAGCATCTAGCCTCTCAGCCCGACCGTCTCTGCGACGACTGAAGAAGCGGGGTATTTTGGCGTTGACACTCATGGCCATCAGATCCATGAGGAGCTGACCCCAAGACTGCACTATAAACTGGAAGGCTGCGTGACCTAGATACCACTCTCTGGGATCTAGCACGTGACAACTGAGAAAGTCTGCTTGAACATTCTCCACTCCTGCTATGTGGGAGGCTGAGATGTCCTGAAGATGAGACTCTGCCCAGACCATGAGCAGAGCCACTTCCTGCACCACCAGAGAACTCTTGGTGCCCCCCTGATGAATGACATATGCCACCACTGTGGCATTATCCGAGAAGCCTCGGACCAACTTGCCCGTCAAGGACTAGAAAGCTACCAATGCCAGATGGATGGCTCTGGTCTCTAGCACATTTATCAATCAGGATGCCTCCTCCGTGGACCAGGTGCCGAGCTGAGTGACCTAGACACTGAGCTTCACAACCAAGGAGACTACCATCCGTGAGAAGCACCGTCCACTGTGGCTGATCCAGACTCACCCCTTGAACTAGATGAGAGGTCTAGAGCCACCAACGAAGACTGCAGCGAGCTAAGCCCCAAAGAGGTACAGGGAAGTCCAGACCGTGCTTCTGGGGCGCCCACCTCCGAAGAAGAGCATACTGAAGAGGACCCATATGGGCATGAGCCCACCAAACCACATATAGGGAAGCCGCCATCAACCCCAAGACTTGGAGGAAATCCTACATGTGAGGATGCCATAAGCAAGTGAATCTGAGCTTGCAATTTGCTTACCCAGGCCTCTGGGAGGAAGACCTTCCCCAAGGAGGTGTCGAACAGAACCCCAAGGTACTCCAGGCATTGAAAGGGGGCCAACCAGCTCTTGGAAAGATTGACAACCTAACCCAGTGACTGCAGGAACTACACCACTCGAGCCATGACCCGGATGCTCTCCTGCAATGACTTTGCTCGAATCAACCAGTCCAGGTAGGAATGAACCAGAAGAGGGTATTCTGGTTCGACCACCATAACCTTGGTGAACATCCGCGGAGCTGTGGCCAGACCAAAGGGAAGCGCACAGAACTGATAGTGCTGCCCCAATATCACAAAGCGCAGGAAGCGATGATGGGAGGCCCAAATTGGAACATGCAAGTAGGCCTCGGTCATACCGAGAGAACTCAGATACTCCCCTGGACCACCAGAATCACAGACCACAGAGTTTCCATGCGAAAGGATGGAATTTTGAGAGCCCTGTTGACCCCTTTCAAATCTAAGATGGGCTGAAAGGTCCCTTTTTCCTTGGGCACCACAAAGTAAATCAAGTACCTGCCTGTGCACCACTCTTGAGGGGGTACTGGGACTACTGCTTTGAGATCTAGTAATCTTTGAAGGGTCTGGCAAAAGGCCTGCTTCTTCCACACTGCCTGACAGGGAGAAGCGAGAAAAAGATCTGGCATAGAGCGGGCCAGAGTATATCCGTCCCGAATCACCTCCAGAACTCACTGATCGGACATGATCTCTGCCCACTTTGGATAAAAATCGCGCAGCTAGGCGCCCACCGGAATTAGAGAAGGTGCCGGCAAGAAGTTATTGGGCAGGACAGGCTGCAGGGGAACTGGAGGGGGCACTACCAGCACCCCGGCAGGCCCCCTCGAAAGGACTGCATGCGCTGGAAGAACCAGCCTCAGGGAGAGACCCAGTGAGTGGCCTGAAATGAAGTGGCCCCTCGACTGTACAGGGTGGAGACAGCAGAAATCATGCCCACGCCCTCGAGCAGCAGCACCAGGAGCCAGCAGCTTAGCCCTATCTTCAGGCAAACAAGGCACTTTAGAATCTGTTAAGGTCTGAACCAACTTGTCCAAATCCTCTAAAAACAAGAAAGACCCCTGAAAGGGGAATTTCGTCAGCTTAGCTTTGGATGCCACATCTGCCGACCATGCATGAAGCCACAAGGTACGGCATACTGCCACTCCAAAAGCCATAAGACTCGGCAGAAGCTCACAAGAGGTCATACATGGCATCCGAGATAAGAAGCATCTTAATTTTGGCGACTTCCTGCTCTACTACCGTATTTTTGCTCTATAAGACGCATTTTTTCTTCCCCCCAAAAGTGTGTGGAAATAAGGGTGCGTCTTATGGAGCAAATACATAAATACACACCCTTAATTCCTCTGGCGGCAGCAGCATCAGAGTAGCGCAGAAGGCAGGTGCGAACTTTTCGCTTCCTGCCTTGTCCCACGCTGCTCCGTAAAGGAAGAAGCCACGATTATATAGCCATCCTGCCGCAAGCGCTCACCCTTCTCGCTGTGCTGCTGATCAGCTCTGCTCCCTACCCAGCCCATGAGGTAACAGGCTGGAACAGTCTTGTTTTTCTCCTCTAAATCTAGGGTGCGTCTTATGGAGCGAAAAATACAGTCTCAATTATCAGATGCACGGTCAAGGACACGCTCAGCCCAGCAAAAACATACCCGAGCAAACCGGCCCGCCACACATCGCCACTGTGTCCACCACCGGCAACTTCAAAGTGTTCCAATCCCCCTTCCGGGATGGGATACAGGCGGACTGTGAAACGTGTAAAGCAAAAGGGTGCCTCCAGCACCTGCCACTGTGCAAGCATACCCCAATTATTCTGATGCATAGGGAGAGTGGGAAGCGGAACGGATCCCCCGGAGCAAGGGGTCCACTGTACGCGGGCGCTCTGACACGGAGTCCTCAAACCTCAACACAGAGACCTGAAGAATTTGCTCATCCCGCTGAAAAATGCGCACTACGGATGCATCCTCGCCAGCAGGCGAGCACTCAAACCCACCCCCCCAAGAGGATCCTGGAGATCTCCCCAAAGGTCCAGGTTCTCATCAACTACATCCTGCTCCTCGTGACAAAAATCTGATTGGACAAGAGAGGAGTAGAGGGGGGTACAACCCTCTGGCCTCAAGGGACTCCCTGCCACAGCAGGGGACCCAGCACAAACCTGCCCATTTCTCCAATATAGGGGGAAGGTCATCTGAGGACACTGAGATAATGGAGGTGTTTCCTGCCAAAATCAGGGCTCCAGAGGCCTGTAGCATCTGGAAAGCTTGTGAACTGTCCCTAGCTACTAAAGCAGGTGAGCCAGCAGCCGCGATAAGAGAATCCATCGGTAGCTGGGGAACATCCTGCGTGAACGTTGGGGGAAGCCTGGGGTTTCCTGGCCGCCGGCACCTGATGCCAACAAGGATCCCCCACCACTCCGGCCCTCTACAACACTTGCACAAGCTGGCCGTGAGTGTGTCGCGTCTGGAGCACAATGAGCCCTTTTTCCCTTGCAAAGTGCTCATTGTGATGAAAATCGCTCTAGCTGTAATAGAAGTGCCGGTTAGTTGAGAAAACAACAATTTTAAAGGGAAATGAGCCATTTAGACCAGCACAGCCTCAGAATTTTTTTTTCCCCAGAACAGACTCTACTGGCGCTCTAAGATGGAGGCCTGACCAGTATCGGTGGCCAGGCTGCCAGCTGAGGCACCTCAACAAAAATGTGGGGAGGTGGAGGAAAGCAGGGGGAGGGACCCAGCATGCAACCCACCGGGTTTAATACCCCCGAGGTCGGACGGAACCCCAAATAGGACCCAGCCAAGCTCTGTCTGGCACTAAAGGGGACCCAGGGGACCCTAAAACAAATTCCAACAGCCTTAACAGGGGGAGCCAATTTAGTCTTACCACTCTGCTGGAGACTGAGAAAAGACTGGGTTGGTAGGGGGAGTCTCAATATACTACAACTAAGTTTTTGTCTTAGTCTCCACCTGCTGGTTACAGTAAGATATAACCCATCTGTAAAGATTAACTACCAATCAGGCAACACAGATATAAGGTTATATGATAGCTCACATCCACAAAAAATCCCCTCCTGCCTGCCCATTAAAAAAAAGACCCCTAATACCTCCCACCCAGAGCTATCCAAACCCCCCGGGTCTCTCCTCCTGCTGAGCTCCCCAACACAAGAAAAAAAACCCACCTGGTGGGCTGGCCCAAAGACCCTCACTCCACTCACACCTTTTGGTAGAAAAGTTTGGAGGGAGGGAAGCCCACTCCCTCCGCCTCGGACCTGACTCTTCAAAATGGCAGCCTACCATTGCCCAGTACATCCTGGAATACACTAGGAAGGGGCCTAATATCATAGGTTCCTCTCAGTGCCTATGGTATTAGGCCCCTCCTAGTGCATCCCAGGATGTACCAGGGAGTAGGCCACCCTCCTGCTGAACTTTTCTACCAAAAAGATAAGGGGTGTTGGAAGGGGGGGGTCCCATTTCATACAGTTGGGTGGGGCAAAGGTCTTGGGGCCAGCACACTAGATTACCAGGTGTTTTTTTG
The DNA here is from genome assembly GCF_902459505.1 of Geotrypetes seraphini. Classification (NCBI taxonomy): domain Eukaryota; kingdom Metazoa; phylum Chordata; class Amphibia; order Gymnophiona; family Dermophiidae; genus Geotrypetes; species Geotrypetes seraphini. The sequence continues at coordinate 27,211,062 of NC_047084.1, forward strand.
ATGTTGTCTCAGTGGGAAGGGGAATGAAGTGGTTTGGACAGCTCGGTGGGGAATTTTTTTTTTAATGGGCGCAGCTGTTGCACTGACACAACACAAGCACAAAAGCTGTGCCCCTAAAACCCCCCTCCCCTAATTCAGGACTTTCCCTACTGGCCCCGCTGGGCAGAAGAATGGCAACCCAAGAAGGTAGGAGGATCTGTGCCTAGCGACTGCTCTTCTAAGCAGGTGCGAGGCACAGTTCCTCCCACTTTTACTATGCTGCTCCATATGAATAGCATGCATACAATTTGCATGCTATTGTGCTGAGCATCACCAGTTTAAAAAAAACACACTCCCACCATGTTTTTTTTTTTTATTTTTCTATGGTTTAGGAGCATTGTGCATTCAGCTCTTCAGGGTTTTCAGCTCCTCTAGCCAATTCAAAAGCTGACACACAGGCAAGAAAATAAAATGAAAGTTTAGTTCAATTTTTATATGAGCCCCATTCATTAGGTATTGGAGAATCTTTACACATTTGCCAACGTATGGTTGTGAAATTGAGTGACATCTAAGTGGATACATTTCACACAGCCTCTTGTTTAGTCAATTTGTTTTAAAAGAATCCAGAGATGTTGATAAAACATAACTGTTAAAAGGAGAGACAAAACAAGCTTGAACAGAAAGCAACATATCTTGTGTCAATAACTTTACCCAGAGTGTGGAAAGTCAACAGTACAAACATCAGGATCTTGTGTCCCCAACTTTTTAACAGCTTTAAAAAAAAAATTCTACAACTTTTATTACAAATACCAAGTGGTTTATCATCAAGAGCTATCATTTCCAGCATTAAGCTTGCACTTTACTCCTTTTCTTGGCAGTTCCTTTGTCTGTCTTGGCCTTTCTTCGGAAACCCCTTCTGTCCAGTACTGGCACTTCAGCCTCTATTTCCTCAGAGCTGCTTTCTGTAACTTTCTCCCCAGAACACTGCATGAACTGCTCCTTCTCCAAAGTGGACTCTTCTGGCTGGTCTTCCAATGGTCTCTTTTGTCCTTCTCTGTGCTGAAGGGCTGATACATCCTCAAGCTCTACCACAGCCAAAGCACCTCGACCAAGAGCAATGGAAGCCTGAAGCACCTCATGTGCTACTTCCTCTCCTTCCTCTGCTGAAACAGTCATATTGGGTGACACATTAGTGGGAACGGTACGTTCTTCTGTTTCAGCTTCCATCAAGTTTGACAGACCATTATCTGAAGACTCTTCATTTGGCACAGCAGCAAAAGCATCTGGACTATCAGGTGTTCTCTGCTCTGGCACACTTGGGGTTTTCTCTTCAGTTGCTTGTTCTCCTAAAGCGATATCCACGTCTGTCAGAATTTCTATTTCTGCTGAGTTTATAACCTGGGGAAAAAGTGTCAAATTGTTATTTGTTCAAATAAAGAATTCAGAAACAAACAGTTCTGTCCGCAACTCAACTCCTTTCCTCAAACAAAAACCTTGCTAATATCTTTTCTAGTAGATAGGTGTGTCATTCTGGACAGTAGGGTATTCTCCCCTCCTCCTCCAGATCAGAAAGATACCTTCCAACTCGCATGCAAAAGGAAACACTGAAGGGGATAGCAGAGCCCTCTAGAGGAGGAGGAGTTGAAAACCTGGAATAGATTCCTTTTGATAGGCTCGCAAGCCTGGGGGGGAATACCCTACTGTCCAGAATGACACACATATTGCACTAGAAACTTTGCTGTTAGATCATGACAATGCCACTTGATCCAGAAAATACAAGAATCGAAAAAATAAAAGCTGTTAAGTGATTTATCTGCTCAGCCCCTATATTCCACTCTGCAAAACGTGTCTTGTGTTCAGTAACCTGGAGTACACTACCAATTTAAAATATTCTGTAAGAAATGAAGGAAAGAGCCAGCCTTGAGGCTCAGTGGAAGTGCTGTAAAATACCAATTATAGGAGCTTGACTGAATTTCCAAATCAGGTCTTCCATTCCCTCATATAATCCCAGAATAGGGATGATATGGGGCTAGATTCACTAAGCTCACGGATCCAATCTGTGGGTGATCTGAGGCCGGGCGACCAATTCTCAATGTGCCCGCATACAAAGTAGGCCGAACGGAGGCGGCACCCCCCCCACCCCCCACTGACTACACGGATCACTAGAGAGCGATCCTAACACATGCGCAGACCATCTTCTTTGCCTGTAGATGGTCTGCACATGCTTATAGAGCTGGAAACATTTTTTACTACTTTGCGAGCCCGTGGTTTTAACCCACTTTAAACCCATGGGGTTAAAACCACAGGCTCACACTGTGTGAAAGGGCAAACAGGAGAGAAGGGGCAGAAAGCAGGGTGGCAAGAGGAGAATCAGGGCAGAGAGCGGGGCGGCAGAGAGCAGGAGAGTTGGGGCAGAGAACAGGGCAGCAGAGAGCAGGAGAGTCAGGGCAGAGAACAGGGCGGCAATCGGGAAGTGTGCTAAAGGGGCAAGAAAATATGGATCACGGATATAAAAGGAAGACACTATAGCTGCAGCTGAAAAGACAAAACTAATTTTTTTAAAGGCATATTTGTTGCTTGTGCTTTGAGATTTTGATGCACAGGAAACAGCGTTATTGATCAGTATTAAAGAAATCTTTACAAGGCGATAGTCAGAAAGGACGTGAGCGACTGATCCCCAGCAGTCGCTTCTTTGTTGATCAGCCAGTTCAGTCGGTGTTCCATATTTTGGTTAGTGAATCGCTGCTTTCTTACTTTGCATGCTGTTTCCCCTCATTGCATGCACGGATTGGATCAGATTGGAGGATGATCGGCACAGAGGTTAGTGAATCAGGTCGGTACACTATCGCAAACACGATCGGTGGGCTAAGTGAATCTAGCCCATAGACAGCATTCACTAATGGTGGGGAAAGACTATCATGCAACAATGATACCTTGCGGGCAATTCTAAAATTGGATGCCAGAATTTAGAACAGACTTGCAGGCAATGTAAAGTGAGAGCTTGAGAATATTTACACGAATAAGTGTTCTTACAGAATACTTGTTAAATTGGTGTCAACGCAACCTCTTTTAGGTGTGCCCACGTAGAAACATAGAAGATGACGGCAGAAAAGGGCTACAGCCCATCAAGTCTGCCCACTCTGCTTACCCACCCCCTATCTATGCCCTAGTGACCCAATTTCCTTATTTTGACCCTCGTAGGGATCCCACATGGGTATCCCATTTATTCTTAAAGTCTGGCATGCTGTCTGCCTCGATCACCTGCACTGGAAGCTTGTTCCAATGATCAACCACTCTCTCTGTGAAGAAATACTTTCTGGTGTCGCCATGAAATTTTCCGCCCCTGAGTTTGAGCGGGTGCCCTCTTGTGACCGAGGGCCCCTTGAGAAAGAAAATATCATCTTCCACTTCGACACGTCCCGTGAGGTACTTAAATGTTTTGATCATGTCTCCCCTCTCCCTACGTTCCTCGAGAGTGTAGAGCTGCAATTTGTTCAGTGTCTCTTCGTACGAGAGACCCTTGAGCCCCGAGATCATCCTGGTGGCCGTCTGCTGAACAGATTCAATTCTGCGCACATCTTTACTATAATGTGGCCTCCAGAATGGCACACAATACTCCAGATGAGGTCTCACCATGGCCCTGTACAACGGCATTATGACTTCAGGCTTTCGGCTGACGAAACTTCTATTGATACAACCCAATATCTGCCTTGCCTTAGATGAAGCCTTCTCCACTTGATTGGCAGTTTTCATGTCTGCACTGATGATTACTCCTAAATCTCGTTCTGCTGAAGTCCTAGTTAAAGTTTCTCCGTTCAAGAAGTACGTCCTGCATGGATTTCCGCTTCCGAGGTGCATGACCTTACATTTCTTAGCATTGAAGCCTAGCTGCCAGGTTGAGGACCAACTTTCCAATGTAAGCAGGTCCTGCGCCATATAATTCTGCATTCACTTACTATATTACATAGTTTGGCGTCATCGGCGAATAGTGTTATTTTACCTTGAAGCCCTTGAGTGAGATCCCCTATGAATATGTTGAAAAGGAGTGGACCCAGGACCGAGCCCTGCGGCACGCCACTGGTCACCTCTGATGTTTTAGAGAGGGTACCATTAACCACCACCCTCTGAAGTCTACCACTCAGCCAATCATTGACCCATGCAGTTAGTGTCTTTCCTAAGTCCATCGATTCCATCTTGCTTAGTAGTCTGCGGTGTGGGACACTGTCAAAAGCTTTACTGAAGTCCAGGTACACGACGTCCAAAGACTCTCCCAAGTCCAACTTTCTTGTTACCCAGTCAAAGAAGCTGATGAGATTGGATTGGCAGGACCTACCCTTGGTGAATCCATGCTGACTGGGATCCCGAAGATTCCCTTCATTCAAGATCGTGTTCAATTTGCTTTTAATTAGTGTTTCCATGAGTTTGCACACTATTGATGTGAGACTCACCGGTTTATAATTCGCAGCCTCTGCCCTGCAACCCTTTTTATGCAGAGGAACGACATTAGCTAATTTCCAGTCCAGGGGAATTTCCCCTTACTTAGGGAGAGATTGAATAGCTCAGCCAACGGTTTCGCCAGGACATCGCTCAATTCTCTGAGTACTCTTGGATGCAAATTGTCTGGCTTTGTTCACCTTGAGTCTTGCCAGTTCACTGTAAACTTCACCTGGTGTGAACTCAAAATTCTGAAACGGGTCTTCTGTGCTCTGTGTTGCCTTCAACTGCGAACCGTGTCCAGGTGCCTCATAGGTGAAGACTGAGCAGAAGTATTCATTCAGTAGTTCAGCTTTATCGGAATCTGCTTCCACGTAACTTCCGTCCGGTCTTCTAAGGCGTACTATCCCGCCTGTGTTCCTTTTTCTGTCACTAATATACCTGAAGGATTTGTCCCCCTTTTTAATGTTTTTTGCCAGAATTTCTTCCACTCGAACTTTTGCCTCCCTAACTGCCATTTTGATCGCTGTAGACCTGGTCCTATATTCTACCTTTGCCTCTCTTTTCTCCGTGCGCTTGTAGGAGAGAAATGCTTTTTTCTAGGTCTATGGCTGCTGGAGGGAGAACACACCTAAATACAGCACTTATGCATGTAATTTGTCTTTAGATCTACAACCTGGTGGCCCATTTTTATTGTCCAGTACAAACTTCATGATGCAACTTTTTCTCATGAGCTGTTAGCTGATCTGCTTGGTCTTCTTTTTTGTTTTCAAGTATTTGTTTTCAAGTATAAATTAATGTTAGACCTTCCCATGCCCTTCCCCTATGAATGCCCCTTTGCATTTACATGCCAAGCAATTTGTGTGCTTAGTTTATAGAATAGTGCTGAGTGCTCTACTAGAACTGAAGAAAGGTACCAGGGGGATGATAAAAATATCTAGACAGCAGTCTAGTAAGGGAGGGAGGGATTTAAAAAGGTACTGGTGTGGCTACCACACAATGAGGGGAGGGATGGGAGGGTTTTGTGGTTCGTGGGGGCTGTTTTTCTCTGTTTTGCTGGAGGGGTTGTACACAGGGGACGGGTACAATTTCGCCATAACAAAAATTTTGTATTGGGCATGCCTTGAGTTCTGATACTGTACATTATGCTTGATCTTTATGTCATCTTGTTATTGTTATTCTGTATTTGGTTGTATTCAGCACTGGTTCTGCTAGAGTGCTATTGATGTACTTGTATGCATTATGGTTTTGCCTAATAGAGATTTCACAAAAAAAAAAAAAAAAGTAGGGGAGATTCTGGCTGGCTGGCTGCCATTAGACGTGCTCTGTACCCTGTCCTGGCTTACCACTAGACCACCAGAAGGGGGACAGGGCACACCATTTGGTTCAGAATTTTTTTTTCTTTGTTTTTCCTCCTCTACAGGTGGGTGCATCTTATGGTCAGGTGCGTCTTATAGAGCGAAAAATATGGTATCTGTGTGTGTGTGTGTGTATGTATGTATATTCCAGCATAACTCAAATGCATGGACAGATTTCAATCAAACTTGGTATATATATCACTTGCTAACTGGGGAAAAATACTGTGGAGGTGGGAAGGGGGGTGACATGTAAAAATTATCAAAAACAACAGATTTTAGTGTCTACCAACATAATGTTTTTGGGCTCGCTGGGATGAATATTCAGCATAACTGAAACGCATGGAGAGATTTCAACCAAACTTGGTATACATATGACTTACTATCTGGGGGAAAATACTGTGGGGGTAGGAAGGGGGTGAAATACTGTGGGTTGGGAAGAGGGGTGACATAAAAATTATCAGACATGAAAGATAATGACCCTCCCGATGATGTTTAAGTCCAAATTCAGTCCCATAGAGAGGGACATTCCTTTGGGACATGTGTGTGTGTGTGTGTGGGGGGTGACATGTGGGGGCTGGGACATTTTGGGATAAATAAATATCCTGGCAACGCCAGGTAATCAGCTAGTAAATAAATAAAAGTGAAAGGTCTAAAAACAACTGACACACATCGTGAAGATAGTATAGCTGTCCTACATTGACATACAATTGGTTTCAAGGGTTCCTCAAATCAAGAACCTATAGGGTAAAATACAATGATATCAAATCAGAACCATGGGCAAATCCCTGCTGAGTTCCACAAGGATCACCTCTCTCACCTATGCTCTTCAATCTCTTTATTTCCTCCCTAGGAGCCACTTTAGATAACCTAAATGTCACATCCTTCAGCTACGCAGACGACATCACCATACTCCTCTCCTTCGACCCATCAGAGACCAACACCACAGCAAAGCTGGAAACAACCTTAGATACAGTGGAAAAATGGATGATGGATCACAAACTAAAACTAAACTCAGAAAAAACAAAATTCCTTTTGCTCGAAAAGGCCAAAACTCCTACCATCACAGAATTGAAAATCAAAAATACCAAATACCCAATACAACCCGAACTAAAACTCCTAGGAGTTACAATAGACAGATGTTGCACAATGCAGTCCCAAATCAACAAGACAACCCAGAAAGCTTTTCTAACCATGAGAAATCTACGTAAAATCAGAAAATTCTTCAACCCAGCACAATTCAGACTAATTGTCCAATCCCTAGTCTTAGGTCTTCTGGACTATTGCAACTCCCTCTATCTTCCTTGTCCAGCCACTATGATAAAACAACTCCAGACCATACAAAACATCGCCCTCAGACTGATCTACTCACTTAGAAAATATGATCACATAACTGCCTTCTTAGACTCTCACTGGCTACCCATACAAGCACGAATTCAATTCAAATTCCACTGCCTATTATTCAAAGTGTTACACGGCTCTTCCCCCTACCTAAACAACCGCTTAAACCAGATCGCCATCTAAAGACACAGAAGAACCCCGAACCCTTTTGCCTTCCCCCCACTTAAAGGCACACAACGCAAGAAAATGTCTGACAACCTTCTGGCAACACAAGCAGCAAAACTCAACCATTCCATCTCCAATCTGCTGACAACGGACTACCTCAAAACATTCCGAAAAGAAATCAAAACCCTGCTTTTCAAAAAATTCATCCAAATATCTTAACCCCTCTTCACCTACCTCCAGATAATTCTCCCCCAAATAACCCCCCCAAAACACCTTCCAAGTAAACAGACCCCTAAAATAGATTGTAATCTTACCTACCCTAACTGTATTCTATTTGTTTATATCACACAGTTTGGCACTGTTAGTTTACTATCCAACCCGTAAGTTCCCCTAGGATTCTATCCAGCTATCTCTCCTCTGTTAAAAAAAAAAAAAAAATTGTATCTTCACTGGAAAATGTCCAGTCAAATCTTTTGTAATCCACCTTGAAATGCAAGGTATAGGCGGAATAGAAATCCGTAATGTAATGTAATGTAACATACCCAGCGAGCCAGCTCTAGAAGACATTTTGTATTTTCTCACGGGCCAAATATAATTACACCGCGGGCCAGATTTGGCCCATAGGCCTGATTTTGACATCCCTGCTCTACATGAATAATATTTAAAAGAATAAATAGCTAAATAAGAGTAAAAACATAATCTGCTGTAACCCTGGATGATATGACTAGTGCTACAATAGCAACAACCAGAAAAACTGAAGAAATGATAATGGTTGGACTGGTATGGGTATACTCTCTGGACTTCTATTTCAACTACAAGTTTTATGCTAAATAAATATATTTAATGTTTTGCTGAGAAATCATCATTCGGCAAAACCAGATTATGCAATATAAATATTCAATTCTGTACCACAATGAGCAAATTGGTTGTCTGGCTTGACCATTGGCTATTGGATAAACAATTCTCGCTGACATGGATAGTAAGCCAATTATTGCAATTGAAAGACTACCTGTTCCAATAAAAGTTTATAGTTTATTAAAATTGATAAAACGCTTAACATAACATTTCAAAATGTTGTACAATAATAATTAAAAATAAACAAAAGACAAAACAGAACAAAAATAGACTTACATGGGGGAAGGGGGGAGGGTAAAGCTAAAAGGATAGTAGGGAAAAAATTACAATTCTTAAAAAATAAAACAGGAAAGGAACAAAGGAAAAGGATTGGGAAATGTTTAAAATGTGTGAAAGTTGAAAATAGATTAAAAGAGTATGTGATACATTAATCGTATGCATCTTTAAAAAGAAAGCATTTTAAGCTACTCTTGAATTTGTTCAAATTTTGTTCAGCTCTTAAATATAATGGAAGAGAGTTCCAAATAGATGGTGCCGTTACCGAAAAAATATATGCACAGTGAGTGCCAATTATTTTTATTGATGGGACGTTGAGTATGTTGAGGTGAGGACCTTAAAGTTCTGGGGGGATCGTATGGGATAAGAATTCTGTTGATAAATGCTGGTGTATTGGTCTGTCAGGTCTTAAATGTAAGAAGAGTGATTTTATAAGTGATCCGATGACGAATAGGCAACCAGTGAGCATTTTTCAACAATGGAATGACATGATCAAATTTTTTTGAGTTGGTGACCTGACATTAACTAGACCTAAATTTAAAGTTTTGTGTATAACAGAGGGGGGAGTAGCCGATGATTATGAGGAATGTAGATGAATTTTCATTAAGTTGGTAATGTTTATAGTTGAAGGGTTAAATGTAATGGAGGTCGATGACCCCAACGAACCAGTATCTGAGAGGAACTGTTTTCCATGATATAGTGACTTCGGGTGACGAGTAAGAGAAACCAAAGAATGAGAGGGTAGAGTTGAAGTTTAATGAGATTTTTTTAGAGGAACCTTTTGTAAGAACTATATAACAGGGCTAGTGGAGTGAAAAGAAAGAAGGGTATATGAGAAATGGTCCTGTCTCCACCTTGCTACTGTGCTGGCTACCCCAAGGAAAGCTTTGACTTTCCCCTCCAGCAGGCTTTATTGCAGGCTGATCTGAAACCTCCGGAAGGGTCAATCCGAAGGGACTTCCCACAAGGAACTTAGGGTTTTGAAAGGCTGCTCAGAATTAATATGCTTGTGACTCCCTAGTGAGAGTAGGAAATGCATTTAAGATGACTGTTAATAATAGAAAACAGTAAAATCCCTGTTTTCTAATTATGTTTTGAATTATGAATTGCTTGTATACTTCATTTTACTGTACAGCATTTTACAAATTGTAGTTTTAAATTAATTTTCAGCTACTCTGGGCAATCCTTTGGGACTGAAAAGGAGGTATGTTGGTGTTAATAGAAAAATAATTCTTCTATAATTTGAATGATTCTGAAATCTTTTTTAAATAGAAAACTTCACAAAAAATGAACATTGGCTTTTTAGATATATGGTAACATACACAAAATTCACTGAAGTAGCACAGATCTGGAACTTGTAAAAAAATGCTAATGCCAGTCTCCATATGTTGATTTGAAGCCCGAATGAATAACAAAATATAATGCCAGATAAAGACCTGGTGGCAGTGCACTCATTTTTCTTTTATGCCCTATAGATTGCATGAATTCTGGGCTACTATACTTTCTGTTGAAATAGACCAATCGGTACACGGGAAAAACAGCCATATAGACTACTCCACAAAAACCACAAAAATAATAAGCGCACTGTTAATGTGTTCTTGCAGGGTCTCACAATCATCCAGTTATAATATAATAAATCACAATAAATAATAAGCACAAAAACATTGAGAAAAACAGACTTCATACATAGACCGCTGGGACTCCCGTTTCACAATACCCATTTACTGTCAGGAGGAGTTTTGTCGTGGCGTCTGTAAAAGGAAGTTGATTTTTCGCCACAAATTTAGATAAGTGTCATTTTCACGCTTTTTGGTTTTGTTAAAACAGTGAATTTCAAACTGGACTGTGATATACTCAGCAGTAGCTGTTCTGAAGTTTTTTTTGCAGTGAAATTCAATTTATCATCCTGTTTGGAAGCACTTCTTTTTGAAAGAAAAAGCTTATGAATGTATGAGAAACTTAGTTTATTTACGCGTGGAGCTTTTTTCAGACCAGTGATGATACAGACTGCTTAGGGTGCTGTATAGTCCTGGCGGTCTATGTATGAGGTCTGTTTTACTCCACGTTTTTGTGCTTATCATTTATTATGATTTATTATTATGTTATGACTAGATGATTGTGAGACCCTGAAAGAACACATTAACAGCGCATTTATAATTTTTTGTGGTTTTTAAAGACTTTACTTTCTCCCATATTTCAAGCCTGTGCAAATTCACCCATTAAATAGAAACAAAAACCTTTTCCTTTGCCTTTTTCTACAATGTATGTTGTATCTTAAAGTCATCACAAATATAAACACTCTTGACACCTATGGCTTCAAATACCCATAGTTTATACAATTCCTTAGTCCCTTTGCATGGCATTCACACCTTGTCAGATTCAATATCTTCAGCAACCAGTAGAACAATTTTAGTTGCCATTTCTCCATCTGAATCATACTTTAATTCTCCTTTAGATGTTTCAGTATTGGTTTCCTCGTCACTCACTAATGGAGCCATGGTTCCTTCTGTTATTTCACCATTCAAGGGCTCCAGTTTAGCTTCCTAGAATGACATTTAAAAACATAATCAAAGCTAGCAGGCCATAATATTCACAAAATCTAAATTTTATCTCTAACGCACCTTTAACTGGGTTGTTTCTACAAATCTGGTAAGCATTCATGAAAGCACAATCAATACAATTTTATAAAAGGTGCCTCTTTCACATGTGTAAACAACCTCTTATGAAATTACTCTATAGGTAACGCATGTACTTTTACAAGACTTGGAAGTAAGTGCATTCAGGGGTGGAGTAGCCATTCATGCACATTGTTTATAAAATATATGTGCACACAGATATTTGTAGCTGCTCCTAAACAGACAAATGTCAGCAGCTTCATGTAGGCTGAAAACAGACACCTACTTGCCCTCTCAACCTAGATGAAGGTCATTTTTTTTTTTTTAAATTCTTTATTCATTTTTAGAACTTCAATTGTGTACAAAAAAAGATGCATTTACATAAATTATCATCATTACAGTACAATATACTTAATAGAATAAAAACAAGACTTATTTTCTCCCACCCACTTTCCAATTTACAAACACCTCATAAAAATACTTGTAATCAACCCTTCTATATTTCTTAACAAATACCAAAACATATCTCCCTCCCCTCTCCCCAGATGTGCATGTTTCCCTCAGTTTATACAAATAAATCAATCTTTACAATATTTAGTTAATGGTTCCCAAACTTCCATAAATTTTTTATAATAACCCTTCTGAATGGCCATAAACTTTTCCATTTTAAAGATATGACATAGGGATTCCCACCAGAATGAATAGTTTAATCTATCCCAATTTTTCCAATTCTTTAAAATAAGCTGCATGGCAACTTCCATCATTATAAACAAAAGTTTGTTATTTTTTGCCAAAATTTGACTGCTCCTAACTAGACAAATGTCAGCAGCTTCATGTAGGCTGAAAACAGACACCTACTTGCCCTCTCAACCTAGATGAAGGTCATTTTATAAATTACTTTCACAGGTAAAGTTATTACTTTTATAAGTTACCTCATATTTAGAAATATGTGTTGTTCAAACAGGTGTGTACATTTAAACATCATTAGAATAGGTATGTCATGGGTAACTTCACAATCTATATACATATTTTATTTAAAAACAAAACACAAACAAGTAGGCATAAATGTTTGTGCCTTCAAAGTAGACTTGTCTGTCTTTATAAAATAGGCACCTTCCTACCCAATTAACCTAGGCACTCTGAAGAATGCCCTTGACATAAGAACATAAGAATAGCCTTACTGAGTCAGACCAATGGTCCATCAAGCCCAGTATCCCGTTCTTATGATGGCCAATACAGGTCACTAGTAACTGGCCAAAACCCAAAGAGTAGCAACATTCCATGCTACCAATCCAGGGCAAGCAGAGGCTTCCCCCATGTCTTAATAACAGACTATGTTCCTCCAGGAATTTGTCCAGACCTTTCTTAAAAGCAGCTATAGTATTTGCTTCTACCATAACCTAGAGAGACAACACATGCTATTTAACCCTTTATTTGGAATTGTTGTGCAGAAGCAACATGTGTTGCTATGGCTTTTATGGGAGATCTGCATCTTCAAATGCCTGTTACTTGGTACTGTTGCTCTTGTTCAAGTTACGTAAAGCAGCTGTTTTCACCATCTGCCAATTAAAGGGTTAACCAGGGTTGGAAGATCATTGTGGGGGTGATTTTAAAGGACAATTATGTGCATAAAAAGTTTCTATGTAGAAATGGCTTCCTTTAAAATTGCCTGGGATATGTGAGTAAAAGTATGCACACAGGCCCTGATTCTATAAATGATGCCTAAAGTTACCAATTAGATTCGAACACCTAACCAATCTAAGTGCATAACTTAATTTTCTTAATTGGCTTGATTGGCGCTGTTAGTTGAAAGCGCCATAAAAAAAGCAATGTACATGACATCAGATAAAGACCAACAGTCCATCCCGTCTGCCTGTTACAAGCATCATAAATTCATGATTAAATTAATTTGGCTTTTTTTCTTTGATATTTCTGGGTCAGAGAACCTAAAGTTCCAACTACTGAGGTTGCCATCAAAGTTCACGCCAGCCTATTCCAAACATCTCGTCATTTGTGGGATATGTTCTAAGTTACTGGAGTCCTCCCTAGCCCATACTACACTGAATCACCGTATACGGAACACAGACCGTGCAAGTCTGCCCAATACCAGACCTTAGTTCTTCAATTTATACCATCATTTTCTAATTAGAGATCCTCTCTGTTTATCCCATGCTTTTTTGAATTCCATCACTTTTTCCCTTCTACCACTTCCTTTGGGAGGGCATTTCAGGCATCCACCACCCTCTCCTAAAAATTTCCTAACATTACTCCTAAGTCTATTTCCCCGCAACCTCAATTTATACCCACTGGTTTTACGATAAGAACATAAGAATAGCCTTACTGGGTAAGACCAATGGTCCATCAAGCCCAGTAGCTCGTTCTCACGGTGGCCAATCCAGGTCACTGGTACCTGGCCAAAATCCAAGGAGTAGCAATATTCCATGCTACCGATCCAGGGTAAGTAGTGGCTTCCCCCATGTCTTTCTCAATAACAGACTATGGACTTTTCCTCAAAAAAATTGTCCAAACCTTTCTTAAAACCAGCCACGCTGTCCGCTCTTACCACAACCTCTAGCAAAGTGTTCCAGAGCTTAACTATTCTCTGAGTGAAAAAAAATTCCTCCTATTAGTTTTGAAAGTATTTCCCTGTAACTCATTGAGTGTCTCCTAGACTTTGTAATTTTTGACAGAATGAAAAATCAATCCACTTGTACCCGTTCTACTCCACTCAGGATTTTGTAGACTTCAATCATATCTCCCCTCAGCCATCTCTTTTCCAAGCTGAAGAGCCCTAACCCTTATAGTGTTTCCTCAAACGAGAGGAGTTCCATCCCCTTTATCATCTTGGTCGCTCTTCTTTGGAAAAGATTTGGTTCTACAGTATATTAATATCTTTCAAGTAAGAGAGTGAATCAAAAATTAAAGGCAATTGTTAAATTACACGATAACCAGAACAGAACTAGCGAAATACAAGATATGTACTCATTGCTTGTTGGATAGTTCATCTACGCATAGTGCAACAATTGGCCTTTAGTCATGCGTCAGCCACGAGGTCAGAAACATGGACGTTCCATTGCAAGATTGCATCATCAAAGAACGTGCAGTAGTGTGTTTTCTTTGGACAGAGGGCGTGAAACCTGTGGAAATTCACTGTCAGATATGGACATGGCACCATGACTCAATGAAAGGTTTATGAGTCGGTAAAAAGGTTTAAAGCGAGAACAGGTGTAACCGACAAAGATCATTCTGGTCTCCCATCAACATCGCATACACAAGAGCACAATGACAGGGCAAATGCCTTGATTAGAGAAGACTGATAGATAACGGTGTCTCAATTGGCTGCAAATTTGGATATCAGGTATCGATCTGCATTTACCATAATGCATGACTTCTTGGATACAGGAAAGTCTGTGCACGAGTTTCCAAACAGCTTACTGATCTGCACAAGCAACAGTGTGTGGAAGTTGCAACCCAGTTCCTAAATCGGTATGAAGAAGATCTAAGTATTCTGGAGAGTACTGTCACCGGCGATGAGACATGGGTGCATCGCTGTGACACAGGCAGCAAAAGACAAAGCATGATGAAGTAAAGGAAACAGTGCTTATCTGGCTTCAGGAGCAGCTGAAAAACTTCTCTGCAGGAATGCAGAAGCTAGTTGAACGATACAACAAATGTGTCAGCATGCACGGGAACTATGTGGAAAAGTGTTATATTCAATTGCTCATAGTCACTTTATTAAAGTTGGTAAGGAGAAATTAGGTTCTTACCTGCTAATTTACTTTCTTTTAGCTTCTCCAGACCAGTAGAGGTTAATCTTTACAAATGGGTATATATCCAATCATGACCAGCAGGTGAAGACTGAAAACAAAACTGTGGGACAGTATATAATATACTCCCTTCTCTATTTACCTTAGTCTGCCGAATAGCCAAGCAGAACCAAGAACTGGAAAACAGAAGGAAAACAATACTCCGAACAGGAGTAACAACTAACATACCAAAATGCTGTTGGAAAATGCAGAGGAGAAATACCCGAAGGAAAATGTCCCCACAGCTCGCCAGCTAAGCCAGCCGAGCCACAGCCGCTGTTCTTCAATTCTCCCCGGCCCTAGAAAAATACTAGAACCTGCAGCAAAAAACAAAAACTGCCCACGAAACAGCCCCAACAACAATAACAACAGACAGGGTGGGGACCTCTACTGGTCTGGAGAAGCTAAAAGAAAGTAAATTAGCAGGTAAGAACCTAATTTCTCCTTCTTTAGCACTCTCCAGACCAGTAGAGGTTAATCTTTACAAATGGGACGTACCAAAGCAGTCCCTCTCACGGGCGGGACCCCCGAAAGGCCGATACCAGAACACGCTCACCGAACACCGCGTCCCGACGCGCCTGAACATCTACCCGATAATGTCTAACAAAGGAATGCAAGGAGGACCAAACCGCAGCCTTACAAATATCCACTGGAGGCACGAGCGACGACTCAGCCCAAGAAGCTGCCTGACCCCGAGTGGAATGAGCCTTGAGAAACTCCGGAACAGGCTTCTGTCTCAGAAGATAAGCAGAAGCAATCGTCTCCTTGATCCAGCGCGCAATAGTAGCCATAGAAGCGCCAGCCCCCCGACGAGGACCCGCCAGAAGGACAAATAGATGATCGGATTTCCGGACTTCCCAGGTCCGCTGCACATAAGAGCGAAGGATCCGACCGACATCCAACTTGCGCAGCTGCCGTTGCTCAGAAGAGCCCTCCCGACTACCCAAGACTGGGAGGACCACCGATTGATTGACATGAAAAGGAGAAACTACTTTCGGCAGAAAGGAAGGAACAGGCCGCAAGACAACCCGCTCCCTAGAAAACTCCAAGAAGGGAGCCCTACAAGAGAAAGCCTGTAGCTCAGAAACACGCGTAGCGGAAGTAATGGCCACCAAAAAGACCGCCTTCAGAGTAAGGTCCTTCAAAGAACAGCCATCCAATGGCTCGAAAGGCGGGCGCACCAAAACAGAGAGAACCAGATTGAGATCCCAAGAGGGAACAGAGGGCCGTAGGGGAGGCCTGAGCAACTTGGCCGCCCGCAAAAAGCGAATCACATCAGGAATGGCCGACAAACGCTGACCTGTCACCAACCCTCGAAAAGCCGACAGGGCCGCAAGTTGAACCCGGAGAGAAGACCAAGCCAGGCCTCTATCCAGGCCATCCTGCAAGAACTCTAGAATGTTAGGCAGGGAAGTGCGAAAAGAGACCACTCCCCGCGCCCGGCACCACCCCTCAAAGAGACGCCAAACCCGCACATAAGCCCGAGAGGTAGAAAGCCTCTGGGACCCCAAGAGTGTAGAGATCACCTTATCTGAATATCCCTTCTAAGGCGACCCCTTTCAAGAGCTAAGCCGTAAGACAGAAGGGAGACGGGTCGAACATGGGAATGGGACCCTGCGTCAGAAGATTGTCCAAGAGAGGCAGAGGAAGAGGATCCGCCACCAGATGCCTCACCAGATCCGCATACCACGGACGTCGAGGCCAATCCGGAGCCACCAGAACCACCAGACCCGGATGGTGAACAATGCGAAGAAGTACTCTGCCCACTAATGGCCAAGGAGGGAACACATACAACAGCCCCTCCGTTGGCCACGGTTGGACCAGAGCATCCAGACCCTCGGCCAGACTGTCCCTGCGACGACTGAAGAAGCGGGGCACTTTGGCGTTGCCACTCGTGGCCATCAGGTCCATCAGGGGCTGCCCCCAGGCCTGCACTATCAACTGAAACGCCACGGAGCCGAGACACCGCTCTCCTGGATCCAAGAAGTGACGACTGAGGAAGTCCGCCTGAACATTTTCTACCCCGGCTATGTGAGAGGCCGAGAGGTCCAGAAGATGGGACTCCGCCCAAACCATGAGCCGAGCCGCCTCCTGCGCCACCTGAGTGCTCTTGGTGCCCCCCTGACGATTGACATAAGCCAACGTCGTGGCATTGTCCGACAGGACTCTGACCGACTTGCCCAACAAAAGGGAGCGGAAAGCTAACAGCGCCAGACGGACCGCTCTGGTCTCCAACACGTTGATCGACCAGGAGGCCTCCTCCGTGGACCAGGTGCCCTGAGCTGAGTGACCCAAACACTGAGCCCCCCAACCGAGGAGACTCGCATCCGTAAGGAGCACCGTCCACTGCGGGAGATCCAGACCCACCCCCTGAACCAGGTGAGGGGTCCGGAGCCACCAACGCAGACTGCAGCGCGCCATGCCTCGCAGGGGGACAGGAGCATCCAAACCGTGCCTCTGGGGTGACCACCTCCGGAGCAGAGCATACTGAAGAGGACGCATGTGGGCCCACGCCCACCTCACCACGTCCAGGGACGCCGCCATCGACCCCAAGACTTGGAGGAAATCTCGCGCCCGAGGACACCGGGACGCCAAAAGCAGGCGAATCTGAGATTGCAATTTGCTCACCCGGGCCTCTGGAAGGAAGACCTTCCCCAAGGAGGCGTCGAACAGAACCCCAAGGTACTCCAGACGCTGAGCCGGGACCAACCGACTCTTGGAAAGGTTGACCACCAAGCCCAGCGACCGGAGAAACTCCACCACCCGAGCCGTAACCCGGGAGCTCTCTTGCAACGACTTTGCCCGAATCAACCAGTCGTCCAGGTAGGGGTGCACCAGAATGCCCTCCGACCGCAAGGCTGCCGCAACGACCACCATCACCTTGGTGAACGTCCGGGGAGCCGTGGCCAGACCAAAGGGAAGCGCACAGAACTGATAGTGCCGACCCAAGATCGCAAAGCGAAGGAAGCGCTGATGAGAGGCCCGAATGGGAACATGCAAGTAGGCCTCCGTCAGATCGAGAGAAGTGAGAAACTCCCCCGGCTGAACCGCCAGAATGACCGACCGCAGAGTTTCCATGCGAAAAGAGGGAATCTTGAGAGCCCTGTTGACCCCTTTCAAGTCCAGGATGAGCCGAAAGGTCCCCTCCTTCTTGGGCACCACAAAGTAAATGGAGTACCTGCCGGTGCCCCACTCCGGAGGGGGCACTGGAACAACTGCCTTGAGATCTAGCAAGCGCTGAAGGGTCTGGCGAAAAGCTTGCGTCTTCCAAGGAATCTGACATGGAGAGGCTAGGAAAAGGTCCGGCAGAGAGCGGGCGAACTCCAGGGCATAACCGTCCCGCACCACCTCCAGGACCCACTGATCGGACGTGATCTCGGCCCATTTGGGGAAAAATTTGCGCAGCCAGGCCCCCACCGGAACCAAAGGGGGCGCCGGCAAGGAGTCATTGTGCAGGACGAGAAGCGGGGGAACCGGCGGAGGGATTACCTGCCCCCCGACGGGCCCCCCGAAAGGGCTGCATGCGCTGGAAGAACCGACCCCGGGAAAACCCTGGAGCCGGGAAAGAAGCAGCCCCACGCCCAGGGCGATACTTGCAAAACTCCCGCAAACGCCCCCGGGCAGCGCCACCCCGAGATGCAGGGCGGGCACGGTCCTCAGGCAGACGGGGCACCTTTGAGTCCGTCAGAGTCTGAATCAACTTATCCAATTCCTCCCCAAACAAAAAAGACCCCCGGAAGGGAAATTTAGTAAGCTTAGCTTTGGACGAAGCATCCGCCGACCAAGCGCGCAGCCACAAAATACGCCGCGTGGCCACGCCAAAGGCTATAGACTTAGCCGAGATCCGCACCAAGTCATAAAGAGCATCTGAGAGGAACGAGGCAGCCATCTCAATCTTCGCCACCTCCTGATCCACCAAAGACCAGTCATCAGACTCCCGATCCAGGACACGCTCAGCCCACCGAAACACGGCGCGAGCCACCAGCCCCCCCACAAATAGCAGCCTGGACCCCAAAGGCAGAGACCTGAAAATTTTGCTTAAGAATGTTCTCCAACTTGCGCTCCTCAGAGTCCCGCAAGGCAGAACCGCCCTCAACAGGCACGGTATGCCGCTTAGAAATCGCCGAGACCACCGCGTCCACGACTGGCGATGCTAAAGTAGCCCGATCCCCCTCTGGGATGGGATACAAACGAGCCATGACGAGCGCCAAATGAAACGGCGCCTCCAGCGTTTTCCACTGTTCCAGTACAATATCCCGAATATCCTGATGCATGGGAAAAGAGCGGGAAATGGTACAGATCCCCCGAAGCAGAGGGTCCCCCACACGCGGAGTCTCTGGCGGCGCATCCTCAAAACGCAACACCGAAGAAACCTGTTGAATCAGGTCCGGCAGCTCATCTCTCTGAAAAAGGCGCACCACGGACGCCTCTTCGCCGGAGGACGGGAAACCCGACAACCCGCCGCCAGCGGCCGTCCCCTCGAGAGGGTCCTGGAAATCCTCAAAAGGGTCCAGGTCCTCATCCAGACCGACACGCTCCTCAGACCATAAATCCTCGTCCCACGACACCCGCGAACGCTTGGACAAGGGAGGAGGAGGAGGGGACGCCACAACAGACGAGAGAGGCAAAGCCACAGGGAGCGCGGAGGAAACCCCACTCCCCGAAACCCCCTGAGCGCATCCGGGACCCCCAGCCGCCTGAAAATAGGCTCTGCACAAAGAAAAAAAAGAAATCAGGGGAAAACCCCCCCGAGGGTCCCAAGGGACTCCCTGCCACAGCAGGGGACCCAGCAGAAACCTGCCCCTGTTTTTCCAATACAGGGGGAAGGTCACCTGAGGTGGAAGACAAAATGGAGGGGCCAGACTGTGAAGATGGCGACTTTCCCCCCAAAACTGCTCCCTCCATAGCCTGTAGCGGCTGAGAAGCCTGAACAGTCCCAGCCGCTAAAACAGGCAAGTCGGCATCAGCTGTCAAAACATCAGCTGAGAGGGAATCCCCAACAACCCGACCGTCGGCGGCTCGGGGAATCCCTCCGTGGGCGGTTGGGGAAGACCGGGCTTCCCCACTGCTCCCAGCCGACTCGCAAGGCACCATCGGCGGTGAGCTCTGGGCGCCTGCAGCCGCTGCCGACGGAGCTCCTCCACCGCACCGGCCTGAACACCGCTTGCACAGGCCGGTCGCGCGTGCCTCGCGCCTGGAGCACAATGAGCACTTTTTCCCTTTAGAAGTGCTCATTGCTCCATAAGCGACCTAGCTATAAAAAAGTGCCGGTTAGATGAAAAAATACAGTAAAATACAGTTTTCTTAAAGGGAAACAACCCTCCAGACCAGCAATACCTCAGGATTTTTTTTTTTAAATTTACAGAACAGACTCCACAGGCTCTCGAAACAATATGCCTTGCTTGATTTAGGGGGCAAGGCTTACTGCTGAGGCTCCTCTAGAAAAATGTGGGGAGGTGGAGGAAGTGGGGGGTGGGACCCCGCTCGAGACCCGCCGGGTTTGACACCCCCGAGGTCGGACGGACCCCCAAACAGGGCCCGCCCAAGCTCCATCCGGCCAAAAAAGGGACTATAAACCCCCTAAACAAATTCCAACAGCCCTACCAAGGGAGATGGGTACAGATCACATCAACACCTGCTGGAGACTGAAAGAAGTCTGAGGTAAATAGAGAAGAGAGTATATTATATACTGTCCCACAGTTTTGTTTTCAGTCTCCACCTGCTGGTCATGATTGGATATATACCCATTTGTAAAGATTAACCTCTACTGGTCTGGAGAGTGCTAAAGAAATGTATTTTGCCTTTACTTTTTTAAAATTTACTCCCATATCTCTTCTTCCCTCCTCTCTTGCAGAGTAAACGTAGTCAGGTCTTCCACTCTCCTCTCGTACTTCTTTTGGCACAAACCCTATACCATTTTCATTGACTTCCTCTGGACTGCTTCATATCTTCTTATATCCTTAGAGAAAACACAAAAAAATGGAGACTACTAGTACTTCAAGCATGGTAGTCAAGAGTACTAAAGGTTTGTAATGATTGGCTTGAAAAAAGTATTTGTTCTTAAAGTCAAAACTTTATTGAAGAGACACAGTCCATGTTTTGGCTACACAGAGCCTTCTTCAGGGGTCATGTGTTCAATCAAAATCTAAACAAAACGACATAAAATACATATATACAATCTTAGAACAAACAAATCAGATGTAAATAACAACAAACATACACTTGTGCAGAAAAATGTGACAGCAAAGAATAAAGGTGAGAAACCAAGGTGACCATTGATAAAACAAAAGTTGAGTGATATGAAATTCACAAAATAAAGTGAAGGAGAGACTGAACAAGTCCTTAAATTATAAATACAGTGTTTTTACATGTGAATGGGTTGGTATACAGAGAGGTGATGAAGATTGGTGAATTTAGTAGGAAACTAATAGTGAGAGGGTGAAAGTTAAGCCGTCCACATTACATAAATAGACCTATCAAAAATCCTTGAAATACGAGATGAGTGCCTAACTTATACATATTTTACATGAGGTGATTATATGTTTTCATTTTACATTACATTAGTGATTTCTATTCCGCCATTAACTTGCAGTTCAAGGCGGATTACATACAAATTGTCATGATAATATAAATACATAAGGTGGATTATGTGAGAATTGTCATGATTTTAGAACTTTTATGTCCAAATTTTAGGTTATTTTTTTAAAATTTTTGTTTTAATAGTCTTTATTTAGTAGATGTTTAGACTTTTAAGTATATTTATTCTCATATTTCTTTACATTTGATTTAATGGATGTTCTCTTCTTTCTTTTTTTCCTTTTATTTTCCTCCCATCATATTCCCATGTTCCATTCACACTTCTTTCCATACAGTATACATGACACATTTTTTTAGTTTATAGTATACACACATCTAGGGCTCTCTAGGGAGATTCATCAAGCACACTTTCAGCAATACACATGGATTCTTGACTTCTTTTATATTCATACTTCTTCACACACACACACACACACACATCCTATATAATAAAGAGCTAGCCGTGCATGCGCACTCCTATTTGCGTGTTCTGTGCGGTGTAGGTCTGTGGCCGCAGGAGTGCGCATGCGCGAGGGCTTGAGGCGTATGCTCCAGTTAGGTGACAGGAGCGGCTCTGGCAGCGGATGACGAGAGGAGGGCTCATGGTCCTGCTGCCGCTCCTGTTCACAGCGGCCTGCACGTCGCCGACTCACCCCCTCCCGCAACAACCGCTACCGCTCCTGTTCTTCCCCTCCCTCCAGTCACCGCTGCCATTCCGACTCACCCCCTCCCGCAACAACCGCTACCGCTCCTGTTCTTCCCCTCCCTCCAGTCACCGCTGCCATTCCTATTTAAAATGGCCTGCTGAGGTTCGCGGCCGGCTGTAGCGAACCTCGCAGGCCGCTCTCCACGAGGTAGCACGTTCCCTCTGACGCGATCGCGGCAGAGGGAACATGCTAGTGAGGTGAACTGCGGCCTGCGAGGTTCGCTACAGCCGGCCGCGAACCTCAGCAGGCCGTTTTAAATAGGAATGGCAGCGGTGACTGGAGGGAGGGGAAGAGGAAAAAGAAGGGCCATGGAGCAGGCAGGAGAGGGGGCTTTTCTGGTGGGAGGGTTGTGCTGAGTGCAGATAGCGGAGAGTTGGGCCAACCTCTCCTTTCTCACCGACGCCAAGAAGCTGCAGGCCCCGCTCCCTGTCGCGCTTTGAGCACTCACGATTGGCTGAAGAGTGTCGTGCCAGTGCTGCAGGTACAGGGGGATGCTTTTGTTGGAGAGGTGTGCTGGGGGGTAGACAGCTTTGCTCGGGGGGGGGGAGGGGGAAGACACAAGGGGGTCAGGGAGAGGGAAAGGGAGCTGCTTTGGGGGAAGGGGTATGCTGGAAGCAGACAGCTTAGCTCTGGACGGGCGGGGGAATGACACAAGGACACAGACACAAAGAATGACACACAGGGGGCCATTGAGACAGACAGAAAGGAAGACATTCAGGCAGCGTCCAAGGAGAGACAGCCAGTGTCCAAGGAGAGAAAAACAAATAAACATAGACAGACAGACAGCGGCCAAGGGGAGAGAGAGAAAGAAAGAAAGACAGACACACACTTCTATTCTAGCACCCGTTAATGTAACGGGCTTAAAGACTAGTATATATATACCGTATTTTCGCGGATATAACGCGCGCGTTATACGCGATTTTACCTACCGCGCATACCCCTAACGCGTTATATGCCTGAGCGCGGTATAGAAAAGTTTTTAAACATAGTTCCCACCCCGCCCGACGCCCGATTCACCCCCCCAGCAGGACCGCTCGCACCCCCACCCCGAACGACCGCTCGCACGCGCTCCCACCCGCACCCGCATCCACGATCGGAGCAAGAGGGAGCCCAAGCCCTCTTGCCCGGCCGACTCCCCGACGTCCGATACATCCCCCCCCCCCGAAGGACCGCCGACTTCCCGACAATATCGGGCCAGGAGGGAGCCCAAACCCTCCTGGCCACGGCGACCCCCTACCCCCACCCCGCACTACATTACGGGCAGGAGGGATCCCAGGCCCTCCTGCCCTCGACGCAAACCCCCCTCCCTCCAACGACCGCCCCCCCCCAAGAACCTCCGACCGCCCCCCCAGCCGCCCCGCGCCCCCCCTGGCCGACCCCCACGACCCCCCCACCCCCCTTCCCCGTACCTTTGGAAGTTGGCCGGACAGACGGGAGCCAAACCCGCCTGTCCGGCAGGCAGCCAACGAAGGAATGAGGCCGGATTGGCCCATCCGTCCTAAAGCTCCGCCTACTGGTGGGGCCTAAGGCGCGTGGGCCAATCAGAATAGGCCCTGGAGCCTTAGGTCCCACCTGGGGGCGCGGCCTGAGACACATGGTCGGGTTTGGGGGGGGCATCAGGCTTTCAGGATGGGGACAGACCTTCAAAGGGGGACAGGACTTCAAGGGGGGACAGTGCACGGAAAGTCAGGGGGGGTGAACGGAGAGTCAGGACAGCGCACGGAAAGTCAGGGCAGTGCACGGAAGTCAGGGGGGGTGAACGGAGAGTCGGGACAGCGCACGGAAAGTCAGGGCGGGCGAAAGGAGCGTCGGGCATCATGCGCGTTATATGCCTGAGCGCGGTATAGAAAAGTTTTGGTACATATCATCGTGATTTCTGCGCGCTATACCCCTGTGCGCGTTTTACACAGGTGCGCGTTATATCCGCGAAAATACGGTATATATATATATATATATAAAACCATCACCACCTGCAGGTGCTGGAGACAGTGAATTTGCTGTGATGGTCTCTATAATAACTGGCTCCGTGATTTTTCACTAGAGTTTCGGTTATGGGTCTGAGCGTTCACTTTGAAGCCATTTGTGTGACCATTTGATGTATTTATTAGTATGTTGATATTAAGGTGATTAGTGTTTGAGATAGTATTAATTAATAACATTCAAAGCTTATTTAATGTATTAAAAAAAGATAACGTAGCGACGTACGTCAGCATTTTTTAAACCTCAATGTGATTTAAACCAGCACGCTGTTATAATACAATGCTCCCGATACTGCAGGCTCAATATGAGCCAGAAAATGCTAACGGTGGTAACAACCTATTGGCTAGTAAATATTTCTAGATCTTTGCATTAGTAATGAAATTTATGTTTTTATAATGCTTCTACAATAATTAAATACAGTAAAACCTTGGATTGCAAGAAACTTGGTTTGCAAGTGTTTTGCAAGACAAGCAAAACATTTTATTATATTTTAACTTGATATACAAGCAATGTCTTGCAATACAAGTACATACAGTATACAGTGGTGCCTCGCATAACGGACGCCTCGCACAGCGAACGCTGCGCACAACGAACTTCAGGTCTTGCTTCCCACAACGAACTTCGTTTCACACAACGAAGTCGCCCGAGCTGCATCCTTAACTGCCCTCTCTCCGCCTGGCTCCCTGTGCAGTGGCGCTACATATTTTAAACCCCCCTGCCGCCGCTGCTGCATATTTTTAAGCCTCTGCCGCCACCGCATATTTTTAAACCTCCCCCCGCCGCCACATATTTTTTTAAAAAAGCCACCACTGTTGCAACTTTAATCTCACCCGCTCACTCATAACTGGTGGTCTAGCAAATTTCCCAGCCAGAAGCGCAGAGATCAAGAGCAAGCCTTCTGTGCTACTGCCTGGGCCTGCGCTGATCTCTGAATGGCTGCAGTCAGCTCTCGCGGGACTCACAAGAACTAACTGCAGCCATTCGGAGATCGGCATGGGCCCACACAGGCGTGCAGAGGAATTGCTCCTGATCTCTGCGCTTCTGGCCTGTACGCCACTGGCTGGGAAAGATGGGAGGAATTAAAAAAGGTACCGAGGGGGGATGATTAAAAAGGTACTGGGGAGTATGTGGGGGGTGATTATAATACACAGCAAGGATCAACAAAACCCCTTTCTCCCCTCCCCTTATATCCCCTCTACTATCAAGAAAATTGAATAAGCCAAATTATTATAGAATGCTACACAGAAATATCATGCTAACAGAATACCACAGTCACACATAGCAGGAATAGGGTTAGGGTAGTGCAACTAGGGCACTGTCCCCCCTGGTCAAAGAGAGCCGTAAGCCTCTGCCTGGACTTTGCAGTCCCCAGTTGTGTCTAACACCAGCTCTAACAAGATAAATTTATCTTTTTTTATGTCATCTTAGCATATTTTATGCTACAGAACAAATTATTTTTTTTAACATGTATTGTTATGGGAAAACGCGTTTCACATAACGAACTTTTCGCATAACAAACTTGCTCCTGGAACCAATTAAGTTCGTTGTGTGAGGCACCACTGTATATTCATCACAACTGAGCCGATGGTTCTTCTCTCTCTGACACTGCAAGAGTGTAGTGACTGTTCTAAATGAGCAAAGTCTTGCAAAACGAGTACATACAGTATACACGCATCGCATCATCACAACTGAGCCGATGGTTCTTCTCTCTCTGATGCTGCAGGAGTGTTGTGACTGTTATAAACAAGCAAGGCCTTGCAATACGAGTACGAGTATACACACGTACGAGTATGCACACGTAAGATCATCCCAACTGAGCTGATGGTTCTTCTCTCTCTGACGCTGCAGGAGTGTAGTGACTGTTCTAAATGAGCGAGGTCTTGCAATATATAAGTATGTATAGTATTTTGTATTAAAGTTTTGGAGTTGTGGAACGAATCATCTAAGTTTCCATTAGTTCCTATGGGAAAATTTGCTTTGATATACGAGTGCTTTGGATTACAAGCATGCTTCTGGAATGAATTATGCTCGCAAACCAAAGTTTGACTGTAATGGTTCTCTGAAGAATATACCTATATGGTTTAACATAGATTTTTCCTTAGACAATTACATAACAAAATATTTATTTTTATAAGTATAAGAATCAATTTTAAGTGTAGTTGTTGCAGTTCCTGTTCCTTCCTAGCTGATTGCATTCCTCTTCTTTTCCCTCTCTGTTTTAAGACAGTACTAGCGTTTAAGCCAACAGCTATAATTCTCCTGAGGAAGCTCTAAACAGAGTGAAACGGAGACACTCCGTTGAGCATCTGAGCACTTTAAAGAAGCACTTGAGCACTTTTAAGCTCACAATCCTACACTTTGAGGCTTTTTGTTTGATTCAACTTTAAGAAAACAAAGCTAAGTACAAAAAGTCATAATTACAGCGTGCATTTCTTTAACACTGTTTGCTAATGTTATTACACTGAAAATGTGGTATTTATAGGAAATTAATAAGGTAGAGTTTAAAGGGACCAATGATAGCTTGCATTAAGGCTATATTGACTAGATTCAGTTCTAAGGTCATAAATAGCTGCAGGCATTTGAGGTATCCCTTCTCCAACAACAGAAGATTCACAAGAGTGTTTGTCAAATTATAACTTTTAGAAAAGGATTACTCTCCAGCACAGTCCATCTATATATATTTTTGGGATGGGACTACCAGAACGCCGGAGGAGAGACTGGTGGCGGGGGACTTCAGGTGTGCGTTTGGAAGAAACGTGATGCAGTGAGGAGAGCAGACCGGCGTTTGTAGCTCCTGGACCCCCGCTAAAGCACTCGAGGAACACTCACCGCCAGTGACACTCGGTGGCTCCGCGAAACATCTTTCCTTGCGGGTCAGCATATGGACCCGTTCGTGTCCAAATCCGGGGGCAGTCGATCCAGCCGAACGGCTGCAAAACCGAAGGACAAAGTGAAACCGGCAGAAAACAACATGGTGGAGGCGGGACTTCCTTTGACTACCGAGTTTACTGCAGTTCAATTACATCAGCTTACTACTGCAGTAGCATCGGCAATGGCTCCACAAATGGAAAAACTCTCCAGCCAGATGTTAAATGTGGAAAATCTACTGGGGGAGACTGTATCTCGTACCATGGAGCTGGAAACACGGGTAGCAGTGGCAGAGGACCTGAATCAGAAGTTACAAGACCAGCTTGCCTGCCTGGAGCAGCGTTTAACTTGAGTGAAGGAAAAATGGAGGACTTTGAAAATCGCTCACGGAGGGATAATTTACGTTTTATTAGTGTCCCAGAAACGCTGTCAGACCGTCAATTGGCAACTACATTTAAGGACTGGCTTGTAGCTGAATTTCCTTTGCCTCCTGGTATGGGTTCTCTCTGCTTAGAACGTATTCATCGAGTGGGTCGCTTGGAAACAGAGAGGCAGCGTCCTAGAGTAGTGGTAGCCAAACTGCATAACTATCTTCATAAAGTTGAAATACTGAAACAATATCGTCTTCGTAGGGAGACTCTTAAATACGGTGATGTGCTTATCCGCATTTTTCAGGACTATTCTGCAAACCTGCAGACTAAAAGGAAGAAGTTTCAACCTTTATGTACAACATTGGCTGCAAAACAGATAAGATTTCTCTTTTTATATCCTGCGGTCCTTAAAATTCAAGTTAATGGCATTTGGAAAACTTTTGACTCTATGGAAGCTGCACAATCTATTGTGTCCACCATTACTTAACTTTTGATCTTGAAGAAAAGCTTGCGGATGGTGTTCTGGTTTTTCTTTTATTATTATTTTATTATTTTTGATTGCTTGAGTGCCTGCGTGGGGGCCCTTTGCATTTGGTGTTTCTTCAGGATTACCACTTGATGTGGATCCTGTTGTTGGGTATTGTTGTGTGGGGTTTTTTGGGGGGTAGGATGGGGAGTGGGAGGTTGGGAAGGGGAGGAAGGGGGGGATGGACGATTTGGAGTTCCTGAAGAGGTTACAAGGTTTGCAATCATATGATGTATGTAATTCTTTTCATGATATAGGATATATATTAGCTTCTTGTCAAATACCGATAAGGTATATATATTCCCCTGGAGAGGCTGGGCTCCTGGGGTTTGATTGTGTAAGATTTAAATTACATTCCTCCACCTTAGGACATGTTAGGTTCTTTGTTTAGGCTGGTCTCCTGGAATGTGGGGGGTATTACCTCCCCAATCAAAAGACAAAAAATTTTAGCTTCATTACAGCGTGTTTCTGCTGATCTTGTTTGTCTCCAGGAGACCAGGCTGACGGATGAGGAACATCTGAAGTTGAAAAAGTCCTGGGTGGGAGATATATATTTCGCTTCGTCTACAGGACGACATGGGAGGGTAGCTCTGCTTTTACGGAAATCTTCCCCTATCAATGTTCAGGTACTAGAAAAAGACAGGTTGGGAAGATATTTATTGGTTCGATTACAGATAGGCACTTTTTACTATCTTTTATTAACAGTCTACGGCCCTAACTCTTTTGAACTACCTTTCTCTCAGAAATTGACTAATCTTTGTATGAAATACTCTTCTGATCAGCTTTTGGTTCTTGGGGATGTTAACTTGGTTATGGATCCTGAAATTGATAAATCTTCAAAACCTGTTACTTCCTTGGGGACTAAGGGCCTTGTTCTTAAAAATTTCTGTACAACTTTAGACCTGGTAGACCCCTGGAGGTTATTACATCCAGAGGTGCGTGATTATACACATTTGTCTCGAGCCCACGGTACATGGTCTAGGTTGGACTACGTTTTGGTCTCCTCTTCTTTATTTTCGAGGGTAATGGCGGCTCGAGTGGGCTCGATACAAATTTCTGATCACGCACCTGTATGGATAGATATCCAGCTTGATGTGAACTCTGTTTGAGCCCATCGTTGGCAATTTCCTGCCTACTTGAGGCAAGATGACGACTTTCAAAAGTTTTTATTAGAAAAGTGGGAGGATTATATTGCCACAAATGGACTACATCAGGGAGAACCACTCTTATTCTGGGAAACAGCTAAGGTTGTCCTTCGGGGACATATTTTAGCTTATACCTGCTCTCGTATGCGTAAATTAAATAAGTCCATTATAACTTTGGAACACTCTTTACGCTTAGCTAAGAGGGCTCATATAGCTAATCCTTCTACATCAACTAGAGAACAATACTTGACTACACAGGCGGCACTAAATACTCTTTTGCATTCTCGATTCCAACGCTGGTCTACTTACTACCGATATAAATTTCAGCGTTTTGGTAATAAATCGGGTAAGCTTTTGGCTAGAATGGTAGATACCCAGGTAGGACGTAAACCGATTTTGTCTCTGCGTATAGCGGAGGGTTCAGTTGCATCCCGAACGGATGATATCGCTCGGGTTTTCTATGAGCATTTTTCTAATCAGTACAGTTCTCTATCTAGCCCTTCAGGAGAAATGATTAATGATTATCTTCATGCATCGGGCATGCCACGTTTAGAGGAAGCAGACATTGATCATTTAAATAGACCATTACATACATTAGAGTTACAACGTGCTATTCGATCTAGTAAGATGGGTACGGCTCCAGGCCCAGATGGTTTCCCTGGGGAATTTTATAAGATGTTGGAATTACCGGTACATCTTATTACTCCTTTGTTGGCCTATTATAATGGATCTATGAAAGCAGGAGCTTTTCCCAAATATGCCAATGAAGCATCAATTGTTTTGATTCCGAAACCTGGGAAACCATCTGATCTCGTAGGATCATACCTTCCCATTTCACTTATTAATGTAGATCTTAAATTGTTTGCCCGCATTTTAGCGGATCGTCTTCTTCCTCTGATGCCCACTCTGATCCATGGTGATCAGGTGGGATTCGTCCCTGGGCGCCACTCGGTATTGAATGTTAGAAAAATTATTTTGGCCCTTGCTCATGCACAATTTGCTCAGGTGCCCACCCTATTAGTCAGTTTAGATGTGGCAAAGGCCTTTGATAATGTTTCATGGTCTTATCTTTTCCATACCTTGGACTATATAGGGATTTCAGGATTTTTTCGAAAAGCGCTTACGTCTCTTTATGTTGATCCGACAGCCTTTTTAATGGTAAATGGCATATTTTCGGACACCTTTTCCATCAATCGTGGAACCCGCCAGGGGTGCCCCTTGTCACCCTTGATCTTTATTCTTACATTGGAACCATTATTATGCACTTTGCGACACTCTGAGGAAGTGAGCGGTCTAAATATTGAGGGACAGATTATTAAGACCTTGGCTTTTGCAGATGATCTAATGCTTGTCCTTACTAATTCGTCTGGGGTTGCATTGGATCTTATAGCAGAATATGGGTTTTACTCTGGTATGATTATTAACTTAGACAAATCTGTGGCTCTCCCCTCACACTCTACTTTGCGAGATTCTTGGGAAGGAAATTTTCCGTTACAATGGGCTGATAACGCCATTAAATATTTGGGCGTGAGCATTCTCGCTGATCTTTCTACCTTATATGTGTCTAATGTAACTCCTTTGCTGCATGCTTTAATGGTCAAACTTCAACTGTGGCATGATTATCCTTTCTCTCTTAGGGCGGGTGGCACTTTTAAATATGATTATACTTCCATCTTGGCTTTATGTTTTTCAAGTGCTCCCCTTATATTTGCTCAGTCGAGATGAAGATAAGTATATTCGCCTTATTCGGCACTTTATATGGTGGGGTCGCCGAGCTCGTTTACCATATTTGCAAGTAGCACGACCTCAGTACAAAGGGGGCTTGGGTTTATTAAACCTTCGACATCTTACGATTGGCTGTGGCATGCGCCACATAAATGACTATTTTCGGGGTACTTCTGTCTTTTCTAACACTCTGTTAGAATTGGGGTGCTTTTGACAGGAACATTTTAGCGCCTTTCTCCATTCTGTTCCCTCTCCATATCCTTTGGATATTAGGCTTCGGGTGTTTGGCTTACCAATACGAAAAGTGTGGAAATGGGTTTGTAAATTTCATGGTATTAGTGTCCTAACTTTCTTCCGGGTATGGGGTGTTCTAGGTTCCGTCATTGGGTGGCAAGGGGGTTAGTCTTTCTATCTCATTTAGTATCAGATGATAGTGTTATGCTGTCATTTCAATCTTTGACTCGTTTATATGGTTTAACTGCTGTGGACAAATTTGCCTATATGCAGATTGCTCATTATGTTGCTACTTTGAATAGGACAAATTTGCAATCTGCTCATCAAGAATTATTGTCCACAGCTTATACTCTTGGCTCTCAATTGTTAGTCACCCTTAAATTCCATTTGAGATATTTGAAAGACGAAACCCCCTTGCCAGATTATATTCATTTTCAGATTGTGTGGTCTCGGGATCTGAATGTGGTACTCCCGGAAGATGCTATAGAAAGGGCTGTAGCCCAATTGTCATCACTTAAAAAATATACCTATTTCTGGGAAATGCAATTTAAATTATTATTTAGGATTTATGTATGTCCATATAGAGCCTATTGTGCTAAATTTCGATCATCATCAAAGTGCAACAGATGTGATTGTCAGATTGCTGAGCTGGGCCATATGTTATGGTCCTGCATAGCGATCAAAACTTTTTGGAGGCAAATTTTTGCCTTTATAGAGACTCTCTGGACTGTGACCATACGACTATCTCCTCTTTTATTATTTGGTATTTCTCCTCCTTGTCATCCGAAGCCACCTGGATTACAAGCTTTTTTAAAATGGTCCATTCTTTGTGCCCTTAAATGTATACTTCTAAAGTGGTTAGATAATGATGCTTCCACAATCCATATGTGGCGTATTTAGATGATACAAGTGCTTACCTGGGAATGTCGAGATGTATCTGATTTCTCAACTGTCCAAGGAGAACGTTTCATACTTATTTGGGAACGTTTTTGGAATACGATGACTTCTGCTGCAAGAAGCCGTGTTTTGAACTGTTGACTGTGTTCTATTGATATGCAAACACTATTAACATTCGAATGTGCTTTTGGGAACTCTGACTCGTTCTGAGGGGGGGGAGGAAGGGAGGTGGTTGGGGTTGTATAGGGATTGGGTTAGATTTGGATAAAATGTTATTTGGAACATTGATATATGGTTTAATTTTGGTATCTGTCTTTTCTGCTTGTTCCAATAAAAATTATTATACCATATATTTTTGAGATTTCTTTATTCCAACATTTCTCTTACTTTAAGTCTAAGAGAGAATCTCCTCATTAGCGTGTTACTACCGTATCAAATTATAATTGATATCTAAAGAACAAACATTAACCATTACTTAATTTTCACAACAATACATTTTCTCTAGGTTGGATAATTATTCACTCAATCTTGTCTTTCAAGGATTTTTGGTGGGTCTATTTATATCCTACCTCAGTAATGTGGACGGCTTAACTTTCACTCTCTGGTTTAGATGGGCTGGAGTGGACCTTGACGGAGACTCTAGTAGATAGAACCTAAGCAAACAGCTGGGCAGAGCTCTGGATTTCTGGCCCAGAAATATCTAAGAAAAAGGACCATTTAAATTAAATTATTAATTTATAGAGTGTGTACGGTTGGGCAGATTGGATGAACCATTTGTTTCCTTATCTGCTATCATTTACTATGTCACTCACACTATTAGTTTCCTACTAAGATTCTGAATTCACCACCTCTCTGTATACCAACACATACACACGTAATAACACTGACTTTATAATTTAAGGACTTGATCAGTCTCTCCTTCACTTTATTTTGTGAATTTCATATCACTCAACTTTTGTTTTATTGATGGTCACCTTGGTTTCTCATCCTTATTCCATGATGTCACATTTTTCTGCACAACGTGTATTTTTATTGTTATTTACATCTGATTTGTTCTGAGATTGTATACATATATTTTATGTTATGTTTAGATTTTCATTTAACATATGACCCCTGAAGAAGGCTCTGCATAGCTGAAACATGGACCGTGTTCAATCACTTCAATAAAGATTTGATTTTAAGAACAAAGACTTTTTTCAAGCTAATCATTACAAACCTTTAGTACGCTCAACTACCACACTTTAAGTACTACTAATCTCCATTTTTTTGTGTTTTCTCTGTTGCTACTGTGGAGAATTTGTTCTTTGTGGTTATTTTTATATTCTTAGCCAGATACGGCCTCCATAACTGAACACAATATTTCAAGTGTTGTCTCACCAATGACCTATACAGAGGCATCAACATCTCCTTTCTTCTGCTGGTCAATCCTCTTTCTACACAGCCTAGCATCCTTCTGCTACAGTCACCGCCTTAACACACTGTTTTATCACCTTCAGATCCTCAGACACTATTACCCCAAGGTCCCTCTCCCCATTTGTTCATTATCAGCCTCTCAACTTCCAGCACATACAGTTCTCTTGGATTTCTATTCCCCAAATGCATCACACTGCAGTTCTTTGCAATGAATTTTAGTTGCCAAACGTTAGATCATTTTTCTAACTTTTGCAGATCCTTTTTCATCTTTCCCATTCCCTCCAGGGTGTTCATTCTGTTACAAATCTTGGTATCATCTGCAAAAAGGCAAACCTTACCTTCTAACCCTTTATGCATCGTCGCTCAGAAACATATTGAACAGAACGCTTCGTACTCAAAGAGCAAAGTGACTGAACCTAGAGAGAAGAGGACTGGAAGAGCTTAAAACCGGTACTCAAAAGCCATTCCGTAAGAGCAAAGTGATCGACATCCTCCATGTAGACTGAACCTTGAGAGAGAAGGTCTGGAAGAGCTTGTAACTGAGACTGCAACCTATGCGAAGACGCAGCAGTTCTGTGTACCATGGTCATTGAGGCCAGTCCGAAGCCATCATAATGACCCTTCCCTGATGAGTCGCAATCTGACATAGGACCCAACCTATCATGAGCCAGGGCGAAAAAACATGCAATATAACTCCCTGTAATCATGGCTGTACTAACACGTCTAGGCCCTCATTTCCGGGCTCGAAGCTGTGACTATGAACCTAGCAGCTTTTGAGGTCTTTGCCATTGACAGAGGCCGACCGCAGCGCCGCATAATGACTTTAAATGCTGCAGAGGACAGCACCCATTCACCCAGATACAATGTTTTCTGCCGAGGAATTCTGCTTCAACAATGTTGATGCCCTTCACTTGCACTGCTGAAAGCACCACTTGGTCTGACAGAGTCATCTGCAATTTCACCAAACCCAAGCGAATGGCCCCCAGATCTAAGCGGTTGATTGACCATTTCCTTTGATAGGACATTCAATGCCCCTGAATGGGATAACAGCTGCAGTGGGCTCTCCAGCTGCGGAGAATGGCTTCTGTCATCACAATCACCCAAGATGCAATCTGCAGTGACATGCCCCTGGAGAGGGACTGCAAAAGGAGTCACCAATTCATGCTTGCCCAGGCCTCCAGAGTCCAAGGAAAAGCTGCCTGCAACACTTCTATCTGTTGAGCACAACATGATGGCAATGCATATTGCAGAGAATACATATGCTTCCTTGCCCAATTGACCACATTTATGGAGGCCGCCATGGATCCCTGGACCTGGAGACAGTCCCATAGATATGGAACAGAGTTGTCCAGAAGATAACAAATCTGATAGCACAGCTGCTCTCTTGGTGTCTCTGTTATATAAACTCGGCCAGCTGCCGTGTCGAACAAGACTCACAGATACTCCAGGACTGAAACAGGGTCAAATAGTTTTTCATGTAATTCACAATCCAACCCAGGCCTTCTAGGACCTGGACCACCTGATCCACTGTGTGCTGATCCTCGGCCAATGAAGGGATCTGATCAGCCATCGTCCAAGGAGAGGAGCACCTACAGCCCCATCTTCCTCAAGTGAGCTGTCACGACCACCATCACCTTGGTGAAGGAACGAGGCATCATATCCATGCCAAAAAGCAGAGCCGTAAACTGTGAATGATCCTCCAGAATATGAAACTGGAAGAATTTCCAGTGTGCCCAATAAATGGAACTATGTAAAGGAGACTTTATGAGATCCAGAGAGGCAACGAATTCCCCCAGGGCCACCGCCACTATGACAGACCGACTGACTCCATGCAAAAGGTTGGAACTTGAAGCGCTGCTTTGACATTCACAAGATCCAGGACTGGACTCCTATCGTCTGAGCCTTTCTTTGGCACGAGAAAGTATATGCATTACTTGGGCTGTGGAGTGTCTGCATCCTTTCGCACGGAAATGGCGGTGTTGCTGGGCCCTCAAAACAGAGAAAGCTGCCCAAATGGGCAAGCTGCCCTTTTTGTCACCTGCTTAGACAGGGGGCTAGGCTTTGCATTCCTGCATCTCCCAGGCGCGCCATGTGGCATGTGGTGCAAAGATGCTTCTGAAGCACAAATTTTGTGCAGTCTTGGCATGAATATGGAGCATGGGAGCCCAAGGACCCCATCCCAAGAAGGTTTGAGGCAAAAAGTGTAGTTTTGAAAGTGCAGGGAGCTTAGGGAAAAAAGATCACAAAAAATCCAAAATGGCTGCCACTAAGAAATTCGTGCCATAAACGCTATATTTTCTATAGTTAGCAAAGTGTAAAAATGGCAATTTTAGAATTCTTCATGTGGGAGAACACAGGAGGACATGTAGAAACCTCCTAAACAGCTAATTTCAGACCCCCCCCCAATTCACCTCACAGCTTGCGACAGCCTTACTCACTGTGACCTGTGCTGGAAATGTACTGCAGCCTGCCTCCGTACTCCTACAGTAGCTGGATGAGGAGAAATCACTGCCTCAGGCTGAGAATGCCTCCTTGAAACTAATCTTTGGGCTGCCAATCAGACATGGCAGCAGCAAAATGTCCATTCTCAAAAAGTTCATCTAAAATATTTTTTTTTTTCAAAAATCATCTCTCTCTACATCCAGGCACTTGATCGTCCAGACCCCACTAAGGAAAAGGGTGAAGGTGAAAATGCAGCGGATGTTCTGCAAGACATCGCTGAACCTCCAAAGGATGCCTAACAGTCTGCACTCAAACCCCTGCTAAACGGGTTAGGAAAAAATGAGGAAGGCTTCAAGCTGCAAAGAAACAAATGCAGGCTGCCCAACAGGTGCCACCAATGATCAGCCTGTTAGGTACAGACTGGAATCTGCTTCTTCTCTACGTAGAAAAGAAACACTCCTTCAGGCACGCGTTCAGAAGGAAAACTGCAGGTGGTGCTAGAGCTCCCAGTGAAGCAGAGGAGAGTTACAGAAAAAATCTGGAGTGGATTCTTTCTGCATATGGCATGCAGCCATTGGGAGATGACTCGCTTGTCTAGAATGTCTCACTGGAAATGTATTTATACACAACAGTGGCATGCGGTCAGAGTCTTCAGGGGATTCAGTAAATTCCCAGCTCTACAGCCTTGCTTTTTTTGGCTTACTTTTTGCTTGATGCAGTTTGATTGGTTGAGCAGGAAACCTGCTCAACCAATCAAAGTGCAATAAGCAAAAAGTAAACAAAAAAAGCAGGTTTCAAGGGCTAGGGATTCACCTAAAATACTAAAGGCCCAGAAAGTATGCTTATGTGTATTTGTACTTTCTATTCTGCAAAGCAGTTCAAGGCAGTTTACGTACCAATAAAATAAAATACAGTACTGTTCTGAATTTGATTAGTGGAGCAGCTGAAGGCCCTGACTGCATACTATTGATACACACATACAATTGACAACTGAAGAATGAAGAACCTTTAATGTGTTATGTATATGCCTTTTTTTCTGTGATTAGCTAATTCAATTTCAGACAATTTTACATAATTTTTGGTCACTTCAAGATTTTTGTTCTGGTGGTTGCACACTTTTTGAATTGTTCACACAAGTAATTGAAATCAACCATTATTACACTGTTGCCCAATTTGCCAGCTTTCTTAATTTCAGTAAACATTTCTTAATTTGTCTGCTCATTCTGTCCTGCAGTGCAGTTGTATAGATCTGCCTGTACTATATTCCTTCCCTTTACAAATGGAATTTCTATCCATCCAGATTCCATGCTATGTCATGCAAAAAGTTTATTTTGTTTGATTCAATTCTCTCTAACATATAGCACAACCCATCTCCAATTTGATCTATTCTATTATTGTGATATAATTTGTACCCTGATAACACAGCGTTCCTTTGATTGTCCTCCTTCTATCAGGTCTCTCACATGCCTATTGTATGTCCTCCTCCTATCAGGTGTCTGAGATGCCTATCGTGTTTACCCCTTTATTTAGTGCTATATATTCTAACTTTCCCATCTTATTTTTTAGGCTTCGATTATCTGTATACAGACCCTTCAAATTGTATTTTTATCTTGCATCTACAGGCTGCTTAGAAGTTGTCAGGATAATTTGTGTCCCTTACGCTGCTTTTCTCTTAAAACACTCCTGACTTTTTCACCATTACTGAAACTTCTCTTTTGGGATTCCTAACCATCCTGTGTTAATAATATCCTTCAAGGATATTCCACACTAAACCATCCACTTCTGGGTGACTGTCGGCTCCCCCACTCCCCATCCAACCCCATCCACAAATCTTAATTTAAAAGCAGCTCTATCTCCTTTTTAAATGTTAGTGACAGGAGCCTGGTTCCATCCTGGTTGAAGTGGAATCTATCCTTTCGGAACAAGCTCCTCCTTTCTCAGAACTTTGCCCAGTTCCTAACAAATCTAAATCCCTTATCCATGCACCCTCATCTCAACTAGCTCTAATCACCAATCCATCAGGCTCATTTGCTAAAGAGCTTATTTATGTAGCTGAAATAGAGAGTTAGTATACAGTGCCACTATCACAAACTTCAGAAATCTGTAGTTGTGCTTTGGAATTGCCAGAGGCCTTCACACTAAACTGACTGAACAACCAATGACAAAAAAACATGCGACATATAAACTACCAGCTGGTAACAATTATGAATACAGTCAGGTTCTTGATAACAAATGGAACTACAATCTTCCAAAGTTCATTTATTTTTGCCATTTCTAGAAGAAAGCAAAACTTCCTAATGGAGGAATTTGGAAACCCTGCCTACCTCTCCACATTCCTCCTGCTTTTGAACAGGTGAAATACTGGATTCCTGGGTTTGCACCTTATGACCTGTCACTGCTTCTTCATTATCTCCAGCTGTAGATTCTTCTACTTCTTCTTCGGTTTGATTTTCTATGGACTCTTCAGAATTTTCAGATGCATCTTCGATGGTGTCTAACCTGAAAAAAATTCAGAAGTTCCAACAAAAACTTAAACAAAAGATTATTATGCAATCCCTTTTTAACTGAAACAATTCAATAACATTAAAGCAGATATTAAAGGTAAGTGTAGGACAACATTGGTGATTATAATGCACAATTACTGTGGGCACAAGTCATATTTACCATTAACAAATGTAATGCTAAACAATTTTACTGTTAACAATCATGATTCTCACCAACCAGGCTGGATTTCATAGACATGTTTTGCTCTACCTATTCTCTATCTCTTGTTAGTTAGTAGATTTTAAATTGTTTGTGATAGTATGCAAAGTTGGTATGTTGAATCTAAATTATAGTCTTTTCAAGTAATTTATAACTCTGAATTTAGACAATGAAAATGTCAAATCACCAGTAAAAAACTGTAGGGCAAACTGAGAATGGATTAAAAATAACCATCTTCTTACTGTTAGAAACATAGAAATTGACGGCAGAAAAGGGCCACAGCCCATCAAGTCTGCCCAGACCAATAACCCACTCCCTGACTTTTACTCCCCTAGAGATCCCACATGAATATCCCATTTTTTCTTAAAATCTGACACGCTGTTGGCCTCAATCACTTGCTGAGGTAGCTCGTTCCAATGATCGACCACCCTTTCGGTGAAGAAGTACTTCCTGGCATCACCATGAAATTTCCCTCCCCTGACTTTCAGCGAGTGCCCTCTGGTGACCGAGGGCCCTGTAAGACAGAAGATATCCTCTTTCACCTCTATACGTCCCGTAATATACTTAAAGGTCTCAATCATGTCTCCCCTCTCTCTTCGTTCCTCCAGCGAGTACATCCGCAGTTTTTTTAGCCTTTCTTCATACTTGAGATCCCTGAGCCCCAAGACCATCCTGGTAGCCATTCGCTGAACCGACTCTATTCTTAACACATCTTTCCGGTAGTGTGGTCTCCAGAATTGAACACAATACTCCAGATGAGGTCTTACCATGGATCTGTACAGCGGCATTATGACTTCAGGTTTTCTGCTGACAAAACCCCTACGGATGCAGCCCATCATTTGTCTTGCTTTGGACGAAGCCTTCTCCACATGATTGGCAGCCTTCATATCATCACTAATGATCACTCCTAAATCACGTTCCACTGTGGTCCTGGTCAAGGTTTCATCATTTAGTGTGTAAGTTCTGTGTGGATTTTTTTTACCTAGGTGCATCACTTTACATTTTTTAGCATTGAAGATTAGCTGCCAAGTTGACGACCACTGTTCCAGCTGTCGTAGGTCCTGCGTCATACTGTCAGGCACACCGCTTTTATCTACTATGTTGCATAGTTTGGCATCGTCAGCAAACAGTGATACTTTTCCTCTAAGCCCTTGGGTCATATCTCCTATGAATAAGTTGAATAGAGTCGGCCCTAAGACGGAGCCTTGTGGTACTCCACTTGTCACTGCTGACGTTTTGGAGGGGGTACCGTTTACCATCACCCTTTGAAGTCTAACTATGGGGGGAAATTTTATGTTTATTTAAAACCTTGATATACTACCTGGGCTGTTGAGCAGATAATAGTGGTTTTGTTTTTTTTTAAAAAATTTCTTTATTCATTTTTACATCTTACATCAAGTGTATAAATAATTGACATTTGAAATTGAGTACATCATTTGAATTTCTAACATTAATACATAAGATTTAATCCCTTCCCTCCCACCCCATCCATAACATATACAATCAAATATATCATATAAAAATGTTTTTCTATTGAACTAAACACTTAATAGAATTCAGAATCCCCCCTCCCCACCCGTCATTTGCAATTGTACTTATAATGGAAAATGATATCTATTCATTGCAATGATTTGTCAATGGCACCCAGATCTCTTTAAATTTATTATAATTCCCTTTTTGTATAGCTATTGATCTTTCCATTTTATAAATGTGACACAACGAATTCCACCAGAAACAGTAATTGAGTCTACTCCAATTCTTCCAATTAGTTGTGATATGTTGTATGGCGACCCCTGTCATAATCAATAAAAGTCTGTTATTTTTTGATGAAATTTGGCTCTGTGTTCTCATTGACATACCAAATAGAATCGTATCATACGATAATGCCACAGGATTCTCCAATAAACAATTAATTTGGCCCCAAATTGATTTCCAAAAAGGCCAAGATGAAGGGACAATAGAATAATAAATGATCTAAAGTCCTTACTTCAAGATTACAATGCCAGCATCTATTAGACTTAGAGCTATTCAACTTTTGTAATCTAACTGGGGTCCAAAAAGCTCTATGTAAGAGAAAAAAAAAAAGTTTGTCTCATAGATGCGGACACTGTAGATCTCATCCTCCAAGACCAAATTCATGGCCATTGAGACGCAGTAATTTAATGCTTAATCTCAATGCTCCAAATATCTCTAAGACCAGTTTTAGGCTTCTTTTTTACTAATTCGTTTATCAATTTATATCACTGTGCGGCCTGATGTCCAAAGAAAGTCCACCTGAAAGCATAAGAACTCCAAACTATATTGATTGTTAAGATTTTTCCATTCAGGGAACCCCACCTGAATGGCCTGCTTCAGTTGCAACCATCTGAAGCTTTGTGATTTATTAAGACCATATTTAAGTTGCAACTGTGAAAAATCAAGCAGTTTACTATTAGAAATAACATCGTCCAAAATACATATCCCTGCAATCATCCAATGCTTCCAGATGACCTTAAATCTGCCAATTTGAATCTTGGAGTTCAGCCATATAGTCTGATTTGTTGATTTATGTATTGAACAGGTGTTAAATTACTGACATATCGTAAGGATTTCCATGTATCCATTAATATTCTGTTTTCTTTATACAGTCTAGGCATTTTGGTACTGAGAACATGACATAAACGCAGAGGAAACATGAGTCGCCATTCCAACCACAACCAGTCTGGGGTATTTATTATCAATGAGCTCTGGGAGGACCCAATACATCCCTGGCACAAAATATAGGCTTGATGATACCTATAAAAGTTGGGAAAATTTATCCCACCCTCTGTAATTGGTTTTTGTAAAGATACTAAAGCGATTCTAGGAGTTTTACCTAGCCAAACAAATTTTGTAAGAATACTGTTTTCTTTTTTTAGCACACTAAAGGGGGGAGGGAGTTGGGAATAATTTTACATAATATGTTATAATAAGCTATATATGTGTGTTTATTCCTATTGAAAATGTGATAAAGGATGGGTGGTTGGGGGGAGTTATTGCATCACTAGATTTTTATGTGGTAGAGATTAATGTGCTATTGTGGAATAACTTGTATAATATATTCTTGTGTGCACTTGCTGTTCAATTTGAAAATGAATAAAGAATTTTTTTTTAAAAAAAGAATACTGTTTAACTTTTTATAAAAGGACCCCTTAAAAGAAAACTGGTAACATACCCATTTGATAACAAACCACAGGCAATATCATCATTTTAATAGTTTGGACTCTCCCCCACCAAGCAAGATATAAAGGATTCCATTGCTTGCACATTTCTGTTACCTTCTTTAATAAAGATTTTTCATTCTATTTCATTGTGTCTTTCAGTGTATTTTTTTATCCAAATTCCTAAATATTTTAATCCATCCTCCTTCCATACAAAAGGAAATGAATCAAACAAACCTTTAGTACAATGTACATTTTAGTGGAAGAACTTCTGATTTACTCCAATTTATCTTATATCCTGAAAATTTTCCAAATTTCTCAATCAATTCAAGTAAGCATGGAATGGTTGTTTCTGGATTTCTCTAATGAAGCAGTATATCATCTGCATATGCAGAGACCTTATATTCCCGATCTGAATAAGGAATTCCCTGTATCTCCTTCACTTGCTGAATAGCTAATAACAAGGGTTCTAATACAATATCAAAAAGCAAAGGAAATAAGGGGCAGCCTTGTCTAACCCCTTGTACAAATTAAAACGTTATGAAAAATTATTATTAATATACAGTCTAGCAGCAGGGGAACTATACAATGTTTGAATCAAAATTTGTATAAATCCTGAACCTAAACCACACCATTCCATAGATTAATACATGAAGGCCCATTCCACCCAATCAAAGGCCTTTTCTGCATCCAAGGACACAGAAAAAGCCGGATCATTCATGGCTTTTGTTAAATTCCACCACTAGGATACTGGCTAAGACACCTAGTCCCTTGGATAAGAAGTCAAAAAAATATAAATTGTTGTGAACCGCCTAGAACTTTTTCAGTATGGCGGTATATTAGAATAAAATTATTATTATTATAAAAATCAATGGGACAAAATGGTGCTTATGGCAGACACTATTAATGAAACGTCTACCAAAGTTATTAGGGAGGCTGATGAACAGTTCCAGGCACTTAGTACTGGTCCGGATGCTTCTAAATTTCAGGACCAATTAACTGATTTACAAAGCACCTTAGAAGATTTTCAGAAGAAACAAAAACAGGGTAAACTTAAGAAATTGCAAAGGGACACCCAGGATTATACTCAGGTATATCCTTGGTTATGTCCACAGGTCGACCAACAAACTCCGTGAAGTGCCACCAGCACGATTATTAAACCTCAGTCCAGTAACTATCAGGGATTTTCTGAGGACAATCAGAGCTCAGCAAGTGGGAGTGATTCCAGATCTCAGTCTAGGGACCGGAATTTTTTAGGACAACGCAATCGACAAGGACAGTGGACTCGACGTCGGAGAGGACGAGGCAGAGTTCCATACAACCAACAAAATTGCCCACAAACTCGATCCAGCAGTCCCAAGTTGTACTAGTCACTAACATCTCAGGGTACTCCCTTACCGAAGACAAACTTCAGGTTCTCGGAAAGGGTTTATCATTTGTACCCACGATCAAATATGACCCAAGTTTATCTGCCAAGTCCCTTCCCTTTGTTTAAAAGCAGACCGAAACCCCACCTTTTTGATATAGCCTTCAATCCTTAACCCTACTCCTCTGATGTCATAATGGCTCATTCCACCAATAAGAGCCAACCTCAACAGTGATGTCACAATGGCTTGATTGTCCTGTACTCTCCAGCCAACAGATCAACCGTTCCCCTTAACTGTATCCATGACATCCTGTTTGTCTTGTCTTGTCTATTTAGATGGTAAGCTCTTTTGAACAGGGACTGTCTTCTTTGTGACTCTGTACAGCGCTGCGTGCGTCTGGTAGCGTTATAGAAATAATTAATAGTAGCAGTAGTAAAGATAAGGCAACAGAAATGATAAAGGGGATGGGCCAACTTCCCTATGAGGAAAGGCTAGAGCAGCTCTTCAGCTTGGAGACACCTGAAGGGAGATATGATAGAGGTCTATAAACTACTGAGTGGAGTGGAACAGGTAGATGTTCCAAAAGTATAAGGATGAGGAGGGATGTGATGAAGCTACTAAGTAGTAACTTTAAAACATATCAGACAAAATATTTCTTATCATTCAACTTGCAATTAAACTCTGGAATTCATTAACAGAGAATATGGTAAAAAGTTAGACTAGATGTGATCTTGCACGAATCATACGTAATCTCCAAGTCAAATTATATTTTGCAGAAAATACTTTCGACTCAGATGTCTCCATCCTACGTCCTAAATCTTCCTGGTTTCCCCCAGGTCCCATGGATTCTCACATAGCTACGTTCCGGGACTTGGTTCTTAAAGACCTTGTTGAAATTGAATCCAGCCATCGCAGAAAGCCGTTTATTAACATGACAACTACAGAATCTCAAGCATTACAAGCTTTACAACAAGACCAATGTTTGATCATTAAACCAGCAGATAAAGGCGGTTCTATAGTGATACAGAACAGACATCAATATCAGTCA
Source organism: Geotrypetes seraphini (assembly GCF_902459505.1). Lineage (NCBI taxonomy): Eukaryota > Metazoa > Chordata > Amphibia > Gymnophiona > Dermophiidae > Geotrypetes > Geotrypetes seraphini. Next base: position 27,255,069 of record NC_047084.1, read on the forward strand.
GAGATCATTCGTCAACTTGGAGACACACATTGCTATGTCTTATTACATAAAGATCCTACTAAGACCCTTCAATTGGAGATAAGCAAACTGGTCAACGAAACATTTCAATCTGGATTGATCACCAAGGCTGAAAGTCATTTCCTTCAGAATCCCCACCCAAGAACTTCCATTTTCTATACAGTACCCAAAATTCACAAATCCCTCAATAGTCTCCCGGGAAGACCCATTGTATCCCTAAAATATACGATATTGGAACCTTTGTCCCAATTCCTGGACCATTTTCTTCAACCTTATGTGAGTCAGGCGAGATCTTTTATTAAGGACACCACAGATTTTCTTTGTAAACTTCAAACTCTGGAATTAACTTCTTCCGAAGTGTATCTCGTCTCTTTAGACGTGGTGGCTCTTTATACAAGTATTCCCCAGGATCAGGCCCTGAATATTGTTAAAAATACTCTTGATTTACGTCAGGCTCCATGCAGAGTTTCCACATCTTTTCTTATGAGTCTGGCCTATTTAGTGCTTACCAGGAATTATTTCAAGTTTGATAATTCTTTCTACCAACAGATTCAGGGAGTCGCTATGGGCACCACTGTGGCTCCCAGCATTGCAAACTTGTTTATGAGCCAGTTTGAAGAGGATTTTCTATATTCCAATTCCCAATTTTCTTGTGTTTTAGGTTGGATGCATTTCATCGATGATATTTTTTTCATTTGGACTCATTCCGATGAACGGCTTCATGCATTTGTGGACTGGCTCAATTCTCTTACTCAACACCTGCATTTTACCATGACATATCACAGACAATCTATCACTTTTTTGGATACCATGGTCAGCCTTGAAAATGGAAAATTTTTTACTAAGGTTCATCACAAACCTACTGAGAGAAACAATTTTTTGTCCTTTTCCAGTTGTCATCCTAGACGCTTAAAGGCTGCTATTCCCATAGGACAATTTCTTCGTATTAAATGTATTTGCACCACTGAAGAGGAATTCAAGAAAGAAGCTGATATCCTTCGTAAGAAATTCCTAGCCAGGGGTTACCCCAGAAAAGTTATCCACAGGGCTTACCTCAGGGCCAAACATGCAACGTCTTGTGTCTTCGGATTTTAAACCCAAACCTCAGTTCATCCAAGGCTTGGGTCAGCATTCTTCCTGTGGTAAATGCTCTTTTTGCGACACGTCCACCTCAGGGAATCAGTGGGTTCATCCTACTACCAACAAAGTGTACCATCTCAAATCTAGCACAAGCTGTAAGTCTCAGTTCATGGTATACATAATTTCTTGTCCATGTGGACTCATATAAGTGGGGTGCACTTCACGTACTATAAGGACGAGGCTTATTGAACACCGTAGCTGTTTAAAAACAGGCAAAATCACCACTCCTATGGTGTTTCATAATATGACTTACCAACACAGTTTCTCTCAGCTTTGCTGGTGTATTTTAGAACAAATATTTCCTAATTTTAACAGGGACAAACATGCTTACTTCTTGAAGCGTGAAAACTTTTGGATATTTCATCTCCAATCATATTCCCCCATCAGACTCAACGAGAATTAGATAAATGTTTCACTAAATGATCGTTCTGGTAGTCTGGGTTCTACATGTGTTCCTTTCCCTTTTTTCCTTATTTTTTAATCTTTATTTTCATTTTTATTTTTATATTAGCGTATTGTTGTTTTTCTTTTTTCTTATTATCATTGATTGATTTTCCTTAATGATTGAGGCGTGATGACGCCATTTTGACGTCATCACGCAGCATTAGGGCGTTGCCGATGCGGGGCCTCCAAGGCATTCTTAAACCCTGAAGACGCTATGCTTTTTCTTCGTTCCAGCGTCTTTGATTGCAGTACGCTGTGGAACTTTGAATTTTGGAAAAGTTCTACACTGACAGGCCTAGTCGCTATTGTCGGTCTGTTTCACCTTCTTCATGTGTTATCTACGCTCCTGTCGAAGAAACGAAACAGAGCTCTGTCGAGTGGTGATATGAATTGTTTGGTGTTTTTTCTCATGTGTGACTCTGAATTGCATATTTTTGAATGTTTTTTGTGGTACCAGAGACTTTTTGACTGTGAATGAACTCTTTTTTACCGTTGAAGTGTTTATATGTGTTGCTAATATTGGTGCTATTTTTTCTTTTTCAGTGTGGGTTGTCTCAGGTTGTATTAGGTCTTATTAAGCTTTATTATTTTTTCTTAGTATGACATTATATGATATTGAATGAATTGTTAACAAGCATTTGCACCTGCACTTTATATTTAGATTTGTTTTATATAGTCTTTGGTATGAGCTGATGCACTTTGTATTTAATTTTTCAGCTTTATATTGAATTTGCTCTTTTTCAGTATTGCACTTTAGAATTAGCTATTTTTACTGTTACTTATTCGTCGTGCACTTTATACACTGTATTCCAATTGCTTAGGGGAGATAAGGGAAGTGAAACCTGGTCTCCTGCTCTGCAGCTACTACTTTTGTTTTTAATACGATACAGCTGACAGATTCACTCAAAGTCCCTATGGAGGACCCTTTAGTTTGCGGGAGTGTGAGGGTGGGAAGGACCAAGGAGGATGACAAAGAGTCACAGAAGAAACACCAACAAGCACTCATTCTCGATGAGGACCACTGCCAGCCATAGCACCAAGTTTCAAGTTTATTTCTTATTTGATTAAGACCCATGGCAAATGTTTGAGGGCTCAGGCTGCTGATGGCTATAGTGCCAAGGGCAAAATTTTGTAGACCAATCCTTTAGAGCTCTCACAACCAAGAGACTACCATGGAGCTACAGGTCAGACTGCATCCCTGACAGTCAGGCCTAAAGGAAAAAAAATCATCCTGTTGCACTAGTCCATCTACACTGTTTGAGGCAGAGAAATACTACGCCACAGCTTATACTGGTCATGACATCACTGAAATGTCAGTGTTCTCTGTCTCCATCTGCTCGTAGGTGAAGATGGCATAACCCTTGAGTAGGTCTAGTATGAAGAAAAGATGTCACAATTTCTGACTCCATACCAACTGCAGTGAAGCAAAAGAGGGCTACAACATAAATCTACAGGCTTCCATCACATTATTTATAAAATATCAGCCTACCCAACCTATGTAAAAAATTACTCTCTATGAGAAATTAAATGTTTTACTTGAAAAATTGAGAACGGCAACAGTCAGAGGATGCTAAATGATATATTAAGTGGGTAAATGCCTGGAAAATATTCCCATCTTGTTGTACCTGTCTATCAAATCAACAGATGAAGTCTTGGGTTCACTATCATCTTCAAGAAGTGTGGTCACCTGGTCAGCTTCTGGAAGCTTCCTTCCTATAGCAGGACGTTTCAAATGACTGCTTCGAGTGCGTGTAGAAACAGGAGTAGAATCGGAGACTAAAATAAAAAGAGCAAACATAATTTAGATACAAAAACACACACACTGTATCAAAGAACATATATTACATAACAAATATTCTGAGTGCTTTAACTATAGTAATTCTTTGCAGAGTATTATATCAAATAGCACTGATAATAATCTTTGCTCTAGAGTTAACTTTTAGGTCACTATATATTATAGCTTTCTAACCCTTTGGAAAACTTATATCTAGCTATTCTTAGACCATTTAAAGCTAGAATCTATAAAATATCCAACCTTTACCTTTGTTCTCAAAAGGTTTTACAGTAGCTTAATAATCAAAAATGTTTTTCAGATAGTTTCATATTTTATTCATAGGAGAATATGGGTGGATGAAATCTTTTAAAGCTTTATCTAAACCAGGAGTGTCAAACTCAAATACACAGTGGGCCAAAATTAAAAATTTGGACAACGTCGCGGGTTAACCAAATAATTGTTACAACTCCAAAAGGAAACTGTAGACAACATGATTATAAAACAATATGTTTAAAAAACAATGATGCAAGGTACAACTAGCCCATGATTGATATAAAATAGCTGAGTCAAACTTAAAAAGGGAAAAACTATAAAGGGATTAAAACCAAAAAGGGACAAAATAAAATACCATATGAATTAGCACATATGTTTGAAAAGCATAAAATATAATCATAATAAAAGCCATTACGTGAAGCAGAGAAACGAATACGGAAAACACTAGCACCAGAAAAGAATGAGTACCAGAAAAACAAAACTGCAAATTAGAACGTCATCCTTCCTCCCTTTATTCACTTTCTTGGAACTCCTCAAATCTTAATACCACCAGACCTACCAAAAATTGAAAACTATCCTATCCCCTCATAAAAGGCATTTCCAGTCCAGGAAAGCTGGGGACTTCTCCTCCCCTTCAGATTCACCGAGCTCTGACCAGACCTTACTGCCCCTCTTCGGAACCTGAGTTCTCTCCAACTTTCTGTAAACATCTGAAAACCTGGCTTTTCTCAAAAATGTACACTCCCTCCTCCTTTGATCATCCTAGTCCTCTAAACATTCTTCTTTCCCTCCGATCTTCATCCTTTCCTTGGAGTTCCTTTCTCATCCCATTCCTGTAAAACCGTGCCGAGCTCTACGACTATGGAGATTGATGCGTATACAAACCTAAGTTTTAGTTTAGTTTAGAACATGATCAAAAGACTATATACAACAAAGGATTAAAAAGAAGAAAAAAATTATGAAAAAAATCAATACTTACCAAAACAGCAATTGCAGAAGAGTCCAGTGCTACTGCGACACAGAGTGAGACTAAGAGAGCCAGAGAACGCCGCGGGAACTTATAAAAATGTCAAACGTGATGACGTGTCTAATGGGGACGTGAGCCGATTGGGTCAAAAAACTATCTATCTGTGGGCCAGCTCTAGTAGACATTGTATTTACTCACGGGTCAAATATGGTTACACTGCAGGCCAGTCTACCCGTGGACTATTATGCTAACAAGAAAGCATGGGTAACCAGAGAAACATTTAGTGATTGGTTCCATAACCACTTTGTGCCAGCAACAAGAGCTCACTGTAGAGAAGCTGAACTGGAAAAGAACTGTGAAGTTTTACTGGCTCTAGATAACTGCTCTGCACATTCACCTCAAGAATTTCTTGTGAAAAAGGAGAAATTAGGTTCTTAACTGCTAATTTTCTTTCTGTTAGCCTGTAGACTGGTATAGTACTTACGAATGGGTTATATACCTCACTGCTACCAGCAGGTGGAGGCTGAAAACAAACTTGTATATTAGGATAGACTCCCCCCTAGCAGTCTGTCAAATAGCCAAGCAGAACCTAGGAAAGACTTCAACTGAAAACCGGTAAAATATACTCCGAACAGGAGTGTAAAAACAACAAACACTAGAAAACAACTGTTGGAACATGTGGAGAACTAAACCCTGGTATAGAAAATATCCCCACAGCTAACCCAGCTGAATCACAGCCACTGTTCTTAATTCTCTCTGGCCTTAGAAAAGTATTAGAACCCACAGAAAAAATAAAATCTGCATGCGAGCAAAACAAAAACCTGCAATCACCGCACAAAGACAGACATGGTGGGGGACTATACCAGTCTACAGGCTAACAGAAAGAAAATTAGCAGGTAAGAACCTAATTTCTCCTTCTGTAGCGCCTGATAGACTGGTATAGTCCTTATGAACGGGATGTACCAAAGCAGTAATCCCGAAGGGCTGACAACAGAACACGTTCACCGAATACCACATCCCGACGTGCTTGAACATCCACACGGTAGTGTCTGACAAAGGAATGCAGAGAAGACCAAACTGCAGCCTTGCAAATATCCACTGGAGGCACTAGAGAAGACTCAGCCCAAGAAGCTGCCTGCCCCCTAGTGGAATGAGCCTTGAGAAATTCTTGAACAGGCTTTTTCTTCAGAAGATAAGCGGAGGCAATAGTCTCCTTGATCCAGCGCGCAATAGTAGCCTTAGAAGTGCCATCTCCCTTACAAGGGCCCGCTAGAAGGACAAAGAGATGATCTATCTTCCTAATCTCCTGGGCCCTCTGCACATAAGAGCGATTAAGACATCCAAATTGCGCACTACTTCTCTGCTCAGAAGAGCCCTCCCGGCTACCCAACACCGGAAGAACCACTGCCTGATTGACATGAAAAGGAGAAACTACCTTTGGAAGAAAAGAAGGAACAGGCCGCAATACCACCCACTCTCTAGAAAACTCCAAGAAGGGAGACCTACAAGAGAAAGCCTGAAGCTCAGAAACACATCTAGCAGAAGTAATACTTTCCAATACTCCCTGCATCGAGAGAGGAGCGTGGGAGCCCTGCTCCGCCCCCCTCCCGACACAGAGGAGCCGACTTTTGAACAAACTTTGCCACCGGAGAGCCTGCCTTCTTTCCAATACTCCCTGCATCGAGAGAGGAGCGTGGGAGCCTAACATAACATTTAACATAACATAACATTTAACATAACATAACATTTAACACAGGAAGGAACTACAACAACCAGAAGACATGAAGCTTTTATTGATCCTATTGATCTATCTATTAAGCAATAACGTTAGGGACGTTTATCTCACTCTATCCAAAACCTTACTCCGTTCTACATACCCTGACACACCCATTAGGCTGCTAACTAACCAACAGGAGAAGAATAAATCATATTAAAATAATCACAAGCAACAGTAGACCTCCACCGCACCCTCAAAAAAAGGACAAGGGAAATAAAACCCATCAAATCACTACACACACCTCACATCACTATACCCTCTGCGCCTACTCAACACCAGATCAGTAAGGAACAAGCTTTCTTAATCAAAGATTGGATCATCAGCAGAAGCTAGCCTGCCTCTTTCTAAACGGAAACATGGCTACTGTCAGAAGAGGATCAATACTTAACGACCTAATACCAGATAACTACAAAATTCATATGTTAAATCGTGGAAGACAGAAGAAGAGGGGGAGGACTGGCTGTCATCTTAAGGAAGAACTTGAACTTGAATTAACAGACTCCAAGATAACCAACCAATTAGAAACACTAGCATGCAAAATTAGTAACAAGGATCTAGAAGAGTACCTCTCCTGCATTCTATTTTACGTCCCGCCAAAAGCTGGTCAAAGGCAGAGAGGACTTCTCACGAATTCATCTTACATAACTCAATTACCCCGTCTTATAATATTATAGCAGGAGACATAAACCTCACTTAGAGAACGAGGACAATCCCGACACAAAAGATTTTTAAAAACTTCCTATCCCTCATTCAACTACAATCTCCCTTCATCCACACAAACTCATGAGAAAGGCCATCAGTTAGACTTGGTATCTATGTCCTCAAAAGAAATCCTAATCCCACTATTTCTATATCCGATGGCTTCTGGTACACGACCATCTGGTCCGATCACTTCACCTACTACTTTAAACTTAATCTGGAATCAACCAAAAGAAAAAACTCACCCAAAGATAAAAATAAAAGAACATCTCACAAGGGGCCACATCAACCCAGAGGAATACTGGGCACACTACGAATCGCGCGAGGAGATAAATGAAGGGGATGAGTTCTGGGAACAGTGGACAAAAACAAGCACATCCATCTTAGACAAAATAGCCCCTAAACGAAACAGAACAAAACGCTCAAATAAATATAATAAATGGTTCGACTCAGAACTATTAAAAATGAAACAATCAGTAAGACGACTAGAAAGGATCTGGAATAAAACGGGAGAAATACCAGACCGGAACAACTGGAGATCCAACATAAAGGACTACAAACAACTGATAAAAGAAAAACGAAAAACATTCTACTCGTCCAAAATACACACATCCAACACGAGTTCAAAAGGAATCAACACTAAAGAACTGTTTAACCTGGTCACAAATTTATTTGATACCACACGCCACAATCAATCCATGCACGACACAAAACTCCCATCAGCAGACGATCTAGACAACACTTTGACTCAAAAATTGTGAATCTAAGGAACATTGTGCCCAACAAACAACACACATGCACATCCAAATAGGCCAACACACATGAAAATGAAATACCAGTGGAATATGTTTTGGAACTCATTTCAAGATCTAGAATGGAATAACTTCATAAAACTCTATAACAATATACTAAATCACAATGCATTCTAGATCCCTGTCCCCCCAACATTATGAAAGCAGCTCCTTTAGACTTTAAACTAACACTATGGAGCTGTATGACCAATAAGTTCAAAAATGGAAAATTCCTAACGAATAACGGTCACATTATAATCACCCCAATTCCAAAAAATCGCAAACATTCCCTAACACCAGTAACCAACTACAGACCGGTAACGTCCATTCCATTCTTCGTAAAAATAATGGAAGGTTTAGTACATACCCAATTGATGGACTACCTTGATCAGTTTTCTCTACTACACGAAACCCAGTCCGGCTTCAGACCTCTGTTTAGCACTGAGACGGTGATAGCAGCGATCCTAGAACACTTACGCAACCTATTTACCAAGGGCCATAATGCCTTAATCATGCAATTTGACATGAGCTCGGCCTTCGACTTGGTGGACCACAAAAAATTACTACAATGTTTAGACGCAATCGGCATTGGAGGTGAGGTACTTGACTGGTTCCGAGGATTCCTTACGGCCCGCACCTATCAGGTACGCTTCAACGGCAACCTCTCTAAAACATGGAGAAACCCATCAGGCGTTCCACAGGGGTCCCCATTATCCCCTCTACTCTTCAACATCTATATATCATCACTAGGCATGCAGCTAGCCCAGCGAGGTATAAAAGTATTCAGTTACGCGGATGACTTTACAATCATTATCCCGTTTATTACGTCACCCTCCGAAATCACCCCCACAGCAACAGAAGCGCTAAACCTGATGGAACAATGGACCACAGAATTCAAACTCAAGCTCAATTCAGATAAAACTAAGTTCTTTATAGCCTCGCCACACCCACATATCACGACTAAATCACTACGCATTAACAAACTCAACTACCCTATTCAACCAACAATGAAGGTTCTGGGGGTAATACTGGACCAAGGTCTAACTATGAAAGACCATGTAGACTCCCTAGTCAGAAAAGGATTTTTTACTCTCTGGAAACTTAGGTCCATTAGAGCATACTTCGACACCTCAGCTTTCAGAATTCTGGTACAATCCCTAATACTAAGCCACCTTGATTATTGCAACATTACCCGTCTGGCAATCTCTAGGAAGCAAATGCAGAGACTACAACTTATACAAAATGCAGCAGTCAGGTTGATCTTCGGGTTGAAGAAGTCCGATCACATAACCCCTTCCTACCGACTCCTGCACTGACTGCCAATGGAGGCTCGCACGAAGTTCAAGCTAGGATGTCTCTGTTTTAAGGTATTATCAGGCCTAGCCCCTAAATATATAATAGACCTCTTCTCATTCCCAACTAACAGACATGAGAGAAGCACACACCTGAAATTCGTTTCCCCTCCGGCTAGAGGATGCAGATATAAGAGACATCATCAACAACTTCTATCGTACCAAGCAGCCTTATGGGGCAAAGACCTAGGAAAACTAATCACACACTCAAACAACTATAGCGAATTTAGGAAACACCTAAAAACATACCTGTTCTTGAATTACATAGGTAACGAATAAGGTCAATAGCCCCCTTCGTAATTCCACCCACATCTGATCTTGCAAACTGTTAACCTCTAATCTCTAAACTATGAATGTTCCAATCAATTTATGAAACTTTTCTAACTCATTGTAAATAGAAAGGAACTTCCCATTCCGGCAGTATATAAACTGTTGTTATTATTAATGTTGTTAATATCAGATGTTCACTGTTATACTCTGTAATTCGCTGTCTGTACAGTTTCACCTCATTGTAAACCGCCTAGAAGTCGCAAGATTATTGGCGGTATATAAGAATAAAGTTATTATTATTATTATTATTATTATTATTAAGTAATGGCCACCAAGAAGACTGCTAAGAGTAAGGTCCTTCAAAGAACAGTTGCCCAACGGTTCAAAGGGAAAGCGTACTAGAACTGGTAGAACCAGATTCAGATCCCAAGAAGGAACAGAGAGTCATACGGGAAGCTTGAGTAATTTGGCTGCCAAAAGCAAATCACATCAGGAATGGCAGTTAAACGCTGACCTTTTAACAACCCACGAAAGGCCGACAAGGCTGCAAGCTGAATCAAGCCGGTCTCCTGTCCAGGCCATCCTGCAAGAACTCTAAGATGGAAGGCAAGGAAGCACAAAAAGAGACTACTCCACACGCAGCACACCACTCCTCCAATATATGCCAAACCCTCACATAAGCCCGAGAGGTAGAAAGCCTCCAGGACCATAAGAGAGTTGAGATCACTTTTATCTGAATACCCCTTCTAACCTAGGCGATCCCTTTCAAGATCCAAACTGTTAAGACAGAAGAGACCCGGATTGAACATTGGAATGGGACCTTGAGTCAGATGGTCATCCAAGAGAGGAAGAGGAAGGGGATCTGCCACCAGATGCCTCACCAGATCCATGTACAACAGTCGCCTGGGCCAATCTGGAGCCACCATAACCACAATCCGGAGCCACCATAACCATAAAAGAACTCTGTCCATTAATGGCCACAGAGGAACACATACAACAGCTCCTCTGTTGGCCATGGTTGAACCAGAGCATCTAGACCCTCAGCCTAACTGTCTCTATAATGATTGAAGAAGCGGGGTGTTTTGGCATTGACACTTGTGGCCATCAGGTCCATGAGGGGCTGACCCCAAGACTCCACTATCTTAGATACCACTCTCCGGGATCTAACACGTGATGACTGAGGAAGTACGCTTGAACATTCTCCACTCCAGCTATATGGGAGGCCGAGATGTCCTGAAGATGTGACTCTGCACAGACCATGAACAGAGCCACCTCCTATGCCATCAAAGTGCTCCTGGTGCCCTCCTGATGATTGACATAGGCAACCGCCATGGCATTGTCCGAAAGAACCTGACTGACTTGCCCATCAGAAAGGACTGGAAGGCCAACAGTGCTAGATGGATGGCTATGGTCTCTAAGACATTGATCGACCAGGAAGCCTCCTCTGTGAACCAGGTGCCCTGAGCTGAGTGACCTAGACACCGAGCTCCCCAACAGAGAAGGCTGGCATCCATGAGCAACACCGTCCACTGCAGCTGGTCCACTTGCCCCTTTAACAAGATGGGAGGTCTGGAGCCACCAATGAAGACTGCAACGAGACAAGCTCTGAAGCAGAACAGGATGATCCAGACTGTGCCTCTGAGGCAACCACATCTGAAGAAGAGCATTCTGAAGAGGATGCATGTGGGTCCGGACCCACCTCACTACGTCGAGGGAAGCCGCCATCGACCCCAAGACTTGGAGGAATTCCTGCGCCCGAGGACACTGGGACACCATAAGCAGGCAAATCTGAGATTGCAATTTGCGTACCCAGGCCTCTGAAGGGTCTGGCGAAAGGCCTGATGCTTCCATGCCACCTTTTGGAGAAGCGAGAAAACGATCTGGCAAGGAACGGGCAAACTCCAGAGCATAGCCTTCCCGAATCATCTCCAGAACCCAATGATCAGACGTGATATCTGCCCACTTGGGATACAAATCTCACAGCCGGGCACCCAACGGAAACAAGATGGGCGCTGGCAAGTAGTCATTGGGCAGGCGGGCGGCAGGGCACCCAGCGGGGGCGCTACCCACACCCCGGCAGGCCCCATGAAAGGACTGCATGCGCTAGAAGAACCTGCCTCTAGAGAGCTCAGGACTGAAAAGAGGTGGCCCCTCGACCAGGGTGGAAGTGGCGAAATCATACCAACGAGCAGCACCACCCCGATCCAGCGGCCTAGATCTATCCTCAGGCAAACGAGGCACTTTAGAATCAGTTAAAGTCTGGACCAATTTGTCCAAGTCCTCATCAAACCAGAAAGACCCCTTAGAGGGAAACTTTGACAACTTAGCCTTGGACATCGTATCTGCTGACCAAGCGCAAAGCCACAAGGTACGGCGTGCTGCCACTCCAAAAACCATCAGCTTCTTGCCTTCCATCTTAGAGTTCTTGCAAGATGACCTGGACAGGGGACTGGCTTGGTCTTGCCACTACAAAAGCCATCAGCTCGCAAGAGGTCATACATGGCATCTGAAAGATAAGAAGCACCCAATTCAATTTTGGCAACTTCCTGCTTTACCAATTCCCAATCCTCAGATTTATTGTCAAGTACATGCTCAGACTAGCGAAAACATGCCTGAGCCACCAGCCTGTCACACATCTTCGCCTGGACTGCTAGAGCTGTCACATCAAAATTCTGTTTAAGGAGGGACTCCGACATAGGTTCCTCAGGTTCCTTCAAGGATGCACCACCCTCAACAGGCATGGTATGTCGCTTAGAGATGGCCAAGACCACCGCATACACCACAGCGACTTCAGTGTCCCTAACCCCTTCAGGAATGGGGTACAGGTGGGCCATTGAGCGCACAAAATGAAAAGGCGCTTCCGGCACCTGCCACTGTGCGAGCATAATATCCCGAATATCCTGATGCATAGGAAAAGAGCGGGAAGCAGAGCTAATCCCCTTAAGCAAGGGATCCACAGTACGCGGGGGCTCTGACACGGCGTCCTCAAAGTGTAAAACCGAGGAGACCTGAAGAATTCGCTCATGAAGCTCATCCCACTGAAAAATGCGCACCACAGACGCATCTTCGCCAGCAAGGGCGTACTCAAACCCCCCCCTCCACTGGCGGAATCCATCCCCCCCTAGAGGATCCTGAAAATCTCGCCAAAAGGTCCAGGTCCTCATCAATAACATCTTGATCCTCTGCACAAAAATCCTCATCCCAAGAGACCCTCAGCCGCTTGGATGAGAGAGGAGTAGAGGGGGCAAAACCACCACTGTATGGGGCCAACCCCCCCCCCCCCCGGAGTGGACATGGAACCTCCAGCTGCCAACGCATAAGCTTTACAGAGTGCCAAAATAAACTCAGGGGGGAAAACCCCTGGCAGCCCCAAGAGACTCCCTGCCACAGCAGGGGACTCAGCAATACTTTGCCCCTGCAAATCCAACACAGGGGAAAGGTCACCTGAGGACACAGAGATAAAGGAGGAGGCTCCCACCGAAATTGGACCTGAAACCGCCAAAATTGGAGCTCCTGCATCCTGCTGCATCTAAAAAGCCTGGGACTTTCCTTAAGCTAAGGCCGAGGAACCGACTGACGTGAAAAGGGAATCCCCCAGCCACTCCGACGGCAAGGGAATCCTTTGTACCCTGACCGTCGGTGGCTGGGGAACCCTTCATGTGGGCGTTGGGGGAAGCCCAGGCTTCCCCACAATCTGAAGCCAACTTGCGAGGTACATGAAGCGGGGTGCCCTGGCCTCTGGCATCCGCTGCCGACGATGCTCTCCCATCGCTTCGGCTTGCACAACGCTTACACAGGCTGGCCATGAATACCTTGCATCTGGAGCACAATGAGCATTTTTTCCCTTTAAAAGTGCTCATTGTGCTGAAAACCGCCCTAGCTGCAAAAAAGTGCCCATCTAGTCTGCCCATCCGCAGTAACCATTATCTCTTCCTCTCTCTAAGAGATCTCCATGCTTTCTTGAATTCATACACAGTCTCCGTCTCCACCACCTCTTCCAGGAGACTGTTCCAGGCATCTACCACCTCTTCCAGTCTGTTCCAGGCATAAGATGAAATTGAGTGATAGGTTCAGGAGTAATCTGAGCTCCCTTTCAAATGAAAGAGGCTGAAACTCATGCGCATTTAAGCCACGTAGGTATTTAAACGTCTCTATCATATCTCTCCTCTCCCAACTTTCCTCCACAGTATACATATTGAGATCTTTAAGTCTGTCCCCATACACCTTATGATGAAAACCTTGCACTATTTCCCCTGGACCGACTCCATGCTTTTTATATCTTCTCTGATATGAAGTAGAGGGCTTAAAAGATTTAGATGCAGAGGATTTAGCCTTAGGCCTGAGTAGCGAATTAAAAGATTTTTCATGCTCTGAAAGTTTTTTAGTCACATTCTGGACAGTGTCCCCAAAAAGCTCATCTCCAAGGCAGAGAATATTAGCTAAGCGATCCTGGAGATTAACATCCATATCTGCTACCCATAGCCATGCCAGTCTCTTCATGGCTACAGATATTAATGAAACCTCAGAGGACAGCTCAAATGCATCATACAAGGATTATGCCATATGCTATCTGAGCTGAGAGTATGAAACATGTGTTGAAACTCAGACTTCCTGTGGGATGAAGATACTTGAAAAAGTTTGGCATTTGTTTTACCCATTATTTGAGATAACAGGTGAAATAAAAATTATAATTGATGACTATATTAGCCAGCATGGAATTCTGGTAGAGACGTTTCCCAGATCTATCCATCATGCGACCTTCTTGCACTGGAGAACAGTAGCATAGACTTTAGAAGGTGCAGATTTTTTAAGAGTGGATTCCACAACAAGAGACTGATGTGAGAGTTGTTTATCAAACCCAGGAATGGGAATGATTTTATACTGAGAGTCAAGCTTTCGAGGCGCAGCCAGAACAGAGTAAGGAGATTCCCAATTTTTTTTGAGAGCCTCCTTTAAAATGCCATGTAATGGAAGCTTAAGAAGCTCCTTAGGAGGATGTTTGTAGTCCATAGTTTTTAGAAATTCTGCTGAATATTTGGAGTCTGCTTCCAACTTTACATTCATGTCTTTACTCATCTGTCTGATGATCGAGTAAAAGAGACCGGTTCAGAAGGAGAAGGGTCTCTATGAGAAGTGGTACGAGGAGAGTAGTCTGCCTGAGAGTCATAAACTTCTGTAGAAGATGGAGATATGTCATGAGAAGAGTGAAGGCGAAGATCTGAAACCACTGGAATAGAAGGAAAACGGTACCAGTGTTTGGCTCGGTACCAATCCAATGGAATAGGCGAGTCAGACTTCTTATGCTTGTCTACGCGCGTGGAAGAAAGATGTCTGAACTTTGAGGAATGCTTGCCTAACTTATTTGAAGAAAGACATGGAGACGAATGCCTGGAATGCCTGGAGCAGTGTCCAGAAGAATGAAGCTTCATGTGTTGATGCCTTGGAGAAGGAGATCTTCTTGAAGGTCGATGCTTCGGAGAAGGAGACCAGTATTTTGAAGACTGGTGCCGAGAACCATGGCTTGATAATGATGATGATAAAGATCGGTGCCAAGAATGAGGTGGTACCAATGAGGTAGTGGTGGTATCTGCATCTCGCATGGGGTGATGTTCAGGCTGGAGGAGTTGACATTGGGGATATGTTTCAACTGGTCACCCCTAACTCCAATTGAAAGAGAGCATCGAGCTTCTCTTTAAAAGCCTGCACCGACATCTGTGGCTTAGACGCCGGTATCAATGGTGCCGCAGCTCGCTCCGGAGAGAACGGCATAGATGTAGATGCACCCCTCGAGGTTGAAGTGAAACGCATTAATGGTCTCTGCTTGGCCAGTACGACTAGATTTGATACCTTACTCGATACCAGACCGGTCTGGGAAGCTGGTGACTTCTTAGCTGGCTTACCTGACGGAACTGTAGCCTGCGGCATGGAAGCTGGTACCTCGGACAATGTTGATGTCTTCGATGTCGATGGCTTAGATAGTGTCAAAGGTACCTGTGATGTATTCATGATACTGAAGAGAAGTCTTTGCTGTAATACTTGGAGCACTTCTGCAAGGTCGAACAATGCATTTAAGACTCCATGCAATGGTCCGGGCCCAGGCAATGGATACACCACTTGTGTAGATCAGACAGAGGAATAGTGCGCTGGCACCTGCTGCACATCTTAAAACCAGTTCATGGGCGGACATGGGAAGGAAAACTGCTTCAGCCAAATCAAAACCCGAAGGCTGAGACACAGGTAAAGGCCCCTCCAACAAGTATGGCTGTGGCAAAAATTTAAAGAGAAAAAAGTAAACTTTTTTTTTTTTTAAATAAAAAGAAAGAAGTAAGAATTAAAGAAGAAAACAGTAAAACGCACGAGCGGGAAGGCAAAAATAAAACGGAGACCACTTCATACACGACTTTGTAGCTCCGCAGAAAACTGAGAAGCCGCGCGCCTATGTCGGGTGGGAAGACACTTACGCATGTGTGGTGCGGTCAGTCGCAAACTTTCTAAAGTTCTTAAAGTGGCAATGCACTTCAGACTTCCCGTACCGGAGCTCCGTGGATGACGTCACCCCCACATGTGAGAATATGCTGCCTGCTTGTCCTGGGTTAATAAGCTGGTTTGAGACTGAACCCGAGGTCCCCACCTCCCCAGTATGTACAGTGGATACACAGCGCAAGGACACTCTTCCGGTGCCCAACCGGCACAAACTTTGCATGAATTCATGTTATTGGAGCATGAGGACTCCATTCCTGGTAATTAAATTCCAAAACAAGGCTTTTTGAAGAAGTCTGAGAACTGAGAATTCAAATTGAGAAAAATCCAAGATAGCTCCACCAGGATTTCCTGCTGAAAAAACAGCTGTAACTCCACTGTAAGACAGTAAAAACCAGTAATTTTAGGATTTTTGGTGTGGGGGAACAAGGCTACACCAAGTTATAACCAGAACATTGCTTCCCCCCACCCCACCGGAAATGCCTTGTGTGCTGTGACAGCCCTACTAACAAACCAGATGCTGGGAAGATATGCTGCAGCCTGCTACAGCTCATCTCAGGGTAACTGGAATTCAGAGAAGACCTCTGTCATCAGGAAAGCTGCCTCTTCTGACTCTCCAGCTGCCAGTTGGGCCACAACTGGACTGAGGCTGAGCCTCAAACTCTGGGACCAGAATCTGACCACCACGATGAGGGGGGAGGAAAGTGCAGTTGACACCATATGTGCTCTGAAGAAATGTAATTGGCACCCGTTCAGCCTGTGCTAGCACTCCTGATCAAATCAAGGAGTAAGCAGATAGAAGGGAAAACCCCTGAGCTCCACAGTTCAAGCAGACTAGTTAAGGTCTCTGCAGGATCCACCTGTCAGCTGCAGATCAAAGTCTGCTCCTCTCACACAGGCTAGGCAGTCACTGGAGCTGAAGAGAAGCAAAAACCACAACAAAAATACTTGAAAACAAAAAAGAAGACCAAGCAGATCAGCTAACAGCTCATGAGAAAAAGTTGCATCATGAAGTTTGTACTGGACAATAAAAATGGGCCACCAGGTTGTAGATCTAAAGACAATTTATCCTCAGTTACAAGCCAAATAGAAACTCATGAAAAATGAACCCTATGCATATGAAGCCATCTAAAACTGAGGCTGAAAAGCCTGAGGTTTATAGAATTTCACAATCACCATGATATCCAAGATGTTTGCTAGAATCTGAACTTCTACACACAGCTCTACTAATATGAGTAATATCTATTACCTTCAGACGTGCTGGCATAGGTATCCATGACCTCTCGATTTTCCATCTAAATGTGGAAAATATTTTAATAATTACAAATAAAAATCATAGTATCAAACTACATAATAAGTCAAAAAAAATTAATTCACATGCTATAAGATTTCAGCAGATTTCTTGCTTATCTTAAAAAATGAAAAACCTTAACAGTGTGAATATTCAACTCATGGATTCCAGATCTCATAGGTGTCAGAACAGGTGGAGAGGGGGAGGAGGATGGGGACACACGTGCCCTAACCCCACCAATTTTCATGTTAGCTGCCTTCACATAATCCAGAACTGGGGGAACCCTAGTCAGTCAGGTTTTCAAGATATCTAGCATGAATATTCATAAGATCAATTTGCATACACCTCTCTTTGGTATGCAGAACTATCTCATGCATATTCATGGTGGATACCCTGAAGTTCAAAGGGGGGATGGACCTCCAAGGTCTTAAGCTTGCACAGATGCTCAAGACCCCATGCTGGCTACAATGTATCTTCTATAGATTCAGTCACATTGTTGCCCCAGGAGAAAAGAGGTAAGATTCTTAACATCTCACAAAAGAAGTGAAGGGAAAGAGAGCAGGAAGAAAGGAGAGAAATATGTTGGAGATCATGAGGTTGAGAGTAGAGTAGAGAGATGCTGGATACTATGAGGAAGATAGAGGGGGTATAGATGCTGGAAATTGGAAAAGAGGGTCTTGAGCCAACCCTTGATGGAGTGGGGGGCATATGTCTGAGGTTTTGTCTGCTGTGCTTATCCTTGACCAGCTCTGGCCACCAGTACCATATGCTCATTCAGATCAGAGCACAAGAAATCAGATGTAGCTGCTCTTCAGTTTTAACAAGCACTGGTTGTTGGTAGCCAAAGCCAGTCAAGGATAGCAGAGCTGCAGCAGTGGAGAGATGTTCTGCAGGGGACTTAAAGATGCTGGTGCTAGGAATGGGAAAGGGGGGCTGTAGGCCAAAAAGGTGTAAGAGGTAAGGTAAGGGGCAACTGGGACTTGGAGATAAGGCTGATGTATGGGATGAGGCTAGGAGAAGGCAGCTCGGTGGGCTGATTTGAGTTTGGGTATGGCAAAAGTGGGCTTGCTTATTTATTTATTTATTTAATCACTTTATTTAGCCTGTCCTCGCAAAAGAGTCCAGTATAGGTTAGCTAAATAAAGTTAGTGAAAGACTTGTAATAGAGATAAGCAAGAAGAGAGAGAGAGACAGAGAGTCTACTAATACAGTGTTCTTCAACCACCAGTCCATGGACCAGTGCCGGTCCACAGAAATTTCCTGCCGGTCCACAGGGCCGGCACATGCATCAGGCCCAAAACAGTGTTCTTCAACCGCTGGTCTATGGTGTGATCAATGCAGCGTTATCTTCGAGCCAGCTCCCTCTTCCTCACTGATTCAGTGCACAAAGCCACGGGCAGTGGCTTCTACGCATGTCCTGCGCCTGGCTTCCAGATGAGGTGTGGGACGCACAAGAAGTCACTGCCCACAGCTTTGTGCACTGCATAAACATAAGAATCGCCTCTGCTGAGTCAAACCATAGGTCCATCATGCCCAGCAGTCCGCTCCCGCGCGGCCCCCTAGGTCAATGACCTGTATGTGATCTATTACTCTAAAGCATTTGTACTGTATAGTACCCTCTAATTATACCCTTCAATCCCCTTTTCCTTCATGAATTTGTCCGGTCCCATTTTGAAACCCAAAATCGTACTCTGCTTTACTACCTCCTCCGGAAGTGCATTCCAGGTGTCCACCACCCTCTGAGTGAAGAAGAACTTCCTGGCATTTGTTCTGAATCTGTCTCCCTTCAGTTTTTCCGAATGCCCTCTAGTTTTTGTTGCCCCTGCCAGTCTGAAGAATCTGTCCCTCTCTACCTTCTCTATACCTTTCATGATCTTATAAGTTTCTATCATATCCCCTCTAAGCCTCCGCTTCTTCAGGGAAAAGAGCCCCAGCCTGTCCAGTCTCTCAGCATACGAAAGGTTCTCCATGCCCTTTATCATTTTTGTTGCTCTTCTCTGGACCCTCTCTAGTATCGCCATATTCTTCTTAAGGTACGGCGACCAGTATTGAACGCAGTACTCCAGATGCGGTCGCACCATCGCCCTATACAGCGGGAGGATAACATCCTCGCTTCTGGTAGCGATACCTTTCTTGATAATGCCAAACATTCTGTTTGCCTTTTTCGAGGCCGCAGCGCATTGTGCCGCCGGTTTCATTGTTTTATCCACCATAACCCCCAAGTCCCTTTCTAGATTGCCCTCCCGCAATGATATCCCCCCATTGTGTAATTGTACATCGGGTTTCCTTTCCCCATGTGCATGACTTTACATTTCTCCACATTGAAGCTCATCTGCCATTTAGTAGCCCACTCATTCAGTTTGTTCAGGTCCCTTTGGAGTTCTCTACATTCCTCAACTGTGCTAACCTTACCGGAGAGTTTTGTGTCGTCCGCAAATTTTATAATTTCGCACTTCGTCCCTGCTTCCAGGTTCAATAAATATATTGAACAGGAGCGATCCCAGCACTCCTACTCTCTGTTTCCTATTCACCAGCCAGTTTCTGATCCATCTGTGTATGTCCCCTTCCACTCCGTGGTTCCACAGTTTCCTTAGTAGGTGCTCGTGAGGCACCTTGTCGAAGGCTTTCTGGAAGTCTAGGTACACTAAGTCTATGGGGTCACCTTTGTCCAACTGTTCGTTTATCCCCTCAAAGAAGTACAGTAGGTTTGTCTGGCATGATCTACCATTATAGAAACCATGCTGGCTTGTTCTCATCAGCTTATTTTTTTCTATATGCTCATTGATACTGTCCTTGATTAATGATTCGGCCATCTTCCCCGGAACTGAGGTTAAACTGACCGGTCTATAATTCCCTGGGTCGCCTCTGGATCCTTTCTTGAAGATGGGTGTAACATTCGCTATCCTCCAGTCCTCCGGGACCACCCCTGTTTTCAAGGATAGGATGCAAATCCGCTGTAGTAACTCAGCTATTTTGTCTCTAAGCTCTTTTAGTATTCTCGGGTGGATTCCGTCTGGGCCCGGAGGTTTGTCCGTTTTAGTCTATCTATCTGCTTGAGTACATCTTCGAGGCTTACCTCCGTGCACAATAATTTTTCCTCTTGGTCCCCCTTGAAGAATTTTTCGGGTTCCGGCACGTTGGATGTGTCCTCTTTTGTGAATACCGATGAGAAGAACGTGCTTAATCTGTCCGCCACAGCCTTTTCCTCCTTTAGAAACATAGAAACATAGAAAGATGACGGCAGAAAAGGGCCAAGGCCCATCAAGTCTGCCCACTCTATAGACCCTCCCCTTAATACTATACAATGTTTTACCCTGACCCACTTAGGGATCCCACATGGGCGTCCCATTTATTCTTAAAATCTGGCACGCTGCTGGCCTCGATTACCTGTACTGGAAGCTTGTTCCATTGATCAATCACTCGCTCCGTGAAGAAATACTTCCTGGTGTCGCCGTGAAATTTTCCGCCCTTGAGTTTGAGCGGGTGCCCCCTTGTGGTTGAGGGGCCTCTGAGAAGGAAAATGTTACCTTTACCACTCCCTTCCTGTCTCCCTCATCCAGGGGTCCCACCTCCTCCCTCGCCGGTTGTTTTCCTTTCACATAACGAAAGAATGGTTTGAAATTCCGTGCCTCCTTGGTAAGTCTCTCTTCATACTCTTTTTTCGCTGTTCTGACCACGCGGTGACATTCTTTTTGATGCTTCCTGTGCTCTTTCCAATGTTCCTCGGTTTTGTCCTTTTTCCACGTCCTGAAGGATTTTTTTCTTGTCACCTATCACCTTCTTAACTTCATTGGATAACCATGCTGGGCCTCTCACTTGGTTCTTTCTGCACCCCTTTCTAAACCTGAGTATATACAGGTTTTGTGCTTCATTTACCGTGTCCTTGAATAGGGTCCAGGTTTGCTCCACCGTCTGTACCTTCCTGTGGCTGTTCCTGAGTTTTCTCTTTACCATTTGTCTCATGGCATCATAGTTCCCTTTCTTGAAGTTGAATGTTGTTGCAATAGTTCTCCTCCCCTTTGGCCTACCTATTTCCATTTTGAATTGGATCATGTTGTGATCACTGTTTCCTAATGGTCCCACTACTTCCACTTCGTGGGCAGGTCCTCTCAGTCCATTGAGGATTAAATCTAGAGTAGCTGCCCCTCTCGTTGGATCCTTGACAAGCTGTTCCAAGTAGCAGTCCCGTACAGCCTCCAGGAACTCCGATTCCTTTGAGCATTTTGAAACTCCATGGCTCCAGTCTATCCCGAGATAGCTGAAATCTCCCATAACTATGGTGTTTCCGTTTTTACATTCTTGTCTCAACTCGGCTCTCAGTTCTTCATCCTTCGCTTCTGTATGCCCAGGTGGGCGGTAGTACAGACCCATCTTTATCTCAGTTCCCTTTCTTCCTGGTATTTTAATCCATATTGATTCCAGTTGGTCATTTGTTGATGCTGCATCCACTCCGGTCGATTGAATGGTATTCCTTACGTATAGTGCTATTCCTCCTCCTCTCTAATGTGTCCTGTCTCTCCGGTATAGCTTGTACCCTGGCAGTACTGTGTCCCATCTGTTCTCCTAGTTCCACCATATTTCTGTGATTGTTATGATGTCTAGGTTCTCATCCTTGGCCATGATTTCTAGTTCCCCCATTTTGTTCTTCAGGCTTCTTGCATTAGTGTACATACAATGTAAGTCTCCATATTTTTGTTTTCTTATTTTCCCATGTGATTCATTATTCTTTCCGTCCCCTTCTGCAGACTCTTGTTCGTTGTGTATCTTGTCTTCCCCTAGTGGTACTTGGTATGTTTCCTTGTTGTGTTTTTTCCCTTCCTCTTGTTCCCTTTCACCTTCCATTTGTAGTAGACTCCTCCTACCCCCTTCTGGATTTGTCTGACTCCGTTGGTTATTCGTCGCCTTTTTGGTGTTATTTGTCGTTTTTTTGGTGTCTTCTCAGCATTCTCCCCACTCAGTATCCTTTCGGGATACTGTCTTCCAAATCATCAACACCTGGTCGACTGTCGGCTTTCCCCTTCCTCTTAGTTTAAAGCTTGCTCTATTCCTCTCTTGACGTTGTTTGCTAGTAGTCTAGTTCCCGCCTTGCTCAGGTGTAGTCCATCTCTCCTGAAGAGCTTGCTCTTTCCCCAGAACGTTGTCCAGTTCCTCATGAAGTGAAATCCCTCTTCTTCACACCATCTCTTCATCCACGCATTTATTGATTGTAGTTCTGTCTGCCTCTCTACATCTGCCCTCGGCACTGGTAGGATCTCCGAGAACACTATCCTCTGGGTCCTCATCTTCAGCTTCCTTCCCAGGATCTTGAACTGTTAAGTGCCTTCTTGCTGTAGTCTCTTCTGGCGACATCATTCGTCCCAAAGTGGACTAACACTGCCGTCTCTTCCGTCACTGCTCCCTCCAGGATCCTTTCAATTCTGTCGATGATATCCTTGGTTCTTACTCCTGGGAGGCAGGTCACCAGCCGATCCTCTCTCCCTCCTGCTATGTGACTGTCCACCTGTCTTAGGATAGAGTCTCCCACCAGGACTGCAGATTTCCCTTTTTTCAGTCTCCTCTATGGTCGCAGATCAGTGTCCTTGGTGGTTCCTATTCCTTCTACCTCAAGGTGCTGGTAGGATCTTGCCTCTTTCTCCTGCGTGCTTCCTCCATGGGATCCTTCTGCCTCGGTGTCAGATGGTTCGTGTCCTCCGTTCTGTGCATCCTCCTTGTTCCTGTGCTGCTCGTGTTCTTGCTCTTCCACCCTCCTGCAGTCGTCCTCGATGTACTTCTCATCTCCTTGATGCTCTTCCACTCTACTGTAGGCGTCTTCGATGAACTTCTCAAGTTCCATGACTTGTTCCTCGATGTGCCTCTCTCTCATAGGGTACTCGTCTGACTGGAAAGGGGTCTTCTGTGATGTAGAGTTCCTCCAGTTCCCGGATCCTGTGCTTCAGATGACTGACTTCACTCTTCAAGCTCTTCAGTTCCTGACATCGTGCGCACACATACGACTGCCTCCCCGAAGGGAGGTAGTCGTACATATGGCAGTCTGTGCAGTACACTGGGAAGCTCAACCTCTGGGCTCCTGCAGCTTCCATTCTTGTCCGCCTTCTAGAAGTTCCTGTACTCTTACTTGTGCGCTCGCTCCTGTTCCTGGCTCTTCTTGATCTTCCTCATCTTATGCTTCCTTCCGCTTGTGTTCTCTCTGCTTGTGCGAGTTCTCTCTGGTTGTGTGTTTTCTCTGCTTGTGTGTGTTCTCCCTGCCTGTGCGAGTTCTCTCTGCTTGTGTGAGTTCTCTCTGTTCACTTGTGTGTGCTTCCTCAGCCGCTACCCTATATGCTGAGGTGCGTGTATGTTACCTCTAGGGCCTGCCTCCTGGGCCTACCTTTTTCCTGTTGTCTGTTCCCACTGGTTTTCTTCCACTCCCTCTGCGCTTGCCTCTTCTCCCTGCTCTTGTGTGGATGTGGTCCCTTCTGACCTGCCTGCTCCTTAGTTTCAGCGCCTTCTGACCCTTGGCTTCACTTATCTGTATGTGTGTGTTTTGTTTTTTTTCTTTCTCCTTTGCGCCTGCTATTCCCTTACCATGCTGACTCTCCTTGCGTGTGTTCTTGGGCGTAGTGGTCCGGCTCTTCTTAAGGCTCTTCACAAAGGTGCTCTCACTAAGAAGAGGGAGCCGGCCTGAAGATTAACACCGGAGGCTCATAAAATGGCCAGGCGTGAGTAGGCCAGAAGGTAAGGCAAAGCATGGAGGAAGGGAGACAACAAAGGTAGGGGGGGAATGATTTTATTTTTTAATTTAGTGATTGAATTATGTCAATTTTGAGAATTTACATCTGCTGTCAGTGTGCTTTGTGTAGTTTAATTTTGTGGTTAACCATTATGTGTTGTTAATAAGATTATATTGTGCGTATCTATGAAAAATGAATGGAAAAAATAGTGTTACAATTAGTACTATTATGGAGGTGAAGTCTGGGGTGGAGACTGGGTAGAGATGGGCGGGGTCTGGCCCACGACTTAACCCAGTGTTCTTCAACAGCTGGTCCGCGGACTGATGCCGGTCCACATAATAATTCTTTTATTTCTACCGGTCCATAGGTGTAAAAAGGTTGAAGAACACTGTACTAATAGGTGATAGACATCTTGCAGTGGTGGGACAATTCCCATACATTAACGGACAGATCTAACATAGTTGATTGGATGATTTACATTAGCAAGACAGTCAAAACAATTACATCCAAATTTAACAGAATAGATCTCATATAATTATAATGGTGGTTGGACAAATTACAGTAGCTAGACAGTATGGCAGGTTCTAGGGGTGTCAGAAGGGGTCTGTTGCTTGGGATGGGAAAAGGGTCCGATGTTGGGATAGGGAGAAAGGGGCTCAGAGATAATACAAAGACTAGGGCTAGGGGTTGAAGAAGTGATCTATTAATAGGATTGGGAGAAGGAGACTAAGAGCTAGATGCACTAAAACAGATCTTCTTTGTTGGGGGGTGGGGGTATGGTGGGTCCGGGGAGGACATAAGAGTCCAGTCCTCCGCGGGTGTTTGATGAAAATGTATCCCATGGTTGTTATTGCCGTTGTATTTACTGTTGCTTAATAAAATAGATTTGAACTAAAAAACAGATCAGTAATATCACATATGTCTGCTGCGATTCCCGCCCCCTGCAAGGGACAGGTGGGATGCCAAGTCTCTCCTGCAAGGCAAACTCCCCCCTACCCCCCACCTCAGCGAAAATGGAAGAAGGGATGCCCAGTCCCTCCTGCCAATGGAGGCTCTCCCACGCCAGGTGCACCCCCCCTTATGTAAGTTAGGAATTAAGATATTAAGCTATGCTGACGATATAACTATCCTGATGCCTATTACAGTTTCAATTTCCTATTCAAGGCTTATAATTGCTGAGATATTTATAATAATTTAACAATGGATGATTGAATTGAAATTAAAACTTAATTCAGAGAAAACTAGATTCTTTTTTGCAACTCTACATCAGAATTGCACTGAGACTTCTTTGATTTTGAATGCAATAACTTATCCTATTCACTCTACCATTAAAATATTGGGAGTGATTCTGAATCAGAATTTAACCATTAAAGATCAGGTAGACGCTTTGGTACGAAAGGGTTTCCATACAATGTAGCAGCCATTAAAGCATAATTTCACATCTCATCGTTTAGATTATTGATTCAGTCATTGGTTCTGAGCCAGTTGGATTATTGTAATTTTGTCTACTTTGCTGGTTACCAAAAAAATCTATGTAGATTAAGCATTATTCAGAATGCTGCCATTCGACTGATCTTTAATCTGAAAAAGTTTTGATCATGTCACCCCTTTTTTCTATGAACTGCATTGGTTGCCAGTCAAGGCTTGTGTGAAATTTAAATTTGGTTGCTTTTGCTATAAGGAATTGTTTGGCCTTGAACCTAATTATCTTGTGAATTTGTTCATTTTGTAAATTCAAAGTACTCTCGACACATGCATGCTGTATTTACCTTTCCTTCAGTCAAAGGTTGTCAATATAAAAATATCATCAACATCTTCTGTCGTTTCAAGCTGCAATATGGGATTAAGATTTGAATTCGCTAATAGTGACCTACTGCTCATATCGCATTTTAGGAGACAACTGAAAATTTATTTGCTTATAAGATTTTTAGGAAATTAATGTATTACATTCAACTGTACAGTATATGTGCAGTTTTTTATTCTATTTTGTAGACCGCACAGAACTTAATGGTATTGCAGTATAGAAAAAATTTTTATGCTTTATGTTATGTTTGTCCAAAGTTGAGATCAGGAGGAAGCTGGTTCCTCCTGCTCTGAAGCGCACCAGTCCAAATTGGTAGGCCTTCCCCTCCCCAGTGCATTCTGTGAGAGGAGCCTAAGGCCCCGATCGGCTTGAATGAGGCCTTAGGCACCTGAGCCAATCAGGGTATCCCTCCCTTATGTTCTCCTGCCTTTTATGGGAGGGAGGGAAGGGGGGAGGATAAGTGATGGCTCATGGGGGGGCATCCCTCCTGCCAATTTTGGCTGGCACTGGGTTTTTTGTTTTTTTTGCAGTTGCGGGAGGGAGTGGACATCCCTTCCTATCTCTCTGTTGGGGGGTTCAGGGACCCACAGTTTACTTGGGGGGGGGGAAGTTGGCAGCTTGAACTGCGTTGTTGATTTTTTAATGGGGCCAACATTGTGCATGTGTAACACAGACACAGCATCTGTGTCCATTAAAAAACAAAAAAAGGTATGGCATTTTTTTCAGATCGCTAAAAGCGATAAACTTTTTTTGTGCATTGGGAAATGTTGTTAGTGTATCAGTCGCTCAGCTAGTTTGCATTGAATTTTAATAAAGAGCTTATTTGCATGTCTGAGTCAGATCAGGTAAAAAAAAACAAACGGTGAGCCGTTTTGTGCATCGGGTCAGCAAATTTGATCATAGGTAAACCAGTCAAAACCGGTTTAGCGACGATCATTACATGATCGCTGACTTCAGTGCATTTAGCTCTAAGATCTGACAAAGAAACAGATGGGAGATGTGGGAGGAGTGGCCTGGGGGCTGATTCAGGAGCAGTGGTGAGAAGAGACATACTGGAGGGGCTGGTTACAGAGGAGTTTAAATATGAGGGGGAAAAAAAAAAAACTACTGGTCTCCCTCCATGAAGACAAACTGTGTACCTACAGGCAGCTGTGTTACAGTGGACTGATTGAAGGTCACTTTCAGGGCGCTTTGCTCTTCTGTTGAAGAATGAAGCAAGCAGTCTCCTGTACCTGATGAAGACTTTACACTTTCCGAAGCTCCTGTTCTTAGGAAAACATAACATATAGATCAGAAATTACACAGTCAGTAACAACTTATTTCAACTTTTCTTTTTTGTCTTCACTATGTATTGTAGACATAGGATACAATATTACTAAAGAGCAGCAAGCATGATTACTGCACATTTTAATTTACTTTTTTGGGTGAATTTAAGTGTTAGATTAACAGTAATTGAAACTGGAATCCTTGATTTACTTCTCACAGCAGAAACAGCACAGGAGGCTGAAGTACAAATTTTCACACAATGTTTTGCTAGTAGACCACAGGCCTTCATTTTTCTAAGTTTCTATAAAGTATCATACTTTAAAGCACCATACTTTAAAGTACAAAAATCACTGTTCAAAACTAGGGGCTTATTGTAACTGAAAAAATGACAATGACAATCTATTACTACCCCCAGCAATCTCATTTCTTTTTTAATGGGGACAGCAACATCCTCAAGCTGCACTGCAGACCCTCATTTAGGCTAGAGAGATCAAAATTTTCTGTGTTCAAAGTAAGCTGTTCACCATTCACAGTGGGTAGTCTTATGGCTTATATGATGTCTCTCAAGGGCTATGAAGTAAGCCAAAAGGGATCTGTATCCACCATCACAATCGGGCCCTGGTGCAGAAGTATCTGGCCCCTGGGAAATGGAAGTGGAGCTCCAATCAACTACTGAACGATGTCTGCATACCAGAGACATCTCAGCCAGTCTGAAGTTAAGAGAATGACTAACCAAACCAGTTGAACAATCCTGCCTACCAGTGGCCAGGAAGGAAACATGTACAGAAGCAACTGGGTGGGCCAAAGTTATATCAACACATCAATGTCCTGAAAGACACTTGTAACCCTGAGAATGAAGAATTGCTGACACATCGTGCTGTTCACGGACAACACCACATCGAAATCTGGCAAACCCCAGTGATCTACAACAAGTTGGAAGGCCTCCAAACTCAGATACCACTGTCCTGGGTCTAGGTCCCGACAGCTGAGGAAGTCTGCCTAACTGATATCCATGTCAGTGATGTGCATTGCTGATAGGGTTGTCAAGTGATCTCTACAGCTACCATTGCACTTATGGTACCACCCTGCTTGTTGACATAAACCACTGCCATCACACTGTTGGGAGAGCACTCACATCACCTTCTCTTGGAGGAACCTCTTCAGTGCAAGGTGAATCGCTCTGGCCTCCAGGGGTGATGGCTTCCATCATCTATGTGCCTTGCAAAGTGCAAGACAATGGACTCCAAGCCTCAGAGACTTGTATTAGTGTGACCACAGTCCAAGCCAGAACTTTCAGGAGGATCCTGCTTTTTTTTCTCTATGCTCTCTTTCTTATGTACTCTAGTCTTAATTATATGTGAACTGAGTCGAGCTCCGTTGGGAGATGACCCGGAAATCGATGACCCCATGAAATCGATGGGGTTAGGTGAAAAACTAACTGCATGGGTCAACGATTGGCTAAGTGGAAGACTTCAGAGAGTGGTGGTCAATGGCACTCTCTCCGAGACATCGGAGGTGACTAGCGGAGTGCCGCAGGGCTCAGACCTGGGACCATCCCTTTTTAACATATTCATAAGGGACTTGACCCGAGGGCTTCAGGGAAAAATAGCACTGTTTGCCGACGACGCCAAACTGTGTAATATAGTAGGTGAAAGCGATCTCATGGATGGTATGGCGCAGGATCTGATCAAGTTGGAAAACTGGTCCTCAACATGGCAGCTGGGCTTCAATGCAAAGAAGTGTAAGGTGATGCATCTCAGCAGCAGAAATCCATGCAGAACATACACCTTGAATGGAGAAACACTAGCTACGACCTCAGAAGAACGGGACTTGGGAGTAATCATCAGTGCAGACATGAAGGCTGCCAAACAGGTAGAGAAGGCCTCATCCAAGGCAAGGCGGATGATGGGATGTATCAATAGAAGCTTCGTCAGCCATAAACCTGAAGTCATAATGCCACTGTACAGAGCCATGGTGAGACCTCATCTGGAGTACTGTGTGCAATTCTGGAGGCCACATTACCGTAAAGATGTACTTCGAGTTGAGTCAGTCCAGCGAATGGCCACTAGGATGGTCTCCGGACTCAAGGGTCTCTCATACGAGGAAAGACTGGGCAAGTTGCAGCTCTACTCTCTAGAGGAGCGCAGGGAGAGGGGTGACATGATTGAGACATTTAAGTACGTCACAGGTCGTGTTGAGGTGGAAAACGACATATTCTTTCCTAAGGGACCTTCAGTCACAAGGGGGCACCCGTTCAAACTCAGAGGAGGGAGATTTGGTGGTGACACCAGGAGGTATTTCTTTACAGAAAGGGTGGTGGATCACTGGAACAAACTACCGATGCAGGTGATCAAGGCCACTAGCGTGCTCGACTTTAAGAATAAATGGGACATCCAGTGGGATCTCTACGTGGGTCGAGCAGCACTCTGACTTAATGGGGTGGGACAGTAGAGTGGGCAGACTTGATGGGCTATAGCCCTTTTCTGCCGTCATCTTTCTATGTTTCTATATAAACTGAAGACTAGATTAGATTCTTTTTTAGTTCAATCTTTGTTCCAACAAGAAAGGTCCTTCAGAATGAGGCTGACAGAAGGAGTTGGATTTCAAACTTCTGGGACTTAGGAATCCAAAACAAGAGAAGTGACTTCTATAAGAAGCACATGTGAGCCCTGGCCTACCAAACTAGGAGTCTCATTCCAATTCCATTCTATAACTTCCCTGAAGTACATTGCTCTCTCCCTTCCTATTGTTTTTTTCCCATAATTGTCTTATCTACTATCAACAATTTGTATTTCTTTTCCCATTCTTTCCTCTTGTTTCAATATGTTTGTAAGGTTAGTCTTTAATATGTTTTGCAAGGTTTAGTTTAGTTTTGTTGCCCCCTAAAATTTAGTAATTTTTATCGATTTGTACATAGCTTAGAATTTTGAATAAGCGATCAATCAAATTTATAATAAAACTTGAAACTTGAAGTATGGCTACCAAGAGTTCCAAAGGCTGAGGGTAATCCTCAGAGCCAGATGGGTACAAAATACTCTCTTCTGTGCCTGCAGCTTAGCTAACTGCACCTGGATCAGACAGGCATATCCCCTATTAGTAAGGAAGCTCAGTCCTAGATACTACAAAGTCCTCAGATGGCTCAAGATGACTCTTCTCAAAGCTGATGACTCAGTTGAAGTCATGGAGGACCTGGACCACCTGGGAGGATGTTGGCCACAAGTTTGCTTCCAAGCCAACCTGAATAAGCAGATTGCCCAGTTAACAGTGCACTCTCAACCCTTCCTTGCAAAGAAAGGTAGCCACTACCATCATAACCTTGGAAAAAATCTGAGGGCCATGGCCAAACCAAAGAAGAGATCCTAGAAATGAAAATGCCTGCCTAAGAAGCAGAACTGTAGAATTGCTTCTGTTCTGCAGACAAATGAGAATGTAGAAGTAAGCTTCCATCAGATTCTAGGGAGGAGAGGAACTCCCCTGAGTGGACAGATGCATTATTGACTTGAAGGTAGGTATTCATGCAAAAACAGTGAACCCTGAAAAAGGTGTTGACCCTCTTGAGGCGACGAAAATGATAGGAGGTTTGCGCCAGAAGACGTATGAGGACAGACTGGAAGCCCTGAATATGTATACCCTAGAGAAAAGGAGGGACAGAGGAGATATGATTCAGATGTTCAAATACTTGAAAGGTATTAACGTAGAACAAAATATTTTCCAGAGAAAGGAAAATGGTAAAACCAGAGGACATAATTTGAGATTGAGGGGTGGTAGATTCAAGAGCAATGTAAGAAAATTCTACTTTATGGAGAGGGTGTTGGATGCCTGGATTGCGCTCCCCAGAGAGGTGGTGGAGAGGAAAACGGTGACAGAGTATGAACACAGAGGATCTAGAATCAGAAAATAATAGTAAATATTGAAGAACTAATGCCAGTACTGGACAGACTTGCACAGTATGTGTCTGTATATGGCCTTTGGTTGAGGATGGGCTGGGGAGGGCTTCAATGGCTGGGAGGGTGTAGATGTGCTGGAGTGAGCTTTGACGGAGACTTCAGCAGTTGGAACCCAAGCACAGTACTGGGTAAAGCTTTGGATTCTTGCCCACAAATAGCTAAGAAGAAAAAAAAAAATTAAATTGAATCAGGTTTGGCAGACTGGATGGACCATTCGAGTCTTTATCTGCCCTCATCTACTATGCTACTATGGAGTAATGCCCCTGACCCTGCTCTGCAGGAGGCACCTCCTCCTACACAGTTCTCAGCTGGACTAGTCAATCCAAGATGTCCTTCACTGCCTGACGCTTGAGAGGAGGAGGAGGGAAAGGGGAATGGGATTTGTATACTATTTTTTGTGGTTACACATTCAAAGCTGTTTACATTTATACAGGTACTTATTTTATACTTGGGGCAATGGAGGATTAAGTGACTTGCCTAGGGTCACAAGGAACAGCACTGGAATTGATCCTACAACCTCAAGGTGATGAGGCAGCAGCTCAACCACTAGGCCATGCCTCACCTCCATAAAGACGCTACAAAAAAGCAGAAATAGTCAAAAGGTTCACAAGGAGAGCTCCAAGGAGATCACTTAAAAGCAACACAGATATGAACAGATAACTAAGTGTAACGGGGCATCCTCAGTGTGGGGAATCTGCGAAAGGAGGAAAAGACCTCCAGCACGGAGAACAACCAGGCGGGAGCGAAAAGCCCCTACCCGCACACCATCATTGAATGCCTCATGTGTGCATAAATAATATTACAGTGAACTGTGAACAGTGAAAAATAAATTTTATAGTAGAAGGGGGGTGGGAGGGTATTGGAGAGTTATTTGGAAATTAATATCAGGGAGGGAGGGAAGGGGGAGGAGGGATTATTATTTATATAAAGACATTGCTGATAAGATTTTCAAGTGATTTGTTAATTGTTGATATGTGTATTGTACACTTGTTGAAAGATGAAAAAATGAATAAAGAATTATAAAAAAAATAAAATAAAATAAGCACTGCTTAAATAGTCATTAAATATTGACTTTTTTTTGTTTCTGCGGTGCGAGCTTTATATTCTTTTCCACAAGTAAAATTGGTGTTGAAGGATTTTGAAACGGAAAAGTTCTTGATCTATAGGGGGATGAGACAGGGATGTCCCTTATCGCCATTATTATTTGTGCTTACTTTAGACCCTCTTATTAGGGACATATATGCAATGCCATCTATAAGAGGGATTGATATTGGAAATGCTACTTTTAAGTTATCGGCTTTTGCAGACGATATTTTAGTGCACCTTATGGATCCTTTTCCTTCCTTACAGGCTTTATTGGGAATTGATTAAAAGAATATGGTGATTATTCTGGTTTCCTATTAAATTTGGATAAATCGGAGGCGTTGGCATCCTCTGTGGAAGTTCAGGCCTTATGGGGGACGGAGTTTCCTTTGATTTGGGCGTAAAGGCAGTTTGTGTATTTGGGGACTATGATGACTATGTTGACTTCTCAATTATATCGCCTTAATGTGGATAAACTTCTACAAAAGATGGATCTCTTGCTGAACACTTGGAAGGCTTTACCACTTTCCTTGATGGGACGCATCTGCTTGGTTAAGTTGTTTATGTAATGTAATGTAATGTAATTTATTTCTTATATACCGCTAAACTCCGTTAGGATTCTTTCCCAAATGGTTGTATGTGTTACAGACTTTGCCATTTTGCTTGCTAAAGAAGGATTTACACATTTTTTATAAAAAAGTTTCTCGTTTTTGTTGGATGGCCAAGAAACCTAAATTACAGTTGACACAATTGTTGGGAACTTGGAATAGGGGGGGGGGATTAGGATTACCTGATTTGCCAATCTATAATTATGCATGTCTGCTTCGCCATTTGGGAGATTGGATAAATATGACCAACACTTACACCCCACTTCATATGGAACAGGAGTTTTTTGCTCCTTTCAATATATTTGTGTTACTTCATAGTTCCCGTAGGGCATTGCCCTCTTCATTTTATTCAAGTTTATTATTTAATACCTTACAAGTGGCTTGGCGTTGGCTTGTACATGTCCTGGGAGGTGACATGTATATCCTGGACATATGGATGATTCAACTGGACTCTACAGACCTAGATTTACACTTGTGTATGCTGGACACTATGCTGGACACTACAGACATATTTTCCCATAGCCAGGCCCAGCCTGTACCTTGCTGTCTGTAATCATCTTCAGCCTTTGCAATGCTAACAATGATGTTCTTGTTTCCCTGCTGGGAGGATATCCCTTCAAGGTTCTGCTGAACTGTTATCAGTGCTCTGCTGAACTGTTATCACTGCTGTATGACTTCATAGACTTCATATGCCAGACACCCTAGAAAGCCATAAAACTTTTATAATGAGCAAGGAGCTCTGCTCATGTGAGTGTAACGAGATGAAAGAACTTGGTACCAAACCATGGGTTTCCTGTCTCCCAACCAAGCTATGGGAACCAGACAGCTGGATTGTTGAAAGGTCATCTTTGCCAACTTTTCATCTTACAAGGACACCATCTCGAATATGCACAGAATTGTAAAACCTCTAATTAGCAGCTGCATGTCTCCATGCTGAAAGAAGAAAGTTCAACAAAAGTTCTCTGTTTCTGCAAGGCCCCCGGTGGAGGTGAGAGAGGCGTGGACAGAGGGGAGGAGCTAGCTTTACATTATTTTATGTACCAATAGGGAATTACATAACCAGAATTCGGGGATGGACTTTCTTGGAACAAAGGAAAATTTGCTCTGTATAAAAAACACGTGTATTCTAGGTAGAGGGAGAGAGATTCACTTACTTATGCTACGGGGAACTGCTAGCCCCCTGCTAAGCATATGGGTGCAAATTCTTCTCTCCATTGCATATTCTGAACTGACAATATATTTTTTTTCCAATATGTCTTTGCTGCTGTAATACTGTAAGTTTTTATACTAACAATAAACAAATATTGTCTGTTTTGGAAGATACAATGCCATCTTGTAGTGATTCCAATGAGGTAAACAAAGCAGCTTTTACTTCAGAGGTAATACATTGGTCACTGATTTTTTGCCTTTTCAGGGTAATCCGGCCTTTCCTCCTGGAAGGGAATCTAGAGAGTATCGATTATGGGGAGCTAGAGGAGTTTTATGTTTAGAACATATATTGGGAGATGAAGGAGAGCTGTTGACTCGTGCTGAATTGTTAGCTAAGGTAGGAAATACTTGGGGGGCACAGTTTGCGTTTTTTCAAGTGGAGCACTATGCGAGATCCCTTGACAGAGCACAATTGAGATTGCATATGGGGACTAAATTACGAGAGTTGTTTACTCGGGAGGAGGGAGTGTCTCTTTCGGTATCTTGTATACATGCTAGATTGCAAAAGTTGCTACCAGAGAAGAACTACAGGTATATTAAAGGCAAATGGGAAAGAGAACTTCATCTTAATTTGGGACATTGGGATATAGCTCGAACTCTGAGGTCGACACCGGGAGTGACCCCATGTGCATGGTTAAGAGAAACATACTATAGGGTTACATTACATGCTTATTACACTCGTACACAGTTATATTATAGTGGAGGTCTCCCTACACCATTATGTCATAAATGTGGAATTGGGAGTCATACTTTGGGACATGCATTTTGGACTTGTCCCATTATTCAAAATTTTTGGAAAAGAATAATATCCTATATGTCAAAAATAATTGGAAGATCTTTATGTAGTTTTCTGACCCATTTTGTTTTAGATTTGCCAGAGGCTTTCAGTAATTTGCCTAGGGGTCATCGAGTGCTGTGTAGGAAAATGAGTTTATTGGCCAAAAAATGTATTTTACAATATTGGACGGTCCCTTTTCCCCCAAAGTTTTGGCATTGGCGAAACCGGTTCATAGACAACGGCGCGAAAGACAAAAGCGTGCGCCGACAATTGAGCGCAGCGCGCACCGCCGCACCGCTCTAAATTAGTTTTTAGGGGCTCCGACGGGGGTTTTTGTTGGGGAACCCCCCCAGTTTACTTAATAGACATCGCGCCGGCGTTATGGGGGGTTGTAACCCTCCACATTTTACTGTAAAACTGAACTTTTTCCCTAAAAACAGGGAAAAAGTTCAGTTTTCAGTAAAATGTAGGGAGTTACAACCCCCCACAACGCGGCACGATGTCTATTAAGTAATGTGGGGGGTTCCCCCCCACAACCCCTCCGTCGGAGCGCTAAAAACAGTCATTTAGAGCGGCGCAGCAGCGCGCGCTGCGCTCAATTGTCTGGGCGCGCCTTTGTCCCGGCGCGCTTTTGACCTGACACCGCGGAACCAATTACATCAGTTGGCCATCTGGGAGGTGAGAGATGCTGGAAGGCCTGAGAAACGAAAGTTGATGTTTATGAATATACTAGTCTTTTAGCCTGTTAAATTAACGAGTGTTAGAATATATGTCTGTCTGTCTTTCTTTCTTTCTGTCTCTCTCTCTCTCTCTGTCTTTCTCTCTCCCTGGCCCCCTTTCTTTGTCTGTGTTTCTGTCTCTTTCCCTGCCCCCTGTGCAGCAGCATTTCCCCCCACCCCCCTTCTCTTCCCGCGGTCTGGCCTGTTCCGTTATTCCCTTAATCACAGAGGGAAACTCTCCCATCACTTCCTCTTATCAATAGTTTCTCCATGGGTTTAGCTGCAGAAGACAGACAGGAAGAGAAGGAAGGAATACCAGGGTGCAGGAGGGGGTGGACCCAGTAGACATCAGAATAATGAACTTCCCTATTGTGTGATCCTGTGTGAGTAGATGGTACTGCTTTATTAGTAAAGTTGGGCTGGTTTTATAAAGCCTTATGTGGGAGAGAAATTCTTGGAGCTGAATTGATTGAGAGACTGAATGGTCATAGTGGAATACCTTCACAGCCTACCAGGATTAAACCCAACCCCGGCCTTTGCCCTATTCACCTTGACTTTATTTATTTTTTAACTCTGGTCCCACTCAATGCAGTTGAGGGTGCCAGCTGAACCCTTCCCTTATCTTTGAAGTCTCCAGGGCAGCAGCATTTATTTTATTTTCTGGCTAGCTCCCTTGCCAAATTTCAAAGTGGCAGGCAGCGGCAGCTCCTCAACCGATCCCAACTTACTGGAGCTCTTCGCGGTGACGGCTCCTCTTGGGCTTCACCGAGGGCTGGCTCCCATAAAGATGTTGCCTTGCTGTTCGGCGCCGCCACCGCAGCTTCTCTCCAGAGGCGCACCGGCGTCGGAAGCCTTGTCTCTGACGTTGTGACGTCGGAGGGGTTTCCGACGCTGGTGCGGCTCTTGGGGGGGGGGTGGCCTGCAACGGCGGCTTTGAACAGAAGGGTAGCCGGATGCGGGAGGAGCCGCCACCATGGGGGGCTTTGGTGGGAGAGTCAGCCGGACGCATGGACTGAGCAGCCCGAGCCTGGTAGCCCGCTGGGAGAGAGAGATGGTGGTAAGCGCACTCTGCTGGCCACATCCCGACAGATCAGGGATCAGGGAACACGGCTTATGAGTGCACATGCGTGCTTAGCGTTTTATTATTATAGATGGGAACCTTACTTACAAACCTTGCATCCTAAGGACCGTAGTGCGGTCTTAAGATGGGTTTCCTAGAGTGTATCGATGTATCATAGAGAGGTGAATTAGAGTATACCATAGTGAGGTGAATTAGAGAATACCATTGGGGGGAGGGAGGGTTTTGGGGGGGGAAGGTGGAGGGTATTTATGCTTCTTATTTTATATTATTTGATGCATTGTTGTTGTATTATACATAATGTGATACTCTTATGTTGTTATTGATGTATGCATCAATAAAAATTGTTTGAATCTAAATAATAAGTTAAGTACGGTAGTTGCAAAAGTGAAGTCACTCAGAATACTCCCTGAAAACCCCCAGTCAACTCCCAAAAAGTAGTAAGATAGAACTTAGCTTTAAGGATAAGGCTGCTTCCTTTTGAAAAAGCAGGTTTCCGCAAAGAGCATGGAGTCCAAACAGACACCACAATTGAGGACCTCCATAAAGGCATCTGAAATAGGTGATGGAAACTCCATGGTATAATTATCACGGACAACTTCCAGGAACTATTGTTGAGGTGATGAAGGTTTGCTCCCAGTCTATCGCCTGCCTATATCTCTCTGACCCTCACTGGGCTCCCTTTTGAGGAGCAGTGAAGGACACAAAACACTCCTCCTCTTTACTTTGCACCCCAAAAGGACTGTCCCTGTTGGCCCTTGGTCTCAGAGACACCAGCTAACTGATTGATAATGGCCCCACTTCCAGGAGTGATTCCAGAGAACTTAGAAGACTCATGAGGTTTATCCTCAGGCAGATGCAAATGATGGGACTCCCCAAAGCCTTGAACCTGCTTCTTCACATCTTCACTGAAGAGCAGATGACCCCAAAAAGCAGTTCAGGACACTGGATCAACCACCCAATATTGCATCCAGAGGGACCATCTGGTTCCCACAGTTGTCGCAACAGAATTGGAGAAAATGTGGACCATGAAGAGCACAGAACTAAAGCACATGAAGGTGGTCAACCAGAAATGTTGCCCTGGACTTTAGCTTAGCCATCTCCTTGGAACACAGAAACTGCTATACCCACTGGAGCAGGATTCAAGTCACATAACCCCCACAAAATCACTGCTTGCACCTCAAAGGCTAGGGAACAAAAACTCTTTTCCAAGATCATCTCTAGCTTCTGGTCTTGAGAGTCCTTGAGGTCAGTACTACCCTCAACCAGAGTTGTCATCTCCTTAGTCACAGCTGTGAACAATCTACCTCTGGGAGTGGAAAAAACAACTCTAGCTCCTATTGAATACTCTGAACCAACAAGAAATACAGACTGTTTTTATTTGTTTTAATAAATTTTAGTATATTATCTCAGGTTGATAAGTACAGTTGCTTCCCTACTTTTTCTGTTTGCTTGTCATAGGGTTTTGTTTCCTTATTTTTTGTGTATACCTTGTCCCCAGGATATGCCAATCAGACAAAATTGCCAAGTTAACTGTATCTAGCAGTGGTCAGCTTAACATTAGCATCAGAATGTTAGGATTCAAGCCTATTAAGTGCTTAGATTCAAAAGCTTTATGCTCTAGTCCTCACACTCCCATAACTTATTAATATGCCATTCAGAAATTAGACCTGACAATTTTCCTTCAAGAATACAGAAAAATGAAACCACTTGTAAAAATTAGTTTTCTACCTGTATTTCTGAGTATTATCTTCTGTATTCTGCTGATAATAGCTGTCCTCTGGAACCAATGCCCGACTCCTTCGACTTCCCAGAGAAGACTGCTGTCCCCAGGGTACTTTTCCAAGTACTGTCTACAAGCTAAGGGGAATAACACAGTTTTAACAAGGGAAGCTGCTGGCCTCATTTTTCTTAGGCCCTCAAAAAAAAATATGGAACACTTTCAAAGAAAAAAAATGACTTATTTCCTTTCCTGGTAACACAGAGTTCAAAAAATGGAATTAGTATGAATCCTAAATTTTTGAGCTAAGAAACATTCTAACTTTCAACATTTTTAATTGAACTTAACTTACTTGAATTCTTAACATTCATAAACTTATTTTACTCCAAGAAACTGAAAACATTTTTCACTTCATACATTCACTGTGGCATTTAAATTTATACCTGGATATTCAATGGCAGAATGCATTCCAAGGTTGGTCAACCACAGTTCTCGAGGACCACAACCTAGTTGGATTTTCAGCATTTCCACAATTAAGATAGATGAGATCTATCTGCATACAATGGAAGCAGTATAGTGAAGAATTTTTTTTTTTGGAGTGGCAATTTCTTTCTATTCCTTTGCCTTTCCAGTTTAACTAGCAGTAATCTAATTGGCCTACAGTGCTATAGGCCTTCTAATTTTTTCCTTCTTCCTCCCATCTCAGTTGGAGCTACAAGTTCATTCCATGATTCATCTAACATGGATAACACAAGATGTCACTGTTGAGAAAGAAAGATTAGGTTCTTACCTCAGTAATCTTTCGTGTAGATGTGTCAGGTAGGCCTGAACGCTAGGGTCTTGTATCTGAACTAGCAAATTGCTTGCAGAAAACTGTTAATCATGCTTTCACTCCACCTTTTTCACAGGGAGCTGCTCCTACCCCTTCATTTTGTACAAAAGCAATCAAGTAGCATTGAAATAAAAGACATAATAGGAAGAAGGAAAACAGGGAAAAATCATGGCATGTAACATAGGAACTAACATTATAGGATCCAAACTTATGCAACCAGCATAAGAGCTACCAACTAGAGCTAGTAGTTACTCGCATGACCTGCTATCAAGCAGAGACTGAAGCCAGATTGTATGATCATGAGGATTTACCTATGCATCATCTTTCTACTTTTTTTTGGTCATCTTCTCAGCTCCTTTGAGGCCCAGATTCTCAAAAGTTTAATGCCATCGCTAAACTGTTTTCCGATGGTTTAGCTGCGGATTATCAAAACGGCTTATTTCTGTTTTTAGCGAGGTTTCTAGCAGTCTCTGACACTGACATGCAAATGGGCTCAGAGGAGTGGAGGCCCATCCTGGATCTCAAACAGGTCAACATAGCCCTGAGAATACCTCGGTTTCAAATGGAGTCTGTTCAGTCAGTCATTGCTGTGGTGGAGCCAGATTTCTGCCATAGATTTGAAAGAAGCTTACCTTCAACATCCCCATCTTCCTGGAACACAGGAAATTCCTCAGATTCCATGTATTAAGAGAATCACTATCAATTCTCAGCATCCTTTTGGTCTCGCAACAATGCTCACTCACTTGCTTCTAAATTTTAACAGCATCAACAATAAAGCAGCTATTTTTCTGTATTTTGTTTAATGCTTTAGAAATGGGTTTCAGAATTCTCAGCATATCTTCAACATTTCTCTTAAGCCCATAACAATGCCATCTATTTTTTCTCCATTTTGTTCATAAACTGTCATCAGAATAGGCCAGTGGGAGTATTAGCTTGGCTGCAGCCATTCTTTTCAGCGCTGCTGCTGCAAAATGATGGTTACAGAAAAGTATTTAGCAATTTCAACAACATTAGTCTTTATTTCTGGGACACTGAAGTCTTTGGCTAGGAGGTGCAGTCATATGTTATTAGCATGGTATTCTCTTCATGCTCTAAATTTCTTCTCATCATAGATACATTTACATCATTGCCTGTGACTACTGCATACTAAACATTGGAATTTTTGTTAATATTTTATCTATAATAATAAAACCCTAGCCACACATGTGCACTTGAAACTCCGTGCCTCCACATGAGCAGAAGAAGAACCGCTGAGCAAGGAGGAACAACCAAGCAGGGAAGCAGCGCAGTGGCAGCAGTCCTGACCTGCCAACCCCCCATTCCTTACTGGAACTGTGGGCCAGTGATAGAGGACGACGAGCTGGGGATGCGGCCGCAGCAGAGCCCAAGGCAGGGGCTGGCGCCGGCGTCAGCATTCACACACCGCTGGGTGACTTGAGGCTGGGCTTGTTGGAGTCGTAGCCGCTGTCCATCTCGCTTTGCAGGCTCAGTTTGTTGATGTTGTCCGCGTAGTCGCCAGCGGCAGCAGCAGGGGGCAGGCAGCGGGGGGGCAGGTACTCAGCGTCAGGGGTCTGAAATGCGATGGTGCAGGCGTATGGAAGGTAGACATTGTGTGAGCAGGGCAGGATGACCGGCTCCCGAAAATAGGCAGCTGTTCATATCAGAAACTCTTAGCCAAGCCAGAACGTCTCATAGTTACTAACATAGCCAATGCTCTAGATCAGTGTTCTTCAACCTTTTGAAACCTATAGACCGGCGGAAATAAAATAATTATTTTGTGGCTCGGCACCGGTCTGCAAACCGGCAGTTGAAGAACACTGGGCTAAGTCATGCCCATCTCCACTCAATCTCCGCCCCAGACCCCGCCCCCATAATAATACTAATTGTAACACCATTTTTTCCATTCATTTTTCATATATTAACAACACATAATGGTTAACCACAAAATTAAAATACACAAAGCACACTGTTTGCTTTTTAACATTCATTCCTACCAGAAAAAAGATAACCCATGCAAATGCAGAACCAAAAACTAAAAGTACTAATATTTATAAACAAACCCTAAGATGCAAGACTCTGCAAGCATTACAACCCCAGAAGAAACGAAACAAATGCTTTTATTTTTTTTATTTAGTGATTGATTTTTCTGTTCAGGAAGAAATGCATTTCTCCTACCGTTGTTGTCTCTCTTCCTCCATGTGCCTTGCCTTATGGCCTGCCCCCGGTGTTATCTTTGGGCTGGTCCACTGTGCAATCAATGCAGCGTCTTCGGGCCAGCTCCCTGGGTGCTGCATTCCACAAAGCTGTAGACAGCAGCTCCTCGTGATCGTCCCGCACCTCAACTGGAAGCCTTCCCTATGACATTGCGACGTCAGAGAGAAGGCTTCCGGTTCAGGTGCAGGACGCACCTAGGAGCCTTTTCCCACGGCTTTGTATACTGCAGCACTCAGGGAGCCGGCCCGAAGATGCCGTGTTGATTGCACCGTGGACCGGTAATTGAAGAACGCTGTCTTGGGCCCGAAGATGCCGTGTTGATTGCACCATGGACCAGTGGTTGAAGAACGCTGTCTTGGGACCGGTCCATGGACCAGCGGTTGAAGAACAATGCTCTAGATGACATCTCAAAAGCATCATAGGCTGACCTTGCTATATGTTGTCTAGACTGTGAGAGAGTATGCACAATCTGTTGATATTGTGCAAGGTGCTGTGAAGGAGTATACTGGTCAAAGCTAGGCAATTGTCTTACCAGTTGTTTTAAATAACAGGAAATGTAGAAATTGTAATTAAGAATCCTGTTCATCAGCATGGAAACTAGATAAAGGGCGATGTCCAAATTTGTCCATAGTAAGGCCTGGAGATGCCGGAGGCATAAACTTTTGCACTGGAAGATTTTTAAAGTGTTGAATTCCACCACTAAATATTGATGTTGAAACTGTGGCTTATTAAATCCTGGACAATAAATTATTTTGTATAGGGAATCAAGTTTTCTCTAAGCATACCGTGATAGTTAAAGGCGTTTTCCCAATTTTTGAGAAGTGTCTCTAAGAATCCATGTAACGGTAACTTGAGGAGTTCTTTGGGAGGTTCATCATAGTTCCAACACCTCCAAGTACTCCACACTGTGACCAGTGTCAGCTTACAATTTAACAAGGTAGGGTTTTTGCCTAGCTGTCCTAATGTATCTAGTAAAAGAAAGCCTTTCTGAAGGAGATTTTCTTTCAGGAGGTGTTATTTGTGGTGACTGTTCTGACATTTTCGCTTATCCTAATATTACTGGCTGCAAATACAAATCCTACCTTGACAGAACCTTCATGTTCCAAGCTAACCGACAACAATCCTGGCTGGG
Organism: Geotrypetes seraphini; assembly: GCF_902459505.1. Lineage (NCBI taxonomy): Eukaryota > Metazoa > Chordata > Amphibia > Gymnophiona > Dermophiidae > Geotrypetes > Geotrypetes seraphini. The sequence goes on from NC_047084.1 coordinate 27,297,445, forward strand.
AAACTACATAAATAAAACCAGACAAACCTACCATGCATTCCGAAAATCTATCAAAACCGCTCTGTTTGACAAATTCATCACCTAAACAGACCATTCCGCACTCTCTACGCTTTTCCCCCCTTCAAACCCCTAAGCAATTCTTCAGGCAATTCCTATCCCCCCTTACTTTCCCTCCCCTACAACCCTTTTCTCCTGTAACTTTCCCCTCATGCATCTGTAATTCACTGAATGTCCAGTCTTCTCTTAATGTGAACCGCCTAGAAGTCGACTGACTATGGCGGTATAGAAAAATAAATTGTTATTATTATTATTATAAGACTCAGGTGCAGATAACATAGGTGATCAGTCTGAGTCAGAACATAAATATGAATCATATAGAAGGCTTGGAGACTGTGCATTGAGGAGAACGTTGTCTAAGAGAAGATTTTTGACTTCTTCAGTACCGATCTGATGAAGACGAGGAAAAGGACCGATGAGTGTGTTCTTATGCTTCGTAGGATGAGATCGACGTGATGAAGAGCGATGATATCTTGAAGTCAAACACCCTGAAGAACAGTGTTGATGCTTCAAAGTACAGGACTGATGCTTCGATGAGGAGCAAGAACATTGGTGTGAACGTCGTCAAGAAGGGGAACAAGTCTCACAGGAAATCCTGTGGAGTTTGATGCTCCAATGGATAACCGATAACGTAACGCTATGCTCAAGCTGGGCCGGTCGAGAGTCGATGCTAGCACCGGCATGCAGTGCAGTTTAAATATATTACCGAGCTCCCTCTGGAAGAACTCATCGAGTTTCTCCCTAAAAGAAGGCACTGGTACTGATGGCTCAACAGCCAGTACTATCAGTGCAGCAGGTTGTCTCGCAGTGGGTGACCTCGATGAGGATCCACACTGTGTAGGAGAGACAACCTGCGAAGCTGGAGTGGTGGCATCATTGTTTGGTCTGCATCAAGGGACTCGATGCTGTAGAGACCTGCGACACTTGTTTAGAAGCGACTGGCTTCTTAGCTGGCTTTCCCGATGCTGGAATCTCTTGTGATGTCGATGTCAAAGCTGATGCCGGAGTTTTCATGTCGACGCCTGTGAGATTTAGCGATATCCATGGCAGCACTGAACAACTGCTCCTGCTGAGCACAACGGGCTTTAAGAGTGCACAACTTTAAAGATGAACAGAAAGAACAAGTCTCAATTTCGTGTTCAGAGTCAAAACATTGTAGACACCATGTATGAGGATCTGCAAAAGAAACAGACTGCTGACACCTGCCACACTTTTTTAAAACCCGTCAACCATTTCGACAGACGGAAAAATTATTTCAGCGAGATTGAACTAAATTGTCACAGAAATTTATGAGAGAAATGAAAGAAATTTAAATTTGCTCTCCTCTCATAAGAAAAAGAACAAATAAAGAAGAAAAAATGACGTAAAGCGGGAAGGCAAACAGACTGAATGAAGTCCAGCCAAACAGTACTTCACTCCGCAGAAAATGAAGAACTGAGGCACTGCGAGCCTCAGCAGGCAGGAAGGCAGTCGCGCATGCAGGGTGCAGGCAGTCACGAAGTTACTGAAAACTTAAAGTGACAGTTCCCTTGTCATACTGACTGTACTGGGCTTCGTGGATGACATCACCCATATGTGAGAATATGCTGCCTGCTTGTCCTAGGATAAGATGTTTTATAAAGTTGGAGAACTTAGGAAAAATAAAAAATAAAAAAAATCAGGAAATCCAAGATGGCCACTGTGGCAGCGTTTTGGCTTAAAAATGCTTCAGGCCTAACTAAAAACAACAAAAAGTAGCATTTTAGAAGAGAGGGAACAAAGCCCTACTTGTAGAAACAGTCAAAACACAGTTTTTTTTAGGATCCAAGATGGCCGCAACTTACTAACTGCTGCTCAGACGCCTGCAACTTTGCTCTCACCTTCGATAAGAAAATGCCGAAAAGAAGGGGGAAAAAGCGCTGGGTGTTGCCTCCCGACGCTCGATACCCCGTCGGCTACAATTGAATGATTTCATACGGCGACTGCAACGAGTCAAGTTTCAAGTTTATTAGGATTTGATATACCGCTTATCAAGGTTATCTAAGCGGTTTTTACAATCAGGTACTCAAGCATTTTCCCTATCTGTCCCGGTGGGCTCACAATCTATCTAACGAGAACAAGGATCGCCAGGGACATTACCGCTGGGAACGCCACCGGAGAGTATCACTGCGGCGAATTCCTTAGGGCCTGACATCTCTTTGAGCCCTGACGAACGGACGCCACCTCACCAGCCACAGCCACAGGCAGCCAGCTCACCGCGAGATCAGAGTGCAGCCGGACAAGAAGTTCTCTCTTCTCGAGAGGCAAGCATGTTGGAGGGCTCGCTGAATGGAACATCTCAGCCTGTAACCGGGACACCAAGTGCTAAAGGAAGACAAGGCTTCATTGAGGTAAACCAGCTTCAAGAACAGACTCTAACCACACAAATACAATTATTTTCAGTGGTCAAACCCCCACAAGTCACATTAGAAGCTCTTTGGGATTTGGTAGTCAATTTGGGGAATACCTTAAATCCTCAAATAAAAAATCTGGATACAGAAATAAAAGTAAAGAAAGAAGAAATTAACTCTTTAAAACAAGATGTATCTTTATTAAAACAGGAAACCAATAAAGAATTAATAACTGTTAAACAAAATCAAGATCAACTGGTTAAAGATAACACAATTATGAGGAGGAAATTGGAAGCTTTGGAGAACAATACTCGGGCTAATAACCTGCGGATTGTAAATTTTCCTAAAATTTTATCGGTTTCCCCTCGAGATATGATAAAACGATATTTTATGGAGATTCTTAAGATACCTGAAAATTCTTTACCTCCCCTTACAAGGGGGAGGTACCTGGACTTCAGCAAAGCGTTTGACAGCGTCCCACACCGCAGGCTGCTGAACAAGATGAAATCGATGGGATTAGGAGAGACTCTAACTGCATGGGTTAAAGATTGGCTTAGTGGCAGACTTCAGAGGGTGGTGGTTAACGGTACCTTCTCTAAAATGTCAGAGGTGACTAGCGGAGAGCCAAAAGGGTTCAGTCCTGGGCCCACTCCTCTTCAACATATTCATTGGGGATCTAACTCAAGGGCTTCAAGGCAAGGTAATCTTATTCGCTGATGACGCCAAACTATGCAATATAGTAAACGGCTATAATCTACAGGATGCTATGGAGCAAGACCTGCGTACTTTAGAAAAATGGTCCTTGATCTGGCAGCTGGGCTTCAACGCCAAGAAATGTAAGGTCATGCATCTCGGTAACGGAAATCCTTGCAGAACCTACACCCTGAATGGAGAAACTTTAACAAGGACTACGGAAGAACGAGACTTGGGAGTAATCATCAGTGCTGACATGAAAGCAGCCACTCAAGTGGAGAAGGCTTCATCTAAAGCACGGCAGATGATAGGTTGTATCAAGAGAAGCTTTGTCAACAGGAAACCTGAAGTCATGATGCCATTGTACAGAGCCATGGTGAGACCTCATCTGGAATACTGTGTGCAATTCTGGAGGCCACATTACCGTAAGGATGTGCTCAGAATTGAATCGGTTCAGCGGATGGCCACCAGGTTGGTCTCGGGGCTAAAGGGTCTCCCGTACGAAGAAAGATTGAGCAAATTGCAGCTCTACACTCTCGAAGAGCGTAGGGAGAGGGGAGACATGATTGAGACTTTTAAGTACATCACGGGACGGGTCGAGGTGGAAGAGGATATCTTTCTTCTCAAGGGACCCTCGACCACAAGAGGACATCCGCTCAAACTCAAGGGAGGGAAGTTTCGTGGAGACGCCAGGAAGTATTTCTTCACGGAGAGAGTGATTGAGCATTGGAACAAGCTTCCAGTACAGGTGGTCGAGGCACGCAGCATCCCAGACTTCAAGAACAAATGGGATACCTATGTGGGATCCCTATGAGGTCATGCCAAGGGATTGGGTCACTAGGACTTGAATTGGCGGGTCAGTAGAATGACAGTATAATTATTGTACTTTAGGGGTCGGTAGACTTAAGAGGGTGGGTAAATGGTGTGGGCAGACTTGATGGGCTATGGCCCTTATCTGCCGTAATCTTTCTATGTTTCTATGTTTCTAAGGGCTTATTACCTTCCTGTTAAAGCTCAAACTCTTCAAAAAGAATAAGTTGAAGAACCTCAGGAACATCCATTGGATATTTCCGCTATATTAGAACAATCGGACAGAGAAGTAGCTACGCCAGCCACTTTTCTGTTGACTGTGGCTTTGGCTCCAGACAAGGACTGGATCCTAAATCTTTACTTCAAGAATAGATCCAAGGATTTCCTGGGTTTCCATATTCAAATTTTTCCAGATGTCTCAAGAGAGACTCAAAAAAGAAGAAGAGAATTCCTGAATCTGAAGCTTGGAGTGACTCAAATTGGGGGGGTTTTCTTCTTAAGATACCCATGTAAATGTGTCGTTAGATATCGTTCGTTGAAATATGTATTTGTAGATCCATCTCATTTGATAAGATTTATCTCAATGAAACGCCTTGAGAATGAAGTAAACAACAGCTCCTATTGGAAATTAGTTCTCTATTTAGTAGTAGTTAAAGTACTTCTTTATATTTGTTTGCATTTAATTAAGATACTCTTTAAATCTTGGATCTAATTTAATTTAGAGGACTGGTGTGTGACCAAGGGAAGCTGAATTTTTCTTCTTTTCCTATAATAATTTGAGTGAATTACTTTTCAGAATTGAAAATTAATTTAAAATAGAAGTGTCTTGATCGTACTTTTCTGTACAAGATGTTTATGCTTGGAAAAATTTTATAAAACTGTATAAATAAATAATTAAAAAAAAACAAACACACAGTTTTTTGAGACCCTCTTCTCCCAATTTTCACATAGACCGTCACAGCCTAACCAAATGCTGAAAAAATAATGCTGCAGTCTGTTTCACTCCATGAAAGAATAGCTGGATCTGGAGGGATTTTCTGCCTCAAGCCGCCAGTCAGCCTTTACACCGAGATCTTCGGGTTGCCAGTCAGACCTTAGTCGGACTGAGCTTCCACCTAAAGAATTACATGGTGACAGAATTCATCACTGTTCCCGTCCCCACCGATAACTGCAGGAAATCATCTCGTGCAATTCTTTAGGGTCTATCTCAACCTCAGTCCTTCTACACTAGCATTCATTAATGCAGGGGTAGGGAACTCCGGTCCTCGAGAGCCATATTCCAGTCGGGTTTTCAGGATTTCCCCAATGAATATGCATTGAAAGCAGTGCATGCAAATAGATCTTATGCATATTCATTGGGGAAATTCTGAAAACCCGACTGGAATACGGCTCTCGAGGACCAGAGTTCCCTACCCCTACATTAATGCAAGGCTTGAGGATCAGTGGTTGTACCCATTCATACTCAGATTTTTCCCTCTCTCCTTAAAGAATGACATGGAGATGGTTTCCCACTGTTATCCGTGGGGACGGGATGAATTCTGTCAGTGTCATTCTCTACCTCCACCCCCATGTGGCGACGATCGCAGAAAGAATGAGGGAGCGAAAACGCAACGGGCACTGTGAGTGCCTTGAGGAACGCTAATGATGTCTAACAGCCTGCACTCAAGCTCATGACAGAGTCAAGGAAGCAAGCAAATATTGAGGACAAGAAACCCTGAGCTCCACAAATCTTCAGCAGGCTGGATGTACAGGTCCCTGAATGATGCACCTGCCAGCTGTGGATTAAAGTCTGCTCTCCTCCAAGCAGGCACAGCAGTTGCTTGAGACGTGTAAAAAAAAATGTGAACCCCAAGAAAACACTACAAAATAATAAGAAATAAAGGGAGCAGATCAACACAACACCTTCATGCTTGCCTGCACAAGGAATAACTGAAGAGGGCAACAGAGACTAAGGAAGAGGAGGAGGGGGAGGAGCTGAAAAGCTACGATTCCTTCACATCTTCTGCAGAATGCTCATGAGTAGACATGGAGAACCTTATCGTTCAGCATACCATTTCTATTGAACTGGAAGATAATTTTATGGTGTTAGGTAGCAAAAATACACAATAAGCAGGGTCACACAAGAACCTAACTCCCTTTTTCCCAAAGGATCAATGGCTCCTTATTTGTGTTTTTGTATTCATGGAGTTTTCTAGGAACCTAAACCCTAGCGAACAGCGAGAACACACTAAGCATTAAGGTTTTCTCAGTTAAATTTAGTTGATATAGCCCTAGAACATTAGATAGCTTAGAGAGGAACCGAAATTTTTTGTGCCTCTTAATTCTCTCTTCTATCACAACCTTGGGCACATTTCTTAATTTTACAATAAAATTATCCCAATTAAAGAAGGCAAGAGGGAAATTTATTACACAGGATTTGTGTGTGTGAAATTTGGAGTAAATATTTAACTATTTAAAGCACCTTTTAGAAGCATTCTAACCAATGCAGGTTATACTTTATCTGATGGTACCTGTATGCATGCATGATGACAGTGGGTATCTCAGGCCAAGTGCATCTTCTGTAAAAGAATCCACAAAATCTTCCAACATCTGTAGTTCAAAGTTTTTCTCATGGTGCCTCTTCCTAACATACATGGTGTCTAGTACAGGAAGCCGATAGTTTTGGGAGAGATAGGAGCTGCACATGCTTCCTGTAACCATAAGAAACACAGATTAGAACATAGTGAGATTTCTTATTCATTAAAATCTTTTTGAGTCCTACTAGACCGGTCCAAAAAAGAATAAGTTATGCTCTCCAACCAGTAGATTAAGACAGAGAACACTGAGTTTTCGGAGGTGGGTGATAAGTGTAGGAGTATACTGTATATTCTTTGAAAGCATATGAATGCTCAGAAACTGTTGCACTGAAAGAAATCACAAAATCCTTTTTTCTCTTTGCTATTTAAACCTATGAGCTCAGTGTTACAACTGCTTGTGCTGGCTTTGGAATTTTCCTCCCTTCTCCCTACCTGCCTGCCTGTAAGATGATGCTATGTATAAGAAACAAAACTTAGCTTTCTTCCACATATGGCTATACACAGAAACTGACCTGTAACTAGCTTGTGATTGCACATGTACAAGAAGACTATAAATATATGCACCTGGACACTAAATAAACGGACACCTCTTTAGATACATAACTGTTTGCATGAGAGTGTGTTTTCTTTCTAAGGAGTGTCCCCAAATGCTTCTGACTTACAGACAGCAGAGAGTGTGAGGCAGCATTGGGACCAGAACCTTTTCAGCTGGGGGCTATGTCTGGGATTGGATCGGTGCCTGGCTCCAGTGAGTATGGATTTCTGAATCTTGAATTCTATTCTCCAATACTCACTGGTGTCCGTGTCCTTTTCCAAGCCCTTATTTATAATTGAGGCTTTTGGGAAGTCTCTTACAGTTTTGGGAACTCCTGCCACATAAAGCACAGTTACTTATCGTAACAGGTGTTATCCAGGGACAGCAGGCAGATATTCTCTACTTGTGGGTGATGTCACCGACGGAGCCCCCTAGCGGACGTTTTCGCAAGCAGACTTGCTCGAAGACCTTCAGGCTTGCGATTGGCCCGCGCATGCGCGCGTGCCCCTCCCGCCCTGCCTAGGGCATGCGTCTCCTCAGTGTGTCCTCAGTTCAGATAGCAAGCAAAGAAGCCAACCACGGGGAGGTGGGTGGGTTGCGAGAATATCTGCCTGGATAACACCTGTTACGGTAAGTAACTGTGCTTTATCCCAGGACAAGCAGGCAGCATATTCTCTACATGTAGGTGACCTCCAAGCTAACCAGAAAGGGATGGAGGGAGAGTTGGCAATTTAGGAGAATAGATGTTGCAAAACTGACTGGCCAAAGTGGTCATCACGGCTGGAGAAAGCATCCAGACAGTAGTGAGAGGTTAACGTATGAACCGTGGACCAAGTGGCAGCCTTATAGATTTCCTCAATGGGAGTGGAGCAGAGGAAAGCAACAGACGCAGCCATCACCCTGACCTTGTGGCCTGTGACTCGACCCGGCAGGAAGGGACCAGCCTGAGCATAACAGAAAGAAATACAAGCGGCCAACCAGTTAGAAATGGTCTGCTTAGAGACAGAGCGACCCAACCGATTAAGATTGAAAGAGAGGAACAGCTGGGGAGCCAAACGGTGAGGAGCGGTGCACTTCAAGAAGGCCAGCGCATGCTTACAATCAAGAGAATGTAGAGCCACTTCCCCAGGGTGAGAATGGGGCTTCAAAAAAAAAAAACCACAGGAAGAACAATAGATTGGTTGATGTGAAAATCAGAAACAATCTTAGGCAAGAACTTAGGATGGGTACGGAGAACCACCTTATCCTGATGGGAGACAGTGAAAGGTGGGTCCGCTACCAAGGCTTGAAGCTCACTGACCCGACAGGCAGAAGTGAGAGCAATAAGAAACACAACTTTCCAAGTAAGAAACTTTGAGCCCGCGCTAGCATCTCAAACGGGGGTTTCATCAATTGAGCAAGGACCACGTTAAGATCCTAAATCACCGGAAGAGGTTTAAGGGGCGGATGAACGTGGAAAAGTCCTTTCATGAAGCAGGAAACCACAGGATGAACAGATAGGCTTCCCGTCAATCGGCTGATGAAAAGCAGCAATGGCACTAAGGTGGACTCGAACCAAAGAGGACTTGAGCCCAGCGCCAGACAAGTGCAACAGATAATCCAGGACAGCCGACAAGGAGGCAGACAGTGGCTCCAGCTGCCTAGTAGCACACCAGGAAGAAACGCGGGTCCACTTCTGATGGTAACATTAGCGAGTGGATTCCTTTCAGGATGACTCCAAGACATCCAGCACAGGCTGGGAGAACTGGAACGAGGGCATCAAGTCTTGAGGAACCAAGCTGTTAAGTGCAGAGACTGAAGGTTGGGATGGAGCAGAGAACCCTGACCCTGCGTAAGCAGAGAAGGAAAAACAGGCAAAGGAAGAGGCTCCCTGGAACTGAGTTGCAACAGAAGGGAGAACCACGGCCATCGGGGCCACCGAGGAGCAATCAGAATCATGGTGGCATGCGATGACTTGAGCTTGACGAGAGTCTTCAGAATCAGAGGGAATGGAGGGAACGCATACAGGAACTCGTTCGTCCAATCCAGAAGGAAGGCATCTGCCTCGATCCTGAGAGGGGTGTAAACCCTGGAGCAGAAGCGGGGCAACTTGTAATTGAGGGGGGACGTGAACATATCGACGTCCGGAGTCCCTCAACGAGCAAACACCTGACGCAGGGTTAGGGAGTGGAGGGACCACTCGTGAGGCTGCAGCAGACGACTCAACTTGTCTGCCAGACAGTTCCGCTGGCCCTGAATGTAGACAGCTCGAATGAATATGTTGCGGCGGATGGCCCAATCCCAGAGCCTCATCGCCTCCTGGCACAGGGACCTGGACCCCGTGCCCCCCTGTTTGTTGATATAATACATGGCGACCTAGTAGTCCGTGCGAACTAGCACTACTTGGTCGCAAAGTAGGTGATAAAAGACTTTCAGAGTGAAGAAAATCGCTCGAAACTCTAGAAGATTGATGTGACAAAGGCGGTCGGCACAGGACCAAAGACCCCGGGTGCACAGACCATCCAGATGAGCCCAAGCATAGGTCGATGAGTCCGAAGTGAGGACCTTTTGCAGAGGAGGAGCATGGAACAGAAAACCTCTGGAGAGATTGGAAGAGAGCATCCACCAATGGAGAGACCTCCTCAACAAAGGAGTCACAATAATACGTTGAGAGAGAGAATCCCGATCCTGGTTCCATTGGGATGCCAGAGTCCATTGAGGAATATGGAAGTGAAGTTTGGCAAAAGGAGTCACGTGAACAGTGGAGGCTATGTGACCTAGGAGGACCATCATGAGCCGAGCCGGCACCAATTGCAGATGGGTCACCATTCGGCACAAACGGATAAGGGTCTCCTGACGAGGTTAAGGCAAGAAGGAGCAGAGACGAACTGTGTCCAGGATCGCTCCGATGAACTCGAGAGACTGGGACGGGCAGAGGTGAGACATGGGAAAGTTCACCTTGAAGCCGAGACTCTGAAGGAGCAAGATGATCTATCTCATCGCTTGCAGGACTTCGGTGCGAGAGGACGCTTTGATTAACCAGGTAGGGAAACACCTGCAGGCCGCAGAGGCGCAGGGCCACAGCTACCACAACCAGACATTTCGTGAAAACCCTCAGAGAGGCCGTCAGGCCGAAGGGAAGAACACGATACTGGAGATGGAGATTAGAGAATGACACGGGGAAAAAATCTGTCCCCGTCACCGGCCCACCATCCTCTGCACCGCCCCGTCACCGCCGTTCCCTTCACCGCCCCGTCACCGTCACCGTCATCCCTTTCACCGCCCCGTCACCGCCACTGCCATCCCATTCACCGCCCCGTCACCGTCCCCGCTGCATCCATATAAGCCTTAGTACTGTAATATTTAGCTTATTCCTTTCTTATAAATCAAAGTTCCTGCTGCTGAACTAGAGAAAGAGATGTTCAGCTGGCAGGTCTTTGTTTATAAATTTTTATCAACACAACTAATATACTATTTTATCCTAAAGCAAAAAATAAATAAATAAATATAATTTTTTTTTCTACCTTTGTTGTCTGGTTTCTGCTTTCCACATCTTCTCATTGAATTCCTTCCATCCACTGTGTGTCTTCTCTCTGCGTCTTCCATTTGCTGTTACTGTGCCTCTCCCTTAACCCCCCCCCCCCCCAATTGGTCTAGCACCCATCTTCTTCCCTCCGCTCCCGCATAGTCTGGCATCTGTCTTCTTCCCACTCTGTCTTCCACATTTCCCTTGGGGGTCTGTTCCTCTCCACCCTCCTTCAATGTCTGTTCTATTCCTTTCCACCACCACCCTTCCCTCCCTCCTTTACCATCTGTTCCTTTCTACTACCCTTCAGCTCCTCTCACGTGGCCTATCTACCTTCCTTCCTCTTATTTTCATGGCACGTTACAATGTAATTTGTGCAAGCCACTGGAGCCTGCAAGCTCGGTCCCTGTCCCATCCCCACAAACCATCTCGCTTCTGTGCTCCTATTTTTCTCCATTTTTAATATCTCCCCTATGTATCTGTCATTGCTCCCCTGTGTCCATATACCATCCCCATGGCATGTCCCCTTTATGTCTCTGTCCCTATGCCCCATGCACATAATTTCCCCTCTTTCTGTTACCTTCCTGTGTCCAGATTTCCCCTATCTTCCTCTTCCATACCAGTGTGTCTCTTCTTTCAACCCCATCTAGCTTTTTTCCCTCTTTCTTCCCCCCCCCCCCCCCTGCTTCTAGCATCTGGCTCACCTGCCAGTCCTTCCCTTTCTTTCCTGCTGTGGGTTTTTCTTTCCGACTTCATCCCCTTGGCCCAGAATCCTTTTCCCTTTCACTCCCTCCTTCCAATTTGAGCCGGGAACACTAGCGATCGCACGGTCCCCACAGCCACTACCTGCCTGCCCAATCGATCCTAGTGTTTAGCCAGCACTCTCCCTTCTCCTCACCTTAGTTTATAGGTTTTCTTTTTCGGCGACCTGCACGCTTTCCCAAAGAGCCGCGCACGCGCGGCTGCTCAGTGTTCAATCTTCTGCTCTGCTGCAACTTCCTGTTTCCGGTTGCGTCAGAGCAGAAGATCGAAACTGAGCAGCAGCGGGTGCGCGGCTCTCTGATAGCGTGCGGGTCGCCGAAAAAGAAAATCTAAAACTAAGGTGAGGAGAAGGGAGAGAGCTGGCTAAACACTAGAATCGATTGGGCAGGCGGGTGTGAGCTGCGGGGACCGCGCGATTCTTCATGCCTCACTGCGGGGACAAGACCATTCACCGCCCTACGGGCGGTGAATGGCCTTGTCCCCGTCGCCGCAGCGACTGCTAGTTTTCTTCCCCGTTTTCAGCGGGTGACCCGCGGCTAAAATGCGGTGGCCGCGGGTAAACCGCCACCGTGTCATTCTCTAATGGAGATCCCCCACCCGGAATCTCAAATACCGGCGACAGGCCAGGTGTATCTGAATGTGCATGTACGCCTCCTTGAGGTCCAGGGAGCACAGCCAGTCCCTCTCGTCCAAGAGGGGATACAACGTGGGAAGGGTGAGCATTCTGAATCATTCCCGGACCAGAAACTTGTTCAGAGCACGGAGGTCCAGAATCGGACGCAGATCCCCCGTCTTTTTGGGTACCAGAAAGTACCGGGAATAAAACCCGGAGTTCCACTGTTCCGTGGGAACCTCTTCGACCGCCTGAAGGCGAAGAAGGGCCCGAGCTTCCTGCAGAAGGAGAGGAAGCTGAGACTGAGCAGAAGGAAACTCTCTTGGAGGCAGGTCCGGGGGTACGCGACTGAAGTGGAGTACCCCTCCCGGATGATAGACAGTACCCAACTGTCAGTGGTAAGACTTTCCCACTGGGTATAGAAATGATGGAGATGACCCCCGAAGGGGAAGGCTCCAGGAGGAAGGGAGCCCGAAGGCTCGGACTGGAATTGTCAAAAGGATTGCCCGGGCTTCGAGTCTTACGTTGACGTTGCTGCTGCTGCTGCAGTGGCCGTTTCGAAGGAGGCTTAGAGAAAGCAGGAGTGGATTTTTGTGGATACCTCTGGAGAGGAATTTTATATTGTCGAGCTGGAGGGGCCTTAGGTTTAAGTTTCACCAGAGACGCAAAGGACCGCCCGTGGTCCGAGAGGCGCTTTGTGGCCGCCTCAATGGAATCCTCTAAGAGCTCATGACACACACATGGGAGATGGCAAGACGATCCTGTAGATTTGGATCCATATCCACAATCCGGAGCCAAGCGATGCGACACATTGCGATCGCAAAGGCTGTAACTCTCGAGGACAATTCAAAAGTGTCGTAAGAGGCCTGAAACATATACAGGCGGAGTTGGGAGAGGGTCTCCACGAGGAGATGAAACTCCTAACGCCGAGTCTCAGGTACAACCTCCCGGAACGAGCGGAGGACATCAATACAGAACCGGAGGTAGGACGTGAAGATGAAATTGTAGTTAAGGACACGGTTCGCCATCATCAAATTCTGATAAAGGCGGCGACCAAATTTGTCCATCATACATCCCTCCCTGCCCGGGGAGATGGCAGCGTAAACCTTCGAGGAGTTAGATTTCTTCAAGGAAGACTCAACCACCAAGGATTGGTGGGAAAGCTGAGCACTCTCAAACCCTTTCACCGGGATAGTCCGGTAACGGGACTCCAACTTGGAGGGAATAGCCGTGACCGCATAAGGTGTCTCCAGGTTCCGGAGAATCGTCTGCCGGAGAACCTGATGCAACGGAAGGCGAAGCGCCTCACAAGGCGCATTGTCAACTCCTGTTTCCGCCAGGTATTCCTGGGTAAAGCGGGAGTCGGACTGAAGATCCAAGTGCAGAGCTCTGCCCATGTCAGAGATGAAACGAGAAAAGGAGGAGGTCTGAGAAGAAGAATCATCCTCCGGGGAGACTCCGATCGAGATCGGGGTGCGGCCGAAAAAGAGGGAGAAACTTCCCTGGAGTAGTAAGCCGGAGCCTCAGAGTCCCATGAATGGGAGACCGAAGATGTTCGACTAAGGCGTGTAAAGGGCGTCGATGAACAGCCCCATGCCAGATGGACCAGGGAAGACCCCGGGGTCCGAGGAAATCGCTGTGGAAGCCTCGGAGAAGACGGGATATAGGAAAACTTCCCAACTGGCTTCGAAGCAGGTCCTTTAGAAGCCGGCAATCGCCTCGATGGGGAACATACACTAGAGTCCAATTAGAGGACATGCTTGTGTCTGGATGGTCTCGAGGTCTAAGACCTGCCCCGACAGGGCGGGGAAGACCGGGGCCATTTAGAAAAGGCGAGCCTCGCTGCAGTAGCGGGAGAAAAACTGGTCCCCAGCCAGGACCCCCAAAAAGTCACCGGCGACTCAGGGGAAGAAGACTCGCTCGAGGGAATCCAATGAGTCGTACGGGTGAGACCTCGAAAGAAGAGGGGATGCTCAGGCTGGTCAGACCGCGACTGGGTTGAGACCGAGGTCAAAGGCGTCGAAGTCGGGACTAGTTGGCTTACCACTGAGGAAAACTGCGTGGTAATAATAGGCACCGAGACCAAAGGTAGGTGGGTCGGATGTGCAGCAGTGCGCTCCTTTGTGGGCGACCTCGAGGAAGAGTATTCCCTACGTGAGGAGATACTTAGATTGATGTCTCGAAGAAGCAGACGAGGCGGCGCTGACATAAGACTCCGAGGTAAGCTTCTTCGCTGGCATACCTGAGGAGGGAAGAGGAGACTTACCCGAGGCCGGAGTAGCAGGAGGGGCCGAGGCCGGAGCCTTCGAAGCCGAGGCACCCAACAAGGGCATCAAGGCTGAGCTCGAGGCCAGTCCTGCAAGATCCATGGGGCCAAAGAATAGGAGAATCTTGGCCACCTGTTGACGAAGAGCCCGCAATTATAAAGTCGTACAACGGGGACACGACTCAGCGCGGAGAGGGAAAGGGGTCCACGAAGCAGGCATGCATTGCACAACAGGGGGAGAGGGAAAGGGGGTTGCTTTGGGGAGGGATGGTTGTGCTGGGGGCAGACAGCAATCATGAGGGGGAGGAATAGAAGGGCAGGCATTGCACAACAGGGGAAGAGGGAAAGGGGGCTGCTTTGGCAAGCAGGGGGGCCAGGGAGACAGACAGAAAGAAAGACGCACAGACAGGGGACCAGGGAGAGACACAGACACAAAGAATGACAGACAGACAGCGTCCAGGGAGAGAGACAGACAAAAAAAAACCCAAAACAGACATACAGACATCCAGCACCCGTTAGTGTAACGGGCTTAAATACTAGTGTAATATAATGTTTTAGAGGTGGGGGGACCTAGGCTCTGGGATCAGAAACCTTTTAATTCAACTTTTGTGGGGCAGGAGCAGCTCCCTGGGAAGGAGGTTGAGTTGAAAACATAATTGACAGTTTTCTGCAAAAAAACTTGCTAATTCAGATACAAGACCCTAGCATTCAGGACCACTAGACACATTGCACTAGAAGTATACTTAATCATATCAACATCTAGTTCACTGTGAGATGGTAAACTAAATATTCCTTTCTGCAAGTTGCACAGGTGATGTGTTTAGATATTTTTTTCCAACAAGGGGTTCAGTCATTTACCCTGCTCACAATTTACCAAGTTATCAGAATAATAATGGCAATGTTTTCTTCTGCCGAGAGTCACAAGTCTAAAGATTCCTCAAACAAAAGGACAGGTAATATTCAGTACTATAGCAAACTTTCTTGCATGTGAAGATTACTTCCTTGTTGCACAGACACACCTGTTAATTCATATATGAGCTGAAAGAAAAGATTTTCCAGCTCCACCTATCCTCTTAATCATCACTTCCATGTTGGTTGTGCTCCACTTCTTTCAAATGTATCTACTAAATCAGTGGTCTCAAATTCAAACCCTTTGCAGGGCCACATTTTGGATTTGTAGGTACTTGGAGGGCTTCAGAAAAAATAGTTAATGTCTTATTAAAGAAGGAGAAATTAGGTTCTTACCTGCTAATTTTCTTTCTGTTAGCTTGTAGACTGGTATAGTCCTTACGAATGGGTAATATGCCTCACTGCTACCAGCAGGAGGAGACTGAGGAAAACATTTGTAAGGACTATGCCAGTCTACCAAGCGATATAGAAATGACAATTTTGCATGAGATAAAACTCTTTATAGTTTATAAATCTTTCCTTTTGGCTAAGTCTTAATAATAATATTGTAATATATTGCTAAAGAGACATATGATCAAGAAACTGTTTTATTTTACTTTTGTGATTATGATAAACATATCGAGGGCCTCAAAATAGTACTTGGCGGGCTGCATGTGGCCCCCGGGCCGTGAGTTTGAGACCACTGTACTAAATGGTCTCTCTCATTATTATTTTCAATCCCCTCCTTAATTCTGACCCCCATTTGCTTTTCCCATATACTTAACATTTATCTTCAAGTTTATTAAGTTTCAAGTTTATTTTAAAAAAAATTTTTTTTCAAATTCTTTATTCATTTTTTCATCTTATAACAAGTACACAATATTACATCATTTAAAACTTTTACACATCACTTGAGTTTCTTTCTATTGTCCTCATAAGTACATAAATTTATTCCCTCCCCACCCACCCTTCCCTCAAATATTTCAATCAAAAATATCATAAATATTGTATTCTTAATTACATTACATTACAGATTTCTATTCCGCCATTTCCTTTCGGTTCAAAGCGGATTGTGGAGGGAAGGGTTACAAAGTTAGATCAGAGGTCGTTTCTGAGAGAGGGTAAGGTAGGATCAGGGGTAGGGGAGAGGGAGGTAAGAGGGGGGTATTTGTGGTATTAGGTTTTATTCAGGGATTTCTTGAAGAGTATAGTTTTTATTTCCTTTCTGAACATCTTGTAGTCAGGGGTTGATATCAATAGGTTGGAGATTTGGTTATCTAGTTTTGCTGCTTGAGTGGCTAGTAGGCCATCGTAAAGTTTTTTCTGTTTTACTTCCTTATTGATGAAACCTATAAATAGAACATTATACCATCCCCCTCCCCCTATATATAAAATTACTGTCAGTGGAAAATGTCTAATCATTACAATAATTTGCCAATGGCCCCCAGATCTTTTTAAAATTATTATAATTCCCATTCTGCAAAGCTATTACCGTATTTTCTCGCATATAACGCGCGCGTTATACGTGGTTTTTACGTACCATGCATACCCTTGCGTGTTATACGCGTGAGCGCGTTGTACAAAATTTTTTTACATAGTTTCCCCCCCCCCCCCCCGACGTCCGATTCACCCCCCCCACGCAGGACCGCTCGCACCCCCACCCCGAAGGACCGCTCGCACGCACCCGCACCCCCACCCCGAAGGACCGCTCGCACGCCATCCCACCCGCACCCGCACCCCCACCCTGAAGGACCGCTCGCACCCCCACAGCCTCCCGACCCCCCCCCCCCATCATGTAGAAGTTCCTACCGGTGTCCTGCTGCTTCCTCTTGGCGGTCCCGACACCCGACACGACCTGGGGGCGGGGCCTGAGGCACATGGGCCCAACCCCACCATGTGCCCAATGCCCCACCCCCAGGAGGGACCTAAGGCTCCCGGGCCTATTCTGATTGGCCCAGGCGCCTTAGGCCCCACCAGTAGGCGGAGCTTTGGGACAGATGGGCCAATCCGGCCTCATTCCGTCGTTGGCTGCCTGCCGGACAGGCAGGTTTGGCTCCCGTCTGTCCGGCCAACTACACAAAGGTACAGGGAAGGGGGGTGGGAGTGTTGTGGGGGTCGGCCAGGGGGGGTCGCGGGTCGGCTGGGGGGATGGTCGGAGGTTCTTGGGGGGGCGGTCGTTGGGGGGAGGGGGGTTTGCGTCGAGGGCAGGAGGGCCTGGGATCCCTCCTGCCCGTAATGTAGTGCGGGGTGGGGATAGGGGGTAGCCGTGGCCAGGAGGGTTTGGGCTCCCTCCTGGCCCGAACAACTAGCGGGGGGGGGGGGGGGTGCCATGGCCAGGAGGACTTGGGCTCCCTCCTGGCCCGATATTGTCGGGGAGTTGGCGGGGCAAGAGGGCTTGGGCTCCCTTTTGCCCCGATCGTGTCGGGGAGTCGGGGGGGCAAGAGGGCTTGAGCTCCCTCTTGCCCCGATCGTGTCGGGGGTGCCGCTGTTGGCTGGGGCAAGAGGGCTTGAGCTCCCTCTTGCCCCGATCGTGTCGGGGGTGCCGCTGTTGGCTGGGGCAAGAGGGCTTGAGCTCCCTCTTGCCCCGATCGTGTCGGGGAGTCGGGACCGCCAAGAGGAAGCAGCAGGACACCGGTAGGAGCTTCTACATGATGGGAGGGTCGGGAGGCTGTGGGGGTGCGAGCGGTCCTTCAGGGTGGGGGTGCGGGTGGGAGTGCGTGCGAGCGGTCCTTCAGGGTGGGGGTGCGGGTGCGTGCGAGCGGTCCTTCGGGGTGGGGGTGCGAGCGGTCCTGCAGGGGGGGGGGGTGAATCGGACGTTGGGAGGGCATCAGGCTTTCAGGGTGGGGACAGGACTTCAAGGGGGAGAGGAGAGTCGGGGCGGGCGAAAGGAGAGTCGGCCAGCATGCGCGGTATACGGGTGTGCGCAGTATATAAAAATTTCTGTACATAAATTTGTGTTTTTCGCGTGCTATACCCGTGTGCGCGTTTTACACGGGTGCACGTTATCTACGTGAAAATACGGTACTCTTTCCATTTTGTAAATGTGGCACAACGAATTCCACCAGAATGTATAATTAAGATTGTTGTAATTTTTCCAATTACTGATGATATGTTGCATGGCGACTCCTGTCATTATCAACAGAAGTTATTAAAATTTTGATATACCACCTTATCATTTATTTCAAGGTGGTTATACATTTTAAAATAGGGTAGAAACATATCATATAATTTAACATAACTTTAACAAAATAAACATACATGATTAGATAAAAACAATGACACACGACTGGACAAACGGGTACGAGTAGAAAAGAAGGGGAGAGCTACAATGTTGAAAGAAAAGTAATATATAAAGGTATAAACAAAAGGGTGGGGTTAAAAACAAATAAGTCCAATAGAAATGGACTGGTAGAAGCCTTCTTATCTTTTTCCTTCTTCATTCTTTTGTGCTTCTTTCTTTCCACCACCCAAATGTAGTTCTTCCCCATTCCCCTCCCAACCTCTCTTCTAGGCTAGCTAAATAGCTGTTATAGAGCCCTCTCAACAAGTAATTTCCCCATCTCTTTAACAGACATCAATTGGCACAGAAAACAAATGCACAGAAACTACCGTAATACTATGCAGACCTAGCAATGCAACACAAAACATGATATGTTTGTTATTTCCAAAACAGCAATGGGTAATTTGCTGCATTATAACCAGGTGTTTAGAAAACCTCTCTTATTAATATTCAAGTCATGTCCCTCTTGAGGTAGTGCCAACAAAGCTACACCCTTGTGGCAAAGTCCTTCATTTGCACAAGTACAACAATGAGCACAATTTCAGAAGCACCAGCATGTTTCCTAATCAGTGTTATATTTTCAAGAACAAGTTATCCAAGCTGTTCTCAACATGAAACATGTTTTTTAACAATGTATTTTACCTGTTGGTTTGACAGAATAAAACCCAATGGCCTCCCCTTTCTTCCAAAGAACCTTGGCATAATCAGTGCTACTGTGACAAAGAAATGGAACATCATCTCTCTCCATTTCTTGCTTCCGATAAATAATTCGATTTAAGACATATAGAACCACTCTCTCTCCAACAGACTTCACCTAGAGGCACAAAAGAATAAGCAAGCATTTAGGCATGTACACTTCTCCCTCCATATTCATGGTTACAGCAATCGCGGTTTCGATTATTCATGGTTTGTAGCTTGCTGGTTCCTCCCCCCAATTACATCAGCTTACATAGAGAAATCACTGATTCCAAGCATTTACAAAGAAAATTGCTGATTCCCAGCACTTTCTTCATCGTGTTTTGCCTCTCCTTCAGGAACAGGCCAGGTCTCCCACCATGTTATTCACGGTTTCACCATATTCACAATGGTTTTTAATAGAAAACAGCGAATAATATATAAAAAAGTTATTCGCGGGTTTTTTGTATTTGCGTTTCTGTTAATCCCCTATCAGAGCGAATACGGAGGGAGAAGTGCAATAAAGAAACTAAAAGAGTTTACAAATGCACCAGCTCTACTTGTCAGCCACTTGTACTGGCTTGTTCATAAATTCAGTTTTTAAATTCAAAATCTGATATATTCCAGCCTAAGAAAGGTATTATTGGGTGTTTTCTATGCTAAAAGATGAAAACAGAGAAAGCTTTAGGAAAAAGAACAACAATCTGTGCTAAATTGAGAATCTACAAATATCATGAGTCTAGGCTACAAAATATTTTGATATTCTGAGGTTTAGTAACTTGTTTTGTTTTGAAAAATACCAAAAACAAACATGAGATGTGTTCGATTTCAAATATTTTTATTGAGTTTTCAATAACAAAACAAAAACCCCAAATGGGGAAACAAGAGAGGAAAGCAGCAAATAACAAATGAACTGCAAGGTTCAACTGAACCAATCAGAATTCCAATATAATGACATACAAATCATCTCAAAGATAAACATAGTGAAAGACCAAAGAGTCCAAAAGGACCATCAGAAAACCTGAGGAGGAGGCAAAGAAGGAAGAAAGAGGGAAAGAAAAAAGAGGGAAGAGAGAAAAGGAGGCAAAGAGAAGAGTGAGAGAATGGAGAATGTGGGACGGACATCCCATCCCCCCTGTGGGGAGATAAAAAAGGAAATGTGTTCAATTAAAAAAGCCAGAGCCACTCTTCCAGCTGCCTTTGTTCCCTTACATTATCCAGCTCACAATAGTAAGAAGGGAATGTTAATTGATGGTATAGGGAACATTAGGTAAGGAGTAGCAGATCAACTTTTACTTTGCTCATATGGAATATAATTTTAAAAGCAGAAACGGGGATAGCTTATACACAAGTAACTTCATGTGAACCGAGTGGGGGCATTGCCAGGAATGGAGTTTACATCTGAATGGAAAGTTTTAAAATGCACATTCTATTGTCCTTTGATACTCAATTTCTGGAAGTCGATATGGGGACAGATTAATGCTATACATAGAAACATAGAAGATGACGGCAGAAAAGGGCCATAGCCCATCAAGTCTGCCCACTCTAATGACCCACGCCCCCCCCTGGCTTTACACCCTTAGAGACTCCACGTGAATATCCCATTCTCTCTTAAATTCTGACACGCTGTTGGCCTCGATCACCTGCAGAGGGAGTTCATTCCAGTGATCGACCACTCTTTCGGTGAAGAAATACTTTCTGGAATCACCATGAAATTTACCTCCCCTGATTTTTAGCGGATGCCCTCTGGTAGACGAGGGGCCTATAAGGTGGAAAATATCATCTTCCACCTCAATACGACCTGTGATATATTTAAACGTCTCAATCATGTCTCCTCTCTCTCTTCGTTCCTCAAGTGAGTACAGCTGCAATTTATTTAGCCTTTCTTCATACGGGAGATCCTTGAGACCTGAAACCATCCTGGTGGCCATTCGCTGAACCGACTCAATTCTCAGCACATCTTTCCGGTAGTGTGGTCTCCAGAATTGAACACAATACTCCAAATGAGGTCTCGGCATGGATTTGTACAATGGCATTAAGACTTCAGGTCTCCTGCTGACAAAACCTCTACGGATACAACCCATCATTTGCCTTGCCTTGGAAGAAGCCTTTTCCACTTGATTGGCAGATTTCAAGTCATCACTAATGATTACTCCTAAATCGCATTCTGCCGTGATTCTAGCTAAGATCTCACCATTTAGTGAGTAAGATCTGCACGGATTTCTTTTACCCAGGTGCATTACTTTATTTTTTAGCATTGAAGCTTAGCTGCCAAGTCGTTGACTATTGTTCCAATAGTAGTAGGTCCTGCTTCATACTGTCATGCAAAGTGCTTTTACCTACTATGTTACATAGTTTTGCGTCGTCGGCGAACAATGATATTTTTCCTCTAAGCCCTTGGGTCATATGAATAAGTTGAATAGAATCGGGCCCAAGACCGAGCCTTGTGGCACTCCACTGGTCACATCCGACGTTTTGGATGAGATACCGTTTACCACCACCCTCTGAAGTCTACCGCTCAGCCAATCCTCAACCCATGCAGTTATTGTTTCTCCTAATCCCAGCGTTTTCAGCTTGTTCACTAACCTGCGGTGCGGGACGCTATCAAAAGCCTTATTGAAGTCAAAATACACTATGTCCAGGGACTCCCCGGCATCCAGTTGACTTGTTACCCAGTCAAAGAAGCCAATCAGATTTGATTGGCAGGACCTGCCCTTGGTAAATCCATGTTGATGGGGATCACGTAGATTTTCCTCGTCCAGGATTGTGTCAAGTTTCTGTTTGATCAGTGTTTCCATGAGTTTGCTCACTATGGTCTGTAATTTGCCGTCTCTGTCCTGCAGCCCTTTTTGTGGAGTGGAATAACGTTGGCTGCTTTCCAGTCCGAGGAGACTCTTCTGGTGTGTAGGGAAAGATTGAAAAGCTCGGATAATGGTTTCGCCAGGACTTCACTCAACTCTCTGAGCACCCTGGGGTGTAAGTTGTCTGGTCCCATGGCTTTGTTCACTTTGAGTCTTGAAAGTTCGCAATAGATGCTGCTGGACGTAAATTCGAAATCTTGAAATGGGTCTTTCTGGCTTTCCCTTGTCTTTAGCTGAGGACCGACTCCCGGTTCTTCACAGGTGAAGACTGAGCTGAAGTATTCATTAAGTAGATCTGCCTTAGTGGAATCTGATTCTGCATATTTCCCGTCCGTTTGTCTAAGGTGTTCTATCCCATCACTAATATACCTAAAGAAAGATTTATACCCTTTCTTAATGTTCCGTGCTAGATTCTCTTCTACTCGGAGCTTGGCCTCTCTGACTGCTTTTTTGACAGCTTTAGATCTGTCCAGATAGTCTTCTTTCGCCTCCCGCCTCGATTCCTTTGACATATGAGGCAGTCATATGTGGGACGACATTACATCTGAAGCCTTCACTGGACAGATACAGAGGTTGGCTTTTCCTTATCATGACCGGGGTAGCCATACAAATGGTTACGCACAATTGGAAGAACTAGGATCACCTTAATTTTAATTTTTGGTGGGCAAATTTATGTTTAATTTATAGATTTGAAAAAAATGAATGCGGATATGCTGGGACATACTAAGATTTAAGTTAATCTGAGGCCCTTTTACATCTTTTATGGATTCATTGTAGTTGTCTTTTCCTTTGTTCCTGTTGGTATATTGCACACACACCCAGGGGGTGGGAGGGCAGGAGGGGGGTATTTCTTTGTATGGTTGTGGGGGGGTTGAGTCGAGGGCAGGAGGGCCTGGGATCCCTCCTGCCCATATTTTAGTGGGGGTGGAGGGTAGGGGGTCCGCCTGGGCAGGAGGGGTTGGGCTCCCTCCTGCCCGATCTTGTAGGGGATGGGGGTCGCGTGGCCAGGAGGGCTTGGGCTACCTCCTGTCCCAATAGTGTCGGGGAGGTCGGGGTTGCCGCGGGGCAAGAGAGCTTGGACTCCCTCTTGCCCCAATGTCGTCGGGGGATGGGGGAGTTGGGGATCGCGGGGCAAGAGGGCTTGGGCTCCCTCTTGCCCCGATGTCATCGGGAGGGTTGGGGATCACGAGGCAAGAGGGCTTGGGCTCCCTCTTGCCCCGATGTCATCGGGGGGGGGGGAAATTCTGTAACTGGTGTTGTTTTTGACAGACACTGGTTACAGAATCTAGCTTTTAGGCGAAGGACTGGCAGAGAAAACTGCAAACCCCTCCTTTCATATTGAACAATATTTCCCGCCCATCATACTGATTTTGCTTCCGTTCTGTATTGCAGTTAATCCAGCTGCCTTTATTGGCTTGCAGGTCCAGCTCTTTGCTGCTTGGCTCTGTCATATTCTTCCTCTGGAGGTACAAAAGTATACACTTCTGATATACTTGAACTGTTCTGAGCCCCATTTTCTTTAGATGCACTTAAAAATGGGGAATTTGGAAACTTGCTTGAAAGTGATCCAGTTCTAGTGCAGGAGACTGAAAGCAGATTTCTCAAAGTACTCTGCCATAGTTTTGTTTTTTTGTTTTTTTTAGTACTCAGAAACCTCAGGCAGTTTTCCTTTCTGTCAGTGGTTATTACAAAGTAGTCATTAAAACTGGAATACTGTACTAAATGCTATGAAGGTCATTGGTATAAAAATGGGCTTCTTAACGTTTTGTGCACACTAAGCTTTAGTAAAAGAGCCCCAAAATAAATTATTATTTTTTTTAATTATTTATTCATTTTTGAAATCCAATACATAGTGCAACAGAGAGAGAGGCATAAGGGGGAAGGATACTAGATGGAATTGGGTTGGAGGGAAAGAAAGGGGGCAGATGCTGATGGAAGTGGGGGTAAGGGAGAGGAGAGAGTGAAATGCCAGACCATGAGGGTGTGGGAGAGGGAAGGGAAGAAGAGCAGAGAGATGCCAGACCATTGCAGGAGGGAAGGGAAGAAGATGGATGCCAGAATAATAGGGGTGAAGGGAGAGATGGAAGGGGAATACAAGGAGAGAAGATGCCATATAGAAGGGGCAGTGAGAGGGTAGACAGTGGATGAAAGGAAGAGTGTGACAAGACTATGAGGAAAGCAGAAACCAGAGAAGACAATGTAGAAAAAAATTATATTTATTTTTTTTGCTTTAGGGGAGCTACATCGCTGTTTCTGTGGTGTTGCATTGTATGCAGAGTCCAGCTTCTTGGTGGTTCAATTTAACCTTTGTCTACGTTTTTCTATTTTATCCACCCTTTTACAAAACTATAGAGCGTTTTTTTAGCACTGGCCATGGTGGTAATTGCTCAGAATTCTATGAGAGTCTGAGCTGTTACCACCATGGCTAAAAACTACATTACAGTTTTGTAAAAGGGAGAGGGGTTAGTTTGTGATTAATAATAATAATAATTTTATTTCTTATATACCGCTATACCATAAGTTCAAAGCGGTTTACAATAAGAATCATGCAATTAGAGTGTGCGGTGATTACAACAAGAAGCATATGTTTAGAACAAGATACATAAGTTTGGAGCGGTTTACAGCAAGATACATAAGTTCAGAGCGGTTTGCAAGAAGATACGTGCAATGAGAATACGAGATGTATGCAGCAAGCAACCAATGATTACAGCCAGATACAGAAGTACAGAGCTGTTTACAACAGGGTACATGAGCTCGAGGCAGTTTACAAGAAGATGCATGTAAAGAGGATGGGTTTACAACAATATGCATGTAAGGGGGGTGGGAAGAGAAAGGACTTTCAGGGATACAGAATTGTCAGTGGAAGAGACTCAAATTGTGTTAAAGAGACGAGTCTCCAGTGATTTTCTGAAGTCAGCGTATGAAGCGGCCTCGAGTATGGGTTTTACTAGCCATGTGTTCAGTTTGGTTGCCTGGAATGATAGCATTCTGTCAAGGAACTTCTTGTAGTGACATGATTTCAGAGGTGGGTGATGTATTCTGTGAGAGTTGTTATTCGGGCAGTTGAGGAAGAATTGGGAGGCGAGGTAAGTTGGTAGCATCCCAAAAATTGCTTTGTAGCTGATGCAGGCGAGCTTGAAGAGTATTCTGGATTCTACCGGCAACCAGTGGAGTATTTGGAAGTATGGGGTGATATGTTCCCATTTTTTTAGTCCAAAGATGAGTCGGACTGCGGTGTTTTGGATTAATCTTAGCTTGTGAAGTGTCTTTTTATAAGCTCCCAGATATATAATGTTGCAGTAGTTCAGTGTGCTCAAGATGGATGATTGTACAAGTAATCGAAAGGATGATTCATCAAAGAATTTTTTGATGGTGCGGAACTTCCATAGGGCTGAAATACTTTTTTTGAACATTAGGTCTGTATGCTTTTCCAGGGTTAGGTGTCTGTCGAGGGTAACTCCTAGTATTTTTATAGTTTGGTCAATTTCGTAATCTCGGCCGTTCACGTGAATCGTGTTGTCATTTATCTTTTCATTGGGGGATGCCAGGAAAAACTTCGTTTTTTCTGTGTTTAGTTTTAGTTTGAAGACCTTCATCCAAAGCTCTATCTAGGGTATTGGATAGGAGATTAAAGAAGTCTGGCGACAGACCGGATAGTGGTAGCACAACAGTGATATCATCAGCGTAGATGTGGAAGTAGAGATTTAGGCTTTGTAGCAGGTGTCCCAATGAGATGAGGTAGATGTTGAATAGGGTCGGAGATAACGGAGAGCCCTGGGGTAGTCTGCAGTTGTTGTTTCATCTGAAGGAGAATTTGTCTTCTTTGAATACCTGATAGGATCTGAGTTCAAGGAATCCCTGGAACCAGTTGTAGGTGTTTCCTGTGGTGCCTAATGATTCAAGACAGTTCAACAGGATGGTGTGGTCTACTAGATCGAAGGCACAGCTTAGGTCCAGTTGGAGAATCATTGCACTGGAGCTTGACTGAGAAGGGAATGTAGACTGTTTAGGAGGGAGGCCATTATAGTTTCGGTGTTGAAGCCGGGTCTGAAACCTGATTGGTTATTGTGCAGTAAGTTGAATTTGTCTAGATAGGTATTTAGTTCAGCATTTACCAGGCCTTCCATTAATTTGGCAGCCAGAGGGATGTTTGCGACAGGTCTAAAATTGGAAATGTTGTTGGATGTATCTTTTTTGTTCTTTTTTATAGGAATAATAACAATTTGACCTAAGTCTTCAGGGAACTTGCCGGAGGATAGTTGTAGGTTTATCCAGTTTAGAAGATTAGCTTTGAAATTGATAGGAGCTGATTTCATCACATTTGGAGGGCAGGGGTCCAATCTGCAATATGATTTGGCGTATTTGTTGTAGAACTTGCTGAATGTTTGCCAGTCGGTCTCCTTGATGTTGGATCAGCTCATGTCGGTTTTAGATGCGTCTGGGTCCTGGAGGATGACGTAGTTCCAATGGAAGTCTTGAGTGCTTGGTAGAGCATGTATTGATTTTATTATTTTTGAGTTGAAAAAAAATCGGCTAGGTCGTCTGCTGTAACTGTGTATTCTTCTACCGGGTTTGTATAAGGGTGAGTGTCGTACAGGTCATTGACTAGTTTAAACAGTTTGCTGCTGTTTAAGGAGGTGTTACCTATAATGTGGGCATAGAAGGTTTTTTTCTTCTCTTTGGTTATGTTTTTATAGTTTTTTAGCATTTGGCGCCAGGCGTCTCTAGACTCTGGAGTTCCTGATTTTGACCATTTCCTTTCTAATCTTCTTAATTCTCTCTTTATCTCAAGGAGTTCTATGTCAAACCAGCCTGTTAGGTTTCTAGGTCTAATCCTTCTTTTTTTCAGCGGGGCCATTTCGTTTAGGATTTGGGTACTAGTAGAGATCCAGGAGTGATTAAGATATTCTTCTTGGTTGTGGATGATATCGTAGTGAGACCAGAATTCTACGAGGCTGATCTTGCCTCTACTTTTTTGGAATTGTGTGGATTTGTTCTTGGCTTTCATTGTGGTGGTGGTTGTTTTCTGTTGCCATTCCAAATCGAAATTACATATTTTGTGGTCCGACCATAGTGAATCAGACCAGGTTTCTGACATCCATCGGATCGTAGGATTTGTTGCGTTTATTGAGGTCAGCGATACTAAATCCAGTTGGTGGCCTTTTTTGTGAGTAGCTACCAGAGGAGAGTGAGGGAAACCTAGTGAAGCTAGAAAGGACCAAAATTCAGTGGTCTCTGGCAGATCTGAGGTCTCTAGGTGCAGATTTAAATCTCCGCATAGGAGGTTGTAAGGCCCTGTTAGAGAATTGGATAACAGGAACTCGTGAAATTCTTCTTTGGCAGAGGACCTTTTTTTTTGGAGGAATATATGCTAGCTTGATTATTAGGGAGTCCACTAGGAGTTTTGAATGTAGTTTTAGAGATAAGATTTCCATATTCCATACTAGGCGAAGGTGTTTTCTGTGTTCGAAAGACATGGTTTTCAGTTAGGATTGACTGTGTAGGATTGATCTGTACTAGTCTGGCTTATTTAGTTTTACAATGGGTGTACTGATGTACTGCTCACTGCAATATGTAAGATGCTGCCTTTTCTTAGGTACACTCTTGTGTGATGTGTGGATTGTTACTAAAAATCATGTTTTTAATACAGATGGGGGGGGTGTCAAAAAATGATGGGCCTCGGGTGTCACATATGCTAGGTACACCACTGCCTTCATAGTTTATATCTAATCCACAAGCCTGCTTTTAGGACCTACAGGGTATATATCCCTCTGATTCATGACAATTTCACTTCTCATGTTATCTTATCCATTCTTTTTATTATACAACTGCCCAGATAAGCATCATTCTTTGACGTGATTGGACCTTGAAAACTAACAGCAACAGTGCTCTCCCCAGAAAAGTTTTCCAGCCATGAAAAATATTTGCTGCATTTAGTGTGCCACAAAAAATATTTGCTCCGTTTAGTGTGCTGGAGTTTAAAAAGTTTGAGAGGCGCTGCTCTATACCATTTGAAAGAGGGCAAATATCTAATTATTCACTTCTAGAATTGGATACTTCTTAAATTTAATAAAAAATTATGGAACAAGTGTCAAACCTTAAGAAAGGCAGTCATATTGAGCATTGGAAAATAACTAATAATAATTAACTAATACAAATAGTACACATTTAGGGCTCCTTTTACTAAGCTGCAATAGCAGTTTTACTGCGCGCTTAGCTCACGCAGAATTGCCGCACTTGCTAGACGCTAACGCCAGCATTGAGCTGGCATTAGTTCTAGCCGTGTAGCGCGGCAATTCTGCACGCGCTAAAAATGCTATTGCAGCTTAGTAAAAGGAGCCTTTAATTTTCCCACCACCAAATTTCACCGCCTCACCCGGCTACTTTTCATGCCACCCGGCTGGAAAAAATTTCTGGGGAGAACACTGTACCAACATGGCATGAGGAAGCTAGAGGCAGGTTATCGAAAGGGCTGGACTTGCAAACTAGCCCCAACAGTCTAACCCATAGTTCTTCAACTGCCGGTCCACATAAAAATCTTGCCGGTCCGCAAAGGATTCGGGTCCCCACCACAACGAAAGGAGCCGGCGTCAGCTGACTTGCAACTTCCTGTTGCCGTCGCTGTGCCGGGACTCCTGCAGCGTATGCTTCCTGCCTTGTCTCCACACCTCCCGACCAGCAGCGGCAGCTCTGTGTGCTTTTAACTTCGGCACAGAGCTGCCCCTAAGCAGTAGTTTAGCGCAGTTTCATGAGGGAGCATCGGGGCCTTTGCTAGGCCGGCCCGCTTCGATGATGTGATGTGGGCCGGCCTAACAAAGGCCCCAAGGCTGCCTCATGAAACTGTGCTAAACTACTGCTTAGGG
The DNA here is from genome assembly GCF_902459505.1 of Geotrypetes seraphini. NCBI lineage: Eukaryota > Metazoa > Chordata > Amphibia > Gymnophiona > Dermophiidae > Geotrypetes > Geotrypetes seraphini. Next base: position 27,326,198 of record NC_047084.1, read on the forward strand.
GCAGCTCTGTGCCGAAGTTAAAAGCACACATAGCTGCCACTTGCCTGAAGACTCTTGGGCTGCTGAAGGATGGCAAAGAGCAGCTGTCCTGGAGGTTTCCCTTCCTCTCAACTTTGCAGGTCCCTTGTTTCCACCCTTTTTTTTTTTTCTTCAAACGGCAATGGGCCCCAGCATCTACATCAAGTAAGTTCCACTGATCCTTGCAAGCGGTTCTGCTCGGTCAAAGCTTCCACCCTCAGGGGAAAGAAAGTGACCCGCAAAGGTGAGGGGAAGGGGGGCAGATGATGGAAGTTGGAGGGAGGGGAGAGAGAAGGGGCAGATGATGGAATGGAGGAGATGAGAGAGAGAGAAGGGGACAGATGATTGAAGTGATAAGAAGGGAGAGAGAGCAGAAGGCAGATGGATGTCAGTTGAGAGGGGAGAGCAGACGCTGAATGGAAGTGGGGAAAGAACACATACTGGATGGAAGAAGGAGATAAATAAAGGGGGAAGAAAATAATAAGATAATGGAGGGGTGAGGGAAAGCGGTGACAAGCTGTGGGTAGACACAGTGAAAAGAGGGAAACAGGACTAAATAGTAAGAAAGAATTTAATTTAGATGGGGGCAGAAAATAGAGAAGGAAGACCAGAGAAGAAAAGGGAAGAGAGAGCAGAGAACGATATCAGATTTGAGTGGAGGAAATGAGAAGAGAGAGATGCTAAAAACCACAGGGGGGAGGGAAGGACAGAGATGCCAGACCATGAGGGGAACAGAAGGAAGATGATGGATGCCAGACCAAATTGGGGGGGAGGGGGGGCAGGAGAGAGAATGGCAGGGAAAGACAGACAGTGAATGGAAGGGGCAGATGCTGGACTGAAGAGACAGAGAAGGTTATCATGCCGCTGTACCGGGCCATGGTACACCCTCACCTGGAGTACTGCGTCCAGCACTGATCACCGTACATGAAAAAGGACACGGTACTACTCGAAAGGGTCCAGAGAAGAGCGACTAAGATGGTTATGGGGTTGGAGGAGCTGCCGTACAGCGAAAGATTAGAGAAATTGGGCCTCTTCTCCCTCGAACAGAGGAGATTAAGAGGGGACATGATCGAAACATTCAAGATACTAAAGGGAATAGACTTAGTAGAGAAAGACACTATTCACCCTCTCCAAGTTAGGGAGAACGAGAGGGCACTCTCTAAAGTTGAAAGGGGATAGATTCCATACAAACGTAAGGAAGTTCTTCTTCACCCAGAGAGTGGTAGAAAGCTGGAATGCTCTTCCAGAGGCTGTTATAGGGGAAAACACCCTCCAAGGATTCAAGACAAAGTTAGACAAGTTCCTGCTGAACAAGAACGTGCGCTGATAGGGCTAGTCTCAGTTAGGGTGCTGGTCTTAGACCAGAGGGCCGCCGCGAGAGCCGACTGCTGGGCATGACGGACCACTGGTCTGACCCAGCAGTGGCAATTCTTATGTTCTTAGGGCAGACGCTGGATGGAAGAGAGTGAAAAGGCAATGAAAGCAGAAACCAGAGATGACAAAAGGTAGAAAAAAATAATTTTATTTCTGTCTTGTCATTCAAATATATCAGATTTGAAATATGTATCTTGCTAGACATAACTGGGAGTGCAAAGCCCAGGCAGTGCTTCTTTAGCTTCCAGCTGGCTTAGGGCTCTCTATGACCAGGGGGCAGTTGCCCTAGTTCCACTCCCCTAACACCATTCCTGTCATGTGTGACTGTGGTATTCTGTTACATGATATTTGTGTAGCATTCTGTAATAATTTGGCTTATTCAGTTTTCTTGATAGTAGAGGGGATATATGTGAAGGGGAGGGGAGACAGGTGTTTTGTTGATCTTTGCCCTGTATTATTTGTATTTATAAAATGACAATTGTATAGAATATTGTTTCTTTTTATACTTTAATAAAATATGTTCAATATAAAATCATAACTATTTGAGGCTTGTGCGGATGGGATCAGATGGTTTGTGGGACCGAGCTCACGGGGACGGGGCGGTGATGGTTTTTAAAAAAAAATTTCAGTCTAAGTAGTTTGCCGGTCCACAAAATAATTTTATTTCCGCCGGTCCATAGGTGTAAAAAGGTTGAAGAACACTGGTTTAACCCATAACTAAAATTCAGATGATAATCCACATAATAGCAAGAAACATGCAAATGATTCTTCTATGAAATACAAAAGAGGTCATGGAAGCCAATGGTCCCTCTAAGTCAGTGGTCTCAAACTCGGTATGTTTATCATAATCACAAAAGTAAAATAAAACAGTTTCTTGATCATATGTCTCTTTAGCTATAAATGACAATATTATTATTATTATTATTATTTTTAATTCTTTATTCGTTTTCAAATTAAACAAGTGCACAAAAGAGTATATTACAACAAATTATTCCAGAATAGCACTTTGGTATCTGCCATATAAACATCTAGTAAAATCAATAACCCCCCTAGCACCCACCCTTCAACATATTTTCAATAAAAAATATACACATATCATATATCATAGTATAACATAATATGTTACATTATTTCCAACTCCCTCCCCCCTTTAGTGTGCAAAAAAAAAAAAAAAGAAAACGAAAAAGGAGAAGAGAAGAAGTGCTGACTATTCACTACAATATTTTGTCAATGGCCCCCATATTTTTATAAATTTAGTATATGTCCCTCTTTGTACTGCTATTGCACGTTCCATTTTAAATATATGGCATAATGTATTCCACCAAAATGTATAATGGGATGCCTTTAAGGCGACTATGAGAGGACAATATTATTATTAAGGCTTAGCCAAAAGCCGCGCAGTGGTATAAATTACAGTGGTACCTCGGTTTACGAGTGCACCGGTTTGCGAGTGTTTTGCAAGACGAGCAAAACATTCGCAAATTTGGTGCCTCGTAAACCGAGCTTGCCTCACTGTACGAGCGCCCCCCCTCCCAAGAAGCCGGATTGTGTGGGATGGAGTTTGTTATGGTTTTCTAGGTAATTGAAGAGGAATTTGGCAACTAGTCCTTCTATTATTTTGACGTAGAGTGGAATAGAGGCAATGGGTCTGTAGTTGGCTGTTTGGTCTATCGGTCATTGGGGTCTTTGAGGATCGGGGTGATGATGATTTCGCTGAGGTTGGTAGGGTAGTAGCCGTTTATTAGCGAGATTTGTATCCAGTTTAGAAGAGAGCAGAATTTTGTGCTGGATGTTTTTAGGAGATATGGTGGACAGTTGTTGAGGTCACAGGATGCATGGCTGTATTTTTTGTAGTATTTGTTGAATTCAGGCCATTGTATGTTGGGGAATTGAGACCATATTCTATCTGCTGCAGTAGAATCTCTATCTATGGGGAGAATTGTGAATTTGTTAGGATGGGTAGAGGTGTCATTGAGGGTAGCTCTTGCATTGGTAATTTTATTTTGGAAGTGTTCTGCTAATAGAGTGGCTGAGTATTGTTAGTGGTCAGGTAGGGTTTGGTGTCGGTTAGGGTTTTTAGAATTTGGAATAGTTTTTTGGTGTCTTGGGTAAAACTGAGGGGGGAGAAGGACACTGAAAGCACTGGGGAAGACAAAGGGTGGGAGAAGGACGCTGAAAGCACTGGGGAAGACAAAGGGGTGGAGAAGGACGCTGAAAGCACTGGGGAAGACAAAGGGGTGGAGAAGGACGCTGAAAGGACATGGGGAAGAGGGGGGGTGGGGAAGGATGCTGAAAGGACATGGAGAAGACGGGGGGTGGGGAAGGACGCTGAAAGGACATGGAGAAGACGGGGGGGTGGGGAAGGACGCTGAAAGGACATGGAGAAGACGGGGGGGTGGGAAAGGACGCTGAAAGGACATGGAGAAGACAGAGGGGGGAGAAGGACGCTGAAAGGACATGGAGAAGACAGAGGGGGGAGAAGGACGCTGAAAGCACATGTGGAAGACAGAGGGGGGAGAAGGACGCTGAAAGCACATGTGGAAGACAGAGGGGGGAGAAGGACGCTGAAAGCACATGTGGAAGACAGAGGGGGGAGAAGGACGCTGAAAGCACATGTGGAAGACAGAGGGGGGAGAAGGACGCTGAAAGCACATGTGGAAGACAGAGGGGGGAGAAGGACGCTGAAAGCACATGTGGAAGACAGAGGGGGGAGAAGGACGCTGAAAGCACATGGGGAAGACGGGGATGAGAAGGACACTGAAAGCACATGTGGAAGACAGAGGGGGGAGAAGGACACTGACAGGACATGGGGAAGATGGCGGGGGAGAAGGACGCTGAAAGGAAATGGGGAAGAGAGAATGGGGAGAAGACACTGGTAGGGAAGAAGACAGAGATGCCAGACTATGGTGGGAGCGGAGGGAAGAAGATGGGTGCCAGACCAATTTGGAAGGGGGGAGAAAGGGAGAGGCACAGTAACAGAGCAAATGGAAGACGCAGAGGGAAGAGAGACAGTGGATGGAAGGAATTGAATGAGAACATGAGGAAAGCAGAAACCAGGAAACAAAGGTAGGAAAAGAATTCTATTTCTTTTTTTTTTGCTTCAGGATAAAGTAGTATATTAGTTGTGTTGATAAAAATTTATAAACATTAGAGGCTCTGGTAGAAAGCCGTTTACAAAGTATGTATTCTTCCCAATTAATATTTCCAAATTAATAAAGTCTTTTTGCTTATTTGTAAATGGGTTTCTACCAGAGCCTTTAATTCAGTAGCATAATTAAATGAAATAACTATTTCTGAAGTTTATAGGGACGGGCGGGGACGGAGGGGATTCCTTGTGGGGACAGGTGGGATTTCTGTCCCCCGCAACTCTCTGAGAGCTCTGCAAGACAAAGGCACGGTGCCACAGCATAACAAACTCCGGCGAAAACGAGCCCAGCCCAAATCCCGCCGGCCCGGCCTGCCCCGCGCAGTGGAGCGAAACCGCGGCTTCCCCCAGCGCTCCTGATGCACCTACAGCCGCCGAACTCTCTTCAGACGCAGGCGCGCTCTGAAGCATGGCCGACTCCACCGCGAGGGAAGAGGAGCTCGATCGCGCCTCCCCAGCGCGGGAAAATGCCAAATCACTCGTCGGCAGGAATGAATCTTCGGCTGGCGCGTCTGCACAACCGGCAGAGCACAGCCCCGACGGTGGTCTGCGCTTCCCACAGCGCGAACACCACTTCACAGCCTCTGCCGCCATCTTTTTTTTTTTTTTTTTAAACGGAGAAAGCCCGCCAAAACCGCCGACGCAGCCCTCCAAATAACAACCACCTGGTACCGACCGAACCGCACCAGACACACTCAAACCGGCAAGTATTACTCACCCAAACACTATCCTTCAGCACAACAGCAAGAAAAGTTATGGCTGGCAGTTGTAACAGGAAGCTAACCAAAAGGCACAGCACAGCACAGGGAGGCTCAATTCAAATTTTTTTTTTTTTTAACACTGGAAAGAAGAAAATGTAGAGCCCAAGTAAACCCCTCAATCTACAGGAGAGGAGGGTGGAGAAGGGACCTGGGGGGGGGGGGGTCCAGGTGTAGCTCCCAAAGCCGGCACCGCTCAGCCAGGCACCCCTGTCTCTCTGAAGAGAACTAGTCTCAACAGAAGAATAGAAAATTCACATAAAGTCACCCGGCACAGCCAGAATCCAGGAGCTAGATATATAGCTACGAACCCCTGCTGGGAGATAGAGCATACTGGATGTACAGGAGGAATGCCAGTCTATAAGACCACCTGTTAATCAGTTTCTCTATCTACACCTGCTGGTCGATGTGAGCTATCCCACTAGTCTCTGGATTCATCTGCTGCTATGCTAAGGAAATAATATTGTGGTTGTTGAAGACAAGATGCTCCTTAGTTCCAAGAATACATTTTAGTGTCTGTAAATCTAGGCAGCAGCATTTTAAAAAAGTGAGATACACTAAGGAACTAGGAACCTGTCAACTTCTCTCTCTCTGTTGCAGAAGATAAACAAATAAATCTTTACCTGCCGAAGACCATCTCTGGAAGAATCTGTTGTCCTTACAATTTCATCAATAGCCCACCACTGATCAGCAAGATATAGTGCAACAGCTTAAAAATAAGAGAGATTTCTTGTAAGCAAGTAAATCAATCTCAGATGCACAGACACAAAAAAGTTAGAATTTCTATTTCATGTAAGTTGTTTCCCTAGAAATAACCAATGCCTTGTAAAAAACACACTGTAGTTATTTTATTGTATTTACAAATAAAATAATCATCAAGCATACGTCAATTAGCAGGACTATGCTATCTCAAACCCAACAAACAGGTCTGTTCTGCTAAGCACTTTCTCCCAAATTCTACATAGGGCACTAAAAATTAGGTGTGCAATTAGGAGTGCAGGGGTCATTTATGCACATAACTAAAATTAGCGCTAAATTGTCATTAAGTACTATTAGTTTCAGTTAGTGCTTGTTGATACCAACTTGTTATAAGACAAATGACTTATGCCCCCTATTCTATAACCCTAGGATCTGAGTCTATATATGGTGCCTAAAAACTGGCGCAGATTAGAATGGCGCACAGCTGCATTCTACAAGGTGCACATACCTTTTATAGAATTGTGCTTAGCAACTGTGTGCATCCAGAAAAGGGAATTACGAAGGGATGAGACTCATGGTAGGGAAGAAGATTGAGAAGAGGATAAGCACTGTAAAAACGCTAGAGCAAGCTTGGTCCCTTTTTAAGGACACAGTCACTGAGGCGCAAAATCTATATATACCGCGTATCAACAAATGATCCAAGAGGAAAAAGAACAAAGAACCAGCGTGGCTCACTGTAGAGGTGAAGGAAGCGATCAGAGACAAGAAAACTTCATTTAAGGAATGGAAAAGGTCAAAAACGAACGAGAACTGGAATAAGCACAAACAGCATCAACACAGGTGCCATAAGGTGGTAAAAGGGGCTAAAAGAGACGAGGAAAAAATAGCCAAGGAGGCGAAAAACTTCAAGCCGTTCTTTCGATATATTAAGGGGAAACGACCCGCGAAGGAAGCGGTGGGACCACTGGATGACCATGGCATAAAGGGAGTGCTAAAGGAGGAAAAAGAATAGCAGACAAACTGAACACATTTTTTTGCGTCTGTATTTACTGAAGAGGATCTACACAGCATACCGGAACCCATCAGGCTATATGGAGGAAATGAAGAAGGGAAACCGACAGGGTTGACGGTCAGTCTAGAAGAGGTATGCAGGCAGATTGATAGGCTTAAGAGCAATAAATCCCCGGGACCAGATGGCATCCATCCAAGGGTCATCAAAGAACTGAAAGGGACCATAGCTAAACTACTTCAGCTAATAGCCAATCTTTCGATCAAATCGGGAAAGATCCTGGAAGACTGGAAGGTGGCAAATGTTACGCCGAACTTCAAAAAAGGTTCGAGGGGAGATCCGGGAAACTACAGACTACAGATGGTAGAGGCGCTGATAAAGGATCGCATTATTGATCACCTTGACGAACACGGTTTAATGAGGACCAGCCAGCACGGTTTCAGCAAAGGCAGATCTTGCCTGACGAACTTGCTGCACTTCTTTGAGGGAGTAAACAGGCGGATAGACAAGGGCGACCCAGTCGACACTGTATATCTGGATTTTCAGAAGGCGTTTGACAAGGTTCCGCATGAACGAAAATTGCGAGCCATGGAATCGAGGGTGAAATACTCACGTGGATTAAAAACTGGCTGGAGCATAAGAAACAGAGAGTGGGGGTAAATGGACAATACTCGGACTGGAAGAGTGTCACCAGCGAGGTGCTGAGGGCTCGGTGCTTGGACCCGTGCTCTTCAACATCTTTATAAACGATCTGGACATTGGTACAATGAGTGAGGTGATTAAATTTGCGGACGATACAAAGTTATTCAGTGTAGTGAAGACACAGGGGGATTGTGAAGATCTACAAAGTGACATATCAAGCTTGAGAAATGGGCAGCAACATGGCAAGCCTGCAGACCAATCACTACTCAGCTCCAACCCACCAACCTGCGGGCTTCAGGAGGTGGAGTCTGGATTAGTAAAAGATCTGTAAACTGCAGCGTTTCCTGGCGCCAGTGTAACACATTGTTTGTGGAATGTGTGTGAGTTAAGTATGGAGGGTCGTGTTTGATTGCCTATGATGCAGGAAGTACTACACCCCTGATGCAGCAAGAGTGAAACGGAAATTTCCCCGTCGGGTGGGCTGATTAACTAAGGAGTCCAGTCTGTTGTGCATGATTACTGTGCATGTTGGAAATAGCTGGGACTTCTTTTACAGTTAAGTCTTTTTTTGCTTTTTCTGCTTATGCTGCAATATTAATGAAGTGCAGATTTCTTCCACATAATGGATTTGTGAATCTTAGGCATGCTTTTTGTGAGGTGGTTTCTTGGGGGGCTGCCACAGTGCCTTATTATTTTTTCCACTATTGCTGATTTAACACACAAGGTGCAAGTGGTTTCAGTTGGTTTGCTTGCAAGACATAAAAGTGGAGTTTTTTGCCATATGAAACTAAACTTAGGCTTCTTCTCCATTTTTTTCTTTGTGTCTTTTTCTCTCAGGTTGTGGTTGAGTGAGTTATGTGTGTGTAGGGTGGTGTGGCCTTGCAGTGTCCCATTTAGGGCATACACTGAGTTGGTTGTTGATAGTATATGTCCTTAGGTGGTTTGAAGGGAAGAAACTGCACTTGTCAAGCTTACTGTACCCTTTCCACTAAAAATTGCCATTATAGAACTAGTGCTTAGAGCCCAAACTTTTGGTGCCTAAGTTTTAGCTCTCTTTACTTAATTGAGGCCTTTGTTTTCTATGATATACAGCCATGCTGCAGATAAAAAATCATCAAAATGGTTCAGTACAAACAATAACTAAACAACACGGGAAATAGGTGAAAGAGGTAATTTACCACCACAAACTGGGACATATTAATGGAAAAGGTGAATCCCGTTTGTCACTTAAGAACTTACAAATTTATAATAAATGTTAAAAAGAAACCTGTGAGTGGGTCCTCTGGTGAAAATAAGGCAAGAACTTTGTGTGTCTGGTCCCCACCATAAAGTGGCACAACGCCTACAGTTGTCAGACTTACAGGAATCTGAAACAAGAAAGAAGGAGAAATTAGGTTCTTACAAGTTTCAAATTTTATTATTTTTAATATACTGACCATCAGCATGTATCTGGCCGGTTTACAATGCTAAAAAAATAAAACAAAAGGTAAAATAATAATTATATAAGGGGTAAAAGTGAACATTAAAAAGACAATTAACAAATGCTAACATGAACTTGAGGGTAATAAGGGGAAGGGAGGGTCAATAATTACATTATTTAAACAAAATTTAAAAATAAAAGGGAGGATGGGGGATATAACATCAGGAATGGGTACAGGCTTCACTGATGGGTAATAGCTCACCATGACCAGCAGATGGAGACTGAGACCAAACTTTTTGTTATAGTACTTAATAGTTGTCCCTCCCACTATCTAACAGTCTGCTGAATAGCCAAGCAGAAGAAAAGCTTAACATAAACAGTAACAACACTCTGAACAGGAGTAACAACCAATGTACAGAAATGCTGTTGGAAAATGCATAGGATAGGCCCATGCAGCAAAATGTCTCCACAGCTTGCCAGCTATGTCAGATGCTGTTCTTTGATCTCCCTGGCCCTAGAAAAATACTAGAACCCGCAAGAACAAACGACAACAGACAGGGTGGGGTCCTGTACCGGTCTGTAGAATCTAAAAGAAAGAAAATTAGCAGGTAAGAACCTAATTTCTCCTTCTTTGTCACCTCTCCAGACCGGTACAGGCTTCCCAGATGGGACATACCAAAGCAGTACCCATCATGGGTGGGACCCCGAAGGGCTGACACCAGAACATGCTCATCAAACACCGCGTCCCAATGTACCTGAACGTCCACATGTTAATGGCGAGCAAATGAATGCAGAGATGACCAAACGCAGCTTTACAGATATCCACTGGAGGAGCAAGAGAAAACTCAGCCCAAGAAGCTGCCTGACCCCGAGTGGAATGAGCCTTGAGAAAACCCGGAACAGACTTCTTCTGAAGAAGGCACTCGGAAGCAATAGTCTCCTTAATCCAATGTGCAATGGTAGCCTTGGAAGCACTATTCCCCTTACAAGGACCCGCTAAGAGGACAAAGAGAACTCCTGGGTCCACTGAACATAAGAGCGAAGGACCCGACTGACATCCAACTTGCACAACTGCTTCTTTTCCAAAGAGTCCTCCTGACTCCCCAACACTGGGAGGACTACTGATTAATTGACATGAAAAGGCAAAACCACTTTTGGCAGAAAAGAAGAACAGGCCACAACACAACCCGCTCCCTAGAAAACTCCAGGATGGGAGGCCTACAAGAGAAAGCCTGCAGCTCAGAAACACGTCTCACAGACGTAAAGCCACCAAAAAGATCGCTTTATGAGTAAGGTCCTTCAACAAGCAGGAACCTAAGGGCTCAAAAGGTACACAAGCATGGGCAGCAACATATTGAGATCCCAAGACAGACCTAAAGGCCACACCTTTGGTCGCCCTCAAAAAACGAAGAATGTCCGGCAGAGGTGTCAAGCGCCGACCCTGCAGTAACCCGCGAAAAGCAGACAAGGCCAAAATGAACCCGGAAAGACCAGGCTAGGACCCTGTGCAGGCCATCCTGGAAAAACTCCAAGTTGTTGGGCAAAGAGGTGAGAAAGGAAACCACTCCATGCGCAGCACACCATTCCTCAAATATACGCCACACAGGCACATAAGCTCTGAAAGTGGAAAGTCTCTGGGATCCCAAGAGAGTAGAGATCACTTTATCTGAATAACCTTTCATACCTAGGGGTTCCTGCTCAAGAGCCAAGCCATAAGATAAAAGGGATCCAGATCGAACATTGGAATGGGACCACGAATCAGAAGGTCGGGTGAGAGGCAGACAAAGAGGATCTGCTGCGAGATGATGAACCTGAACCGCCAGGGTAAGGGCCAATCTGCGGCCACCAGGATCATGCGGCCGGGGTGCCAAGTAATGTGAAGAACAACTCTGCCCACCATCGACCTCAGAGGAAACACATACAGGAGGCCCACTATCGGCCAAGGCTGTACCAGAGCATCCCAAACATTCCTGCGCCGACTGAAGAACTGGGGCTCTTTGGCATTGACACTAGTGCCAATCAGGTCCATGACTGACTCACCCCAAGTATGCACTATCAACTCAAAGGCTGCAGGACCAAGACACCACTCTCCGGGATCGAGCATGTGCCGACTGAGGAAGTCCACCTGGACATTCTCCACACCTGCTTTCTGGGAAGCCGAGATGTCCAGAAAACAAGTCTCTGTCCAGGCCATGAGCAGAGCCGCCTCCTGCGCCACCAGACAACCCTTGGTTCCTCAGCACTGGTTGCCGTACATGAAGAAGGACACGGTATTACTCGACAAGGTCCAGAAAAGAGCGACTAAGATGGTTAAGGGGCTGGAGAAGCTGCCGTACAGCTAAAGATTAGAAAAATTGGGCCTCTTCTCCCTCGAACAGAGGAGATTGAGAGGGGACATGATCGAAACATTCAAGGTACTAAAGGAGAAAGACATAGTAGATAAGGTAGGGAGAACGAGAGGGCACTCTCTAAGGTTTAAAGGGGATAGATTCCATACAAACGTAAGGAAGTTCTTTTTTTCACCCAGAGAGTGGTACAAAACTGGAATGCTCTTCCGGAGTCTGTCATAGGGGACAACACCCTCCAGGGATTCAAGACAAAGTTAGACAAGTTCCTGCTGAACAAGGACGTATGCAGGTAAGACTTGTCTCAATTAGGACGCTGGTCATTGACCTAAGGGCCGCTGCGTGAGCGGACTGCTGGGCATGATGGACCACTGGTCTGACCCAGCAGCAGCAATTCTTATGTTCTTATGACATAGGCCACCGCTGTGGCATTGTCCGAGAACCCGAACAGACTTGCCAGTCAACAAGGTCTGGAACGTTAGTTAGGCCAGCCGGATGGCTCTGGTCTCCAGAACACTGATCGACCAAGACGCCTGTTCCAGAGACCAACTATCCTGAGCTGAGCTTCCAAGACACTGAGCTCCCCAATCGAGGAGACTGGCATCCGTGTTAAGAACTGTCCACTGGGGCTGTTCCAGATTCACTCCCTACACCAGATTGGAAACTATAGCCACCAATGGAGACTGCCGAAGAGGAATGGGAGAGTCCAGAAGAGGAATGGGAGAGTCCAGATCGTGCAACTGGGACAACCACCTCTAAAGCAGAACATGCTGAAGCAGGCATAAGTGAGCCCAGGCCCACAGAACCATGTCCAGGGATGCCGCCATCGACCCCAGAACCTGGAAAAAACCTTGCGCCCGAGGACATCAGAAGTCATTAGAAAGCAAATCTGTGACTGCAACTTGACCACTCGGGCCTCTGGCAGGAAGGCCTTCCCCAAACCGGTGTCGAAAAGAACCCCAAGGTACTCCAGGCGCTGAGACGGAGTCAACCAGCTCTTGGATAGATTGACAATCCATCTCAGCGACTGCAGGAATTCCACTACCCAAGCCGTAACCCGGGCGCTCTCCTGAAATGACTTTGCGCGGATCAACCAGTTGCCAAGATAGGGGTGAACCAGAATGCCCTCTATGCGCAAGGCCGCCTCCACAACCACCATAATCTTGGTGAACATAGAAACATAGAAATAGACAGCAGATAAGGGCCACGGCCCATCTAGTCTGCCCACCACAATGACCCTCCCCCACCTAACTCAGTGAATAGATCCCACGTGTCTATCCCATTTGGCCTTAAAATCAGGCACGCTGCTGGCCTCAGTGACCTGAAGTGGAAGACTATTCCAGCGGTCAACCACTCTTTCAGTGAAAAAGAATTTCCTGGTGTCACTGTGCAGTTTCCCTCCCCTGATTTTCCACGGGTGCCCCCTGGTTGCCATGGGACCCTTGAGAAGAAAGATATCTTCTTCCACTTCGATGCGGCCCGTGAGATACTTGAACGTCTCGATCATGTCTCCCCTCTCTCTGCGTTCCTCGAGTGAGTAGAGCTGTAATTTATCCAGCCTTTCCTCGTACGGGAGATCCTTGAGACCCGCGATCATCCGGGTGGCCATTCTCTGGACCGACTCTAGTCTCAGCACATCCTTTCAGTAATGCGGCCTCCAGAATTGCACACAGTACTCCAGGTGTGGTCTCATCATGGATCTATACAATGGCATAATGACTTCAGGCTTACGGCTGACGATACTCCTGCGTATGCAACCTATGATTTGCCTTGCTTTGGAGGAAGCTTGCTCCACTTGATTGGCAGCCTTCATATCCTCACTGACGATCACCCCTAGGTCACGTTCTGCTTCAGTTCTTGTTAGGATCTCGCCATTTAAGGTGTACGTCTTGCATGGATTTTGGCTGCCCAGATGCATGACTTTGCATTTTTTGGCATTGAAGCTGAGTTGCCAGGACCTAGACCAGCGCTCCAGTAGTAGTAGGTCGTGCATTGAATTTTTGTCTGTTGTACTCTTGGCCACTACATTGCTTAGTTTGGAGTCATCGGCGAATAATGTTATTTTACCTCAGAGCCCTTCTGCCAAGTCTCTTATGTAGATGTTGAACAGGATCGGGCCCAGGACGGAGCCCTGTGGCACTCCACTGATCACCTCCGTCGTTTCAGAGGGGGTGCCATTCACCACTACCCTCTGAAGCCTACCCTCAAGCCAGTTCCCAATCCATTTCGTCAACGTGTCGCCCAATCCTATAGAACTCATCTTGCTCCGCAACCTGTGCTATCGAATGCTTTGCTGAAGTCCAGGTATACGATGTCCAGGGATTCCCCAACATCCAGCTTTCTCGCCACCCAGTCAAAGAAGCTGATCAGGTTGGATTGGCAGGATCTCCCCTTAGTAAATCCATGTTGATGGGGATCCCGTAGATTCTCCTCGTTCATGATCTTATCCAATTGGCGTTTGATTAGAGTTTCCATTAGTTTGCTCACTATTGATGTGAGACTCACCAGTCTGTAGTTTGCTGTCTCCATCTTGGAGCCTTTCTTATGAAGTGGAATGACGTTAGCCATTTTCCAGTCCAACGGGACGTTACCTGTATTAAGGGAGAGATTGAAGAGCGCGGATAGCGGTTCCGCCAAAACATCACACAACTCCCTGAGCACCCTGGGGTGTAGGTTGTCAGGCCCCATTGCCTTGTTAACCTTGAGCTTTGACAGCTCGCAGTAGACACTGCTGGGCGTAAACTCGAAATTATTAAACGGATCAGCTGAGTCAACCCTTGTCTGCAGCTGAGGACCAAGTCCCGGCGCCTCGCGGGTGAAGACTGAGCAGAAGTATTCATTTAACAGTTGGGCTTTTTCCGAGTCCGTTTCTGCATAGTCTCCCTCTGGTTTCCTGAGACGTACTATCCCACCTGAGTTCTTGTTCCTGTCACTGATATACCTGAAAAAGGATTTATCTCCTTTCTTTATGTTCCTTGCTAAAGACTCCTCCATGCGGAATTTGGCCTCCCTAACTGCTGTTTTGACGGCTTTTGACTTGGCCAGATAGATTTCCCTGGAGTCCTGTTTCCCTGATTGTTTGTAAGAGATGAATGCTTTTTTCTTCTCCTTGATGAGGTCCGAGATCTCCGCAGAGAACCACTGTGGCTTATTGTTCCTATTCCGTTTACTTACTGATTTAACATAGCGGTTTGTTGCTTCCTGTATGGTGGCTTTCATAGTTGACCACATTTCTTCCACGTTATCGGTTTCTGCTTGGCTTTGTAGCGCCTGGTGAACGAAGTTCCCCATGTCTTTGAAGTTTGTGTCCTTGAATTTAAGGACCTTGGTCAGTGTGGTAGATTTAGTGAAACCTTTCCTGAGATTGAACCATACCATGTTGTGGTCGCTGGAGGCTAATGTGTCGCCCACCGAGACCTCTGTGACACTTTCTCCATTGGTAAGTATCAGGTCTAGGATTGCCTGATCCCTTGTTGGTTCTAACACCAGTTGCCTTAGTCTTGCTCCCTTCAAGGAGTTTAATAGCCTCCTGCTGCTGCCTGAAGCAGAGGAAAGCGTGTCCCAATCCACATCAGGCATGTTGAAGTCACCTAACAATACTGTGTCCCCACGCAAGGTGATATTCTCTATATCTCCGATTAATTCCATATCTTGGGCATCCTGTTGTCTTGGGGGTCTGTATACTACGCCAAGATACAGGATTTGTCCTTCCCTCTGGCCAAATTTACCCAAAGGGATTCCCCAGTGTACCGTCCATCTGTGATTCTGGTGACTTTAATGTCATCTTTAGTATATAATGCTACACCTCCTCCTATTTTGCCTTCCCTGTCCCGGCGAAGCAAGTTGTAACCCGGTATGACCATGTCCCACTCGTGGGAGTCTGTGAGCCAGGTCTCAGATATCGCCACCACATCCAAGTCCGAGGAGCCATGGCCAGACGAAAGGGAAGAGCACAAAACTGATAGTGCTGTCCCAAGATCGCAAAGCAAAGGAACTGCTGATGGGAGGCCCGAATCAGAACATGCAAGTAGGTCTCCGTCAGATCTAGAGAAGTCAGAAATTCCCCCGGCTGAACCACTAGAATGACAGATCTCAGGGTCTCCATGCAAAAAGACGGAACTCGTAGAGCCCTGTTGACCCCCTTCAGATCCAAGATGGGCCAAAAAGTCCGCTTCCTTGGGAACCATGAAGTAAACTAAATATCGGTCAATGCCCTACTTCGGCAGAGGCACAGGCACTACCACTTTGAGATATATCAGCCTTTGAAGCATCTGGAAAAACGCTTGCCTCTTCCATGCCGCCTGACAAAGAGAAGCAAGAAAGTGATCTGGCAACGAGCAGGAAAACTCCAGAGCGTAACCGCCCTGAATCACCTCCAGGACCCACTGATCTGTTGTGAACTCGGCCCACCCCTGGTAAAAACCTCACAACTGAGCACCCACCGGAACCAAGGGAGACGCCAGCAAGGAGTCATTGGGAGGGCCAGGCGGAGGCATCACCTCCCCCCCCCCCACCGATGGTCCCCCTGAAAGGACTGCATGCGCTGAAAGAAATGACCCCAGGTAACCCAGAGCTGGGAAGGAAGCAGCCCCTTGACCAGGGCGATACCTATAGAAATCATGCAAATGCCCCCAAGCAATGCCACCTCATGCAGGCAGAAGGGCATGGTCTTCAGGCAGGCAAGGCACTTTAGAGTCCGTCAAGGTCTGAACCAACTAGTTCAAATCCTCACCAACAAAAAAGACCCCTGAAAGGGCAATTTTGCCAGCTTAGGCTTAGATGCCGCATCCGCTGACCAAGCACGCAGCCACAAGCCTGGACGCCGCACCCAATGCCAACGAGATTTCCCCTTCATGGTGGCTTGCACAGCGCTTGCACAGGCCGGCCGCAGGTGCCTCATGTCTGGAGCACAATGAATACTTTCTCACAGTGAAAGTGCTCATTGCGCAATACATGACCTAGCTAAAACACAAAGTGCCTATATTGGTGCAAAATACAAAGTGCCTGTATCGGTGGCAAGACTTACAGTTGAGGCACCTTTACAAAATTTTGGAGAGGTGGAGGAAGGAGCGGGAGGGACTCAACTCGTGACCCGTCGAGTATGACATTCCCCGAAGTCGGACGGACCCCTAAACAGGGTCCTTCCAAGCTCAGTCTGGCACCAAAATGGGAACAAGGAGCCCCAAATAAATTCCAACAGCCCTAACAAGGGGAGACTGGCACAACTCAACTACCACCTGCTGGACACTGAGAGAAGACTGTTAGATAGTAGGAGGAATAGCTATTAAGTACTATAACCAAAAGTTTGGTCTCAGTCTCCACCTGCTGGTCATGGTGAGCTATTACCCATCAGTGAAGCCTGTACTGGTCTGGAGAGGTGACAAAGAATCATGGTTAAGCATATATTTCCCAATGCCAGACTATTTTAAGGTGTTATCACTGGGTTTCATCTCAAAATGAGACTTTTTTGCAAAACAGCTATATGGCTTTACATTTATTTCAAAATTATAGCAACACTATTCTCTCAAGTCACAATTTTTATATGTGACATGACATTTATCACCAATGAGACTTGTTCCATTTTTGCACTGAGACAATCGCCTACTCAACAGGATGTGGGCATGGTCCATCCATGTGCTCTCCTTGAAAGACCTGAACCACAACACTGGCAAATGCTCTTTGATCTTATTCTTAATTTTAAACTTATTGGTTTCGCTGCCCGATATCTAGTCTCTCAACTTTAATTACTTAGTTAAACTGTGCTGATTATCAGTATTGGGTTGTATTGCTCTGTTTTCAAACCTAGACCTTCGCTCCCTCTTCAAAAACAATCCAAAAAAACAAAGTTTTCTCTCCCTTTCTATCTCTGATTCTAGAGGGGATAGACTTTTCAAACTGAGTCTAGTGTTTCATGCTTCTAAACTTTCCTAACTTGGTTTCCTTAACTGTAGTCTAGCACTGAAAGGTTTATTTTCCATTGTGAGACCTAGAAAGATAGCAGATTTAGTCTTGTAGCTGGTTTATTTGTAGAAATTTGTTATATTGAAACAAACAAACCACAGTGGAGAAATTCAGTAATGTTAGTGTGCAACTTTATTCATGTGTGATGGCTCAACACGCATGTGTTTCGGCATATATGTCCTGCCTCAGGAGGCTTATTACTAATATAGCACAGTTACTTACCGTAACAGGTGTTATCCAGGGACAGCAGGCAGATATTCTTAACACATGGGTGACGTCACCGACGGAGCCCTCGGTACGGACCTTTTTAACTAGAAGTTTCTAGTTGGCCGCACCGCGCGTGCGCGAGTGCCTTCCCGCCCGACGGAGGAGTGCGTGGTCCCCAGTTAGGATAAGCCAGCTAAGAAGCCAACCCGGGGAGGTGGGTGGGACGTAAGAATATCTGCCTGCTGTCCCTGGATAACACCTGTTACGGTAAGTAACTGTGCTTTATCCCAGGACAAGCAGGCAGCATATTCTTAACACATGGGTGACCTCCAAGCTAACAAAGAGGGAGGTGGGATGGTTGGCCATTAGGAAAATAAATTTTGTAACACAGATTGG
This sequence comes from Geotrypetes seraphini, assembly GCF_902459505.1. Taxonomy (NCBI): domain Eukaryota; kingdom Metazoa; phylum Chordata; class Amphibia; order Gymnophiona; family Dermophiidae; genus Geotrypetes; species Geotrypetes seraphini. Next base: position 27,344,172 of record NC_047084.1, read on the forward strand.
CCGAAGTGTCCATCCCGTCTGGAGAACGCATCCAGACAGTAGTGAGTAGTGAATGTGTGAACTGAGGACCAAGTGGCCGCCTTGCAGATTTCCTCGATGGGCGTGGAACGGAGGAAAGCTACAGAAGCAGCCATAGCTCGGACTCTGTGGGCCGTGACAGTTCCTTCCAGTGAGAGACCGGCCCGAGCATAACAGAAGGCAATACAGGCAGCAAGCCAATTTGAAAGTGTCCGTTTGGAGACAGGACGACCCAAACGGTTGGGATCGAAAGATAAAAATAGCTGAGGGGATGTTCGGTGAGCTCTGGTACGATCAAGATAGTAAGCAAGGGCACGCTTACAATCCAGTGTGTGCAACGCCTGTTCCCCAGGATGCGAGTGAGGCTTAGGGAAGAAGACTGGTAGCACAATGGACTGGTTAAGGTGAAAAGCTGAGACCACCTTGGGAAGGAATTTAGGGTGGGTACGCAGCACAACCTTGTCATGGTGAAAAACCGTGAAAGGTGGGTCGGCAACCAGTGCATGCAGTTCGCTAACCCTCCTGGCAGAGGTGATGGCAATTAGGAAAAGCACCTTCCAGGTAAGAAGTCTGAATGAAGTTGTGGCAAGAGGCTCAAACGGAGGTTTCATGAGAGCTGAGAGAACCACATTCAGGTCCCAGACGACAGGAGGAGGCTTGAGGGGCGGTTTGATATTGAAGAGCCCTCTCATAAATCTGGAAACCAGAGGATGAGCCGTGAGGGGTTTTCCGAGGATAGGCTCATGAAACGCAGTGATGGCACCGAGGTGGACTCTGATGGAGGTGGTTTTGAGGCCAGCGTTGGACAGTGAGAGCAAATATTCCAAGACAGTTTCCACCGCTAAGGAGGTGGGTTCTTGATGATGCCGGAGACACCACGAGGAGAATCTGGTCCACTTCTGATGGTAACATTGGAGAGTGGCCGGTTTCCTGGAGGCGTCCAAAATGAGGCGGACCGGTTGAGATAGATTCTCCGGAGAGGTCAGCCCGAGAGAAACCAAGCTGTCAGGTGGAGTGAAGACAGATTGGGATGCAGTAGAGACTGATGCTGTTGCGTAAGCAGAGTAGGAAACACAGGAAGAGGGATGGGCTCCCTGGAGCTGAGTTGAAGCAGGAGGGAGAACCAGTGTTGACGAGGCCACCGAGGGGCGATGAGAATCATGGTGGCGTTGTCCTTGCGGAGTTTGGACAAGGTCCGCAACATCAGAGGAAGTGGAGGGAAGGCATAGAGGAACCGATCCCTCCAGTCGAGCAGGAATGCATCCGGTGCCAGACGGTGAGGAGAAAAGAGTCTGGAACAGAATTGGGGCAGCTGATGGTTGTGAGGTGCTGCAAAGAGGTCCACCTGCGGAGTGCCCCATCGAGCAAAGATGGAGAGCAGAGTCGGAGGGTCCAACGTCCACTCGTGAGGTTGAAGGATGCGGCTGAGATTGTCGGCCAGAGAGTTCTGTTCGCCCTGGATATAGACCGCCCTGAGAAAGAGATTGCGGTCCGTGGCCCAGGTCCAGATGCGCAGAGCCTCCAAACAAAGGGGGCGAGATCCGGTGCCGCCTTGCTTGTTTATGTAGTACATGGCGACTTGATTGTCTGTGCACAGGAGGAGGACTTGAGGGCAGAGAAGATGGTGGAAAGCCTTTAGGGCGTAGAACATGGCTCTGAGTTCCAGGAAATTTATGTGATGACGACGCTCCTGTGGGGTCCAAAGTCCCTGGGTGCGTAGATCGCCTAGGTGAGCTCCCCATGCGTAGGGGGACGCATCGGTGGTGATGATCATAGAGTGGGGGGGCAGATGAAAGAGTAGACCCCTGGAAAGATTTGAGGAGTTCAACCACCATTGGAGAGATTGCTGAAGAGATGATGTCACAGAGATGGGATGAGAAAGAAGATCTGTAGTCTGTGACCATTGGTTGGCGAGAGTCCATTGAGGTGTCCTGAGGTGGAGTCGCGCCAGAGGAAGGACATGCACCGTCGAGGCCATGTGACCCAGGAGGACCATCATCTGTCGGGCAGGAATGGAGGAATGCATGAGTACCTGACGGCAGAGATGGAGCAGGGTCTGCTTGCGATCGGAGGGGAGAAAGGCCCTCATCAGCGTGGTGTCCAGAACTGCTCCGATGAATTGAAGTCGCTGGGTGGGAAGCAGATGCGACTTGGGGTAGTTGATCTCGAACCCCAGGAGGTGGAGGAGAGAGATGGTGTGATGAGTAGCTTGTAGCACGAGTTGAGATGAAGGTGCTTTCACCAACCAATCGTCCAAGTAGGGGAACACCTGGAGGTTGTGAGACCTGAGGAAGGCCGCCACCACTATCAGGCATTTGGTGAAGACTCTGGGGGAGGAAGCGAGGCCAAACGGTAGCACTTTGTACTGATAGTGGTAGTGTAGCACCTGGAACCGCAGGTAGCGGCGAGAGTTCTGATGGATGGAGATGTGAGTGTAGGCCTCTTTGAGGTCCAGGGAACATAGCCAGTCGTGTTGAGAAAGAAGAGGGTAAAGTGTGGCAAGGGAGAGCATCCTGAACTTTTCCTTGACCAGACACTTGTTGAGGTCCCTGAGATCGAGAATGGGACGGAGGTCTCCCGTCTTTTTGGGTACAAGGAAGTAGCGGGAGTAGAATCCCTGACCCCTTTGATCTGGAGGTACTTCTTCGATGGCATTGAGAAGGAGGAGGGATTGAACCTCCCTCAGGAGGAGGGGGGTTTGAGAGGAGTGTGAAGCAGACTCTACGGGAAGGTTGTCCGGTGGAAGAGTCTGGAAGTTGAGAGAGTAGCCGTGGCGGATGATGTTGAGGACCCACTGGTCTGACGTGATGACTTCCCAACGGCTTGAGAAAATGGTGAGACGACCCCCTATAGGCTGTGGAAGAGGCAGCGAGGGTGGATGACTGGCTATGCCCTGGAGAGAAGAGTCAAAAGGGCTGAGATTGTTTAGCAGGCTGAGAAGGCTTGGAGGGTTGAGTGGCCTGAGATCGAGCCTGGGCATGGTGCTGCTGTTGACGGGGTCGCCGAGATTGTTGAGGAGGCGGATTGAGTGGCCTGGCTGAGAACCTCCGCTGGTAAGATGATTGAGGCCGATAGGGTCGAGCAGGCGGAGCCTTCTTTTTCGGCTTGATCAGGGTGTCCCACCTGGTCTCATGGGCCGAGAGTTTCTGGGTGGTGGAATCCAGGGACTCTCCAAAGAGTTCATCCCCGAGACAGGGGGCGTTGGCCAAACGATCCTGGTGGTTGATGTCCAGGTCGGAGACTCTGAGCCAGGCTAATCGACGCATGGCTACGGCCATGGCAGAGGCCCGAGAGGTGAGCTCGAAGGAGTCGTATATTGAGCGGACCATATACTTTCGCATCTGGAGAAGACCAGAGATGTGTTGTTGGAATAGCGGGACCTTGCGCTCAGGAAGGTACTTCTGGAGGGCAGACAGTTGTTGGACCAAGTGTTTCAGATAGAAAGAAAAATGGAAGGAATAGTTGTTTGCCCTGTTGGCAAGCATGGCATTCTGGTAAAGCCTCTTGCCAAACTTGTCCATGGTCTTACCTTCTCTGCCAGGAGGGGTAGAGGCATAGACACTGGAGCCCTGAGTCTTTTTTAAGGTGGATTCCACCAGAAGGGACTCATGGGGCAATTGAGATTTGTCGAATCCAGGAATAGGAATGACACGGTAAAGGTTGTCCAGTTTACGGGGGGCTCCCGGTACCGTGAGGGGATTTTCCAAGTTTTTGTAGAACGTTTCCCGTAGGATGTCATGCACGGGAAGCTTGAGGAACTCCTTAGGAGGTTGCTCAAAGTCTAAAGCCTCTAGAAAGGCTTGAGACTTTTTTGAGTCAGATTCTAGAGGAAGTGACAGGGCAGCAGACATTTCTCTCAGAAATTTAGAAAATGAGGACTGCTCTGGTTTAGAAGTGGCATCGGGTGCCGATGGTTCCTCATCAGATGAGGAGGGATCCTCCTCGGTACCGAGAGGAGTTTCCTCCCATAAGTCAGGGTCCCTGACCTCTGGTGCATGTCGAGACACCGGGGTGGAGGGCGCGGTATGGCGAGTTTTGGACAAAGACTTTCCAGAGCGCACCGAAACGGTACCAGGGGAGGACGACCGGCGTCTATCTCGGTCCCGAGAAGAGTGCCGTACCGCCTGGTGCCGAGGAGGATCCAATGTGGCCTGAGAATGAACCACTGGATCGCCATGAAGTTGTTGGGCCGAAAGGATCGGCATGGAGGTGTTCACCGGTACCGAAGGGGTGGACACCGGGGGCTCGGTACGGGGCTCGGGCCGGTCTGGTACCGGAAGGAGCGGTGCCAGGATAGTGGGCAACAGTTGTTCAAGTTGTTTCTTCAACTGTTCCTGGAGTTGAGCCTTTAAGATGGCCGAGATACGGTCATCTAGGGGTGGCATCGGAACCGCTTTCTTTTTCTTCGGTTCCTTAGATGCCGCTCCACGCCCCGGCGATGAGGAGGCCGATGACGAGGCACTCACCGAGATCGGGGCGGAGCGTTTGCGGGACCGGTGCGATGCCGGTAAGGACGGTGTCGCCACCGTAGCTGGAGGGCGCTCGAGGGAAGAGGAAGGCTTCTTAGCCGGCTTACCTGGCGCCAGCGACGCCGATGTGGGGTCGGTCGGTGTCGAGGTCGACGGTGCCGATTTTTGAGGTACCGCCGTTGAAGGTGAGGAGTCCATCGCCGACTCGGTGCCGAAGAGAAGAGTTTGTTGAATTTTTCGGTTTTTAAGAGTTCTCTTCTGAAGAGTGGCACAGCGGGTGCAGGAGTCCGCCCGATGCTCCGGACCCAGACACTGCAAACACCAATTGTGTGGGTCAGTGATGGAGATCGGGCGTGCACACCGCTGGCACTTCTTAAAACCGACCTGCGGGGGCATGAAGGGGAAGATAGCCTCCGCAAAATCGAAGCCCGAGGCCTGTATACTGGCAACAGGCCCCGCCGGGGCAAAACGAAGAAAAAAGGGAAAAAAGCAAAGTTTTTTTTTTTTTTTTTTTTTTGCAAATCAAAGAAAAAATAAACCCGAAGGTAAAGAGAGAAAAAATAAGGAAAAAAGCGCGAGCGGGAAGGCAAAAAAGTGGTTTCAACGGCCGTTGAAAAAACACACGCGTCTTCTTCGCTCCGCGGAAACGAAGAAACTGGGGACCACGCACTCCTCCGTCGGGCGGGAAGGCACTCGCGCACGCGCGGTGCGGCCAACTAGAAACTTCTAGTTAAAAAGGTCCGTACCGAGGGCTCCGTCGGTGACGTCACCCATGTGTTAAGAATATGCTGCCTGCTTGTCCTGGGATAAACTATCTTTTGCGTGGTGTAGCCAAAAGCAAATAGGAAGCCTCATCAGTTTTAAGTGTTTGTGAATATTCCGTTTGTGTAGAGAGGACTACACAAGACCTCAATGACCAATTGATTGAAAAACTAAAATAAAGGTAATTTGGCTTGCAGTTAGATGAGACCACGAATAATAATAAGGATACATATTTGTTATGTATGTTTTGTAGATGGGAAATGCCACTGCGGAAGAACTTTTTGTTAAAAAATAACTGCAAGTGCAAAGGCTCAAGACTTGTGCGAGATCCTAAATATATATTTATGACTGAAAATAATTTAGAGTGGGCAAAGTGTATTGGGGTCTGTACGGATGGTGGTTGTTTGATGTCAGGCTGTTATGGCGGATTACAAGCACTTATTCGAAAGAAAGATCCGGCTGCAATTTGGATCCATTGCATAATACATAGAGAAGTACTTGCATCAAAGCATTTGAGCCCTACATTGAATTTGGTCCTAGAACACATGGTGGATGTGATAAACTTTATAAAATCTCACCCAGTAAAAGCAAGATTTTTCAAAAAATTGTGTGAAGATAAGGGAGCTGAATTCACATCTTTGTTATACTACTGCCACTCACGATGACTTTCTTGTGGCACTATGTTGGCCTATATATTTTAATTACGACAAGAACTCTACATTTTTCTTGAAAAGAAAAACATAAGTAAGCCAAAAACTTTCTAGAGACAATGATTTTAATGAAACTGGCATACTTGTGTGATATTTTTGAGAAGTTAAACATGCTGAATCTCTCCTTGCAAGGAGGCAACATGCACATTTTGAAATTGATCGAGAAGATTTCACTTTCAAATAAAAAATAATAATAATAAAAAAATAAAAATTACAATTATGGTGGAGAAAAATGCATGAAGACAGTAGCAAAGATTGGTTTTCCCCTTTTGCAGCAGTTCATGATCTCCAATGAAGTTGTTTGCCTGACAATATAAAATCAGTTTTTAAAGATCACCTATCCCAAAGTATCATATGGTTTGAAAAATATTTTCAAGAAGATTCTACAAAATTCTCCTGGATTCAGGATCCCTTCAGAGCCAAATCTCCAGCTGACTTTACTTCTGAAGAAGAAAATCTCATCGAGCTGTCTTGCGACAATACGCTCAAGATACGATTTAGCAGCATGGATATTACTGAATTTTGGTGTTCAATAAGAGATGAATATTCACTGTTGAGCAGTAGAGCACAGAGAATCTTCCATTTGCGACATCTTATTTATGCAAGGTTGGGTTTTCGGCGCTTGCTGTGATAAAAAGCAAATACTGAGCGAAAATCAATGTGGAACAATGAGACTGGTTCCGATGTTTGAGAAGATTTGTAATGAACAGCAAGCTCATCCATCTCACTAGTTCAACATTTTTTGTGATTATTTTTTTAATATCCATTGTTTAATTTTTTCAAATAAATAATTCAAGATTATTGTGATAACCTTTATGATAAGTTGTTTTAATTTCTTAAATTAATAATTGTCTCAAGCTAACAACTTTCAGGTATGTATTAGATTACAGAACTATCATTTGACCTGGGGAGCCATAGAAAAATTCTGAAACCTTAAAGTTAACCATGAACAGAAAAAGTTTGAGAACCACTGATTTTAGAGAGATTATGCCACTCCATTTCTCCTTGTCCAGGTAGACCATGATGTTAAAATATTGAGAATATATATGGACACCCCCCATACAACAGTTTAGAATTAGGCTAAATCCATCTTACCACGCTCTTATTGGGCAGAGGGAAATACTCGGGATTCTCAGCATCACCAAATCGAAGATCAGTCATGAATTCTTCAGCAGCATTTTCCAGTTCTTCATGGCTGCAATTATCCAGTAGATCCACAGGAAATGCCATCCCCTTAAAGGAACAATAAAGCTTAAAATTATTATTACACAATTTGTTTCTATATAAGTTACCGGCAGAGTGGATAACCTGCTTATGCCATTCCATTAAGTTTCCAATAAATGACTATAATTGAAAGTTTATTAAGTAGGGAAGAAGTTTTGAAAGTGTTTTCTTCCCCCTCCCCAAATGTCATCCTTTACAAAATGACTGGGATGAGAGGGGAGAAGCCTAAGATTTGGGAATTTTAGAGGTGGTGAGGGGTAGGACATGCAGGAAAACCACCCAAACCCCCTTTTTAAGACACCTCCCTCCCCAATCACTAAAACAGGCTGTCCGTCTGTTATTCACTGTGCAAAGTGCTGTCTGAGAGAAGCTGCAGGCAATGCTGGAAATACCATGTAGGGAGATCAAAAGCCTCAGAAAGCTGGAAAGCTGGATTTCAAGTCTTCTGACTGCCCCACCAGCCCGACCACCATGGCCGGTGACTTCCACCACCCTCGGATATGTCGTATAACCACCTGACAGAGGTACACAATCCGGCTCCGATCCCAGTCGCGCCTCCACCAAACCACTCAGCCTGCGCTACTTCCACTAGCGGACAAACCTAGGGTGAGCTAGCACCTAATCCTGGAGCCCTGATCTGACTTGCAGGCTGTCCATGGGGCTTACTGCAGAGCAGGGGACCCCCCAGAAACAGATGTTCTTCAACAGTCTGCAATCTTCCACCGCAAGGACGTCCCTGCAGGGAACCTCCACAGCATGAGGGCAAAACCACAAAGGAAAATACTGGAAACTACCAAAAGAAACACGAGCAGAAGAGATAAGTTCTTATAGGCTGGCTTGTAGGAAGACAAGACTGGTGTCCAAGGGGCCTGCTCCAGGTTATGCTATCAGAGAAAGGAGTTAAGACTTCAATCATCTGAGGCTTCCTATAGTGCCTGGCGGCAAGGGATGCATAACCCACTAGTTCCGGAATAAAGGAAGATTATACAAGAAATACATATTCTAAACTTGAGGTCAAGCCAGCATATAAATGAACTAAATATATAAGATTTATTCTTGTATTATAGACAAAGACATCCAAGTTCTCGTCTAGCTTGTATATTAGCTTCTTAGCCTCAAGCAAATCAAATCAGATCAAAATATTAGCATGTTTTGAAAGTACATCCTGAGTTTCAAGAAATTCTCAGATTTGTATGCCAGTGGAGGAAGAATCTAAAAGATATATGTTGATGCATTCACCTCTGGAGGCCTCTGGAGTCCTGATAAGAAGTTGATGAAATTTTTAGTGGAAGTACAATAGGACATGCAATGAATATGTGCAAAATCTTAGAGATGGATCTCAACTTCTTCTCAACCTAATTATTGGGGCTACTTTTTTCATTCTAAAACGTTAACTTTGGGTTCAGGTTGTAGAAAGGATAGTTACTTGACCAAGCTAAGAGTTATACCAGTATGTTGCAAAATTTTTCCACTTTGGTACACTAAACTTAGGGATACATCTACAGGGCCCCTGAGCATATACAGACATTGACCGGTGAGGTCACACACATGTGTGTGACATCATCAAGTCTACATTAGAGCATGCTCAGAGGAACTGTAGATGCAGCCCTGAGCTAGGTGGCCTTCCAAAACCCGTAAAAACTGCTGGATTTTGGAAATCCCTACATAAGCAGGGACAGAGGAGGAGGAGAGGTACCAGTACCTGTGCCGGCAGTGACAGGCTCCAGTCTCGCCATAACACACAGTTTGCTGAATCCAAATATTTATTAAATTGGTTTTATATTCCATCCTCAAGTCTACATACATATTAAAAGTATTTATACAAGGTGATGACAAATTTGGCATGGCAGAACATTGTCTGACAAGAGATGACAAAAACATAGTTAAAGCATGATAAAACATAACATGACAAACATGGTATGGTGAGACAAAGCATGACGAGAATTATATGACAAAACATAGCATGGCAAACATTGCATGACAAATACCACTCAGATCATTGGGGTACACTCTGGTATATCATTGGGGTCCCACAAAGTTGATGAAAAAGCTTGTCGTGGAATACACAAGCAAATAATTGGCAACATACAGTCATGTGAAAAAATTAGGACACCCCATGAAATATTCAGTTCTTTCTTAAGAAATGTTTACATATCAATGTCAAATCTTTTTTAAAATTTATCTCTGGAAAAGAAAGTGATGTAATTGCAGGTAAACAGCAAAAGTTTTCCTTTATTTACTCATGAAACAAAAGATATCCACAAAAATGTGTATTCTAACTGAGGAATAAATTAAGACACCCTACACCCCAATAGCTAGTGTTACCCCTTTTGGCTGAAATAACTGCAGTGAGACAATACTTGAACCCATCTTATCAGTCTCTGACATCGGTCTGAGGAAAGTTTGACCCTCAATGCAGAATTCTTTCAGCTGTGAGATGTTTGAGGGGTTTCTTGCATGTACAGCCCGTTTCAAATCACCCCACAGCATCTCAATGGGATTAAGATCAGGGCTTTGACTTGACCACTCCAGTACTTTACATTTCTTAGTTTTCAGCCAGTCCTTGGTGGATTTACTGGTATGTTTTGGGTCATTTTCATGTTGCAGGGTCCACTTCTGCTTCAGCTTTAATTTTCTTACAGATGATCTCACATGTTCCTCAAGCACCCTCTGATACATGGTAGAATTCATGGTAGATATGATGAGCTGGCCAGGTCCTGCTGCACTAAAGCATTCCTAAACCATGACACTTCCACCTCCATGTTTTACATTTGTTATGAGGTTCTTTCCTGGAATGCTGTATTTTGGTGTAGACCAAACATGTCCTCTTTTCTGGTGTCCAAATAATTCAATTTTAAGACGCATCTGTCCATAGAACACTATTCCAGAAGTCCTGGTGTTTGTCTATGTTCTCTCTGGCAAACTTCAGTCTGGCCTTGATGTTTTTCTTAGAAAGCAAAGGTTTCCTCTTTGCACACCTCCTATGCATGTTAAATTTGAGCAGACTCTCTGATTGTAGAGGCATGCACTTTCACATCAATAGTAGCAAGAGCCTGCTGTAGGTTCCTTGATGATACTTTAGGGTTTTTGGAGACTTCTTTTAGCATCTGGCGGTCTGCTCTTGGGGTCAACTTGCTTGGACGGCCAGACCTGGACATGTTGGCAGTTGTATGGAAAGTCCTCCACTTGTACACTATTTTCTGAATCGTGGAATGGCTAATGTCAAATTCTTTTGAGATCTTTTTAAATCCCTTACCAGACTTATAAGCTGCAGCAATCTTCTTTCTGAAGGTCTCAGACAGCTGTTTTGATCTCACCACAGCAGTCATGAGCACACCAAACTAAATGTCTGAAGATTAATTAGGGAAACCTCCTTCAAAATGCTGAGTAACGATGATCTAATCATGTGCACCTAATGCGATACACCTGTGTGTGATTTGAGCCACTTTAAGTGGGAGGATATGTGGGGGTGTCCTAATTTATTCCTCAGTTAGAATACACATTTTTGTGGATATCTTATTTCATGAGTAAATCAAGGAAAAAAAGTTTATTGTTTACCTGCAATTACATTACTTTCTTTTCCAGAGATAAAATAAAAAAAAGATTTGACATCGATATGTGAACATTTCTTAAGAAAGAACTGAATATTTCATGGGGTGTCCTAATTTTTTCACTACTACTACTACTATTAATTATTTCTATAGCGCTACCAGACTCAAGCAGCGCTTCACAGAGCCACAAAGAATAAGAAAACAGTCCCTGCTCAAATCAGCTTACAATCTAAACAGGCAAGACAGACAATCGGGATGTCATGGATACAGTTATGGGGAATGGTTAATCAGCGGGCTGGGTTGGAGGGCAGAGGAGTAGGGCTAAGAACTGAAAGCTATATCAAAAAGGCGGGTTTTCAGTCTGCTTTTAAACAAGGGAATGGGCTTGATGGATAAACTCAGGTAATTTATTCCAGGCATAAGGGGCAGCAAGATGAAAGAACAAAGTCTGCAATTGGCAGTGGAGGAGAAGGGTAACACTAAGAGTGACTTATCTGAGGAACAGAGTTCTCTGGGAGGTGTATAAGGCAAGAGAAGCATTGAGAGATAGAGGGGCAGCAGAATGAACACACTTGTAGGTCAGCAATAAGATCTTGAACTGTATGCGATGAAAGATAGGGAGCCAGTGAAGTGTAGCGAGGCTGGTAGAAGATGAGTCATGCAGCAGAGTTTTGCACAGATTGCAAGGGGGAGAAACGACACTGCGAGATACCAGTTAGGAGTAAATTGCAGTAATCTAAGCATGAGGTTACGAGAGCTTGGACAAGGGTCCGGGTAGTATGTTCAGAGAGGAAGGGGCGAATTTTGGTGATATTGAAGAGATAGAAGCAACAGATCTTAGCAGCTTGTTGGATATGTATAGAAAATGAGAGGTCAGAATCGAAGACCACTCCAAGGTAGCAAGCACAGGAGACTGGAACAATGACAGTATTATTTACTGAGATGGAGAAAGGAGGAGGAGGAGCAGAGGGTTTAGGAGGAAAGAGTAGCAGCTCAGTCTTGGACATACTTAGTTTTAGATGACGGCAGGACATCCAGGCAGCAATGTCAGCCAAACAAGCAGAGACTTTTTCTTGGACTTTAGGTGAAATTTAGGTGATACTGGAAGCCATGAGAGGAGATCAGGACACCGAGGGAAGAGGTGTAGAGAGAGAAGAGGTCCTAAGACAAACCCTGGGGTACACCAACCGCTAGCGAGGTAGCAGCAGAAGAGGGACAACCCACACATACACTAAGGGTACATTGGAAAAAGTAGGAGGAAAACCAGGATTGAACAGATTCACGGACTCCAAACAAGGACAGCGTATCAAGGAGTAACCTGTGATTTACAGTATCAAAAGCAGCAGACAGGTCAAGAAGGATAAGGATAGAGTAAAAGCCCTTAGATCTGGCCATGAGGGCAGTCTCTGGAGTGTTGGGGGCAAAAAACAGATTGTAGAGTATAGAGAATCTTTCGAGTTGAAAGGCAGTCCAGGCAACAATGGATAATAGCACGCTCGAGTATCTTGGATAGGAACGGAAGAAGGGAAACAGGGCAATAGTTGAACGGGCAGGAGGGGTCCAGCGAGGGTTTTTTGAGAAGTGGCTTAACCATCGCATGTTTGAAAGAAGCAGGGACAGTTGCAGTGGAAAGAGATAGATTGAAAATTTGGCATATGGGAGGGATAACAATATGTGAGATGAGGTTGAGTAGAGGGTTGGTAATAGGATCTGAGGAGCATGTAGTAAGCTTGGCTGAAGACAGAAGTTGTGCAGTTTCTTCCTCTGTGATTACAGAGAAGGCAGAAAAGTCAGCAGTAGTTGACAGAGAGACAAGAGGCCAAAACCAGACAGGAGAAGCTTCCTGAGCTGTTTGGGTGAAGGATGAAGGGGAGATGCGAGAATGAAGTTCAGGAGACTGGATGGTGGGTGGGGAGAAGGATACGACTTTATAGTGAATTCAAGGATGATCTTGAGGACCATAGTCTGGGGAGAGAAAGAAGGAAGGGTTGGAAGTGGGTGCACTTTGAGGAGGGAGTTAAGCGTGGCAAAGAGACAACGGGGGTTGGAAGAAAGAGAGCGAGTTAGTTGGATGTAGTAGTCTTGCTTGACCTGTGTAAGTGCAGAATTAAAGGAGGTCAACATAAATTTAAAGTGAAGAAAGTCAGCACATGTGCGAGATTTGAGCCAAAGGTGCTCAGCACAGTGGATGCAGGAACACAAGTAACGGACACTGGGAGTGAGCCAAGGTTGAGGTTTGGTACGCCTGAAAGAGTGAGGAACAGGGGGAGCAAGGGTGTCTAGAGCAGAGGAGAGAATAGAGTTGTACAACAAGACAGCCCCATGGACAGACTTAGATTTTATAGTGGAGGCAAGGAGAGGTGAAGCAGTGGATGAGAGCATGGAGGGATTGAGGGCTTGAAGATTTTGAAACCTATTGGAGGTGACTGGGCGTGGCAGAGGGGGAGTAATGGTGAAGTTATCAGATGGTGATCAGAGATGTGGAAAAGTGAGGTAGAGAAGTTAGAGAGAGAGCAGTTGGAAAAAAAGACAAGATCAAGGTAGTGGTCATCCTGGTGAGTGGGGGTTGTGAAGCAAAGCTGGAGGTCAAATGAGGATGTTAAGGCAAGAAACTTGAGCAGCATATTTGCTAGTGCGATCATCAGGGTGAAAGTTAAAGTTCCCAAGAATGAGGGAGGGAAAAGATGAATCAAGGAAGCCCAAAAGCCAAGTGTCAAATTCAGTGAGAAAGGAAGAAAGGGACATGTTGGGGGTCAATAAATGACCACTATCCCCAGAGGTAAAGGAGTGAATAGGCAGACAGAGTGGACTTCAAATGAGGAAAGGCTGTGGGATAGAGGGAGAAGAGGTTGAAATCTGCAAAAAGGAGAGAGAAGAAGCCCAACATCTCCACCTCGACCAGTAGGGCAAGATGTATGGGAGAAGTGGTAGCCACCATGGGAGAGGGCAGCAGCTGCAGTGGAGTCCTAAGGGCAAATCCATGTTTCAGTTAGAGCAAGCAGGGACTAGGAGATAAAGAGGTCATGAATGTAGGGCAGTTTTTTGGAGGCAGAATGAACATTCCATAGGGTACATGAGAAAAAGAGAGAGGAGGATTGAAGGAGAGCAATAGGTATACCTCTCTTTTTATTGAATTTTGTATTTCTTATCCCTTTTCCCTTTTATTCATGTCTTGTCAAGTATGTATATACCGTATTTTCACGCAAATAACACGCACCCGTATAAAACGCGCACACGTGTATAGCGCGCAGAAATCACGATGATAAGCACAAAAACTTTGGTATAACGCGCTCACGATTATACCGCGCATGCTGCCCGACTCTCCGTTCACCCCCCTGACTTCCGTGCACTGCCCCGCCTCTCCGTGCGCTGTCCCGACTCTCCGTTCACCCCCCTGACTTCCGTGCACTGCCCCGCCTCTCCGTGCGCTGTCCCGACTCTCCGTTCACCCCCCCCTGACTTCCATGCACTGCCCTGACTTTCCGTGCGCTGTCCCGACTCTCCGTTCACCCCCCCTGACTTCCGTGCACTGCCCTGCCTTTCCGTGCGCTGTCCCGACTCTCCGTTCACCCCCCTGACTTCCGTGCACTGCCCCGCCTCTCCGTGCGCTGTCCCGACTCTCCGTTCACCCCCCCCCCCGACGTCCGATTCATCCCCCCCCCCGGCAGGACCATTCGCACCCCCACCCCGAAGGACCGCCGACTCCCCGACAATATCGGGCCAGGAGGGAGCCCAAACCCTCCTGGCCACGGCGACCCCCTACCCCCACCCCGCACTACATTACGGGCAGGAGGGATCCCAGGCCCTCCTGCCCTCGACGCAAACCCCCCTCCCCCCCAACGACCGCCCCCCCCAAGAACCTCCGACCGCTTCCCCAGCCGACCCGCGACCCCCCCTGGCGACCCCCACGACCCCCCCACCCCCCTTCCCCGTACCTTTGGTAGTTGGGCCAGAAGGGAGCCCAAACCCTCCTGGCCACGGCGACCCCCTCCCCCCACCCCGCACTACATTACGGGCACGAGGGATCCCAGGCCCTCCTGCCCTCGACGCAAACCCCCCTCCCCCCCAACGACCGCCCCCCCCAAGAACCTCCGACCGCTCCCCCAGCCGACCCGCGACCCCCCTGGCGACCCCCACGACCCCCCCACCCCCCTTCCCCGTACCTTTGGAAGTTGGCCGGACAGACGGGAGCCAAACCCGCCTGTCCGGCAGGCAGCCAACGAAGGAATGAGGCCGGATTGGCCCATCCGTCCTAAAGCTCCGCCTACTGGTGGGGCCTAAGGCGCGTGGGCCAATCAGAATAGGCCCTGGAGCCTTAGGTCCCACCTGGGGGCGCGGCCTGAGGCACATGGGCCCAACCCGACCATGTGCCTCAGGCCGCGCCCCCAGGTGGGACCTAAGGCTCCAGGGCCTATTCTGATTGGCCCACGCGCCTTAGGCCCCACCAGTAGGCGGAGCTTTAGGACGGATGGGCCAATCCGGCCTCATTCCTTCGTTGGCTGCCTGCCGGACAGGCGGGTTTGGCTCCCGTCTGTCCGGCCAACTTCCAAAGGTACGGGGAAGGGGGGTGGGGGGGTCGTGGGGGTCGGCCAGGGGGGTCGCGGGTCGGCTGGGGGGGCGGTCGGAGGTTCTTGGGGGGGGGACGGTCGTTGGGGGGGAGGGGGGTTTGCGTCGAGGGCAGGAGGGCCTGGGATCCCTCCTGCCCGTAATGTAGTGCGGGGTGGGGTTAGGGGGTCGCCGTGGCCAGGAGGGTTTGGGCTCCCTTCTGGCCCGATATTGTCGGGAAGTCGGCGGTCCTTCGGGGTGGGGGTGCGAGTGGTCCTGCCGGGGGGGGGGATGTATCGGACGTCGGGGAGTCGGCCGGGCAAGAGGGCTTGGGCTCCCTCTTGCTCCGATCGTGGATGCGGGTGCGGGTGGGAGCGCGTGCGAGTGGTCGTTCGGGGTGGGGGTGCGAGTGGTCCTGCTGGGGGGGTGAATCGGGCGTCGGGCGGGGTGGGAACTATGTTTGAAAACTTTCGTATACCGCGCTCACGCATATAACGCGCGAGGGGTATGCGCGGTAGGTAAAAACGCGTATAACGCGCGCGTTATATGCGTGAAAATACGGTAGTATATGTTTACTGATTATGGACAATTAATGTTTTAGATTATATTTAATTTTTATTTTTTATTTTTTAATAAGGTAATTTTGTATCCACTTCTATTACTTTGTATTTATGTTCATCGCTTTGAAAATATGACAAAGCGATTAATCAAAAATTTAATAAACTTGAAACTTGAAACTATACGGTTAGGGCGGTTACACAGGTGGAGAATCAACTGGCATGGAGGGCCAGGGTTTGGATTCACATCCCCAACAGAGAGCAGGAGTAAGAGAGTGTGCAATGACAAAGATGGGTGGAGCTCAATGAGAAAGGAGATGGATGAATGGAAGAGAGAGAGAATGCTTGAGCTTGAGTGCAGTGAATAAGGTAGAAGACAAGTTGATGGTGAGGGGATAGAAAAGAAGGATAGTGAAGACTTATGGTGCGGAAAGGAAAAGGAGTAAGATTGGGAAGAGTGAATATGAGAAGCAGAAAGTGAATAGGAGCCATAAGGAGAGGAACAGAAAAAGGAAATAGAGCTATATAAGAAGAGGGAGTGAAAATATGGAAGCACACTAAGGAGCACATGCTCCTTGTTCGGCCAGCGGCATGCGCCGCCCAGAGAGGGTTCAAATTAAATAGCAAGGCTAGTGAGGTCACCTAAGTGCTTGCCTGGGAGGGGCTACAGTCAGCGGCAGCGGGGGAAGGGTCTAGATGTAGACTGCAAGAGAGATAGGGCATGGAAAGATGAATCTGCTAACCACCCTAACTCACATGACTAACTCCTGAACAGAAAGCACAATAGGGCTCAGATTTTACAAACTGGAAGAGATTACAGCGAGATACTGCCCCAGTAAAATTTTAGGCACACTGCACTTTTCTTTTCTGGAGAGATTGTATGCAAATTTTTAGCTATATTTAATATCATGTATCACAACTGTACATCCTGCAATCTCCTTCTTTTTGCACCATCTGAAATAGCAATTCTTTGGCTACAAAACTCAAACCACATTTTTGACCCGCTATTCCCGACAGCTCAAAATAGGCCTGAAATTACACCAAGGTTTCAACCTGCGTTTGATGTTAAAATATGCGGGAAATGTAGACAGACACTGGAATGAGAGAAACTTTGAACTGGAAATTTGTGGTTTTCTAATAACTATAAATTTTTATTAGGATCAAAAATTAATATGATCAAAGAACAGTATGGTGTGGATAACAGTAACAATTTCAAAGACAAATCGTACTTCACAATCACTTCAAATGGTACTCATCATTCAACTAGCCTGCGTACAATGCCTTGAATTTGTTGTCAATATTGGAAAACACAGTGTGTGAATAGCTGTATTGCCTTCCTGTTGAGGTTGTCATTGGAGCTTCAAAAACTATATAAATATGTTCATATGAAACCCACATAGTATCTTTTTAAATAGGCCAATGAAAGGATCGAGCAGGGCCTTGTGGATGGAGTTAATTAAGGCATCGTTGTGTTCTGAGATTTTAGAGAGATTTCCAAACCACCAATAATTGTCATACATGCAAGCAACATATTGGCCAGACTGCAGGTTGACAAGTTGAATAAATGAAGGTGGATAATCAGCTTTAGTGACATCAGAAATGAAAAAATGTTTCATCTTCTAAAACTTTGCTGACACAAATTTTGATTTCAACAATTGGCTTAAACTGGTGATTTTCCCAAGTTCCAACTACTGTATGGCCATTCTCAAATCTGGATTCCTGAATAGATCTTAATTTCTCATTGTTTTCCTTTGAGATGAATAAGAATTTGACCCCAGTAATATTTTCTTCACAAAAGTTAAACAAATCATTTTGAGTCAGGATCTGATTTTCCAGAGGCCACTGCAAGCTGCCATGTGCAGCAAGTCATTTTACAGTTCCCTCAATACCATCATATAGTGATTTTCCATGGCTAGTACCCAAAAAATTATATTCAGCAGAAATTCTAAAGTCTTTGTAATGGCAGCAAAGATTAACAACAATTTCTGTAATTTTTGTATTGTGCTGCAGATCCATCGCTAACATAGTGCACATTTTTGATTACAGGAATAAGTTGGTTCATAAAGGCAATTAGAGTTTCCAAAAAAGCATGAACTGCAACAGTGTCATGCTGCAGAGACTCAAATTTTGAAGACCAGAGTCAGAATTGAAGTACAGCATAATACATGGACAATGAAAGAGAGAAAAGAGTTCAAGTGAATGTATTGAACTTACAATGAATCACCAACTAAATGTCCATTTTGATGGGCCATTTACAAGAGTATGTGAAATCAGTGTATTTAGTGAACCAAGTTAGAATGGCAAGCCTGACAAGCTTAGCAGCACCTTGCAATTTCACACCTCTAGCTCATTTGCATATTACACAATAGGTTGCCAAAGATGCCCTTTTTTACCACTACATGCATAAAAATGTGAATGCATGCATTTTGAGACCTAACTTCTGGCCAAAGCAAGACCTGATCAAATATTAAACAGAATGGCTTTTGTAGCAAAAGAGACACTCTTTCAAGTGATACAAAAATAAAAAAAATTGGATGATCTACAGTAGAGATATATCTGCACCCAAAAATGGTCAAAATTTGAATAAAGTACTAATATCATTTCTTTGTGTAATTATATATTTGCTTCCAATTGGCTGCAAAGCTTCATAATGCAAGTCCTATGCACATGACTGTTGGGACAGTTATGACTTGAATTGAAATACAGGTCAGGAGCAATGGAGTCAAAGTACCGTAGGCATTAAATTTATTTTCTAACATTTTTTGCCTACTTTGCTGGCTCATAACAGGGGAAGTAAACTAATATTCCAAACTTTGCATATTAAGTTAGTAGTAGGGGTTGTATTAATCCCCAAAATTTCAATTCTTTGGAGGCTTTGTTGGGTTGTAGTGAATAGACAAAGTTGCCATTTTGGATTACGCAGAGCACAGTACTCCGAGAGTGATCTACATTCGACAGCCTCTAGGTCTGACACCAATAGAGATGCAGCTGAAAATGTTTACATGGTTTCATTTGAGGCTATAGGGAATATCCATATAAATTTTATTCAATTCGGAGGTTCAAAGAAGAGCAGCCAAGATGATAAAGGGGATGGAACTTCTCTCATATGAGGAAAGACTAAAAAGATTAGGGCTTTTCAGCTTGAAAAAGAGACGGCTGAGGGGAGATATGATTGAAGTCTACAAAATCCTGAGTGGAGTAGAACGGGTACAAGTGGATCGATTTTTCACTCCATCAAAAATTCTAAAGACTGGAGAACACTCGATGAAGTTATAGGGAAAATATTTTTAAAACCAATAGGAGGAAACATTTTTTTTCCCTCAGAAAATAGTTAAGCTCTGGAACGCATTGCCAGAGGTTGTGATAAGAGCGGATAGCATACGTGGTTTTAAGAAGGGTTTGGACAATTTCCTAATGGAAAAGTCCATAGTCTGTTATTGAGAAAGACAGGGGGCAAGTCGCAGCTTGGCCTGGATTGGTAGCATAGAATGGT
Organism: Geotrypetes seraphini; assembly: GCF_902459505.1. Lineage (NCBI taxonomy): Eukaryota > Metazoa > Chordata > Amphibia > Gymnophiona > Dermophiidae > Geotrypetes > Geotrypetes seraphini. Next base: position 27,363,501 of record NC_047084.1, read on the forward strand.
GCTATTCTTTGGATTTTCGCCAGGTACTGGTGACTTGGATTGGCCACTGTGAGAACAGGCTACTGGACTTGATGAACCGTTGGTCTGACCCAGAAAGGTTATTCTTATGTTTTTATGAGATTGAGTGGTGATGATTTTTAATATTGGATCACTTGACATGGAATGACCCATTTAAATGTTATTGCTCTGGATCTAAAGTACTAGTAAATATAATAGTCTCCCTCCTGCAATAACCTGTATGTACTATAAAAAGAATTTTTATTTGTAGGTGACAAAGTCATTCTGTGAACCAAATCAACTCTATTCTTTTTGGTAGGCTGGGCAAAGAAGTGGCCGGGTCAAAAAGTGATTTAAGCAGCATATAGATCTTAACTAGTAAAATATCTATAGAGCAGTAATGTAGTCATCATTGCATTTCTTTGTGACATAGCACAAGATTTTAGGGGACCAAAGTCCTTTGGAAGAGCAGTCCTGAAGGGAGCCTTGTATTCCTCCTGTCCTGAGGGGCAGAGCTTTTGTATATCCCATTGGTCTAGACCAGTGATAGGCAAACTCATTAGTCAAAAGAGCCAAAGATCAGCAGTACAATGATTAAGATTTCTTTTGAGAGCTATACCCTGCACCCGCTTGCATTACAACGGCTACGTCAACCCGACTGACACCCCACTCGCCCGGACGTAGTCGAAATCGATTCGTGGCAGAGCCTACAGAATGACACGGGGAAAAAGTTTGTCTCCGTCCCATCCCAGCGAGCTCGGTCCCCGTCCCCACAAACCATCTGATCCATCCACACAAGCCTCAAATAGTTTTATACTGAACTTATTAAAGTATAAAAAGAAACAATATTCTGTACAATTGTCAATTTATAAATCAGTGTCTTCTCCCCACTCTCTCTTCCCCATTTCCCTTCAGCGTCCTCAGCCTACTCTCTCTCCACTTCTCTTTAGCGCACGCACATAAAAACAAGCAAGCAATTTTATATAATTTTCATTCTATTCATTCATAGAAATTAAAGTTAAAGTCTAAATAATGCCAGTCACATAACAAAACATGATTTTACAAAAATAATTCCCTGCACAGTCAAGCCTGCAAGGATTACTAGATGTCTTTCGGCAGCTCCTCTCCCTCCCTCCCCCTTACCTTTGTGGCCAAGTCAAAATGATCTACCAACAATAAAATTTTAGAAAACACAAAGCACACTGTATGCAGAAAAAATGTTAATTATCATTTATATTCCGCGGGTTTTCAAAGAGGTCAAATCAGATGACTTTATGCAATATCACCTCAGTAATAACTATACAAAAATAGACAAATATACCCCCTCCCTTTTTACTAAACCGCAATAGCGGTTTTTAGCACAGGGAGCTGCGCTGAATGCCCTGCGCTGCTCTCGATGCTCACAGGCTCCCTGCGCTAAAATCCGCTATTGCGGTTTAATAAAAGGGGGCCATAGTGCAAAATATAGACAGCAGATATAAAAACTCAAAACAAACAAATTTTGATCACTAAATTGAAAATAAAATCATTTTTCCTACCTTTGTTGTCTGGTAATTTCATCAGTCTCTGGTTGCACTTTATTCTTCTGACTGTGCATCCAATATTTCTTCCCTTCCTTCAGCCTCCTGTTTGCTTCCTCTCCTCTAGACTTCATTCCCTCCACCAACTTTTTCTTTCTTTCACCCTGCCCCCTTCTTTCTTTCTCTCTCCATGCCCCCTTTCCTTTCTGTATGTCTGTCTTTCTCTCTCCGTGCCCCCTTTCTTTCTTTCTTTCTCCATGCTCCCTTTCTGTCTGTCTGTCTCCCTGCCCCCCCCCTTTCTTTCTTTCTCCATGCCCTCCACCAAGCCACTGCCATTGGGTAACAGGTTGCCACCGCCTCCAGGGAACAGGCCACCATCGCTGCCGGGGAACAGGCCACCACCGAGTTCTGAGCTCTCCCCGCTTCCCTTCCCCTTAAAGAGGATGCTGAAGCGCTGGGCCGACCACCCTTCCCCACCCAACCTCAATTCTAACATCAGAGAGGGAGTTCCAGGCCAGCCAGGTAGCGATTGGCTGTCCCAGAACTTCCTCTCCGACATCAGAACTGATGTCGGCTGGCGAAGGTTGGTCGGCATCCTCTTTATGGGGAAGGGAAGCAGGTTGGGCACCCCTGCTCTAGACAAGCCGCACTCAGTGGCTAAAGAGCCGCATGTGACTCGCGAGCTGCGGTTTGCCAACCACTGGTCTAGACTGGCCTAACAGGATGAAAATGTGAAATTTAGTCTTACCTGATAATTCCCTTTCCTTGAGCCCTGCTGATTGGCAAATAGCACATGCCAGCGACTGGACTGAACATAAGCTATTAAATATAGAACCTAATAAAGGAAGTTAGCACTTAAAGACATAAATTTTGTTTACTGTATTTGCAAGATGATAACACTTCTCCCCCTCCCCAAACCCCAAAGGAAAACAATAAAAACTCTCATCCACAAAATAGCTCTAAAATAATAAACAGAATATTTTGATTTATGCACAGCAGGAATATAAGGGAATGTACAAATTTGTGGTCGAACTGAGCTTTCTTTTTCCATTTGCCAACAATAAAATTAATTCATATTACAGTTAACACAGATACAAAATCAGTTTATAAATAACCCTTTACATTACAGTATCTCACCAGATGGCCACAAAAATATGGGCTCCCTTTTATCTATCACTGGCTGCTGTGGGTAAAAGCTCTGACGCTCATATGAGCATCAGAGCTTTTACCGCAGCAGCCAGTGATAAAAAATCCTAACATGGCTTGATAAACAGGAGTCATAATTTTGGAAAATGACTCTCTGCACAGAACCAGATGAGACCCCACCATTTCCAAATAATTTTGAAAAACACCTACTTCTAAAGATCCTTTTACTAAATTGCGCTGATTTAGCATGGGATAAATGGTAAGATGCCTATAGGAATGTAACGGGTAGGGTTACCAGACATTCGGGAAACCCGGACTTTCCAAAACCCAGCAGTTTGTCCATGTTTTGGAAAGCCCTGAGCTCGGCCGTGTCTGGAGGGCCTTCAACAAGCATGGACGGATGACGTCACATGCATTCGTGCATGCTGGAGATCAGGAAAACAAAAAAGAGACACGCTTTTTTGGGGCTGGGCTGGAGGCAGAACAAGGCGGGGCCAAGCATCCGGGTTTTTTTCGTCATCAAATATGGTAACCCTAATAATGAGGATCTTAGCATTTAGCATGCAGTAATCGTTAGCGCGCCTTAGTAAAAGTACCCCCTAGAGAAAAGTTAATAAAATCTAACATATATACAGGCAAAACCTAACAAAAAATTACCTATTAAGCCAACAGCATGATGTTTATTCATTTAAACGGTATTGCTTAGAATAAAGCTATATAAACTTGGACTACCTTTACCATTTAAAATAAAATCCCTTAATCATTCAAAAGGGCTTGCACAACACGAGAATAATGAGCCGCTATTACTGGGAAATTAAACGCTTGGGATGAGATGTCAATTATATAGAAAAATCCAAATATGATGTACACACAATCAGATCGATTACTTCTTCCTGCAAAATATCGTTTAAGAGCACAACGCCTTTTGCAATTGAAGATATCTGGCGAATAATACATTAACTCCTCCAACGGCCAAAGACAACAGATTTCCCAGGGTGTGCTGCATAATACAAAAATCACCGTCAGTGAGCTCCGAGTTCTGGGCCCTGGCCGCCTCTTTCTACCTGTAGTTTCGTCCAACACAGGCCCCGGGAGCTGCTCGGGGCGAGCATGCATACCCTGACCCTCCCCGACACTCCCTCCCTCCCGGAGGCGAACTCACCCTGCTCACCTTCCCGAGCCCGATGGGTGTGCAGTGGCACTGGAGCTGCTAGTGTTGCCGTCTGCAAGCTTCTAGCTCTCAATCCCTGCAGCGCACGCGTGTCCGACAGCAGCAGCTCTCCTCTGAAAGCACGCGCAAAGGCCAACGTCTCTCCTCCCCACCCCCACCCCCAACTCCCTATTATTAGTGGCGTAAATACCGCCTAAGCAACGCCGGATGGAAGGGCGGACGGCGATCGGGTAACCCGCTGTTCATCGGGAGCCGCAAAGTGCAGGCGATTTTTAAGTTGTAGCGGCAGCAGTGACGTAAAAATCCAGTAGGTGGCGCGGGGCCTGTGAGCCTCTACGGGCCCCGCACAACCTTCTCGCTACCTAGGAAACCCGTGGGAATGACGGGACCGATCACTACCCGCAGGCCAAGGTAATGTTTTCGCGTGTGATACTACCACCTGAAGATAGAGAGGTGCCGGTGCGGCCCCTACCTTCCAAATAATGAGGGAAAGTGACACTAGAGAGGAATGAGCTGACAAATTCAGTTCCAGGAGAGAGATGTTATATGCCGTTCCTGAATTTTTAATAGGAACTAGTCTATAAAGTGTGATCAATTGAATATATATAAAAAAAAAAAGCTCAGAGACATGAAACTCTGAAGGGAAAGCTACTAAACCTCCCTAAAAAAGAGTTCATCTTCCAGTCATTGCAACTTTTTAAATCCATGATCACACTTTAAGACTCAGGATAATTTATAAAATTTAGAGTTCTTATAGTTTTTCAACTATATTGGAAGTAATATCTTATCTTCTTTAGCAAAAAACTGCCATCACTGTGTTCATTAGATGTAATAATGTTCACCTGTTTTGGTGACAATAGCATAGCTAAGCGGCAGATTTTGGGTGGGCCTGCAGAAAAAAATGGGTGGACACATAGGAGCCAACTTTTTCTCAAAATGATTAGAAGTGCTAAATTCAATGGGAATTGGAACATGGTAAAAAACCAGGATTTCCAGGATCCTCATTGACTTGTATTGAGATCCTGGTAAAAAAAAGTAGGATTTGCAGGATTTTCCAGTATCCAGACCACCTTAACAGCAGACCTCCTGTTTTTCTTGATTGTCACAGCTGCTGCTATGCATTTACTGGAATCCCCTGCAACGCAGTCTTCTCCTTCTCTGCCGGTCCCGCCCCTTATGACGCCCTCTTCTCTTCCCTGTGTGGGCGGACAAGCAGACAAGGAGAAGATCTCAACGCGGGGACTCCCTTTAATTTAGAGTGACAACCAGAGGGGCAGTAAAAATAGGCTTGCAACGCCATCTTCTCCTTCTCTTTCTTGAGACTCAAAATAACTATTATCAGAGAGTAAAAAATAACTAAGACACATGAAGGGCAATTCTATAACTGGGTGCCTGATTGGAATCTATTCTGTAAAGGAAGGTAGGCACCTACCTTTTTTCTACAGGATACTAGTGTAACAGCTTAAATATGTGCTTAAATGTTAGGCATCAGACACAGAGCCAGTGTGTTAGCACCTAAATACCACAGATACATGTGTAATTTATAACCGTCTATAAGTTATACATGTAAATATGTCTATAAGTCACACATGTAAGTTAAATGTGTAAGTTACATGTGTAACTTATAGACTTATAGATCCTACAATTTTGACCCCAGGAAAGGCTGTATCTATCTGGATTCAATACCCTTCATCACCTATAAGGCAGGAAACATCCATTCCCTGCACTCCGTCCCCATCAAAAGCACAGGACCTGCTAGAATAATGCAGGATATGTCAGGATCCTGCAATTCTGACCCCAGGAAGGGCTGTATCCTCCTAGTTTCAGCCCCCTTCACCACCTATAAGGCAGGAAACATCCATTCCCTGTACTCCGTCCCCATCAAAAGCACAGGATTCTGCAGGATGTGTCAGGATCCTGCAATTCTGACCCCAGGAAGGGCTGTATCTATCTGGATTCAATATCCTTCATCACCTATAAGGCAGGAAACATCCATTCCCTGTACTCCTTCCCCGTCAAAAGCAGAGGGCTTACCAGGATCCTGCAGGATGTGTCAGGATTCTGCAATACTGACCCAGGAAGGACTGTATCTCCCTGAATTCACCACCTATAAGGCAAGAAACATCCATTATCCCAGGACAAGCAGGCAGATATTCTCACACATGGGTGACGTCACCGACGGAGCCCCGCAGCGGACAGCCTCGAAAGCAAACTTGCTTGAAGATCTCGAGCTTTCGAGTGCTACACCGCGCATGCACGCGTGCCTTCCCGCCCGAACTAGGGGGCGCATCTCCTGTGAGGATCCTCAGTTCATTGTTTTCCGCAGAGCTGAGAAGACTTGTGCTTCTGGCTCTGCAGCAATTTGCCTTCTCTTCACCGCGGCTGCTATTGTTCAGTCGTTGTGCTCAGGGTTTATTCCCTTGTTTATTTTCTTGTTTTTAAAAGTAAAAAAAAAAAGTTTGTTTCTTTTTTGTTTTCCAAGTCCACGGGCTTGGGCCTAGGCCCTCTTCTCTTCGACGGACTTTATTTTTTCTATGTCCCGGCTTGTGACTGGGTTTAAACGTTGCTACCAGTGCGGCAGGACGATTTCTATCACCGACCCTCATAGTCGGTGTATGGTCTGTTTGGGTCGCACTCATCGTCCAGAAGATTGTGATCACTGTCTGACCCTTCAGCCTCGTGCTTTTCGCCGCCGCTGCGACAGATTCATTCATCTATTCAACATGGAGCCTGAAAAAACCTCGGCCTCGACTGTCTCAACCTCTTCGGGACCCAAGGCCTCGACATCAGAGGCGACCTCGGGCAGTATGGCCTCGCCCTCGACACCTGCTTCGGCCTCGAAGACCTCAGTGTCCTCGGCCTCGAAGGCCTCCTTGATCCCGTCCTCGAAGCCTGCATCTGGGGATAAGTCTCCTGCTTCCTTTTCAGGTACCATGCCCAAGAAGCCTCCAGAGTCTCTTTCCATGCTACCCGGGACTCCGGGTGTGCCTCTATCCTCAAGGCCATCGGCAAAACGTGCCTCCAAGTCTCGGGAATACTCTAAATCGGGGTCGCCCTCCTTGGAGCGCACGAGAGCACCTTTAACGCCAAATCCTTTGGTCTCAGTGCCAATATTTGAAAATATGCTCAAGTCTAGTTTGACTACTCAAATTTCTTCCATTGTGGCTCAGTTAGTCCCGTCCTCGACTTTGCCTCAGGTGGACCAGCCTGAGCAGCAGCCTGAGACCTGATCCAGCATCCACGGGGCAGGTCTCGCAAGAGATTTTCTTCTTCAGACTCCTCGCTGGATATCACCTCGAGATCCTCTTTGCCTCATCCGAAGCATCGCTCGAGGCCGTCAAAACACCTCGCTTCGAAGAGCTCGGGGCATGTGGAAACTTCCTCGAAGAAACTTTCTCGTTCTGAGTCAAAGATCGCTTCTTCTTCTTTATCTTCGAGGCATTCGAGGTCGAGGACTCCTCCCTCGAGATCTTTGCGTCGGGATCTCTCTCCTCCAGTTTCGAGGCATTCTACCCCTCGTACTCCGAGGACATCCCCTTCGAGGGGTCTGAAGAGGAAGCATTCCTTCACTCCACCACAAACTGGGAGTGGGGCTTCTTCAGTGACAGTGAGAGTGGAGTCAGAACCGCTGTCTCAGTACTCACGTGAGGCTTCACCCTCTTATTCCGTGGCTCCTCGTTCCAGGTCTATCTCCCCTGAGGAACCTTCTTCTTCCAAGTCTTCCTCTTTTGCCAAGTTTGTCTATGATATGGATCAAGCTCTTCATTTGGACTTGCATTCAGATTCCAAATATACACCAGAATACTTGACTGACATGGAGCTCGCTCATCCTTCCAAGGAGACCTTGAGGTTGTCCATGACACCGGTGCTTAAACAGACCTTCATCCGCAATATGGAGACACCTTATTCGGTCATGGCTATTCCATCAAAGCTGGAGTCATGTTATTGCACTGTTCCCTGTAAAGGCTTTGAGAAGTCACAACTCTCTCACCAATCCTTAGTGGTGGAGTCCTCCCTCAAGAAAGCTCATCCATTTAAAATTTCTGCAACTGTCCCTCCTGGTCGTAAAGGTCGCACTATGGACAAGTTTGGGCGTCGATTGTACCAAAATTCTATGATGACGAACAGAATTTTGAATTACAATTATGTTTTTACATCATACTTCAACCATTTTTTGAAGCTGTTGCCATCCTTTTTTCCAGACTTGTCTAAACACCGTCTGTCTGAATTTAAACAGATCCTTCAGACTCTTTCTCAGTTGAGGCTTTTTATGTTGTAGGCATCTTATGATGCTTTTGAGCTTTCTTCCCGGGTGTCGGCTTTTGCAGTTGCCATGCGCCATCTTGCCTGGCTCCGCATAGTCGACATGGACCCAAATTTGCAAGACCGCCTTGCCAACTTACCCTGTTAGGGGAAAGAGTTGTTCGACAACTCCATTGAAGCTGCCACCAAGAGGCTCTCTGAGCATGAGCGCTCCTTTGCTTCCCTGCTCAGGTCTAAACCCAAGCTGTCTACTGCCCGGGCATATAAGCCTCCACCTCGTCGATATCCCATGAAAACGACTCCTGCATTTTCTAGGCCTCCTCCTCGACGTCCTCAGCAGCAGCAACGCCCTCAGAAACCTCAGGCGCCTGCTGCCACCAAACCGGCTCCGTCTTTTTGACGTCCGGTCCTGAGCATTCCATCCTCCCTGCAAAATTCTCTTCTGCCCATTGGAGGTCGCCTTTCCCTTTTTTCATCACGTTGGGAAAGTATTACATCGGACCTCTGGGTGCTGACAACCATCCGTGAGGGATACTCTCTGCGCCTGCTTCAGGTACCCCCAGATCATCCGCCAAGAGAGTGTCATTCCAATTCCTCGCAACTCCCCCTTCTTCTTCAAGAAGCTCGGGCGCTTCTTCGCCTTCGAGCGGTGGAGGAGATTCCTCCTTCCCAACACAATCTAGGGTTCTATTCCAGGTACTTCCTGGTACCCAAAAAGACGGGGGATTTGCGACCCATTCTGGATCTTCGAGCCCTCAACAAATTTCTTGTCAAAGAGAAGTTTTGCATGCTCTCGCTCCCGATATTGTACTCCCTCATGGATCAGGGGGATTGGATGTGCTCACTGGATCTCAAAGAGGCTTATACTCATATCCCTGTTCATCCAACTTTTCGCAAATATCTCAGATTCAAGGTGGGGAATCTTCATCTCCAATACAGAGTTCGACCCTTCGGCCTAGCAGCCTCCCCCAGAGTGTTCACCAAATGTCTGGTAATGGTGGCCGCGGCCCTGCGCTCTCGGGGGCTTCAGGTGTTTCCTTACCTCGACGATTGGCTTATCAAAGCCCCTTCTCTCCAGGGGGTTATTGCAGCGACCCATCAGACTATTTCTTTTCTTCAAAGTGTAGGGTTTCACGTCAATTTTCCATAATCTCAGTTAGTTCCAGCCCAGTCTCTTCAGTTTATTGGCGCAACTCTGGATTCTGTCAGCATGAGGGCATTCCTTCCACTAAATCGTCAACAGACCCTCTTTTGACTCTGCTGGCAAGTGTCTTCTCTTTCGACCCTTTCTGCCCGTCAGATGATGGTGCTCCTCGGTCACATGGCATCCACGGTTCATGTGACCCCCCTGGCCAGACTTCATCTTCACATCCCTCAGTGGACTCTGGCGTCACAATGGCAGCAAGCACTGGAGCCGCTTTCACGCCATATAATAGTGACTCCTTTGTTAAAGAAGTCTCTCCGCTGGTGGATGCTCTCTTCCAATCTTTCCAGAGGTTTGCGTTTTCACGATCTTCCTCATCAGAAAGTCCTCACGACAGATTCGTCCACCTACGCGTGGGGGGCCCACGTAGATGGTCTCCGTACGCAAGGGTTGTGGACCTCCGCAGACCAGCGTTGTCATATCGATCTGTTGGAACTCAGAGCGATTTTCCTTGCCCTAAAAGCATTTCTTCATCTTCTTCATGACCAAGTGGTACTTGTTCGGACAGACAATCAGGTAGCCATGTATTACGTCAACAAGCAGGGTGGGACGGGTTCTCACTCCCTTTGTCAGGAAGCTATCCATCTATGGAAATGGGCAATTTCTCACAACATCTTTCTCAGAGCGGTCTATATACAGGGTCAACAAAACTGTCTGGCAGACAAATTGAGTCGTCTGCTGCAGCCTCACGAATGGACACTCAATTCCCCCACACTTCGTCAGGTGTTTGCTCGGTGGGGGACCCCTCGGATAGACTTGTTTGCGTCGCCCAGCAACTTCAAACTCCCTCTCTTTTGCTCCCGCATCTTCTCGCCTCACCGTCTCGAAGCGGATGCTTTCCTTCTGGACTGGAGGAATCAATTTTTTTATGCTTTCCCTCCATTTCCTCTGATTCTCAAGACTCTTGTCAAGCTCAAATCGGAACATGCTACCATGATTCTGATAGCTCCTCGCTGGCCGAGACAAGCGTGGTTCTCCCTTCTTCTTCAAATCAGTGCCAGGGAGCCTCTGCTTCTACCAGTTTTTCCTTCTCTGCTCACTAAGAGTCAAGGGTCCTTGCTTCATCCCAATCTGCAGTCTCTTCACCTGACAGCTTGGTACCTTTCTACTTAACAGACTCTTCTTAATTTTCTCGGTCTGTCCAGGAAGTTTTTCTTGCTTCCAGGAAGCCGTCCACTCGTCAATGTTATAGCCAGAAGTGGATGAGATTTTCTTCTTGGTGTTCTACTCATCAGCTTCTTCCGAAATCATCCTCTCTAGCGTCTGTATTGGACTATTTGCTCCACTTGTCCCAATCAGGCCTTCAATCTACATCTATTAGAGACCATCTCAGTGCTATCGCTGCTTTTCATCAGCCTCTGGATGGGAAACCTCTCTCTGCGCATCCCATGGTTTCTCGCTTTATGAAGGGGCTTTTTAATCTTCATCCACCTCTTAAACCACCTCCTGTGGTTTGGGATCTTAATGTTGTTTTAGCTCAACTGATGAAACCTCCTTTTGAACCTCTAGACAAGGCTCTTCTCAAGTACCTCACTTGGAAAGCTGTGTTCTTGATTGTCCTCACTTTGGCTCGCCGAGTCAGTGAGTTGCAAGCATTGGTTGCGGATCCACCTTTCACGGTCTTTCACCATGATAAGGTGGTCCTTCGTACACATCCTAAATTCTTGCCTAAAGTTGTTTCAGAATTTCACATCAACCAATCTATTGTTCTGCCAGTCTTTTTTCCAAAGCCGCATTCTCATCCGGGAGAGGCGGCACTTCATACTTTGGACTGCAAACGTGCTTTGGCTTTCTACCTCCAACGCACTCAACCTCACAGAACATCTCCTCAACTTTTCACCTCTTTTGATCCGAATAGGTTGGGACGTCCTATCTCGAAGCGTACCATCTCCAACTGGATGGCTGCTTGCATCTCTTTCTGCTATGCTCAGGCTGGTCTTCCTCTGCAAGGTCGAGTGACGGGCCACAAAGTTCGAGCTATGGCGGCTTTCCTCAGATCAACTCCTATTGAGGAAATCTGCAAGGCTGCCACTTGGTCCTCGGTTCATACTTTCACCTCTCATTACTGTCTGGATACTTTATCCAGGAGGGATGGCCATTTTGGCCAATCTGTTTTGCAAAATCTTTTTTCTTAAATTGCCAACTTTCCCTCCATCCCTTTTTGCTTAGCTTGGAGGTCACCCATGTGTGAGAATATGCTGCCTGCTTGTCCTGGGATAAAGCACAGTTACTTACCGTAACAGTTGTTATCCAGGGACAGCAGGCAGATATTCTCACAACCCTCCCACCTCCCCTGGTTGGCTTCTTGGCTAGGTATCTGAACTGAGGATCCTCACAGGAGATGCGCCCCCTTGTTCGGGCGGGAAGGCACGCACGCATGCGCGGTGCAGCACTCGAAAGCTCAAGATCTTCAAGCAAGTTTGCTTTCGAGGCTGTCCGCTGCGGGGCTCCGTCGGTGACGTCACCCATGTGTGAGAATATCTGCCTGCTGTCCCTGGATAACAACTGTTACAGTAAGTAACTGTGCTTTCCCTGCACTCCTTCCTCATCAGAAGCACAGGACCTGCCAGGATCTTGCAGGATGTGTCCCCCTGGATTCAACACCCTTCACCATCTATAAGGCAGGAAACATTCAATCCTGCAGGATGTGTCAGGATCCTGCAATTCTGACCCCAGGAAGGGCTGTATCCCCCTGGATTCAGCACCCTTCACCACCTATAAGGCTTCTGATGGGGAAGGAGTGCAGGGAATGAATATTTCTTGCCTTATAGGTGGTGAAGGGTGTTGAATCCAGGGGGATACAGCCCTTCCTGGGGTCAGAATTGCAGGATCCTGGATATCCTGCAGGACTCTGCACATCCTTCAGGATCCTGGCAGGTCCTCTGCTTTTGATAGATAGGGAAGGAGTGCACAGAATGGATGTTTTCTCACTTATAGGTTGTGAAAGATGCAGAATCTAGGTGTATACAGCCCTTTTTGGGGTCAGAATTGCAGGATCCTGGGAGATCCTGCTGGATACTGACAAATCCAGTGCTTTTGATGGGGAAGGAGTACAGAATATGGATGTTTCCTGCCACTGTCCCCCCTCACCCCTTCACTTCACTTTGTCTACTATTTATTTTGCTTTTTCTGGAACATATGGTTGTATTTTATGCCTCTTTTAGTCCCCCACAATCACTCCCTGCAGCAGCTTCCACTATCTTGCCTACCATTTAGGTCTGTTACTTGCACCAACTGTTTTTACTCATTTTCTGTCATTCTGCAGGAAGTCCCCTCCCTTTATGCTGACATCATTGGTCTTTCTCTGCCAATCCCACCACAGAAGAAAAGTACTGCATCATAGGAGGCGGGACTTTACAGAGACGGGTGAAAGAGCATGGGGATTCCCTACTGAAAGACAGCCTGCTGCTGTCATAAAAGAGCATTCCATTCTTAAGGTGGTCTGCCCTAGATCCTGGAGATCCTGAAAATCCTGGTTTTACCCAGACCCATGGAAATTGCCCATCCATTCAGGCAATGAGTTTGCTCAATATTGGGGGTGCCCTGTAATACTATTTTGGAAACTAGATTAAAAATCAGAAGTGGGCAAACAGAATCATGTCACCCATCCTTCCAGTGTGTGGGGATGATGCACACTTTATTTTGGTGGCAATAGCATAGCTAAATGGCAGATTTTGGGTTGGCCTGCAGAAAAAATGGGTGGGCACATAGGAGCCAACTTTTCTCAAAATGATTAGGAGTGCCAAATTCAGTGGATATTACCCATCCCTGAATGCCGTCAATGAGTTTGATCAATACTGGGGGTGCTCAAGCACCTACAACAACCACAGAGCTGGCTTCTGTGGATGAGCATGAAGGGCCAGATTCTGTAAAGGAGTGGCACCGAGCAGGAGCGTACTTTGGCTAGTCAGGAAGCTTCTCAGCACCAAAGTGCACTCCTACTCGGTGCCGCTCAATGGCTGAAGAAACCAGAACTCGCAGCAGCCACCGACCGACCGAGTTAGCAGTGGGGCAGGAGCGTGGAAAGCTCGCTCCTGCCCGCTGCACCTCTGGACCACCAGGGATTGGCAGAGGAGGTACGACGGACAGGACAGGAAGGGGGCAGGGTACAGAGCCTGGCGGCAGCCTGCAATAAGTCTGGGAGGGGGGTGCTGACCTGAATATAAACCAGGACCCCCATTTTTGGGCCAGTTTTTTGGCCCAAAAATCCCATTTTATATTCGAGTATATATGGAATATATTACATACTAAACTTCTATTTTTGGACTAAAGAAGACTCCTATTTGATAATAGAAAAAGATGTTTAATAATGCATTACTCATGCAAAACATGAATATATATATATATATATATATATATATATATATAGTGTTTTTTCGGTCCATAAGGCACAATTTTTCCACCCCCAAAAAGGGGGGTGGAAAAGTGGGTGCATCTTATGGAGCGAAGATGACCTCCTCTCTCCTCCCAGTACCCTTCCGGTACCCTTTAATAACACGGCTCGCCCGTCGGCCCTTCCTTTTAAAACATCCCTGCCCGCCCACCCTTCCTTTTAAAACACACCCCGCCCCACAGTACCTTTTTAAATGCTTCCTGAAGCCTGGTGGTCCAGTGGTATATGGGCCGGCAGGAACACGCTGTCTTTGCTGCTGCCTGGGCCCGCCCTGCTTTTTGAATGGTTACAGTCAGTTCTCGTCTTTATCTGCCATCATTTACTATGTTACAATGGCTATGCTTCAGTGCAAATGGACGTATCTGATGCACAATCTTGACATCATTGTGGCATCATCAATATGCACCTAGATGGCAGAATGCCACTAAAATATAATAGGAACTCCTGCCTGAGCAAAAGCTCCTGTGACTTAAAGGCACTTCTTCCATCATCCACAGGTCATGGATTCAAATCTTCACAACTCCCCCTAGTATCTTAACAGCTTCATTTTGGTCTCATAAGAGAGTATGGCTTGTGGACTTTGCCATTTACATTAGCACTCTGCCCTTTCCAGGTCCCTCTAGAGAAACTTATTTTTACCCCAAGATGGTTTATAATGTCCTAAGGTATCATCTCACATGGCAGGACCTCCTGCCTAAAAGAAAGCACCTGTTAAAGGCACTTCTTCCATCTTCCTAAGGTCATGGGTTCAAATCCTACCTCAGCACATATTCCTATTTTTTAGTTGCATTCTGCTATCTAGATGCATAGTGATGATGTCACAATGATGTCAAGATTGTGCATCATAAATATATGTTTTTTTCACTTACCGTATTTACTCGAATATAAACGGGAATTTTGGGATCCCAATTTATATTTGAGCCAACGCCCCCTCCCAGAATTTTTCAGGCCGACGCTGCCAGGCTCTGCCCCTCCTCCCTGCCCTATCCTCATACCTCTGCCAATCCCTGGTGGAGGTTTAGCGGGCAGGTGCTAGCTTTCCAAACTCCTGCCCCGCTGCTAACCAGCTGCCGCGATCGAGTTTCTTCAGCGCCAAGCAGCAGTGCCAAATTGCGCTCCTGCTCGTGCTGCTCAGGCAAAGAAACAGGATCTGCGCAGCCGGTTAGCAGCAGGGCAGGATTCGGAAAGCTTGCTCTTGCCCACTGCACCTTGAGATTGTTCTGTGCCTTAAGTAGGCCTAGGGAGGGCCAGCTTATTTACCTGGACAGGTAGATTTTGATGAAATGAGCAAACATGAAATAAAAAATTCAGCCATTACACTTTATCACATTGCACCAGGATTCACTAGTTAGAAAAACCTGTTGATAGATAGGGCCTAATCCAAGAGCAGGTGAGAATGTGGTATTAGTGGCTATACATAAATATATGAAACTAGAAAATATTGGATAAGCCAGAATATCATAATCAGAGAGGCAAAAGCAAAAAGTGGGAATCTAACATATTGATTTCACACATGTGCTATGTGCTTGAAGGAACAGGAAGGCAGACTGGGACATTAGTGTGATTGATAAGCACCATAGCAAATTTACCCCAGATGGCAAAGCTTAAGTTTCTTAAGGTTTCTTTGTTTATAAGTGTGTCCAGCCTGGACTAGGCTGGTCCTCAGGGAAGTTATAGGCGGACAGGAGTTGGCCTCTGACCTGGTTGCCTCACATTCCAAGGGGCCTTGATTTTGCAGTGAGAAAGACAAATCGCATCCACATGTGTATCATTGTATGTATAGATCCAGAATTAAGTTTTAGTAAGTCAGTAAGACATTAAAACTACACAATAGGAATTTACTTATGTAGCTATAGGTAACAAGTGTAGATTAGATTATATTTTACTTTGATTTCATATATGTGAAATCTGAAGAAATTCTGAGAGGACTACATCTGGGATTTAACCTCTGAACTTAAGCAACTTTTTCTACTCTGTGAAACTCTGATGGGAGGGGGGTTAATCCCTTCTTCTCTCCCTCTAGTTTTAGTTAGACAAAGGGACATGAATTTCTCAGCACAGAGATGATCGTACCAGAAAGGGATTTAAAAGATGTGTGCATTAGTCTTTGTGAGTACATTACAATATCTGTCATTGTATTTCTTCTTTTTATAAAATATGTAAGCTTAATATGAGAATGTAACTTTTTAGGTATAAGAATGTAATTTTTAGGAATGCTTTTGTGACACGCCCATATGAAGGTATAGAAGCAAGCCTTATATGGAAGCAAATAATTTGGACCAGTTAGATTGTAGCGAAGGAATGTCGTCATTTAGGATATATATGGACGTGTAACTGGTAAAACGCTGGAATTCGTTACTAGCAAGGCCAGCTTTTGGCTTCTTTAATAATTCTCATGATGCAACTAACCTTATGATTAATCATATCTGATAATGAATAAATAATATTTTTGCTTTTGAAAAACATTTGCATCATTTCATTATTCTGGTGCATTTTTACACACCTAGAGTGAAATTAGCATCTTAATTAAAAGTGCGCTTGTGTCCAATTACCCTGCTTAACCTCCACCAGGGAACAACAGAGGTATGAGGGGGGACAGAGGGCAGAGCCTGGGAAGGAGGGTGCAGAGTCTGACAGGGGAAAGAAGAAAGGGTGCTGGATGCAGAGCCTGACAGGAGGGAGGGAAGGAAGGAAGGGTGCTGGGTGCAGAGCCTGACAGGGGAGGGAGGGAAGGAAGGAAGGAAGGGTGCTGGGTGCAGAGCCTGACAGGGGAGGGAGGGAAGGAAGGAAGGGTGCTGGGTGCAGAGCTTGACAGGGGAGGGAGGGAAGGAAGGAAGGGTCCTGGGTGCAGAGCTTGACCGGAAAGGGAGGAAAGGAAGGAAGGGTGCTGGGTGCAGAGCCTTACAGGTAAGGGAAGGAAGGGTGGGTGCTGAGCAGCCAGGTTTGCTCATGGGTGGGTAAAATGAATATGACAAATGGCACATGACATAAAAGGTTCCAAAATACTATTTTTTAAAATTAATCATATTAATTCTCAAAAGGTTATTACATTACCGGGAGATCTTTACAGATGCCAAAACGCTGGCCTTCCTGACAAAGATCTCAACTTGATAATTTGTTGCTCCTCAATATGTACCTTTTGTCCTGCATGACATCATTACTTGTCAGCCAATCCATTAACAGAGGCTGTCCTTAAATTTGGCCAAAAACTTCCTTTTAACATGGAATAAAAGTTCCAGAAATCATATTTTTTGTTTACATTCATTTCTGAATATACATAAACATTTTATAACATAGCTAAAAACTTTAAATCTAAACCTACTTATCTGTTTCAGGAGAACCTGCATTTCAAAAGCGCTGAAAAGTTCTTGTCCCTATCAGCATCAGAGAAAGGAGGAGCTGTTCCCCCTTGCTCTGAACAACTGGCAGTTTCACTGACATCCATTCCTAAGTGTGGGCTACAAGTGCCCTCCCTTCCTATGCTGGAGACTGATACAACGTTTCTGATTCTAACTATTCCCAGATTTTGCCTCCCAGGCTCCCTTTAAGTTTCAAATATATAAAATATTAGAAATTAAGCACACACCACTCTCATGTTTAGTATACCTTCACACATCATTCAGATATCATTCATTCGGGGACCCTTTCACACATCCACCACACTTAATACTTGTTATGCTCCATTTTGGGATACATAATCTAATATGCTCTTCCTAACCGGCCTAAGCACATCTGTTGTCAATTTTCCCATGAAGCTCAAGGCGGGAAAACCCTGAACAAAGACAGACAGAGAGAGAGAGAAAGAAAAAAACAGAAACATGGAGGCAGTTTCATACCTCTAGAAATGTGTCCTGATTTCCCTTATGGTCTTGCTTCACCAAACAATTCACATACATATGAAATTCCCATTTTCCTACGCTACACATCGATTTCCTGGTCTTTTGTTAATTATCCTGACTTTTTCAAAGTTTTAAATGTGTTTGCATGTATATAAGACCTTCTGATCAAAACTAGGCAAGTCTCTGTCACGCCCTGCTAGCGGATGCTGGACAGGAGGAGCAGGGAAAGAGAAGGCCTACTGCTGGACAAGGGGATCAGGTAAGAGGTAAAAGGAAGGGAGAAGGCCTACTTCTGGACAGGGGGAGCAGGGAAGAGGTGCTGCTGGACAGGGGGGAGGTAAAAGGAAGGGAGAAGGCCTACTGCTGGACAGGGGGATCAGGGAAGAGGTGCTGCTGGACAGGGGGGAGGTAAAATGAAGGAAGAAGGGCTGCTGCTGGACAGGGGGAGCAGGAAACGGGTGCTGCTGGACAGGGGGCGCAGTAAAGGGGTGCTGCTGGACACGGGGGAGGTAAAAGGAAGGGAGAAGGGCTACTTCTGGACAGGGGGAGCAGGGAAGAGGTGCTGCTGGACAGGGGGGAGGTAAAAGGAAGGGAGAAGGCCTGCTGGACAGGGGGATCAGGGAAGAGGTGCTGCTGGACAAGGGGGAGGTAAAACGAAGGAAGAAGGGCTGCTGCTGGACAGGGGGAGCAGGAAATGGGTGCTGCTGGACAGGGGGAGCAGTAAAGGGGTGCTGCTGGACATGGGGGAGGTAAAAGGAAGGGAGAAGGACTACGGCTGGACAGGGGGAGCAGGCAAGAGGTGGTGGTGGACAGCAGAGGAAAGAGAGAGACAGAAAGAAAGACAGACAGACAGTGGCCAAGGAGAGAGAGAGAGACAGACAGAAAGAAAGACAGACAGACAGAAAGCAGCCAAGGAGAGAGAGAGAAAGAAAGACAGACACACACATCTATTCTAGCACCCATTAATGTAACGGACTTAAAGACTAGTTCTATATAATAAAGACCTCAATTTTAATACTTGCTAAATACATACATTTATTAAATTTTTCTTCAGGATTTCATCGACACCACTCACCGCTCAAAGTATCTCATTGTGATTTAGCTTTAAGTGTCTTATCGTCATAGATCCACATTTACTTTATACTTATTCTTTCTCTTAGATATTTCAGAATTTCATCTAATGTTCAGTGCTTTAAATACTTTAAATATTTTTTGAATAAATAGTGTTCACTTATCTTTTAAAGTGTCCTTGTTTACGGTATGGGGAGATTTAATAATAATAAAAATAATAATAATAACAGTTTATATACTGCAGGACCGTGAAGTTCTATGCGGTTTACATAAGATTAAAAAAGGTACAAATTGATTGAACTTAAAGGAGGTGAGAGAAAGTGATTAAGAGGTCAAGGGAACCGTTATTGAGGGGAAAGAGATGTATGGGTCAACTGTCTAGATATTTCAGGAACAGATATTTTTTAATCCAACATGTTTCACTAAATAGCTTTTTCAAGGATTCTCCCTAGATTTATAACAAACAATCATTAATTACACTCCTCCCTCCGTATTCGCTGTGGTTAGGGGCGGAACATAAGCACAAATATGGAAAAACCACAAATTAATTTTTCTATATTCGTGGTTTTTTTGTAATAGCCACTATTATTACTATTGAAATCGTGAATAACAAACAATGGTCATATTTGCAATTTTTGGGGAAAATGCAGTTATTTATTGCATAACAATACAGTAGTGTACAGTAATAATAACTATCTCAACAAAGTAAAAAAAATTTCAATACTAGAATACCTGTACTGTATACAGTACTAAAAAAATACTCAGGCAGTGTCTTCATCCTCATCATCCCAAAGAAGTACTGCAGGAGGAGGAGACGAAGAAGATAAGTGAGTACCAGGGGCCTCTTCAGGCAGTGGAAGTGGGTCTTCAGTAAGAGGAAGACGAAGAGACAAAGGATGCCTCCTCATGGGTGGAAGAGGTGGATGGAGAGGCAGTGCATGGAGTGGCAGTGACTCTTGGTATCTTTTGGAAATACATTGTGATTTCTGTCTGGCTCTTCTGCTTCTTCATTTCTTTATATATATATATCGCTACTTCTGCTGACTTCTTCACCTTCAACGCACGTACCATGGACGGGTCGATGTCATAGAAAAAGTCCATCACACCATTGAACCTGCATAGGTCCTCTGCAATATTGTCCAATGTAAACTTGTCTTCTAGCACTTCTTCTTCTACTCCTTCCTCCTCTTCATCTGATATTTCCTCTCCTTCAGGAGCAGTCAGGTCAATTAGGTCATCTATTGTTAATTCGTTGGATCTGGTGTCTATTAAGTCTTGAATATCCGCCATATCCATATCTTCAAAGCCTTCCCCACCCACCTGTTTTGCCAAGTCCACTATGTCTTCCATAATTTCTTGTACTGGCTCTGTGTTGATGACAGTGGGCTCCATTTTTACACATTCAGGCCAAAGATTCTTCCAGCACAAGTTCACTGTCTCTGGCTTGACAGCTTTCACTGCTCTTTCAATAATATTGATGGCATTGGCAATAGTGAAGTCCTTCCACTTTTTCATGATGTTCTCCACATTGGGGCCTTCATCCATCACATGGACAATCCTCTCTAATGAATACTGTGTGTAGTGTGTTTTGAATGTCCTTATTACCCCCTGGTCAAGAGGTTGGATGAGAGATGTTGTATTGGGGGACATGTAGACGATCTCAACAACCTCAATGTGGAACTCATGTGGGTCTGGGTGTCCAGGGGCATTGTCCAATATCAACAAAACCTTGAATTCCATTCCTTTATTGGCCAGGTATTTTCTTACTTCAGGCACAAAACACTGATGAAACCACTCTAGGAACAGAGCTCTGGTTGTCCAAGCCTTGTTGCTCATCCACTAAACAAGCAGCTGGAATTTATCTTTTCCCTTCAAGACTCGGAGGTTTGTGGCTTTATAAATCAGTGTTGGCTTTATCATATGGCCTACTGCATTTGCACAAAGCAGCATGGTTAATCTATCCCTTGCATCCCTGAAACCTGGTGCTCGCTTAGCCTCTTTGCTAATGAAAGTCCTCTGTGGCATTTTCTTCCAAAAGTGAGCAGTTTCATTAGCATTGAATGCCTGCTCAGGTTCATATCCCTTCTCTTCAATAATTTCCTTAAAGGTAGCAGGGAACTCTCTAGCTGCCTCTTGGTTGGCTGATGCTGCTTCTCCTGTCACTATCACATTACGCAGGCCATACCTGTGATGGAATTTATCAAACCACCCTTTACTGGCCAGAAAGTTGGTGAATTGTTACATTCTACCTTCCCTGCTCTTCAAGTTATAATACAGAGACTTTGCCTTTCCTCTTATCATTACAGAGTCTACCGGGATTCTCTTTTTGTAGCAATCCTGCACCCACAGAAATGTTGCAGCTTCCGTATGAGAGAGATTGGCATCTCGCACAACATGTAATGTCTTTGCACCTGCTGGCGCAGCTGCTGCAACAGCTTCACGGATTTGTTTTTCATTCTTTTTTATGTATCTAACGGTTGACTCATTAATGCCATAATGTCGAGCAACAGCGGAGGATGATTTTAGTCTCTGAAGCATATCCAATAATTCTACCTTTTCTTGTAAGGTTTTCACTTTTTTTCCCTTTTGGGAGCACTTTCGGTAGCACTTGAACTCTTGCGCTTTGTAGCCATGGTGGGAGACCTGACCTGTTCCTGAAGGAGAGGCAATATCGGTGAAGAAAGCAGAGATTTTGAAGATGATAGTAGGCAAGCAGCAATTTTGAGGCTGATAGCAGGCAAACAACGATTTTCAGGCTGATAGCAGGCAAACAATGATTTTCTCTGTGCATGCTGGGAAGCAGCGTTTTTCTCTGCTCACGTTGGGAAGCTGGGAAGCAGTGATTTTGAGAGTGAAAGATTGGAAGCAGCAATTATGAGGGTGATGTAATTTTGGGAGGGTGGAGTCAGCATACGAAAAATCACGAATAAGTGAAACCGCGAGTGTTGAAACCGTGAATACGGAACCATAAAACCATAATGGAATAAAGCACTTTACATACCAAAGCCATCTAAGCTCCCATTTAATTTCCCGAGACAAAGATGGCAGCGGTATTTTTTACTCACTAATTTAAACACCTCCCTTCCAGCTGACTTACTCTCCCATACAATCAAAAACCTCCCAGTTCAGAATAGAGATACCCATTCTAATTCATTATTTAGCCCTCCTGGTTCTACTGTTTTCAACTTATAGATCTAACGTTGTTCCTTCATATTCAGTATCTTTTCTAAATTGCCGCCCTCCCTCCCTACTGTTACCTGGTTAATGACCCGCCAAAATATATCTCCTATCGGATATTTATATTGGATCCAATGTTGTATCAGGAGCATTTTCATTTCTAGTCACGATTCCAAACTTGTGTTCATTTAGACATACCTTTATAGCTCTACTGGTACGCCCAATATAGAACAGATCACAGGAACATATCACTATATAAATGACAGTCCTAATATTACAGTCTGTGTGGGTTTTAGATCTCAAAATATACTCTTTCCCAGGGGCCTGCCATTGTTCACCTTCTATAGTGGAAGGGCAACACTGACAGTGCCCACAAGCTTTATGAATTCCCTTACCACTATTTCTCTGTTTGATTCCGAATTTCAGAAAATTTAACATTTGCCCAATTGATCTGCCCCCCAAGTACAAGGGGGCACTCTGAGAAATTGAAAGGGGACAGGTTTAGAACAAACGCTAGGAAGTTCTTTTTCACTCAGAGGGTGGTGGATACATGGAATGCGCTTCCAGAGGATGTGGTAGACAGGAGCACATTAAATGGTTTCAAAGAAGGTTTGGATAGATTCCTGGAAGAAAAAGGGATTGAGGGGTATAGATAGGTATAGACCACTACTCAGGCAATGGGCCTGATGGGCCGCCATGGGAGCGGACCGCTGGGCAGGATGGACCTATGGTCTGCCTCAGCGGAGGCAACTTCTTATGTTCTTATTATAAACTATCATAGGGAAGTCCCCTAAGGAAGGATGTAACTGGAGTATAGGCCAATAATATCACATAGATTGTACCAATCTATGCTTTGCCCTTGAAAAATGGAGCACACATGTAAGTCTCTCTTCCTTAATATTCCCCGATCCTAGGAGATTACTCAATAGAAGATCACACTGGGCATATCTTGCATGCAGAAAAGCTTGTTTCAAAACATTTTTGCAGATGTCCTCGTGCTAGGAAACGTTGCTCCAAAATTCTAGCTTTTACTTTGAACTCCTCTATAGAGGAACATATGCATCGTAAACGTAAAAATTGACTTATAGGGAGGTTAAAGCACAATTTGAAAGAATGAAAACTACCAAATTAAAGTACAGTATTACGCAATACTTTTTTTCCTATGTTTGCACTTATATAACCTGAGTGCGGGGAGTTTGGGTGGGTCTATGGGATGATGAGGAGTGTGTGAATTGTCATTGTAAGCGGGGTTCTCTACTCCATATTCTCATTGATTGTCCTATTCTGAGCGATTACTGGAACGGGTCTTTCAGTTCCTCACATGGGTGAGGCAGAGACCATTACAGTGGTTTCATATGATCTTAGTGTTGGGCCACGGGACTGATCTTCATGCCCAGGGTATCACTGGGGATTATTGGAAATTTATTTACTTGGCTCTTTTAGTAGCAAAGCAGGGTGTGTTGTGTATGTGGATGGCTGAAGAGCCCCCCCAAGTTGCTTGTATGGAAATATGATATAGAAGAGATCACTCAGTGGGAGCTGTGAGGTTTCCCAGAGGGGGTCTGTACCTGATTGTGGACTGTTTTCTGCATGTCGCTGGGGGAGGTTGGGTTTTGGTTTGGGGGGATGGGGGAAGCTGGGATGATGTATCCTAAAACTGTTATTATTGCATATTTTGCTGTATCTGTTTTGATCTTCCTTTTGTTTTATGGTTATTGCCCGGTAAGGGGGGGTTGTGTTGCCATACAGTACATTGTATTTTTGCCTCCATTGTATCTTGGGGGGCTTGCATGGGCTGGCATGCTCTATACACTCCTGGTCATCTTTCTCTATCTGATTGGATGTTTACTTTTTTCTACTTGGTTTATTAATAAAAATATTGCCCCCCCCCCCCCAAAAAAAAAAAAAGCTGAATTAAAAGAGAACGTACAAGAAGAATGAAAAACAGAGAGAGGAGTTGCAAAGATCTATAACACAATTTCGGGATAACATTAAACAAATTAAAATTAAAAAATTACGGAGGGATGAGAAAGACTATCAATAGGACAATGTATATACTGTACATGGAATAAGAGAAATACATTCATGGTACAGAAGAAGGTGGCATTTGATAGCTCGTCAGCTGATACTGACACTTTCAGTGATGACTCAGTGGATTGCAAACACAACCAATTCAATCACTCAGTGAGCGATTGACACATGTGCAAAGCCCTGACAGCAGTGACAGGGAAAGCAGCCTCCTGTCACTACTGTTAGGGCTTCCGGTTTTGTTTTTTAATAGCACAGATGTTGTGCATGTGTTAAACACAACCTGTCCCACAAAAAAAAAAGTTCCCCGTGCCGTCTTCCCACCCTGTGCCGGCACTCCGAGCTGCCATCCAACCTGCCGACCTGCCATGAAGGAACTCCCTCCCTCCACCCACCCACCCCCCTCAAAAAAAGGCAAGAGGAATGCCCGCTCCTTCCTGCCATGAAGAAACTCCCTCCCCACCTGAAAAAAAGGCAGGAGGGATACTCTCTGTTTTTCATATTCTTCTTGTGCGTTCTCTTTTAATTCAGCTTTTTTTTTTTTGGGGGGGGGCAATATTTTTATTAATAAACCAAGTAGAAAAAAGTAAACATCCAATCAGATAGAGAAAGATGTCCAGGAGTGTATAGAGCATGCCAGCCCATGCAAGCCCCCCAAGATACAATGGAGGCAAAAATACAATGTACTGTATGGCAACTCCCTCCTGCCACAAAGGCACTCCCTCCCCCTCCTGTCCTCCCTGCCCCGTTCTTCTTAAACGTTGGGAGCAGGAGGTACTGAGAACACCTTCTGCTCCTCCTCCCTTTGACTATGACACAGTGCCTTAGGCCTTTCTCTGGTGTATCATCTGATGCATTTGGAGGGGCCTAAGGCCCTGATTGGCTCAAATGCCACAGGGGTTTTCCTAAGGATGGAGACAATCAGGGGCGTCCTTAGGAAGGAGCCCAAGGATGTCCCTGATTGGCTCAGATGCCTCAGGCTCCTCTCAAGGGAGGGATCTGTGGTGTCTGAGCCAATCAGGGCCTGATTCCCCTCCCTAGTGCATCATGGAAAGAGCCTGAGGCATCTGAGCCAATCAGAGCCAATTAGGCTCCTTCCTAACAAAGTCCTTGATTGGCTTCTTCCTTAGGAAGAACCCAATTGGCTCGGATGCCTCAGGCCCCTCCCTAGGGAGCCAATCAGGGCCTTAGGCCCCTCCCCATGCATCACATGATGCACTGAGGAAGGGCCTAAGGCCCTGTGTCAGAGGGAGGAGGAGCAGGAGATGCTCTCAATACCTCCTGCTCCCAACTTTTAAGAGATACGGGGCAGGGGGGCCTAGAGGGAGTTCCTTCGTGGCAGGAGGGAGCAGGCATCCCTCCTGCCTATTTTCCAGGGTGGGGGGAAGGTCCATCATGGCAGGAGGGACTGGACATCCCTCCTGACTTTTTTTTGTGGGGGAAGAAAGTCAATCATGGCAGGAGGGAGTGGGTATCCCTCCTGCCGTATGTTTTAGGTTCGGGGGGGGGGGCGCCGCATTTCTCAGGGTTCGTGGGGTCACATTTTGGGGGTCATTGGGGAGGGCCATCAGGGATTTTTTTCATTTTTTTTTAATGGGACAGATATTTTGCATGTGTAATACACGCAAAATATCTGCTATTTTTTTTTAAAATGAAAACAAA
Source organism: Geotrypetes seraphini (assembly GCF_902459505.1). Lineage (NCBI taxonomy): Eukaryota > Metazoa > Chordata > Amphibia > Gymnophiona > Dermophiidae > Geotrypetes > Geotrypetes seraphini. The sequence goes on from NC_047084.1 coordinate 27,388,972, forward strand.
AACCAGGCAAGTTACCGACAGGTCTAGAGCAACTGGGTTTTATGATCTGTAAAACCCAATGCTAAATAGCCAAGCAATGTTAGTGCATCAATCGCTTGGCTATTGTGCATGAGGTTTTACTAATTTGCATGGATCGGATCGGAAAATGGGCAATCATGAGGAAAAACACGCATTGGGCAGTTTGGTGCAAAGGGGAATCCAATCTAATCGATTGCTAAACTGGTCAAACCAGTTTAGTGATGATCAGGACACCATCATTAAGTTTTGTGCATCTCCCAGTTAGTGTTTGAGCCTCGAGTGGTGTTGCTTCAGATATGGACTTAGTGCTAACAAACGGGGAAGGTGTTACAGTGGGTGATCATCTGGCATCCAGTGATCACTGCATGGTATGGTTTAATATTAAGATGGGTATAGAGAGGGCTCATTGAAAAGCAAAGGTTCTAGACATTAGAAAAACTAACTTTGTTCAGATAGGAGTTTACTTCAAGGAATTATTGTCTGAATGGGAACGTCTGGAAGGAGTGAAAATGTGATGGGCAAAACTGAAAGGAGCGATTGTAAGGGCAACACACCTTTTTGTGAGGCAAGAAAGTAAGAGGAAAAGAAGGCTGCTTTTTGTTCTCAAAAGTAGTAGCTGAGAGGATAAGGAATAAGAGGTTAGCTTTCATAAACTACAAAAAATCGCAGAAAGAGAATGACAGGCAAAAATAGCTGGAAAAGTTAAGAGAGGCAGGTTGTGTAGTCAGGAAAGCAAAGATGCAAATGGAAGAAAAAATAGCTGACATGGTAAAACGGGAAGACAAGACATTTTTTAAATATATTAGTGATAGGAAGACATGCAAAAGTGGCATTTTGAGACTCAAAGGTGAAGGGGAGGAATATGTAGAAGTTGATAAAGAAAAGACCGAATTACTTAACAGATATTTCTGTTCTGTGTTCACGGCTGAAGCACCGAGAGTGGGACCGCAGAAGACAAACGTGAATAGGTATGGAGGAGTAATAGACCCTAATCAATTTTCAGAGGATTGTGTTCATGAGGAGCTAGCTAAAATAAAGATAGACAAAGTGATGGGGCCGGATGGTGTACATCCTAGGATGCTGAAGGAACTTAGGGAAGTTCTGGTAGCTCCACTGCCTGACCTTTTCAACGAGTCTCTAGAGTTGGGAGTGGTACCGGAGGACTGGAGAAGGGCGGATGTGGAAGTAAAGAAGTAGGAAATTACAGGCCAGTAAGTCTGACTTCTGTGGTAAGCAAATTAATGGAAACACTTTTAAAACAGAAAATGGTCAAGTTTCTGGAATCCTGTGGATTACAGGACCGGAGCAACATGGATTCACTAAACGTAGGTCTTGTCAGACAAATCTGATCAATTTCTTTGACTGGGTGACCAGAGAATTGGATAGAGGATGTGGTGTATTTAGATTTTAGCAAAGCCTTTGACAGTGTTCCATACAGACGTCTAATAAATAAACTGAGTGCCCTCGGGATAAGTCCCAAAGTGAGGGGCTGGGTCAAGAACTGGTTGAGTGGAAGGTGACAGAGGGTAATGATCAATGGAAATCACTCTGAGGAAAGGGATGTTACCAGTTGTGTGCCTCAAGGTTCTGTTCTTGGGCCTGTTTTTTAAAACATTTTTATAAACGATATTGTTGAAGGGTTGTTGAGTAAGATATGTCTCTTTGCGGATGATACCAAAATCTGCAATAGAGTAGACACGCCGAATGGTGTGAATAACATGAAGAAAGACCTGGCGAAGCTTGAAGAATGGTCTGAAATTTGGAAGCTAAAATTTAATGCTAATAAATGCAAGGTCATGCATTTAAGCTGCAAAAACCCGAGGAAACGGTACAGTTTAGGGGGTGAAGAACTTATGTGCACGACAAAAGAGCGGGACTTGGGTGTGATTGTATGTGATGATCTTAAGGTTGCCAAACAGGTTGAAAAGGTGATGGTGAAAGCAAGAAGAATGCTAGGTTGCATAGGGAGAGGTATGGCCAGTAAGAAAAAGGAGGTATTGATGTGCTTGTATAAGACTTTGATGAGACCTCATTTAGAATATTGTGTACAATTCTGGAGGCTGCACCTTCAAAAAGATATAAAAAGGATGGAGTTGGTCTAGAGGAAGGCTACTAAAATGGTTTGTGGTCTTCATCATAAGGTGTATGAGGATAGACTTAAAGATTCACACAAATACAAAATCAGGTGTTCAAAATATATCAACAGAAGCAAAAAAACACCCAAAAAATTAGCACAAAAAGTACTATTTTTTAACAAAAGAGATGGGCCTCAGAGACCTATATTCAAGCAGTTGACTGCTGATGTTTGTTGCAGGTCAATATCTCAATCATCGACCCAAACTCCCATCTATTCTATTTAAATATTTTTTAAAGTTTTTATAAATAATTTTGATATTTTAACATTTTTAATCTTCATCAATATCCTAACTATTAAATTTGCATGTCAGTAGAAAGCAGACCAATCAATCCTATCATTAAGCCCATTCGGGTCCAATGTTTGTAATTTGAAAATCCAATGACATTCCCCTGCGTCTCAAGGCTAAACAAGGATCACCTCCTCTTTCATTTTTTTGTTAAACTAGAACTCAACAGTGGCATTCTAATCGAATACTGTAAATATGAGCGGATACCGAGAGGTCTAAGAATCAACAAAGAACCACAATTTTAAAGATGACTCTGGGTTTTTATCCAAATAGAACATGATCTTGAATTAACGTTCATTTGATCTGATGTTATTAATCATTGAAAAAAGCAGACAAGTGATTGAAACTCACAAACAAGATTTAGAAATAGATAATTAACTTCTACTTTAAAGGAATCCAACACTGTTGAAGCTTTTGACAATCAGATGATAAAAATGAAAGACACCATATATAAATTTATGGCCTCTTTTACAAAGCCATGCTAGTAGCTGTCGCGTGGCAACAGCCCCGAAGCCCTTTAAATCTCTATGGGCTTCGGGGCCTTTAGCACAGCGCAGCCACTAGCGCGGCTTTGTAAAAGAGGCCATTAGAGCCAACATAAAAAAATTCAAGCTAAAAAAGTTCCATAGGGATGAAAAAGACTATCTTAACAATCGAGTCTATCATTGGATGATTCCTAGACAGGAACAATCAACCACATTTCAACAGTCACAACCTCTAAACCGGTGAATTTCTTCATCCAGTGCTAGTTCTCTTTGTAGTGGAATTCTGGAAGTAATTTTTTAGGCAAAAATCAAGGTTTCCCACAAAGGAAGGGGAGAAGAGGAAGAACCCAACAACGAGGAAGACCATTGACAAGATCTCAACAGTCCAGCAATTCGTAATGGTTAACTTATCTCAACATGTATTGATCATGGAAGAAAACAATCTTCTTTCCCATGGATTATCGTTTTATACCTACAGTACTCATCAATGAATTCCAATTTCATGTAGATTTCGAGACATTTACGAGACGACTTGAACTGCAATTTTTGCAGACAAATCTTGCAACGTTGATAAAACAGTTATTGCACCAAAATCTGTTTGGAAACCACTTGGTTCGATTGATGCAGCGTTAAATGTTTTTAAGCAACTTGTGATTCAAGATTGTAATTCACTTTTCAAACATCCGACTAAACATAAATATAAATCATTTGAAAAACATAAAGCTTTTGTGACCTTACAGAAAAATAATAATATTATAATCAAACATGCTGATAAAGGTGGAGCTATTACTAGATAAGATAAATCCACATATAATTTACGAGCGGTTGAACATTTGAACAACACCTATGCATATTTGAAAATTCGCCTTGACCCTACAAAGCGATTGCAGAACACCATACACAACAAAGGGTTGAAAGAAGGTTTTTGACAAATAGAGATCACCAATTTCTTAACAGAGTTTATCCGGTGATACCTTATATTTATTTTTTACCCAAACTCCACAAGGACAACAAGAATCCTCCAATCAGACCGATTATCTCGACCCGCAGCTCACTTTTAGAGCCGCTATCAATGTTTGTAGATGAATTTCTGAAAATTGAAGTTCCTAAATGTAAATCTTTTATAAAAGATTCAAAAGATTTCTTGAAAAAATTGGAATCCATATATACCCACAAAATGACCATTTATCATGGCTACTTTGATGTCTCATCACTGTATACATCTATTCCTCAACAAGATGCCTTGGATGTAATCAAAAAAGTTTTGGAATCACGTGATAAACCACATACCATTCCCACAGAGTTTTTGCTATACATTGCCAGACTGTCGATGTGTGAAAACATTTTTTTCTTTTGATGGCAACCTATACAAACAAATTCAGGGAGTTGCCATGGGCGCAACTTTTGCCCCCTCAATAGCCAATCTTTTTATGGGTTTTTTTTTTGAGGATTTTTGGATCTACCATTCGCCGTTTGATGAAAAATTCACACATGGTGGCGTTACATAGACGATGTCTTTCTTCTTTGGATAGGCTGTTCACTTCAACTAAGCAATTTTGTTCTGTGGCTTAATTCTTGTAATTCAAATTGTGAATACTCTTCTTCATATATTTTCTTCTTCAAATATTAATTTTTTTGGACATTTCGATTATTTGGGAAAACAATATGTTTACAACAAAAACATTTGAAAAACCGATGGCAAAAAATACTTTCTTTTTGTTTTAAAAAAAATCTTTATTAAGTTTTCAAAGCTAACAAAAAGTGCATAACAATATGGGGCTCATAATAAAAAAAAAAAGTCTAAAAAGTGACTTAAATGGGTACTTGGACGATCAAAAAGCCTGATTGTCCAAGTATCCATAACCAAAGCTGGTTTTAGACGTATCTAAAACCAGCTTAGGCCTTTCCCCTGCCTCTAAACGCATAGAGCAAAAAGAGGGGTTTTTAAAAGAGGGAAAAGGGCGGAAGGTGGGCCGACCTACACCTAGGCATACAGCAGGTATAACCAAACCTTTTGACAGGTTGCCTAGTCAGCACTTACACGTTTTGACTTAGACCAAGTCAAAACAGGTATAAGTGCCAAAAAAGGGCCCACTGAGCTGATGGTGGCTGGCACGATCAGCTCAATGGGCCGGCAACCTACCCCCCCCCCCACAACTCCCCTGCCGCAATGCGATCACCCCTCTACCCAAACTGCCATGGCCCGCGACTGGAGAGATGCCAAATCACCTCCCCACCCCCCCACCCCCACCCCGACAACATCGGGGCAAGAGGGAGCCCAAGCGAGCCGCGACACCCCCACACACAGACACACACCAGACACACACAGAGCCCAAGCCCTCCTGCCCCGGCGAGCTGTGACCCCCCACGCCGATTACGATCGGGCCAGGAGGGAGCCCAAGCCCTCCTGGCCAGGCAAACCTCCTACCCCCACCCCCACCCCCACTAAGATACGGGCAGGAGTTTAGTTTAGTTTAGTTTTAGTTTAATAAGTGCCTTCACTCTGTCTAGAAATTTTTGCCTCACATTTCAAGACTGTTCTCCACACCTCATTTGATCTCTTCCCATAACCCTTGGGGGTGAGCGTAACACAGGTCAAGAATCCCTGCTCTAGATTATATGATATGGTATGATGAGAGAGCTTTTATGGGTTGAAAATTATTCACTCTCTCCACACCATGCTAGGGAAGAGCAGTGTAGTGGTTAAAGCAGCAGGCTGCAAACCAGCACTCTGATGTTAAAATCCTGCTTCTCCCCCTAAACTACAGTACTGTAAACTGTAGTGTGCTGGGAACTACTTACTGTACTATAATTTGTTCTGAGTTCAGGTTTGGTGAGGCAAGTAATTAAGAGGCCCTTTTACTAAAACACATTAGATCCCTTATTGGAATGAACTAACATGCAGTAAGTGCAATTTTACCATGGTATTTATTGAGGGGTGTGCCCAACATGTCCTTTGCAGGTCCCACACTAAAATGTTCTTTAGCTCAAGGTACCCTGTTTGCAATTAGAGCGTATGTGCTTAGCACCTCCTAAATGGACCTGCACTAACTGCACAATTTTGGGTTAGCGTGCAGTATGATTAGTTACCATCACCTAATAGGTGAATGAATGCATGCTTACCATTGAAGTAACTCAAAACCATTTCGGCTGCAAAACCCAGAGGAAACAGCACAGTTTAGGGGGTGAAAAACTTTTGTGCATGAATGAGGAGCAGGATTTGGATATGATAGTATGTGATGATCTAAAGGTAATCAAACAGGTTGAAAAGACAATGGCAAAAGCTAGAAGGATGCTACGGTGCATAGGGTGAAGTATGGCCAGTAGAAAAAAGGAGGTATTAATACCTGTATAATACTCTGGTGAGACCTCATTTAGAATATTGTGAACAATTCTGGAGACCACACATTCAAAAATATATAAACAGGATGGAGTCGGTCTTGAGGAAGGCTACTACAATGGTTGTTGGTCTTCATCATAAGGCGTATGGCAGTGGTCTCAAACTCAAACCCTTTACAGGGCCACATTTTGTATTTGTAGGTACTTGGAGGGCCACAGAAAAAATAGTTAATGTCTTATTAAAGAAATGACAATTTTGCATGAGGTAAAACTCTTTATAGTTTATAAATCTTTCCTTTTGGCTAAGTCTTAATAATAATATTGTAATTTATAGCTAAAGAGACATATGATCAAGAAACTGTTTTATTTTACTTTTGTGATTATAATAAACATACCGAGGGCCTCAAAATAGTACCTGGTGGGCCGCATGTGGCCCCCGGGCCACGAGATTGAGACCACTGGCATATGGGGATAGAGATAAAGATCTCAACATGTATACTTTGCAGGAAAGGTGAGAGAGGGGAGATATGATAGAGATGTTTAAATACCTATGTGGCATAAATGTGCATGAGGCGAGTCTCTTTCATTTGAAAGGAAGCTCCGGTTAGAGAGGGCATAGGATGAAGTTAAGAGATGCAAGGCTCGGGAGTAACTGTGAAAGATGTGTGGAATTATCTTCCGGTAGAGGTAGTGAAGACAAAGACTGTGTCTGAATTCAAGAAAGTGTGGAACAGGCATGTGGGATCTCTTAGGGCAGTATGTCTCAAATTGGGTGCCATGGCACAATGGTGTGCCCCAAAGAGATTCTGGGTGTGTCTTGAGAGATTCCAGAATTTTACTTTATTTTTTAAAATTCCCTTCATAAGTATACGCTAGAATAGATCAAACAACAAAAGCAGAGAAAAATTATTTGAAGGAAGGGAAAATATAAACTGAAACAATCCTAAAGTCCCTTCAGTTAAGACACCACTCTCACAATGTATACAGATTTACTGATATTTTTATCTACGCTCAGAAACCCAGAGACTAACAGGATGTCTTGCTGAATCTGTAAACATCTCTGGTTACTTTTATTTTTCTCATATTAAATAGATAAATGTATAGGGGAATCAAAGTGGCATTTTTATTCTCTTTTTTTCCCCTAACTTATCTGTTATCAGTACTGTTTAATATTCCATATCTGATTAGTGTGTGCTTAGAATTTGTTCCTTGTTTTTGCTTGTCATGAAAGATTAGCCTGATAAATTCTAACAATACTGCACTATCCAATTTACAATGAGTTATGTTCTTCACATTATGTTTTGTTCATAAATTGCTGAGAAGTATTAGCAAATACAAAGTTACAAAACACAAAAGTCAGGATTGGTTTAAAGACTCCCTCATGAAACAAGGTCATTTAGCAACTCTGTATATGCAAGGTTATATTAATCAATGTTCCTCTTGAAATGAGAATATATTTTAAGATGTTTTCTTTTTATTATTATTTCTACTGCAATTTGTTCTTTATCAATAGAGAAGATAATTCTTAAGGAAAAATATGCTCAATGAAATTCTGACAGCACCATGCGCTCATTTCCACAGGACTCACAGAAGGGAAAAAATGAGGTAAAATGTAACCATAGGCCAGGGGTGTCAAAGTCCCTCCTTGAGGGCTACAATTCAGTTGGGTTTTCAGGATTTCCCCAATGAATATGCATGAGATCTATTTGCATGCATGCATAATCATTGGGGAAATCCTAAAAACCCGACTGGATTGCAGCCCTCGAGGAGGGACTTTGAAACCCCTGCCATAGGCTTTAACAACCAAACAACCAAGAAAAGAGAAGCCCCCATGTATTCTATACTCAAAAGTGAAATTCTCCAAAGCAAACCAAAGTGGAACAATGGCTCCCAGATGTTACAGGAGAAACAGATAAATGAGCGAGTACAGTTTATTGGATATGTATAATGTTAAAACATTTTTTAATTCACATAAATGCATAAGCCAAATCAGTCCAAAGCCAACCAAACATGCTTGCAAAGATCAATGCCAAATGTGTTGGAATATTTCAGCATAGGCTTTAGGCCAGATTGTATTTTGAAGAAAGTGCAAACACCTTGCAAATTTAATTTGCTTAAACAGTTTTGCTACTGCACACTTTTATCCAAAATTGTAGTTTCAGGTGTGGAAACTAAATTAAAGAAACACACACACATTTTTTTCCTATTATCAATTACGACACTATATACAGGCCCTTTCAGCATGTCACTTAACTGAAGACTGTAGGGAAAAACTATCGGAGATGTTCAGTTTTTCAGCTCAGCAATATATTCCATTACGATTTCATCATGTGGGCATCAGAGACAGTCAACCTGGTACTAATTTGAGATTCTGGCTGTAGCATGGAAGGAAGACTTACTCTGTGTACTTACTGCATATCAATTACAACAATGATTGAAAAATTCACGTAAATTAACAGGAAATGTACTGCATTGGGAATTGCAATTGAAGTTTCTTTTGAGACTATATTGTACCCATGCCAGCTTTCCGCATGGGAATCTCACCATTCCATGGCTATCCTAAGTATGGTCAGGTCAAGGCCACCATGGGCAATATGTTTTGGACATGTCCAGCTATAGTGTCCTTTTGGACTCAACTGGGACAATTTACATCTGCCTTATGGGGCAGGCAGTGGACTCCAGCTCCAAGAGCGCTGTTTGGCTTCTGTTTGATAGTCTCCCCTAAACTTAAAGGCATGTCAGCATTTGTGGCTCGAGTTATGTTGCTGGGCAAAAAGACCATCCTGATCGGCTGGCTGTCCAGTGAGCCTCTGACATACAGCCAGTGGCGATTGGCAATGATTGTACAAGCGTCTTTGGAATGCAGACAATTTGTGGACCTTGATTCTTGTGCGGGCGAATGCTTCCGTCTGATTTGGGAGCCATTTTGGAGGGACCTTACACCATTTGTGAGAAGTCGTCTCTTGAATACGTGACTCTTCTGTTCAATTGTATTTTGTGCCTCTCTTGGGTTGTGTTAGTAGGGGAGGGTTAGGGGGAAGGGGGGTGGGGGTAGGGTCCTTTGTGCTCTTATACTAAAAAATGGCTGTATTTTGCTGTTGCTTTTATTTTTTGCACTTTGTTATAATAAACACATTTAAATACAAAAAAAACACACACTCACTAACACTTGAGCAGAGGCTTCACGGTAGGCAAATAGTGCTGAATTTAGTGATAAGTATATAATGAAGCATATGAGGCCTATTCAGATGTGAGCCATGGATTGCATCATGACCCTCTTTACACCTTTTCTGATATGTATGGTAATGCACATGCCACTGATCTTCTAGAGAAAAGAATGATCACCCGATATTCAAAGTGATTTAACCAGGCAGGAGAGGCTCCAGCCCTATTAAATTGCTTTTGCTCACCTAACTGTTGATATTCAGCAGCACTTAACCAGACAGTGCCACTAAATATTACCACTAACCACCCCTGTATTATCTGGTTAGTAGTGTTGTGGTCCATGGGCAGAGCCTGGGTGAAGCCAATATTTAACTGATTAGTGGAAATCTTCACACCACTAACCTGTTAACCAGAGCACCCTTGATGCAGGCAGACATGCTGAAACATGGTCCATGTCAGGTCCTTTTTTCATGAATCTTATGTACCTGTTTTATTCCAATAAACATTACTGAATTTCATTGAACCCCCTTCTTTGAGGGGTGTTTGGTTTGGTCATCTCTGCTCCTTTATCCTTTCCAATATGGCACTGTGATCCTTATTAGAAAAAAATAAAAAAACATGACTGGCAGGAGCGATTTAGCATTGCTCCTACCTAGTGGACCCCACTAAACTGTCAAGGCATTAAAAAGTAGGTCTGGGAGGCCTATGGAGGGAGAGAAGGTTGAGGGGCTGGGATTGAAATCAGACAAGCAAGGGGGCCCCAGGAAACCTGTCAGCCACTTCTTGGAGGTAACCAGGCCCCAGCAGATATTCACACTGATGCCCAGTTAGCTCCATGTTTTACATTACATTAGTGATTTTTATTCCGCCATTACCTTGCGGTTCAAAGCAGATTACAGAAGAGGATTTCTGGATATGTCCAGAGGTGTTACAGAGTACAGCGGGTTGCTTCAGAGGATTGAAATGTTTATACGGTGTTAGTTAGTCTTCATGGATTTCTTGAATAAAACCCCCACAACAATCTATCTAACAAGATAGTATGATCCAGTGTATTGAATGAGGCGGAGACATCCAGGATTACCACCAAAAACATCTTCCCTCTGTCTAAACCATACCGCAATTCATCCAGCATTGATACTAAGTCTCAGTACTGTGATGTTTCCGAAAGGCAAACTGTTGATCGCTCAAGTACTGATCCAGCTGTACCAATTTTTCCAACATTTTCGCTAGCACGGCAGGGAGGCAACAGGACAGAAGTTACTAATCTCTCTTGAACCTAACTTCTTATCTTTCACTAACGGTTTAACTGTTGCAATCTTTAGTACCTCAGGCAACATACCCTCCATCAGCCTCAAATTCATTAAAGATGTAATAACGAGTAAGATTTTACTACCAAGACGTTTTAAAGTATCCAGAGAACAAATATCAACCGATGCTATTGTTGACCTGCATGTACCCAAAATCATGCCCACAGCCAAATTATCAACTCTCTCAAATAAGTCTTATGTACCAACTGCACTGAAGTCAGCATTCCACTCCCCATCTTCCCACGGAATAGTCTTCACAATCAACATAACTTTACATAAAAAGAAGAGGTTAAGCTCATCAGCCGAATGCAGACAAGATGGATACTCTAATGCAGGGGTGCCCGCACTTTTTGGGCTTGCGAGCTACTTTTAAATTGACCAAGTCAAAATGATCTACCAACAATAAAATTTTTTAAAAAAACACAAAGCACACTGTATGCAGAGAAAATGTTAATTATCATTTATATTCCGGGGTTTTTTTTCCAAAGAGGTCAAGGCAGATGACTCTATGCACTGTCACCTCAGTAACAACCATACAAAAATAGACAAATATACCCCTCTCCCTTTTTACTAAACCACGTTAGCAGTTTTTAGCGCAGGGAGCTGCGTTGAATGCCCAGCGCTGCTCTCAACGCTCATAGGTTCCCTGTGCTAAAAACCGCTATTGCGGTTTAGTAAAAGGGGGCCATAGTGCAAAATATAGACAGCAGATATAAATTCTCAAAACGGACACATTTTGATTACTAAATTGAAAATGAAATCATTTTTCCTACCTTTGTTGTCTGGTGATTTCATGAGTCTCTGGTTGTCCTTTCTTCATCTGACTGTGCATCTAATCTTTCTTCCCTTCTTTCAGCCTGTATGCTTTCAGCCAGTATGCTTCCTCTCCTCCAGACCTCATTCCTCCCCCCCAACTTTTTCTTTCTTTCTCCCTGCCTCCCTTTCTTTTTTTCTCTCTTCATGCCCCTTTTCTTTCTTTCTGTTTCCCTTCTTTCCTTCTGTCTCCCCGCCTTCCCCCTTTCTTTCTTTCTTTTTCCCTGCCCTCCCCCAAGCCACTGCTGCTGCCATCGGGGAACAGGCCCCAAAGCCACCGCCTCCCCAAGCTCTCCCTACTTCCCTGCGTTAGGCCGACCAGCATTCCTCTCCCCGATGTCAATTCTGACATTAGAGAGGAAGTTCCAGGCCAGCCAATCGCTGCCTGGCTGGCCCGGAACTTCCTCTCCGATGGCAGAATTGACGTCAGGGAGAGGAAGGCTGATCGGCCCGGTAGATTGTGAAGGCAACACGAGTCTATCACGGAGCAATGTGAGTCTATCACGGAGCCTTCTAGCAACAGGTTACAGATCATTAACAACAGATTAGCAATTTCATGTTTTGAGTTTTTGCAGTACCCTGAGATGTATACCATCCAGTCCAGGTGGTTTATTACTCTTTAACTTGTCGATTTGGTTGAGTACGTCTTCTAGGTTCACCGAGATTTCTTTCAATTCCTCCACCTCATCACCCTTGAAAACAATTTCTGGTTCTCGAAGATTTTTTTACATCTTCTTCCACAAAGATCGAAGCAAAAAATTCATTCACTCTCTCCACTATGGCCTTATCCTCCCTGAGTACACCTTTTACTCCTTGATCATCCAGTGGTCCCATGGATTCCCTCACAGATTTTCTGCTTTTGATGTACCTAAAAAAATTGTTACTATGAGTTTTTGCCTCTTTAGCAACTTGTTTTTCATATTCTTGTTTAGCTTTCTTTATCAGTGTTTTGCATCTAACTTGCCAGTGCTTATGTCTCTTCATATTTTCTTCATTGGGATCCTTTTTCCATTATTTTAAGGATGTTTTCTTGGCTGTAATAGCCTCATTCTTTTTTCATTTGTGAGGGTTTTGTAATTTTTTACTTTTTGTCTCCAGGCCGATTTGTGTTCAGGGGATCCCGTTTTTTGCCATAATCTTTCCGCTTTCCTAAGGTCTTTCTTGTATAGCAGCAGATCATGGTCGAACCAGCCTTCTTGGTTGGGGGTTCTAATTTTGCGGGTTTTTGGGGGGGCAATCTCGTTTAGTATGTTGGTACTGGTCTGGATCCAGGATGTCATGAGTTGTTCCGTTTGTTCGGTAGGAATGGTGTTAATTTCGAAGTGGGACCAGAATTCTGTTGGGTCAATCTTTCCTCTAGTAGTGTGGGTTTTGATTGATCTTGTTTTGCCGCTTTTTTGGGGTTTGTTTTGGCATCCGATGGAGAAGGTACATAGGCGGTGGTCGGACCAGAGGGAGTCTGACCAGTTTCCTTGTTTCCAATAGAATGTGGGGTTGGATAGTTCCTTGGAGGAGAGAGTCACCAGATCTAACTGATGACCTCCTTGGTGGGTTGTGACAGGGGGATGTTTTTCGTATCCTAATTGGGAGAGCAGAGACCAAAAGTCTGCTATTTCTGGTTGGTCCGTTTTTTCAAGGTGTAGGTTGATGTCCCCGCATAGAAGGTTATAGGGGCTTGTTAAAGAGTTGGTTAGGAGGGATTCTGCGAAGTTCTCTTTGATCGTGGTCCATTTTTTTGGGGGTATGTAGAATAAAGTTATGGTTAGTGAGGAGGGCAGAGAATTTGAAGTTAGGGAGATGGTCAAGATTTCCGAGTTGGGCGAAGATATTGTGTTGAGTATGGTACCTTTTAGGTGGTCTCGGAAGATTATTGCAAGTCCTCCTCCTCTTCCCCATGTTCTGGCAAGAGAGAGAATCTTGTATCCCGGTGGTAGACAATCTTTTATGATAATATCTTTGTCTGATAATAACCAGGTTTCGGTGAGAAGGACGAGGTCAGGGTTAGTTTCAATCAGCCAATCTTTGATCAGGGGCGCTTTGTTTCGCATTGATCTAATGTTTAGGTAATAGCCAAGTAGGGACTGATGTGTGATTGGGGCAAGGTGGGAGTATGCAAGTTTTTTTAGTGTTCTTGGTTTTGTTGGGTGGAGCTTGGTTGGTTTGTGGGGATGTGAGGGGATTATGGGCGAATGGGTTTGGGTGTGGTCTTGTGTGGTGTGGTGGGTGTATATGGGGTTTTTGGGTTTTACTGCTCGGTGTAAAGTGAGGTGGATGGGGATGGGAGAGGCCTTGGTGTTGTCTGCCTTACAGAGCCTGGTGGTTAGCAGGTAGAGTATGAGTAAAGCTACACATTGGTGTGTGTTTAGCCAGGCCATTGTGGAGGGCTTGTCCGGCTATAGTAGAGTTTGTTCTTATCTTGTATGGTGCAGTGTACTATGGTATGACATGTACCCCTTATAATACAATACAGTACAATGCGGGTTATTACCATATATCATATATCCAGTAGAATACAATATAATACAATACAGTTTGCTAAATTAGAATAATCTGATACAATGCAATACACAACAGAATGCTCCAATACACGACTATCTGAGACTTCAGTTGGTTTGGGATGAAGGTGGTTTGTCTCAAGTCAGGTGGTCAGTGAAGATTTGTTTTGTTTGATTAGGGCATGCAAGTGTGGCATGCAGTTGGGGAGCTGGGCCATGCGGGGGGAGAGTGAATGATAAAGCGTGCAGATAAATGAGAGGGGGTGGTCATGCAAATACTTAGCTGTTGGGCTGGTCTGGAGTATTCTGGTCAGGTTGGAAGTTTGGCAGCTTGGAAGCAATCGTCGGCAGGAGGCTGTCTGGTGTGGTTTTGGGTAGTCAGATCTGGAGAGTTGGATGTGGATGGCAGTTGTTGGGAGAGGCAGGAGTAGACGCTGTCGGCGGGCCCAGCTCGGGAGCAGGGTAGGCGGTCTCGATCGGTGCGTGGTGGGGCAGCAGCCGCTGCTGGAAAATGGCTCCACGCGTTGAGAGGAAGTCTTTTGTTTAGATCTCCCGGCGAGTTGTCGGGGGGCGGAGCAAGCTCAAACGCCCAGCCCAGCAGTAAGAGAGTTGTTGGGAGAGGCAGGAGTAGACGCTGTCGGCGGGCCCAGCTCGGGAGCAGGGTAGGCGGTCTCGATCGGTGCGTGGTGGGGCAGCAGCCGCTGCTGGAAAATGGCTCCACGCGTTGAGAGGAAGTCTTTTGTTTAGATCTCCCGGCGAGTTGTCGGGGGGCGGAGCAAGCTCAAACGCCCAGCCCAGCAGTAAGAGAGTTGTTGGGAGAGGCAGGAGTAGACGCTGTCGGCGGGCCCAGCTCGGGAGCAGGGTAGGCGGTCTCGATCGGTGCGTGGTGGGGCAGCAGCCGCTGCTGGAAAATGGCTCCACGCGTTGAGAGGAAGTCTTTTGTTTAGATCTCCCGGCGAGTTGTCGGGGGGCGGAGCAAGCTCAAACGCCCAGCCCAGCAGTAAGAGAGTTGTTGGGAGAGGCAGGAGTAGACGCTGTCGGCGGGCCCAGCTCGGGAGCAGGGTAGGCGGTCTCGATCGGAAACATAAAAACCAACAGCAGCAATCTCTTCAAACTGGTCAATGACCTATATAACTTAGAGACCCACACAAACACACACGAAGAATCCACCTTAACTCCTGACTCCCTCGCTGACTTCTTCAACACTAAGATTCAAAAACTAAGATTAACACTACCCCCCAGCCCCAACCCCCTCGAGCGGTTCCCCATTCTCCCAGACAACTACTTATCAAACCCAGACCTAGGAGCCAGAGCTGACCTCAGTTGGAAACAATTCGCAGTAATCGACTGGCAAACCTTTAACTCTTACTACAACAAATATACGCACTCCCATTGCAAATTAGACACATGCCCACCAAATATCATGAAAACGGCACCCCCCTGCTTCAAAGCAAAAATGATGACATGGGTTAACTTTCTACTATCCTCAGGAAACTTCCCGTCTGAGCAAGGCCACATTATGATCACCCCTATTATAAAAAATGCGAATGAACCACCCAATTCCCCATCTAACTATAGACCGATTGCCAGTATCCCCTTATTCACCAAAATTGCGGAGGGGCTGGTAAAGGCGGAACTCTCTACATACCTAGACAAATTTAACATACTCAGCGACTGTCAATCAGGCTTTCGCACTGACCACAGCACGGAAACCATCTTAGCTTCCCTTCTCGACCACCTCCACACGCTCTTCACTCAGGGCTCAAGTGCCTTAATCATACAACTTGACCTGAGCAGCGCTTTTGACCTGGTAGACCACACCATCCTCCTAGAATGCCTGGCACACATTGGCATCTCAGACCAGGTCCTTAACTGGTTTCAGGGGTTCCTAAGAAATAGATCCTACAAAGTATGCAAGAACAACTCTTTCTCTTACAGCTGGGACAACACCTGCGGGGTCCCGCAGGGCTCCCCCTTATCCCCCTCCCTTTTCAACATCTACCTGGCCTCCCTAGGCAACCTTCTTCATAACCTCAAGCTCAAATTCTTTATTTATGCAGACGACATCACAATATCCATCCCACTCACTAACCTGTCACATGAAATACTCGACCACACTACAAACATTCTCAACCAAATCGAACTCTGGATGCTAGCATTCAGACTGAAATTAAACCCCGATAAATCTAAATTCTTCCTAGCCACCCCCAATGACAAAATCAAAGAAACCACAATTCAACTGAAAGGTACGACCTTCCCCCTCGAACCAACCTTAAAAATCCTGGGAGTCACGCTGGACAAAAACCTTTCCTTAGAAAAGCACACCGACCTCGTCGTCAGAAAAAGCTTCTCTGCACTTTGGAAACTTCGCACCATAAAAAAATACTTCAATGACACTTCCTTCCGCCTTCTTGTACAATCCTCCATCCTCAGTATTCTAGATTATTGCAACATCATTTACCTTAACGCCACAAAGAAAACAACCAGGAGACTAAAAATAATCCAGAATACCGCCGTGCGCCTCATCTTTGGCCTAAAGAAATGGGAACATGTCACCCCATTCTACCACCAACTCCACTGGCTGCCTTTCGAGTCTAGAGTCCTTTACAAATTCGCATGCTTCTGTTACAGGGCGGTAAATGGGTCCTCACCAAGTTACATCAATCCTCACTTCAACCTCTACCGCACCAACAACAAATCCCGTCGTATTCAGCTGTTCGCCTTCCCCTCACCCAAACATTGTCTCTTCAAAAGATTCCTTGACAGAACTTTCGCCTTCCAAGCAGCCAAGCTGAACCCATGGCTAGCACAAATGATACTAGAGGCCCCCAATTACCTCGGGTTCAGAAAATCACTTAAAACTTACCTATTCCACAAACAAGACCCGAAAGGTTCCCCCCCCCCTGACAATACCTCCCCCCCTCCCCAATCTGGCCCCCTCATGAGGCCTGCTCCTTTTTCTTCCCCTCTTTCCGCATCCTCTGTCTAGTTCAAATTAAGCTGATAAATAATTGAAACTATGTTACTCTGTAATTCTAATAACAAATCTGTAATTCTAATAACAAATCTGTAATTCTAATAACAACTCTGTAATTCTGACAAATAATTGTAAATCTGCCTGTCTATGCAGATCCTAATGTAACTCAATGTAAACCGCCTTGAACTCACATGGGTATGGCGGTATATAAAAATAAACTATTATTATTATTATTATTATTATCATTCACTACACATTTTAACCATGCCAACTATCATTTTCTCTTCTTTCCACCTTTTTAAATACGTGGCTTCCACGATGGTATTATTAAACAACATCCACGCCTGGTTTACATTTCTAACTTTTACTACAGATTCTATTAACTTCTTTTTAACCATTTTCCCAATTTTATCATAGTTGCCCTTGCAAAAATTAAATGCTACTATAGTAGATATTTTACTGACATCACTCCAGTTATCAGCTCAAATGTGATCATGTTATGATCACTGTTTCCCAGAAGACCCAACACAATTACCTCCCATACTATTGCCCTCTTCTGTCAAACTGCAATACCAGTTTTTAGCGCAGGGAGCCAAGCTGAATGGCCCGCGCTGCTCCCGAGGCTCATAGGAACTCAATGAGCATCGGGAGCAGTGCAGGCCATTCAGTGCGGCTCCCCGCACTAAAAACTACTATCGCAGTTTAATAGAAGAGGGCCTATGTCTTGGATTCCACTAAGGACCAATCTAAAATAGTTTCCCCCTTTTGTCAGTTTCTGGACCAGTTGCTCTAAGAAGCAGTTATTTAAGACGTGTATGAATTTTACCTCCCTAGCACTTCCTGATATAACAAGACAAATCAAAACAAAAGAGAAGAGGGTTGGAACTACAATCATTTATAGGAAAGAAAGAAGGAGGGTAGCACGATAGGTAAGGGAAACCCTGTTCTTCCTTAGGAGATGTTTAGTAGGCAGAGGTCTGTAATTTCCTTTTTCTTCAGAAGAAGATCATAAATAGTAAGCGCCTCTAAACATGAAGATTTTTAAGTTTGTTTTAAATTTATCGATATTTTCTTCTTCTCTTAAATGCACTGGTAATGAGTTCCAATGTTCAGGTGCACTAACAGAAAAAATGCATTTTCGGGTGGTATCATAAAAAATATGTCTAACAGAAGGAATATGTTAAAGATTCTGGGTATTAGATCTTACTGCCTCTTTTACAAAGCTGCACAGCAATGGCCCCAAAGCCCTTGAAATCTCTATGGGCTTCAGGACCATTAGCGCAGCAAAGCCGTTAGCATGGCTTTGTAAAAGAGGCCATTAATGTTCTAGATGAGCAATGAGGAATAATTAATCTGTCCAAGAAATTTGGTGTGTGCAAAGATTTTGTTTTAAATGTTAGCAGTAAGATTTTATATGTGATTCGATGTGTTATTGGAAGCCAGTATGATTTTATTAGGAACGGAGTAATGTGATCAAATTTTTTCGCTGTATGTATTATTTTAACAGCAGTATTTTGAATGATTTGTAATCTATGAAGTTCTTTTGGGGGAACTCCATTGTACAATGAATTGCAGTAATCTAATTGAGAAATGACTAAAGAGTGAAGGAGAATATTAAGAGAGGATGGTTCCAATAGATTTGAGATTGACCTAATCATTCTTAGTTTGTAAAAACATTGAATGATTAGGTCAATCTCAAATCTATTGGAACCATCCTCTCTTAATATTCTCCTTCACTCTTTAGTCATTTCTCAATTAGATTACTGCATTTATCTAGTCAATATTGGGGTAGTTGAAATTATACAAAACAGGAACAACCTGCTCCAAACTAGATAGTGAATTGAAAAAAAAGAAAGAAAAAGCTTCCTTGCTTCTTTCTTTTTTTGGGGTGGGGAGAGAATGTATAGGTGACTGATAGGAACCCTTCGATTCACTATCTAGTTTACAGCAGGTTGTTCCTTTTTTGTATGTTTTTTCTACTCCACCCAGGACGTGTGGTAATCTTACTTCTGTGCATCACAAGGAGTGCTCATTTTAATAGTAATGAGCTCTTGTAATGCATTTGCATAGGGTTCTCTGTGGCTGCTACCATGATTGGTAAAGCCCTGAGAACCCTTTTGAGCATTGGAGGTTGAGCTAGCTTGCAAGTAAGACTGGCTTTAACCAGTCTTATTTGCTTGGCAAGCTTTTGAGCATTGGGGTCTGAATTGCTGGACCATAAAGAGGGAAAGAGAGAGGACACAGAGCTGCAGGACTATAGGGGTGAAGGGGAAGGGAGAGGGGACAGAGAGTTGCTTCACCTGTGGGGTGGAGAGGAAGGAAGAAGGGACAGGGAACAGCTGGACCATAGGGGTGGAGGAAAGGTATGATGATGCTGAGCTAGAAGGGTGGGTGGAAAGAGAAAAAAGAGATGAAGTGCTACAAGGGTATAGGGATTGAGTGAGAGGGGAGAAACCAGGCATAATGGAACCATGTGGGATAAGCCTAGGGGATTAAGGAGATGAGAAGGAGGAGGAAGAAGATGGTGGGTACAGAGGGTAGAAATGTAGTAATTTGGTGTAGGTGAAAGACAGAATGGAATACAAGGCCAGGGAAGGAGTGAGATGAGGAATGGAAGATCTAGGACATGAGAGAAGCCAGAAAGTTGATAAGATAGGTGAAATATGTACAAATGGAGGTGTGAGAGGGTTGAATTTGAGTGAGAAGAAAGGGGAAGTCAAAGACTGTTGTAGTGAGGTAGGGTTCATGCTGTTTAAATGTTAGGAATTAGTTCTACTGTGTTATAATAGGTTTGATACATGTATGTTGAATTAGTAGAATTTTCAGGCTTTGTATTTATGTGCCTGGTAGTGGATAAATTTATGTTCCTATTAGATTACATGAGAATCAGAATTTTTTTAAAAAAAATTTGTACAGTAACTTCCATGGAGAAATGATCTAGTTCTGATCTGCACATGTTTGGGGAAGATATTCATTTTGTTGATGTAGAACCATGAAAACCTGCTATAATGTGTCAGACCAAAATTCCTTGAGGGTCAAGTATTCAGTGTGCCACATGCCCTAACCTTTTAAGTACTGATTGGCATAACTTATTCTCTTTAAACATATTTTAAAGTTTTTGTTGTGATTTATCATCTTTTCCAAATTAAAGGCTCCTTTTACAAAGTGGCATTACCGATTAGCAGCAGACTGAATGCAAAGAAGTCCATTCAATTCCCATGGACTTCTTGGTATTCAGTGCACGCTAATAGGTAGCGCCATTTTGTAAAAGTAGACCTAAATCTATTGAATCACTGAAATACAGCCATTGGAGTTGATTGGTTGAACCAGCCACCAGAGGGCAGCATGTATCATACTACAGTATAATAATGTCTTGTAAATAATAATCTAATTTAATGTAACTAATAGATGTCAAAAGTGAATGCATTACAATGGCTCTCAGAAAATAAGATGTCTCTATGCTACATTTGGGAAAACAGACAAGAATCACATTGATATCATAAGAGGTTTTGCATGAAATATGCAATAATAGTGCATGTTAAAGAGCAGAGCTGCTCTCGTTATACCTGTTATTCTGTCTAAGATGAATATTGATTTTTAAAGCATGTCAAGAGGAAGCCTATGTTTAAGCAGGCCTGGTTTGTTTCTCTGTAGAAAGGCATCAAAGCAAAAATTCTTGGAACACAGTTCAATTTCACTGCAGTATTGGGACCACAGTAGATACAGGGATAGCAGTTTCCTGGTAGAAATTTATGGCTTAATTATTTATTTATTTTTTGCTTTAAAAAGACCACATTTGTGTAAAGCAGAAATACATAACAGATAAGTTTTATTTAGGGACAATATCATAGACTGAATGGAGCTTTATGCTTCTAAATTCCCTCCCATACTTCCTGAGTATTCCTCCTCTTTTCTAACTGGGTCAGCACAGGTCAGAATTACTGTGATGGGCCTTTGCTTTGATTTTCTGAAAGCATTTTGTAACCATTATTTGCATTAATTGATGCAATGCTTTATTACTTTTAATGGAAGTTTAAACAATGAGGCCCCAGCTAATGCACTTTGCAAATGCCTATGGAAATCAATGATAAGTTGAAAGCAAAAGTCCTACAGACATGGTCTGAAAACCATAAATAATCTATTGCTTTCTTCTTATGGGGCACTGGCTTCAAATTTTATAGATCTCTGGTTTCCCACTAGAGTTGCAAAACATTTATCAAGTCCCCATTAAAAAGGAATGATGGAAGCAACAGGAATAGGAACTGGAAGGGGTATGAGGTTTGATTCTCAGTGTTTCCTGAGTGAATACAGCATTTCTCAAGTGTTTGTTCTAGTTACAGAAATTGCAAGAGTTGTAGTAGGCAGGTTGCCCTTAATTGTCCTGCTAATTTCAGCTATGCACAGCAATATTAGCTTATAATGGGCCACATCATAAGCATTACAGGTACACAAAACCAATGCATGAGTCTAATATTTTTAATATTTTGAGTGGGAAGGGAGTTTAAAGCACATTGGAAGCTGGTTTCCTATGCTTTCAATGGAAGATAATCACTTTTTATGGGCACAAAAGGGTTAAGGAAAGTACTCTTTTGTTGTCCTGCTTTGTTTAAATCTGCAGTATCTTCTATATAAATTCAGCACAGTTACTTATTTATTTATTTAATTCATTTTCTATCCTGTTCTCCCCAAAGAGCTCAGAACAGGTTACAGGTTAACATGCATAATATTACAGTTAACAAGTTACAGTTTGCTATAGTTACAGTATAAGTTTTTTTTTTTATACAAGTTTTTATCCTAACTCAATACTTACCTGTAACAGGACAGCAGACAGATATTCTCATGTGTGGGTGATGTCATCCGGCAGAGCCTGATGAGGACAGTCCAAAAGTATGCTTTCACTTTAAAAAGTGTTTAGACTGCCTGCACTGTGCACGTTGTGATAAGCAGACTATGCCTGCTAGGAGTGTCCCTAGTGCAGGTCCCAGTGCTAATCCAGACCCTGCCCATAATCTTCCATGTACACCATTTTCTGTCTCTGAAACTGAGTTTCTTTCTAGGACCTGTAGAGGGACTAGGAGAGCAGCAGTGGTAGGTTCCCATCGCCCTCTGTGTCCCAAAGTGAATCACTGGAATTGCTTGTCAGGATCAAAATACCAAAGCCAACGGACTTTCCATACAAAGTTCAAACCATGTTTAATAAACAGTCTCTGGATGAGAAACCAAAAAGAGTTCAAATTCAAACAACAAAAAAATCCCTCTTCCTCAGAGGTAAGTTTTCTTTCATATTATAGTCCAGTTAGAGTCCATTACAAAAGAAAGGAAAACTTTTCAACCAAAATCAAAACTCCAAATCAGTGCAGTAATACTGGCTTCTTCAGCAACTGAATGCTGGAAAGACAGTGTGCTCCGAGTGGTCTTAACTGCTAATTATTAGGCCCACTATCCCACCATGTAACACGGGGCAAACCCCCACTGTCTCCACGTACCACAGTACACTTTCCTCAAGGAGAAAGCACAATTAAGCTTTCAAAAGGAAAAACAAAACTTCCAAAATAAAAGTCCTTGCTTAGCTTCAGCATAGAGAAAATTCACTCTTTAGCATGAGTCAGAATTATGCAGTTCTTGACACAAAGCAGGCAAACACCACTTGCAGTACACGTCAGCAACCATTTAGATATTTGCTTTTGTGAGGCAAACCTCCATAGGAGCACTTTCAGGAGTCAGCACAGCACTAGCTTCAGGGCTTATTTCCAACTCCATGGCAAGCGGTTCCTCACACAGACTGGAAGGTACTTCTTCTCCAGCCTCTGAAAACTCCATAGCCTCAGGAGCTTGGCTGCTATCAGGAGCTCCCAGCTCTGAGCACTGTGACCTCTCCTGCTGCTGTTCCTCTCTCCTCTAATTTCTAGGAGCCTAGTCTTCAAGGATAGCAGCTTGTAGCTTTGTTTGTTTTTTTGCTTTGATAATTAAAAGTATTCCTTTCATTGTCACTGGGCCTATTGCTTTTGGATGGTGTCCCTTTCCTTGAATGCTGAAATAACATTTCCTTGTGAAGCCCTCAGCGACTCACAAGAGTTTACTTGTTGCCAGTGATCCCAGGCACTTGGCCTGGAGCTTGCTGGTTACAACGTGTCCATGTCCTCATATCCACTGTTGGTCCACAGTAGTGCTGCCTGATATGCTGATTCAAATTGATTCACCGATTCATATCGATTTGTATCAATTTGTTTTCTTAAAAAATCGGGCTTTCCGATTCACTGACCAACCTTCCTCCCTGCATACCTTTGGGCCTCCTAAAGCAGGAGCAGCAGCTCTCTGGCAGCAAAAAAACCTGTCCTAAGCCCTGCCTCTTGCTGGCCGTCCACTGCTGCTCCTGCTTTAGGAGGCCCGATGTCAGAGCTCACAGTAGTGGGGGGGGGAGGGGGGTCAGTCGGGAAGTGCTGCATAGGCGCCAGTGGGTACCCTCGGCTCTGCAGCTTTAGGGGGTTCCCCTTTTCCCCACCATCGTCTGTCTTCCCCCTGCTTCTGGTCTTACTTTCAAAACTAATTACGGCCTGCAAAGGATCCCTGTCAGCGATTCTAGCAGGCTGCCTATGGCCTCCACTGCATGTTCCCTCTGCCGTGGTCCATCCCAGACCAAAACAGGACGTGATGTCAGAGGAGGGGCAGGACCACAGTAGAGAGAACGTGCGGTGGAGTCCAATGGCAGCCTGCTAGAATCGCCACATCGGCGATCCTCTGTAGGCCAAACTATACTTGGCTGTTAGTATAAAAATCAGAACTCAGCTCATAAAACGTTACACAAAAGAAAATTTTGTGCACATAGCACATCAAAAAGGAGAAGGAACATTGTTGTACAGCAAAAGCAGTTTCATTGGTGTTTGCAATTTTAAAATCAAGCTTAACTTAAAAACAGCATATGCCATTGTTTTAGGGTGGCATAAACATTTCAGTTAAAGGTTAAAGGATGTAAACTTAAAAGACACCATCAACATCTCTCTTATCAAGCAGCATTATGGGGCAAAGACCTGGAAAAACTAATTATATACACAAATAACTATGGTGAATTTAGGAAACACCTAAAAACATACCTGTTCATGAAGTACCTAGGTAGCGGATCTGCACAATCTCTCCCATCACAATCTCCCATCTCAATCTCTCCCATAACAATTGATCCCTTAAACTGTTAGCCAGTAATCTTCAACTATGTAAGTTCCATTCAATTTGTAGCATCTTTCTAATCATTGTAAACCGCATAGAACTTCACGGTCTTGCGGTATATA
This sequence comes from Geotrypetes seraphini, assembly GCF_902459505.1. Lineage (NCBI taxonomy): Eukaryota > Metazoa > Chordata > Amphibia > Gymnophiona > Dermophiidae > Geotrypetes > Geotrypetes seraphini. The sequence continues at coordinate 27,413,277 of NC_047084.1, forward strand.
AACTGTTGTTATTATTATTATTATTATTATCTTGAAGTACTAATTTCAGTTCATAGTACTTTGTGAAACTCAATTTTAAGGCTGACATCTTTTCTTTTCAAAAAATCTCTCTTCTAATTCTTGATTTTAAAAAAGTACTGTATATCTATTAGCTGCTTGAACCCTTCATGGCTCAGAAAATGTTTTAGAATGCCATTTGTGTAGAGCACTTATAAAACCAAATTCCTTTCCTTCCTCTTGCGGTTCCCTGCTGCTTATTAAACATGTCTGCAGTCTGCTTAAATGGGGAGTGTGTGGCGCAATGGATAAAGCTACAGCCTCAGCACCCTGAGGTTGTGGGTTCAAAAACACACTGCTCCTTGTGACCCTGGGCAAGTCACTTAATCCCCCCATTGCCCCAGGTACATTAGATAGATTGTGAGCCCGCTGGGACAGACAGGGAAAAATGCTTGAGTACCTGAATAAATTTATGTAAAGTGTTCTGAGCTCCCCTGGGAGAACGGTATAGAAAAGTGAATAAAAAAATAAAATAAATCTCTGCCTCAGCCGATTGGAGGACAGCTTCAATGTGTCATCAACTGATGGGAGCTCATCACTACAGATTTCTGAGTTCTAGAAATCATTCGTCAGGGGTATTGAAGTAGGCCGCTGTCTAGGCCTACCTCGGAATGGAGACTCCACACACTATATACTGGTTTCAATAGGTATACATTTATTAGCAAATCAGTAACAGCTTACAAGAATAAATCATTCAGCATATAATGGAACAGATGTGATCCTCAGGCCTGAGGGTCCTCTGATGTCTGTTCAGCTTACTTCTGCTTATAGGCCTGATTTTATACATTTTTTGGTGGTCAATACCACGTTAGCCTAAATCACATGATACATCTTTATTGGTTGTTTTTCTTATACGTCAATACATAAGTAGATTCATTTATTGGCTTATCTATTTGTGTCATCTTATACGTCTGTTCAGTTTGCCGTAAGGCCTAACCTTTTCCTGCAAATGCCCTTTTCCCTTTACCATATATGCAATTCCGAGTCTAAAATTCCTTCTCTGCTGTGGTAACACATGATATATCTTGCTAAATAATGTTCCTGAGTACTCTGTTTTTCTGACCATGAGCTGTGTTCCTCTTTGCATAATATCCGGCCAGGTGCCATGCATCGGAATTTAAGTCTTGTTTCTTACAAGTTTTTGCTTACCATAGCTAACTCAGAAACAGAATATTTCTCAATCACTATAGGCCAGCTGGCAAGTGGGTTATGAAATATCTTTTACAGTTCATATACTGATTTATTAGAGCAAGAGGGAGGGGAGGGGGTTTTTCTCTTGTGAGGTCTGGTTACTTCACCTTTATCCAAAGGACTTATCTTGCTTCACCTGTATCTCACCAGGACTTCTTCTTCGTCTCATCCTCTTTTCCCTCTCAGTATGCTCTCCACTTTCATGCCCTTCCTCTGAATCATCTCCAAGAGAGTCTATTTCGGACCCTGTGTAGTCTTCTCTTCTCATTCAAGAGATTCAATCAATCCTTCTTCTAAATGCCATTGAAGATGTTCCTCTATCTCAGCAGAATCAGGGATTCTACTCCTGATATTTTTTTAATTTTGAAGAAGACAGAAGGTATACGACCCATTCTGGATATGAGATCTCAACAAATTTCTAGTCAAAAAAAAATTTTGAATGCTCTCCTTTGCCCTTTATCTACTTCTGGATCAGAACAACTGGCTATGCTCTCTGGATCTCAAAGAAGCCTACACGCATATATACCAATTAATCAAGCCTACCGCAAATACCTTCGTTTTCAAATGAATGGACGTCACTATCTTAAGAACATAAGCATTGCCTCTGCCGGGTCAGACCAGGGGTCCATCGCGCCCAGCAGTCCGCTCCCGCGGCAGCCCCCCCAGGTCCATGACCTGTAAGTGATCTTTCACCTAAATCATTCATTCCCTAATCATATTATCCTGTGTAATAACCCTCTATCTATACCTTTCAATCCCCTTTTCTATCAGGAAGTCATCCAATCCCTTTTTGAAACCCAATATTGTACTCTGTCCTATCACCTCTTCTGGAAGCGCATTCCAGGTGTCCACCACCCTCTAAGTGAAGAAGAACTTACTAGCATTCGTTTTGAATCTGTCTCCTTTCAACTTTTCTGAATGCCCTCTTGTTTTTATTGTCCCCGCTAGTGTGAAGAATCTGTCCCTTTCCACCCTCTCTATGCCTTTCATGATTTTATAATTCTCTATCATGTCCCCTCTAAGTCTCCGCTTTTCCAGGGAAAAGAGCCCCAGCTTCTCTAGCTTCCAGCATATGAAAGGTTTTCCATGCCCTTTATCATCCTTGTTGCTCTTCTCTGGACCCTCTCGAGTATTGCCATATCCTTCCTAAGGTATGGCGACCAGTATTGGACGCAGTACTCCAGATGTGGGCGCACCATCGCCCGATACAGTGGCAGGATAACTTCCTTCATTCTGGTAGTGATACCTTTTTTGATAATGCCAAACATTCTGTTCGCTTTCTTTGAGGCCGCTGCACATTGTGCTGCCGGCTTCATTGTTTTATCCACCAATACCCCCACATCCTTTTCTAGGTCGCCTTCCCCCAGTACCATCCCTCCCTTCATATAGCTATATATCGGGTTCCTTTTCCCTATGTTCAAGACTTTACATTTACAAGGTCCTTCTTTTTGGCCTAGCATCTTCTCCCAGAGTTTTCACGAAGTGCCTGATTGTTGTAGCCACAGTCTTCCAGTCTATCCTTACCTGGACGACTGGTTGATCAAAGCTATCTCATCACAGGAGGTGGTTCTAGCAACGTCTCAGACCATTTCCTTCCTACAAGCTTTGGGATTCAAAATCAATTTCCCTAAGTCTCATCTAATTCTGACTCAACGTCTTCAGTTCATTGGGGCTATTCTCGATACTACTCTTATGAGAGCATTTCTCCCTCCAGATCGCCTGAACACTCTTCTCATCCTCTGTCAACAGAAGTTGACGGTTCGCACCATATCGGCGAAACATATGATTCTCCTAGGCCATATGGCTTCCACATTTCATGTAACACCACTGGCAAGGCTGCACCTTCGCATTTCTCAGTGGACCCTTGCTTCTCAGTGGTCTCAAGCGACAGATTGTCTATCACAGCATATCTCTGTCACATCATTTCTTCAGCAGTCGCTTCAATGGTGGATGACCTCATCCAATCTATCCAGAGGTCTACTTTTTCACTTGCCCTCTCTCCAAAAGGTGATGACGCTAGACGCATCTCCTTATGCCTGGGGGGCGCACCTGGACGGCCTTCAAAACCAAGGTTATTGGTCTGCCAGAGTGCGCAAATTTCACATCAATTTATTCAAGCTCCGAGCAATGCTTTCAAAGCTTTTCAACACCTCTTGAGTCCTACTCCTTCACACAGACAATCAAGTAGCAATGTACTACATAAACAAGCAAGGAGGCACGGGCTCTCTGCTGTTATGTCAAGAAGCTCAGAAAATCTGGCTGTGCGCAACAGTTCGCAACATTTTCTTAAAGGGGAGAATTCCCTAGCAGACAACCTCAGCAGAATTCTTCAACCTCACAAATGGACTCTCAACTCTACAGCTCTTCATACCATCTTTGTTCAGTGGGGCACTCCTCAGGTAGACTTATTTGTGACCCATCTCAATCACAAGTTGCCCCAGTTTTGCTCCAGACTTTACTCTCCTCACCGTCTAGAAGCCAATGCTTTTCTCCTGGACTGGAAGGGCCTGTTTCTATATGCGTTCCCTCCAATTGCTCTCCTGTTAAAGACTCTGTTCAAACTCAAACGAGAGTCGGTCACCATTATTCTCATTGCTCCTTGGTGGCCCAGACAACATTGGTTCTCCCTTCTACTTCATCTCAGTACCAGGGAGTCAATTCCTCAACCAATCTTTACTACTCTACTTACTCAGAATCAAGGATCGCTTCTACGTCCCATCCTGCAATCGTTACATCTCTCTCAGCCTGTGTGCAATATTATTGATGCCTCCAGGAAGCCAGCCACTAAACAATATTATCAGCAAAAGTAGACTAGGTTTTCTTCCTGGTGTCTCCTTCATCATGATGATCCAACTTCCTTGTCAGTGGAATTGGTGTTGGATTATCTACTTCATCTGTATGACTCTGGACTCAAATCTACATCTATCAGAGTCCATCTCAGTGCTATTACAGATTTTTGCATGCCAGTCAAGGGAAAACATCTTACTGCTCATCCTTTGGTCTCCAGATTTATGAAAGGACTTTTCAATGTGAAACCACCTCTCAAACCTCCTCCTGTAGTCTGGGACCTTAATGTAGCTCTTTCCAGGTTGATGAAGCCACCATTACCTGGAAATATATTTTTCTTATCTTGCCCACTTCTGCCAGGAGTGTCAGTGAGTTACTAGCGTTGGTGGTACATCCACCCTTCACAGTTTTTCACCATGATAAAGTGGTTCTACTCACGCATCCAAAGTTTCTACCGAAAGTTGTGACGGAGTTTCATCTCAATCAGTTGATTGTTCTCCCAGTTTTTACCCTAAGCCTCATTCTCATGCAGGGGAAAGGATATTACACACTCTGGACTGTAAAAGTGCTTTAGCCTATTACATCGACAGGACAAAGCCGCAACGTACTTCTCCTCAACTCTTCGTCTCATTTGATCCTAATAAGTTGAGGCATCCTGTTTCCAAGAGAATGATTTCCAACTGGGTAGCTATCTGTATATCGTTCTGCTATGCTCAGACTGGACTGCACCTGGAGAGTCGTGTCACAGCCCATAAAGTCCGAGCTGTGGCAGTTTATGTAGCTTTCATTAGATCTACTCCTATTGAGGAAATCTGTAAAGCTGCCACCTGGTCCTCAGTTCATACATTCACCTCGCATTATTGTCTGGAGTCTTTCTCCAGACGGGATGGGCACATCGGCCAGTCAGTATTACAAAATTTATTTTCTTAAAGGCCAACTCTCCCACCATCCCATTCTAGTTAGAATGTGAGAATATGCTGCCTGCTTGTCCTGGGATAAAGCACAGTTACTTACCGTAACAGGTGTTATTCAGAGACAGCAGGCAGATATTTTCACAAACCACCCACCTCCCCTGGTTGGCTTCTTAGCTGGCTTATCTTAACTGAGGGACCATGCGCCTATGTCTGGCGGGAAGGCACTTGTACACGCGCGGTGCAGGCTGATCGTGATTCACTTTTCAAGTGTCTGTACCAGGGCTCCATCATTGACATCACCCATGTGTGAGAATATCTGCCTACCGTCCCTGGATAACACCTGTTGCAGTAAGTAACTGTGCTTTACTGCGGATGGGCAGACTAGATGGGCCATTTGGCCTTTATCTGCCATCTTGTTTCTATGTTTCAAGATCATCACACATGATCAGCCCAAGTTCTGCTTCTCTTTCATGCACAAAAGTACTTTACCCCCTAAACTTTGCCTTTCCTTCAGGTTTTTATAGCCAAATGCCTGGCCCGATATTTTTTTTAGCATTAAATTGTAACTGTCAAATTCTGGATCATTCTTCAAAGCTTTGCTAGTTTCTTCTTAATGTTATCAACACCATCAGGGGTGTTTATCTTGTTCCAAATTTCCACAAAGAGACAATCTTACCATATACCTTTTTACAATATTGCTTGCAAAAATGTTAAAAAGAACCAGGCCAAGAACAATCACACCACTTGTAATGTCCTGTTAATGTGCTGTGTTCAGCAGAATGTTGATTGGGCTATGGTTACTGTGCCTTTGCAAAAGACAGAAAGATAGGAAAAGTCTGCAAAAATTGTGCAGGTACCTGACTTCAAAATACCAGATGACCACTTGAGGGATGTATGTATGACCCCCCCCCCCCTCCCACACACACACACACTTCTCCCTCATCATTGACCCCCGTTCTTCTCTCCACCCCATAGGGGTGATTCCTGTTTTACCTATTGGAAAACTGCAGGCCTGAAACGTAGGTCAAGAACCATCTCTGCTATCCTGAAGCATTCTGGATGTGTTTACAAGATCTGTGTGTGCACAGCCAAGGACATTTACCATCTCTGGAACTCCATTGCCATGTGAACGTGGAGGAGAGTTAGCTTTCTCATCTAAGGCTATAAAACGTGCCTTGTGCTGTTATTTTGGCACATCTGTCTGTCTCCCAAGGACTTTTCACAAGAACACTATTCATTATTTCTCTGTGTGAGCAAAAAGCCCCTGTTGGACTGGTTCTGATTGGTCCTCTATGGGTCACCTGTGCTCACCCTAAGAATCTGCGCACAATCCTGAGTTGACAATTTTGGGTTTGGGGAAAGCTCAGACCTATAGTTGTGTAGCTCCTTTGCACTGTACAGAGGACTATAAGAACTGATAAGAAAGAATTTCCCTTTGTTCTCTTCTGAGAGCTAGAAAATCAGAAACTGTTCTTTTTGGGAACTGCTGAACTTTCTCTGATTAACGTGTATCACAAAGGACTGGCAATCATTTACATTGGCTGTTACCGGAGGGAAGTGACCTTGTGCTGACTGAACAAGGAATCACCAACCACAGGACATCCTTAAGGCTCACTGTATGCTTGTAGCCTAAAGAAGAGAATTCCTTCACCCAATGGGAGCTGTCGTCTGCTGGACCCAAGGGTGAGGTAGGAATTTTCTCTTAGTCTTGCTGGGTTAGGATAGAATCTTGTTTTGGTTGGATAAGGTTCATTTGGGACTCTTGGTTAGTGCCCAGCTAATCATAAGATTTGCTGCTTATACTTATCAAGAATCATTTTGTAAGGAATTATATATTGTGTGATAACTAGTCATATTTTCTAATTACATAGTGATTATATACGTTCTAGTTGTGTGTTGACATATCTATAGAGTTATTTGTAAATAATTGTTTGTTCTGTTAGAATTCCGCGGCTGGTGTCATGATTGTAGCAGGTTTCTGGGTCTTGCCACATCTGTGTAGAAAGAACCAACATTTCAGCCATCATGCTGTGGCTTTCTTCAGTGATATTAATTAATGTATGTAGTCTGGATATTGTATTTTGAAGAAAAATATATTACTCGTGTGTATAAGACGCCTCAGCCCCACCACTCCACCGCAGAAAAGAATTTTATCACGCGGGAAGCATAGTGTGGTGCTTCATCATTGGCTGTCTACACTTATTTTTTTGATGATATTCTCTATCGTATACTGTTTGCTTATATATCTTTTAGTGCTATTCTGCAATGCTTCACTTATAGTTATTTTTGGTATTAGTGATATTAGTACTAGATAGTTAAAACAGTACTTATCTCAGCCAAACCAAGGGAGCCAGACCCGACATGTTTCGCACGGCAATCGTGCTTTTTCAAGGGTCTCCCTGAAACAAATAAAAACCATGCTGTAATCGTTTGTCGAAGCAGGGCTGAAATACATAGTTGAAGACAGCCCCCTATCCTTCACTTTTTTGAGGACAAGGACACCGACCATCAGATAGAGGACGTTAAAGACGATGACACAGACGAACATGAGGTCCTTATCGACAAAATCTCAATTCCTATCTGCAAGGTGAAGTCAGTTTGGACCCCCCCGGGACCTATGGACCCTTTGATCTACACTTTCTCTGAATTAGTCACCAAAGATTTGAAAAAACTGCAGAGCGGGTGGGTTCACCAGGGCCCCTTTAACACCACTAAGGCTCAGATGGAAGGATTCCAGGCCCTTTTAGATAATAACGACATTATCATTACCAAGGCAGATAAGGGGGGTGGTACGGTGGTCCTCAATAGAGTGGACTATGAAGCAGAAGCCTCACGACAACTGGGGGACACGCAGGCATATAGCCTGCTGATAGAAGACCCTACGACATCTTTAGGGATTGAAATCTTGGATTTTCTAAATAAACATCGGGAGGAGGGAATCATTACAGCAAAAGAATACAAATTTTTATTCGAGAAACAACCTAGGATTCCCAAGATCTCTTTTGTACCAAAAGTACACAAGACTCTAGTTAATCCCCCAGGGAGGCCCATTGTCAACACCCGCTTCTCCATCTTGGAGCCCCTTTCAAAGATGGTAGATTTCTTTCTCAGGGAGGAAGTCCCTAGAATAAAATCCTATATCAGAGACTCATCCCACTTTCTAAGGAGTCTAAACAATTTGAATTTGGATATGTCAGATAAGTGGCTAGTAACACTAGATGTTGTGTCTTTGTACACACAAATTCTGCAGGATGAGGCCCTCAGTACTATAAAACAGACATTACAGTCTAGGACCCCCCATCGCATCACTACTGATTTTTTAATGCAATTGGCTTTCTGGGTGATCAAAAGAAATTACTTCCAATACCAACAGAGGTTCTACCAACAAACACAGGGGGTGGCAATGGGGGCGACTCTGGCACCCTCGGTTGCGGCCCTATATATGGAAAAATTCGAAGAAGCCTGGGTGTATTCGTCTGTTTGGTCCTCCAATATTTTGTTTTGGGGTAGATTTTTAGACGATATTTTCTTTATCTGGCATAATACAAGGGAAGAATTAGAGGCCTTTTATCAATATCTTAATTCGGTGGACACTAATATAAAATTTACTTTGTCATGTCATAAAACTACTATAGATTTTTTAGACATTACTGTCCAAGTTCAACAGGGCTCTATTTCCACAACATTATATAGAAAGCCAGTCACAAAAAATACTATACTACACTACAGTAGCTTCCACCCATATAAACTTAGATATAATCTGCCTATAGGGCAATTCCTACGTATACGTAGGATTTGTTCTTCGGTCTCCCAGTACAAAATTGAAGCCAAAAAACTAGGGGAAAGATTGAGATCTAGAGGGTATCCTGAAGGTTCAATTAAAAAAGCATATCTGAGGGGCAAATTTGCACAAAGGAACCTATTGTTACAAGAACCAAGGAATGCGTCACAGGATGAATATGGTCTATTGACATGTGTATTACCTTTTTCGAGGGCGACCTCAGCCCTAGTGGGCATTTTTAGGAGACACTGGCACATTCTACAAAATCATAAATCTTTAGAACAATTTCCTCTAGTAGCCTATTCTAGAGGGAGTACGCTGGGACAAAGATGCAATTTCCAAAGATATGGGATAAAACATAGGAATAAGTCGGGCTATCATGGGAGTTGTGGAAAATGTCAATGGTGTCCCTATGCTATTCAAGGGGAGAAGTGGGCAGTCCCAGGGAGAGATTTAACTTTAAGATCGAGAGCAATTACAGATTGCAACTCCCAGGGAGTTGTATATGCAATAACTTGTCCATGTGATCTTGTGTACATTGGCCGAACAAATCGCAAGATTAAAGCACGTTTAAACGAACATAAGTCCAGAATTAACAACGAAGTTGCCCAGGCTCCCTTAGTAGAACATTGGTCTAAATATAGACATTCGGTGGATCAGTTGCGATGGCGAATTATCTATATGATCAGTGATGTGGAAGGGGGGCAGAGAAGATTGAATGAGGAAGAGCAGAGATACATTTTTAAATTGGATACGGTAACACCATGGGGATTGAATAGCATGATTGAGTGGGGTTCCCTGGTATGAATGGTTCTCGTAGTCTGTCCAATGGGCGGCAGGGGGAGGAGTTTACAACGAATGCAACAACTATTTAAATTGAGATCTGAGGACGCCGCCGCCATCTTTGGCTTACTAAATTTTTGGAGTCGGATGACGGCGGCGACCTCGGTAAGTAGCTTGGAATAATATAGCAAGTGAAGGATAGGGGGCTGTCTTCAACTATGTATTTCAGCCCTGCTTCGACAAACGATTACAGCATGCTTTTTATTTGTTTCAGGGAGACCCTTGAAAAAGCACGATTGCCGTGCGAAACATGTCGGGTCTGGCTCCCTTGGTTTGGCTGAGATAAGTACTGTTTTAACTATCTAGTACTAATATCACTAATACCAAAAATAACTATAAGTGAAGCATTGCAGAATAGCACTAAAAGATATATAAGCAAACAGTATACGATAGAGAATATCATCAAAAAAATAAGTGTAGACAGCCAATGATGAAGCACCACACTATGCTTCCCGCGTGATAAAATTCTTTTCTGCGGTGGAGTGGTGGGGCTGAGGCGTCTTATACACACGAGTAATATCTTTTTCTTCAAAATACAATATCCAGACTACATACATTAATTAATATCACTGGTTATTTCAGAGGCTGGATTACTATTACTAAATATTAGTGGCCATTACAAATAGTGGCTTTCTTCAGTGGCATTTGTGGATTGTGTATCTCTCTCCCCTTCTTCCCTTCCATTCCAGTGGGCTGACATCTCTCTTCCCTCCTTCAATCATCCTTCTCCGGAATCTGACATCTCTCCCTTCTTTGAGTCATCTCTCCTCCCTCCCAGTGTAACATTTCTCCCTCCCTCCTCTCCAAACTATCATATCCAACAACTCTTACTCTTTCTGCCTTTCCCCATGTATACTATCTCTTTCCCTCCCACTCCACACACCTATGTCCAAGAATTTTCTTTCTCACCCACCGGCATCTCTTTCCCTTTCCCTCCCATTCCCTCTCTTCCTAACCCCCATCCCATGCAGACTTTATACTTCCCAACCCGTGCAGCATCTATCCTTTCTTTCCCAATCCCTACCTCCACCCACAGCCCGTGCAGCATGTCCTTCCCTCATTAGGTAAGTTCTGGTAGTACTGCTGACTGACCTTTTCAATGAGTCTCTAGAGTCGGAAATGGTACAGAGGACTGGAGAAGGGAGGATGTGGTCCCTCTTTACAAAAGTGGAAGTAAGGAAGAAATAGGGAATTACAGACCGGTAAGTCTGACTTCTGTGGTAAGCAAATTAATGGAAACACTTTTAAAACAGAGAATGGTCACGTTTCTGGAATCCTACAAGACTGGAGGCAACATGGATTCACTAGAGGTAGGTTTTGTCAGACAAATATGATCAATTTCTTGTGGGAAGCGGCGTGAGATCGGGCAGGCAGCCCTGTGCACCGCTGTGCTGCAAGGGAAGAGGACTCGAGCCGCGTCAGCTGTCACTGCTTGCCAGGACCAGGCAGGCAGCCGCGTCTAGCAAGGAAGTGGTGGACACCTGGAATGCTCTCCCAGAGGAGGTTATTGTGGAATCCACCGTTCTAGGATTTAAAAGCAAACTAGATGTACATCTCCTTACGAGAGGCATAGAGGGATATGGGTGACTAAAATTACACCAGGTGTACACCTGGCTGGGCCTCTGTGTGTGCGGATCACTGGACCTGATGGACCAAAGGTCTGATCCTGAGATGGCAGTTCTTATGAAAATCCCATGCTAGCATGCATTAATGGGGGAATTTATCAGTAGGCGTTAATTGTATTAGACACCAAAAGAGAGTCCAGGAGGTCTCAAAGACCAGACAATCAAGGCACAAGAAAGGAGCCATGAGGATGAGATGTCAGTAATTCAGCCATGAGTGTAAAGTTCAAAATTCACTTTATTGATAGTAGCACTGTGTGCACTAACAATTAGCATGTGATACGCATTGAAGATGCCCTTTATTTTCCTATGGGCATATTAAAATGTGCTAATCAAGCACCCGTTGATGGATTGCTCCCTAAGTCCATTTACTAATGTACTTTGGGCCCCTTTTACAAAGCTGCAGTAGCAATTCTCAGCACAGCAAATATGATGAAGCCAATAGAAATTGAATGGGCTTCATTGCATTTGCCGCACAGGAATCGCTACTGTGGCTTTGTATGAGGTTGTATTAGCCCTACCTTGCTTAGGTGTCAGATAGAGAAGGTTTTAGAATAATTAAGCTTCGTAAAGCAAAGGTATAATTTACCATCTAGATACCAATGATGTATTTTAATGGGAAGAACAGATATCAGATTTAGGAAAAGATTGATTACACTGATGGGAAAAATTCTATTATATATTCAGATATGCTAGTTAAACAAATCACTGAACCCAATCTTCATTGGATCAAATCTTGATTAATTCTTTTGTTTAAATCTACTATTTCATTAGTATAAATATAGTTGTTTTTTTATTTTGTAGTATATCTTTTTCTTAAAGTACTTAGCTTGAATGGCTTTAAACATGCCCATGTTTCAGATTACTTTCGTCAGGGTTGAGGCTCCCGATTTAAATCAACTTAGTTGAATGCACATCTTGAAACTGTGCCTACATTTCAGCACCATATATCGAATTTGGGGTTAATTTTGTCCAATAAAGCTTTTTGCATTTATGCCTTTCTGCTGCTTTCCTCCTCACCCCACCCCTCCCAGTGAGCAGGACATATTTAATTGAAGCTAAGAAGAGCTTAACATATTTTTGGCTTCCTTCCCTTAGATTTTACTGGCATCATGCCATAAGCATGTTCCATGTTCTTCAGTTTTCATATTTGGGGAATTGCTGACTTCAGCAGAGTGACTTTTTCCATCCAAAGTGGGATATTAAGCCTCATTCATATAATTAACCAACAATGTCTATCATGCCAGAGAACCAGAAGAGGCCTGGGTTTGGAGTTGAGATTAATACTAACCTTTCAAACTCTGAGTTACAGATACAAAAATTATTTTCCTGTGTACCTGGGCTTGCAATCTAAGTTGTATGTGTGGCACTAGAGCAGCAGTGGGATATGTGAGAGGGCCTTTCAACAATTTTGTTAAACAGAATACGAGTATATATTTTTTTTTTTACCCAAGATAGTGATTATACAGATAATTTTTAGAGTCATGCATGGGGGATGAGACGATCCCATGGTGTTTTTTTTCTGAATCTTCTTTCTTGATTCTCACAAGAAACTAAACAGTAATGAAAAGGCTAATACAGTACTGGGGTTCAAGTTAGCGCGAGCTGGTATGGTAAATGCCCCAATGCTCATGGAATTACTATGAGCATTGGAGCTCTTACCTCACCAGCCTGCACTAAAAACCTCTAGTGCAGCTTGATAAAAGGGGAGGGGGGGGATAATTAAAAAAAAAAAAAAGTGATAAAATTACAAAAGAAAACTTGCAAACAAAAAAGTGTTTAAATTAAAAAGCCCAGGATCAGTGGCTTAATAAGGAGGGGGCAGAGAGGGTAGACTGCCCCAGGCGCTGTCTTATTAGGGCACCGGCACCTCTTCCCCCCATGCCATTCTCGTGCTTCCCTTCCCTCCCCCACCTCTTTAAATCTTTGCCAGCTTGAGCAACTTTTCCAGCCTGCTGCTCAATCTGGCCTGGCTTCCTTTTGAAATCACTCCTGGGTCATGGGGCCAGGAAGTGACATCAGAAGGAAGGCCAACGCAGGCATGAGCAGCAGGATGGAAAAGTTGCTCATACTGGTGAAGATTTCAAAAGGTACAGGGGGAAGGAAGGGTATGAGTGTGCCATGGGGGGGGAGCAGTGGGGGCATGGAAAAAGTGTGGGGGGGAGCATGGAAGGAGCAAGAAGACAGAGAGGAAGTGGGGGCACCGCTCCAGGCACCTCCTACCCAGGATTAAATTATTTACAAGACAAATCACACATGAAGGTCAGTCTTAGACAGAATTACTGTTCTTGATATGCACTTCATACAGTTGTTTTCCTTTAATACATTTTGGAGATCTTTTACTAATGGTAATGGATGGGGGAGGGAATTGTATTTTTTGTATAGATTCTGATTGTTTATAAGTGCTTATTTGATTATTATTATTTGTATGTAAATTGTATTGCACTTTTTGTTGGCATTAAAAACTAAATAAAGTTTAAAAAAACAAAAACTTTTGTCTCTCGTCTGTAGAGACTATATGTGCTTATGCAGATGATATCTTCAACCTATTGGAAGTTAACCATGATCTTTGCAACCTGGCTACAGGCATAGATAGTTGCTTTTCCAAACTTCAGAAGTGGGCTAATTCCATCCAAATGAAATTAAATGCTTTCAAAAACCAAATTACTTTGGATTGGACATAGATTAGAAATTCTTCCTGCTATTCTACTGAAGTCAGGTATCTCATTACAACTTGATTTCTCCTCCAGAGTTTTGGACATTATATTGGACTCCTCCCTTACTTTTAACGATCAGATAAATTCTTTGGCAAAGAAATGTTTTTTCAGTTTGCGTATGTTAAGGAAAGTTAGGTCATTATACTATCAGGAACACTACACATTATTGGTACAGTCCACTGTGCTTGCTCAGTTAGACTATTGTAATTCTGTATATTTGGGTATTAAACAGGGCAGCCTAGATCGACTGCAGCTAATACAGAATACAGTGGCCAAACTTATCTTTGGAAAGAGAAAGTTGGCTCCCAGTTTGTTATAGGATACAGTTTAAGTGTGCATGTGTCGTTTTTTATATTCAAATAGTTTTTATTGGTTTTAACTAAATATACATAGCAAAATCAGCCATATACAGACCAGAACCACTAATCAACAAGAATAATACAGTCCCCTACAATCCCTCTCCCCCAACCAGCCATCTTACAATCCTGCAAAGAAAAGAATAGGAACCTGGCAACATGGTTACATGTTCAGAATTCTGCTGTGGGCCTGAGGGGTGAGGTCAGTCCAAAGGGGCTCCCATAGGGCACAGAAACGACATCCTGAAGGGGATTCAAGATCAGAAATGCTTTGACATTCCAAGGCTGCTTGTAGGATCAGAAGTGAACGACAGTGTTGCACCGATGGGGCTTCAGGAGAAAGTCAAACATGCAATATGGCTTTCTTGCCCATCAGCATGACTCGATCCACAAAGGCTGCCATTCCCCATGGCTATGGAGATACAATCCTGTAGTGTCCAAACAAAGCTATGGGTGTAGGAGTCCAACTGTAATTCCAGAGGGTGGTAACATATCTACTCAAAGTCACCCAGAATGCCAAAACCTTCGAACAGGATCAAAATTGGTGACCAAAACAGGCATAGGAGGCAAAACACTTGAGGCAGCCGGGAGATTGACTGATATGCACGTGTAGGAGAAACATAAAGGCGTAGTAGAAACTTGTATTGAAGTTCCCAATAGGTAATATCAGATGTCAATTTGAGAGCTTTCTTCAAGGCTCTACTTATATGCTGCTCCGAAAGGGTACACTGTAAATCCGGGGCCCATAGTCCCACTGTAAGCACAAAGTTTGCACCCAGCTGACAGTCCAAGATATCAACAAGATGGAAACAAAGTGTGATGAGATTTTGTGCTGAGAGACTAAACATTTCAGAGAGCACCTCACGATTCACCTCCGTCAATGTTTCAGGGGGCAAAGAATGGATATAGTGTCTAACCTGAAAATAATGAAATACATCAGAACTAGATAAAACATAAATATCTTGCAGTTGTGCAAACCAATATAGAATACCATCATCATCAAATAACTGAAAAATAAATTGGAGACCCTTAGTTTTCCAAGATCTGATTGCATACCCGGTGTAAAATCCCATTTCCATGAATAGGTAAGTAAGGAGAAAATTTGGAGGAAACGTGAAGAATGCGGCACACCCAACACCATGTCTTACAGGCCGGGGTAAAAATGAGGTATGCAGAAATAATTTTATGAAGGCCTAATGGTGTGACATGTAACAAAGCACTAAAATGAGTGGGGAGAAGTAATGAAGTTTCCAGCGGAGTAGCTGAAAAATGGGAAGTGCCTCTGAACCAGTTGTTAATATGGTACATTTGATAAGCCATGGCATACCATTTTATATTTAGCAAACCATAACCCCCTCTCTTTCGTGCATAATTAAGATGTGCCCTCTGTCCACCCCATAAAAATCTCTGTATCCCTGCTATTAGTTTTATCTCCTGGTTGCGAGCAAGCAATAGTGGGAGCACCTGAAAGCGGTACAACCAGCATGGGAAGAGTACCATGTAAAGGGCCACACTACCCAAAATAGAGGAAATGATGCCCAGATATGCATCATAGTTAATGTGGAACACAAAAGTGCATCAAAATTCTGCACATATAACTGAGACAAGTTTCTAGGCAATACATCTCCCAGGTACTTCAAAGATGCGGTAGCCCAAGAAGAGGGAAACTCCCCCACCCAAGAATCCTACAATGCTGTTGGAATGGCCAACACCACAGATTTTTGCCTATTCAAAGTAAATCCAGAGTAAAAATGGAATTCATCCAAAGCATTCAATAAGTACTGCATAGAATACTGGGGGCCAGTCAACACAAAAAGCAAGTCATCAGCGAAAGCCATAACCTTTATGGAATAGTGTGCATGTGTCATTTTTAAATTCCTTTATGGAATATTTGATCCTTCAATCCCTCTATGCTGGAATGCTATCAGATCCTGTCATGCAAGGATTACAACAATTTACAAATTATCATTTCCATCTTCTAGAGCAGTGTTTTTCAACCTTTTTACACCCGTGGACCGGCAGAAATAAAAGAATTATTTTGTGGACCGGCAAACTACTAAGACTGAAATAAAAAAAACACATTTCCGCCCCGTCTCCGCAAGCTCGGTCCCCACAAACCATCTGATCCCATCTGCACAAGCCTGTTATGATTTTATATTGAACGTATTTTATTAAAGTATAAAAAGAAACAATATTCTGTACAATTGTCATTTTATAAATATAAATATTCAGAGCAAGGACCAACAAAACCCCTGTCTCCCCTCCCCTTCACATATATCCCCTCTACTATCAAGAAAACTGAACAAGCCAAATTATTACAGATTGCTACACAGAAATATCATGCTAACAGAATACTGCAGTCAACACATGACAGGAATAGTGTAAGGCTTTGCAGTCCCCAGTTATGTCTCTAACATGATATATATTTCAAATCTGATATATTGTAATGACAAAATAGAAATAAAATTATTTTTTTCTACCTTTTGTGGTCTCTGCTTTCATCTTCTTTACACTCTTTTCCTTCCAGCGTCTGCCTGTTCCATCCACTGTCTGCCCTCTCCCCCTTCCATATGTATCTGACTTCTTTCTATGCCCCTCTCCCCTTTCCATCCAGCCTGTGACTTCTCTCTCCTTTTTACATCATTCATTCCAGCTTCACTGCTTTCTTCATTTTTATCTCTCCTACACCAGATCTAGCATCTTTATCCCTCTCTCATTTCTCTGCTGACCCCCTTTCCAGCATTAATCTCTCTTTACTTTCTCATTCCTCTCTCTCCCCTTTCTCTCATCTGATCTCTCCATTCCACCCTGACCCCCTTTATCCTCCTGTAATCTCCCTGCCAGCTGTTTCCTTACTTTTTCCCTTCTCCCCCTATCCAACAGTAGCTCTCTTCCCATCCCTTTCCCTCTTCCCCTCCCAGCAGCATCTTTCCTTCTACCTCCCTCCAGGTGCAGTAGCAGCTCTCCCTTAATCCAGCAGCTTCCCAGCCTCCAACAGTGGCTTCCTCTCCTTCCAGCAGCTGTCAGTACTTGCCTGCAGCAGTGATTTCCTTAGGTAGCCTTGGGTCCGTTGCCGCCTCTGAGGAAAGGGGAAGTTGCCGAAGTGAATCATTGCCCTGGAAAGTACAGAGCTGCTACGAGAGGAGACAGCCACTGTTGAAGGCTCCCTGCACATTTGCGACCCCCCCAAGCCAGCAAAAACAGCTTTGCACCACAGGCCCTGCCGCCCAAGACGAGCCGGAGGCTCCTACCCGCCGCATCCTGCACGTAGGCAAACTCTCAGCACAGACGCTGCTGATGGCCCCAATCCACACGCTGACGACTCCCCCTCTCCTGCGCACGCTGACCATCTCCTTTCTACCTACACTTTCCCCGCAGTCCTCTTCGGTGACTCGGTAGGGGCAGCGATCAAGACAGGCTGCTGATGTCGGGCATTCCCTCTCTGAGTCCCGCCTGTTTTGTTTCAACTTCCTGTTTCTGCATAGGCGAGACTCAGAGAGGGAATGCCCGACGTCGGCAGCCTGTCTTGATTGCCCGAGGCTGGGAGGAACAGAAGATTTCTGCGAAAACTACCAGGGCAGGAAATTTAACGGCGTCAATCTCGCCAGTCCTGCGCGGACCGGCAGGAATTTTCTGCGGACCGACACCTGTCCACGGACCGGCGGTTGAAGAACTGTGTTCTAGAGGACTTAAATGTGCTGGGAAACTCAGCAAAACTTTGTCATTTAAATTGGTGGAAATTTGGAACAAATTACCAGACTCTTTAAGACTGTTAGGTCAGTTACAGCAATTTTGTAAAGATTTTAAAACTTGGTTGTTTACGCAATAGCTATTCAGACCAGTTCCTTTAACTATTTAAATATCTGTCTAATCCTAACTAATAGTACTCTCTCCATTCGATCTACTAGATGCTGGTCTCAGAGCACTGGACTTTGACCTAAGGGCCGCCACGTGAGCGGACTGCTGGGCACGATGGACCACTGGTCTGACCCAGCAGTGGCAATTCTTATGTTCTTATTTTTTTAATTAACTGTAAACCGAATTGAGTTCCTTTGGGAAATGACTCGATATATAAATTGAAGACTAGATTAGATTAGATTTGTTTTGTCCAATTCACAGGTCACCTCTTCTGTAACTGGTAAGCTGGATTTCTGTCTTTGACCAGCCTCACTAAGAATTACATGCGTATTCCTCTTTGTAAGGTTTAAGGGTTGGTGGGGTTCCCGGGGGGGGGGGGGGTCCCCTTCTGATCTTCAGGCTGTGTCTACGTTCCATAAATTTCCTATGTTTTACAGTTTTATAATGTTTACATTATGGGCTCCTTTTACTAAAAAGAGCCCTATGTGTTTGATTATAGTTGGCCTTTTTTGTCCGTAGTGTTTAGTGTAATAATTTCTTGAGCAGAATTGACTGGTAGCGGGAGTTCCCGAGCTCTTTCATTTCTACTATTTCCTGTTGTCATAGATCAACCTGGCTTTTATACTAACTGACACTGACAGGAAACTCCCGGGCAGGTAAATTGCCATGTGCACTAGACCTTAATGCCAGCATTGAGCTGGCGTTATTCTAGAAGCGTACCGCGCAGTTTAGCATGCGGTAATTTTGTGCGTGCGCTATAAACGCTAGCGCACCTTAGTAAAAGGAGCCCATAAAGTAAACATTATAAAACTGTAAAACATAGGAAATTTATGGAACGTAGACACAGCCTGAAGATCAGAAGGGGAACCCCCCCCCCCCCCCCGGGAACCCCACCAACCCTTAAACCTTACAAAGAGGAATACGCATGTAATTCTTAGTGAGGCTGGTCAAAGACAGAAATCCAGCTTACCAGTTACAGAAGAGGCGACCTGTGAATCGGACAAAACAAATCTAATCTAATCTAGTCTTCAATTTATATAGTAGAATAGTAGAAATGAAAGAGCTCGGGAACTCCCGCTACCAGTCAATTCTGCTCAAGAAATTATTACACTAAACACTACGGACAAAAAAGGCCAACTATAATCAAACACATAGGGCTCTTTTTAGTAAAAAGAGCCCTATGAGTTTGATTATAGTTGGCCTTTTTTGTCCGTAGTGTTTAGTGTAATAATTTCTTGAGCAGAATTGACTGGTAGCGGGAGTTCCCGAGCTCTTTCATTTCTACTGTTTCCTGTTGTCATAGATCAACCTGGCTTTTCTACTAACTGACACTGACAGGAAACTCCAGGGCAGGTAGCCCAAAGGGGAGGGATCAAGTTTTAGTAGCCTGCAGCAGAAGCTACCAGACATACAAGAACCCTCAAGTTAAGTCTCCAGAGGAGATTTACAAGAAGGAAGATTAGCAGAAGTAAGAAACCTAATCTTTCATTTTTATTTTATTTTATTCAATTTTAGGGACATTTTGAGACAATCTATTTACATTTGGTGTCTCATTTAGGCACCACAAAGGGATTCGCATAGGACCAATTTTATAGTAGCATAAAGGTGCATCTAAGCCTTTTTAGAGTATTAGCAGAAAGTCACATTGGTGTGGCAAAAGTTTGGTGTGCCTACTTACGACAAGTCAATGGCTGGCCAAGCAATGCGCACAACTGATAGTATTGTATAAGTTGCACTCATCATTTGGAAATACACCCATGTCATGCCCATGCTTCACCTATATGCACACCCCCTGACAGTTACACACTAGGGGATCCTTTACCAAGCTGTGGGCTCCTTTTATTGAGCAGCCGTAGAGCTTTTTATCATGGGCTGGCGAGGTAAATGCTCCGACGCTCATTTGATAAAAAGGGCCCTGTGTAAACAATAATGCATGTTTACTGCAGCTTAAAAGGACTTAACACAAGGAATACTCAGGCATCCTATGGTAAGTTCTGAGTTAGCAAGCACACACCCTGCACTAAAATATTTTTATTTGTACTGCAGAAGAAGTGTTTCTGGGGGGCGGAGAATGAGCATTTCTGCAGTAATCAGTTAGTGTAACTGCTTGTTAGCTATTTATCACGAGAGTCCTTAACTGCCTACAAAATAAATGGCAGTAAAGGCTCATACTCTAGTGTTTTTTTTAATGGTCAAGCGCTAATGACAGTAGCATGTGGCCATTAATACAAAAGTTTGGAAGTCGCCCATTTTACTTCTGCGCTAAAAATGACATTAGCGCCCAGCCACATTTTAGTGGTGCTTTGCAAAAGGGCTATTAAGAGTTAGGCCAATCATGCACATAAGCCCTAGATTTCTATAAACCAAGCACGCCATTGGCACCTTAATTTAGCTCCCAGTGTATGGAATTGCCTTTCACAACCACTCTTTCCTAAAGTGCACAAAGCAGTTAACAAGAGTACAATTAGCTAATCTGCAGCACTAACTGCATGGTGGCTAGACAGCACATGCTCATTCCCACATTTATGGCCAAACATGAAAAAGGGGCAGGGAATGCTTTTGGAGGTAATATTTATTTATTGAATTTTCTATACCGTTCTGAGCTCAGAATGATTTTACATGAATTTATTCAGGTACTCAAGCATTTTTTCCTGTCTGTCCCAGCAGGCTCACAATCTATCTAATGTACCAGGGCAATGGGAGGTTTAAGGGCTAGATTCACTAAGCAAACCGATCGTGTACCGATCGGTTTGCGACCCTGACCCAATTCACTAATCTTGTGCCCGATTCCGATCTGCGCATGCAAATGAGAGTAAAAGGCATGCAAAGTAGGAAGGACGCGATTCACTAAACTTTTCCAGGAACACCAACTGGGCTGGCCGATCCAAAAAGAAGCGACTGGTGGGGACCAGTCACTCACAACCTTTCCTGCTCTCTGCTGACTTCTTCTGCCTTTCTGCCCTGCCTCGCCTGCCCTGCTCAACCCCGACTCTCTTGTCCTATTCATCCCCAACTCGCCTGCCCTGTTCAGCCCCGACTCACCTGCCATGCTCAGCCCCGACTCGCCTGCTCTTCCCTGCAGTGCAAGCCTGTGGTTTTAACCCGCGGGTTTTAAAGCGGGTTAAAATCACAGGCTCACGAAGTAAAAATCCAGTCAGCTAAGTAAAAAAAAAGTTAAAAAGCTCTGCTGGACACGAAGGGCCAGCGCATGTGCAGACCATCTACAGTCAAAGAAGATGGTCTGTGCATGCTCAAGGATCGCTCTCCAGCGATCCGTGCGGTCGATTGGGGGCATGCCAACAATCGCCCTCATTTGCACGCAGGCCTTTAGTGAATTCATAGGCCTGCCTGCAATCACCCATGGATTGGACACGGATCTCCAGGTTAGTGAATTTAGACCTAAGTCACTTGCCCAGGGTCACAAGGAGCAGGCTGGGATTCAACTTGCGGCCTCAGGGTACTGAGGCAGCAGCTCTAATCAAAAGACAACATACCCCTCCCATTTAGGGGTAATTCATCAACGGGTGCTATCTGATTTAACAAGCACTAACGATTAGCACACAATAAACACTAAGATGGGCATCTTAGCATTTGGCACACATTGGGCTAGATCATGTACCACTTGGTTTGCGACCCCTTAGCGACTCCAGCCCGATTCACTTACCTCTCTGCCAACCATCCTCTTATCCGCACATGCGAATGAGGGCAATGGCATGCAAAGTAGGCAGGGATGCAATTCACTAAACAAAACCCAGCAACACCGACTGGGCTGGCCGATCAAAAAAAAGTGACTGCTGTGGTCCAGTCGCTGAAGCCCTTTCCGGCTGCCCTGCCTTCTGCCGCCCTGCTCTCTGCCCTGTTAGCCCCTATCCTGCAGCCCCAAATGTGCCTGCCTGCCCCGAACACATTCCTTCCTGCCCCGAATGCGCCTGTCTTCCTGCCCTAAACGTGCTGCCTACCTGCCTTCCTTCCCCGCACTGCAAGCCCATGGGTTTAAGCGGGTTAAAACCATGGGCTCCAAAAAAACGATCGCCTATTTTTTTTTTACAAAAAATCTATGCCGGCCCTGAGGTCCAGCACATGCGCAGACCTTCTACAGATGGTCTGCGCATGCGTGGGGATCGCTATCTGCATATTGGAGCTTTGTAAATTCATCGGACCTGCCCAGATCGGGCCCGATCAAGCAGGTTTGTGAATCTAGCCCATTAATTGTTAGTGCTATTTGATAAATTCTCTCTTCAGTGCAGTTAACTCACCAATTGTCACTTTGTAAACTGTATGGGAGGTTGCTGAGCACGCCCTGACATTTAACCTGGAGGCTCTGCATTTACTGTACTTTAATTTGGGAATGCATGGTAAGTGAAAAAAAAAAAGGATCCTTAACTAGGGTCTTTTGATCAGCTGCTTCTTGTCATGATTCACTGTTCTGATTTATATGATTTTTCCTTAGAAAGTATTTTTCTTTCTGTGCAATAATTTTCCACGGGTTTGATTCACAGCATCAGTCATATATATCAGGACTTTATTTACTGGAGAATTCTGACAATACAGAATTGATTTGTCAATTCAGAACCTTCTGGCAGACATAGCTCTGATGTGTAAGTAGTTATCAGATGTGGCTTAAATGAAAATGACCAAGTAACTTGGAAACAGATATTTGATTGAACTTGTGTACTGGAGTTTGCATTCCTGTTCCACCTTTGCAAAAAAGTGTAAAATCAGTTGAAGCAAAAATAAAGCGCAGACCAAGGCTAGCAGAAAACAGTCCATTTGTCAAACTAAAATAACAGGAGGCTTCCTCATTTTTAAAGCACAAAGTCATCTTAGAAAAAAAACAAACAAAAAATTTGGTGGTTAGAACTACAGCTTCAGCACCCTGAGGATGTGGGTTCGAACCCTACACTACTGCTTGTGACCCTAGGTAAGTCACTCAATCCTCTATTGCCCCAGGTACGTTAGGTACTCAAGCATTTTTCCTATCTGTCCCGGTAGACTCACAATCTATCTGATTGTAAACCACCTAGATAACCTTGATAGACAGTATATAAATGCCTAAAATAATCATAATAATAATTCTCCCCCACCCCAAAAATATACTCTCCTCCTGATGGTCTTCCTCAACTAGCTAAGAACTCCTTGCTGGCTCCAAGGTTAGAGAAACATTTTACCTGAGTACAGCCTTGGCCCTTCTGTGCAGCAGCAATCATCTTCCTCCCTCCCTGGGCTTGGGTGAACCCGACCCCCTGCACCATAGAGCATTGTGGTCTGAGCAACAAACAGTCTTTAACCACATTCATATCAATTACAGAAAAAGTGAAGTTATCATAGTCACTTTTAAATGACCTCATCTTGCTCTTGAAGTCAGGCCCTTACCATTTCTAAGAACAAGGCAAAGAATGGTAGCCCTTTTGAAATGGAAATCACCCTTTAAAATCAGTGTGAGTTTCATAATGATTCTGAAAGCTATAAACTTTCTCTGGTATTATCTGTTAATCTGTCTGGTTGTCAGGCTCTCTGCAATGAATATGCATGAGATAGATTTGCATGCACTGCTTCTATTATATGCAAATCTATCTCATATCATGAAATCTAACTAGTTAGGTGGGTCCTGTGAACTGGGTTGAGACTTATGGATCTAAGTTACCCATACAGCTTGTTAGACAAATAAACTGCTTTTACAGGCTATTAAAGTGCACTTAAGACAATGGGGTACATTTATATAATACTTTCAAGATTCTCTATTGGTTCTATTGATGAGTATTTAAAAACTCTTCAGAAGACAACTTAAATCATTGTCGCTGCTGTTTATCAATTACTTCTGTTAAACATTTAATTATAACAGGATCTACTTGAGCATCAAATTTATTGGCAAACCAGTGTCCGCTTTTTAGAAGCCATCTTAGTTCTGCAGCACCATAGATGCAAACACTGCGAAGGTAGGTGCCAGTACAAGGAGGATACAGGTATTCTTCCTTGTATTTCCACTTTACCAGACGAGTTTTACTTTGGAGGGCTGTAACATCTGGTGCTGCCCTAGGAATTTCTCCTGGGATCCCTGGCACACGAATAAGGGTTGCCCAGAAGTGCTCATCAGGAGAAAATGTGTTAGCAGACCATGCTAAAAAGTTTATAGCAAGAGGACTGTCAAAAACATACTGGATAAATGCTCGACTTAAGACAAAATAGGCACTGCCAACAAACATTTCAATATCATGAGGCGGTGGTTCTTTGGAAATCTGAGTTCTTACAGGTATCGGTATATGGTAATACTTGTCAGCTGTTCCCATGACTGTGTATTGGTACAAATATCGGTCCTTTTTGATTCTACTTGGCCTTTCTGTTTCTAACATGTTCTCTCCATTCAGTTTCTTTAACTCAGATACCAGTTCAAAATTTGATTTCAAAGGTAAGTCTTGACCACATAAATTAATGGCATATTTCCATTGAACTGATGAAGTCAGTAAATCTGACAAACAATTAAGATCAGCTTGGAGCCTGGAAATATGTGCATATGTCACAGACTCCAGTTTAGAAGCGATGAAAACATTGTTGAAGCATTTGGCTAAGCTCTCTATGGCAGCTTTGAAAGCAGTCGAGGACTTCTGGTCATAGTGGATGCAGTACACATTTCCCAGGCTGTAGATTGCACGCATCAGCCTTTCTATACTCACAGCGCTTTTATGTATGACTAAGGAATAAGCTATTGGAAAGTTCTTCTCCTCCAGCGTCACTGGTTTTAGGTGGTATCTTCTAATTCGATGATACACCATACAGTTCCTTGTCATTGCTTCAACATCTTCATCTTCTAAATCGATGATGTTCCTATATCTTAACTCTAAACTCCTACCAGTCTCAACTGGTTCTTGGTCATATATTTGAGAACAATTAATTCTCATTTTCAATTCCTTTGTATGAGAGCTATACTTGTTTTTAACATAGTCAGAGGTGCTCAACTCAGGCTCAACCAAGTAAATTTCCTTTTGAGTGAACACAGAGAACAGCAACACAGTGAGTAATCCTAGAAAAAGAAACTTCCTCCATTGTCTGGGCGGTTTGTGAAACAACTTTTGTAGCTTCATTCTGTAAGATAAAAAGCAACACCCAAATTAGTTTGATATATATTGATTGCTATGTAAATTATACTAATTTTCCTGGAAATAACAGAAGATATAAAATCTCACACAAGTGGTTTCTTTGTAAATCCAACTACTATGATTGATTTATATAACTTGATTACATTGCTTCTTTCTTTCTACAGTCTTTGCATATTTTGTAACAATTAATTGGACTTGTTACCTTTTCCTAAGAATCCAGAGTAAAACTAAGGAGGAAGGAGGAATGGTCTAGTGGTCCGAAACGCTGTCTCAGCCTCCTGAGGTTGTGAGTTCAATGTTAGTGTTGCCTCCTTTGACCCTGGGCAAGCCACCCAACCCTCCCTTGCCCCAGAAACCTTCAGAGTATCTCATCAATGTAAACCACTTAGGTTATAAGTGGTATATAAATAACAAAACTGGGGGGAAAAAACCCCATTCAGCTGCAGTGCTCAGGGTATTAAATGCTGGCTGCTACAGTCAAATTATACTTGGATATTCAGAGTCAATATCCTGGTATTCACCAATACTGAATTTCCAGGTATAACATAGCATTGAATAGCACCATTATCCAAGTAACTATATTACATGGATAACTTAGGACAGCTTTCTGCTGGGCTCCAGGTAACTCCTAGTCTGATCATTCTGATAGCACAGGCTAATCCGTAAAGATTTTCAATGGAATTATCTAGACTGAAAATCTGGATATGGCCTGGTAAGTGCTACTAATTTAATAAGTCCATATATTATACAAAGCACTATATGCTCTGAGGAAGTCATGTGAGTCCACTGGAATTATTTTCATGGAAGGTACTACCTGAAAAAGAATGGTACTACTGACTAACTGTATTAATGACTACACAAAAATGTTTTCTGTTGAAAACGGTACCGTTTTCTGATGAAATATTTCATACAGGCTATACAAGTAACAAAGTGAATAGCAAACCCACAGTATACGAGTATGTGGAGTGTTGTCAGAACTAAAGAGCCAGTCTAATGTCTCTGGGATGTGCCACTTGAAACCTTAGCACTATCCTTGTGGTGTTCGTGTAGGTTTACCCCTAGCAACAGTACTGTGAGATTACTGCTACAGATTGAAGTGGTACCATTTAGAACAAGGGTGCCCAATACGTCGATTGCGATTGACCAGTCAATTGCTCAGGCAACCCCAGTCGATCGTGGAGCCATGTAGTTTCTCTTCTCTTTTTTTCCCCTCCTGACCGGCGTCCAATTAATCCGCCTCTTGAAGAACGCCGGCCAATCAGAGTGCTGGCAGGGTGAAGTTAGAAGGTCAGCGGGGGATGGAGCTTAGCGCACTACAGGAGACAGAAGTGTCATGATTTTAACACCCCCCCAAATCGGCCTCCCAATTCAGTGATTGACCCTCCCCTCTCACCCCCTAAAGTAGGATTGGCAGCCTCTTGCTGGCCGGCCGCCGCCACTCCTGCTTTAGAGGGTGAGGGTCAGTCAGGAAGTGATGTGGTGTCCGGCTTACTCCCTGGCCTCCTGTGCATCCCTTTACCTAATTATAGCAGGGAGCAGCCTGCAGAGAGGATCGCCAGTACTTTAGCGATCCTTGCAGGTTGCCATAGGCCTCAGGAGCTGTCTTCCTTCTGCCGCAGTCCCGCCCCTACTCTGAGTCAGAGGCAGGATAGTGGCAGAGGGAAGACAGCTCCTGAGGCCTATGGCAACCTGCAAGGATCGCTAAAGGACCGGTTATCCTCTGCAGGCTGCTCCCTGCTAAAATTAGGTAAAGGGATGCATGGGAGGCCAAGGAAGAACCCGCAGGCCTTCTGGGGGAG
The DNA here is from genome assembly GCF_902459505.1 of Geotrypetes seraphini. Lineage (NCBI taxonomy): Eukaryota > Metazoa > Chordata > Amphibia > Gymnophiona > Dermophiidae > Geotrypetes > Geotrypetes seraphini. Next base: position 27,440,296 of record NC_047084.1, read on the forward strand.
GAGGGTAGTCCTTCGGGAGGGAGGACAAGCCTTCAGGGGTGGTGGTGCAGGTCTTTGGGGGGGACAGGCAGGCCTTCAGGAGTGGGATGCAGGACTTCAGAGGGGACAGGCAGGCCTTCAGGGGGGTATAGTCCTTCGGGGGGGAGGACAGGCCTTCAGGAATGGTGGTGTAGGCCTTTGGAGGGACAGGCAGGCCTTCAGGGGTGGGGAACAGGACTTCAGGGGGGACAGGCAGGCCTTCAGGGGTGGGGTGCAGGCCTTCAAGGGGGGGGACAGGCCTTTGGGGGAAGAGGGCCCTGGTGTAGAATGGGAGGGAAAGGGGTTTCAAAGAGACGTGCATATGCTGGACTTTGGGGGAAGAAATAATGGGTTTAAAAACAGAGGAGTGGGAGAGAGATGGTGGACAATGGGATTTAGTGAGGGAAGGAAGAGAAAGGGAAAGAAGTTGAACACAAGGGATGGTGTGGAGGGGGGGGATAGAGATACTGGATAGGAGGGTAGTTGGGAAAAGAAAGGGAGATATGATGTACCCTGGGGTGGTGGGGAAGGCGGGAGAGATGCTGTATGAAAGGGTAGTTGAGAAAAGGTGGATCTATGGATGGAGACAAAAAAAAGGAAAGATGCCAGACTTCCAGGGGAGGGAAGGGAAATGGAAGGGACAGAGACAGAAGATGGATGGTTAGCATGGAGAAAGAAGAAAGAAGGAGACCCAGGCAAATAAGTTATCAGAAGACAACCAGAGCCTGGGACCAACAAGATTTGAATAATGACCAGACAACAAAGGTAGGAAAAATTATTTTATTTTCAATTTAGTGATCAAACTGTGGCCGTTGTGAGAATTTATATCTATTGTCTATAGAAGAACATAAGCAGTGCCTCTGCTGTGTCAGACCAGAGGTCCATCACGCCCAGCAGTTTGCTCACGCGGTGGCCCATCAGGTCCTGGACCTGTATAGTAATCCTCTATCTATACCCTTCTATACCCTTTTCCTTCAGGAAATCAATCCCTTCTTGAACCCTAATACCGTACTCTGTCCTATCACACCATCTAGAAGCACGTTCCAGGTGTCCACCACCCTTTGGGTGAAGAAGAACTTCCTAGCATTGGTTCTGAATCTGTCCCTTCTTAATTTTTCTGAATGCCCTCTCATTCTTTTAGTTTTCGAAAGTTTGAAGAATCTGTCCCTCTCCACTTTCTCTCTGCCTTCATGATCTTGTAAGTCTCTATCATGTCCCCTCTAAGCCTCTACTTTTCCAAGGAAAAGAGCCCCAATTTCTCTAATCTTTCAGCATATGAAAGGTTTTCCATACCTTTTATCGATCTCGTCACTCTTTTCTGAACCCTCTCGAGTAATGCCATATCCTTCTTAAGGTACAGCGACCAATATTGGACGCAGTACTCCAGATGCGGGCGCACCATCGTCCAATACAATGGCAGGATAACTTCTTTCGTTCTGGTTGTAATACCTTTCTTGATAATACCTAGCATTCTATTCACCTTCTTAGAGGCCACTGTGCACTGTGCCGATGGCTTCATTGTCTTGTCCACTATTACCCCCAAGTCCTTTTCTAGGGTACTTTCACCCATTACCAGCCCTCCCATCGTATAGCTGTACTTCGAGTTCCTGTTACCTATATGCAAGACTTTACATTTCTCTACATTAAACTTCATCTGCCATCTCGTTGCCCACTCTTCTAGTTTGTTCAGGTCCCCTTGTAAGTCCTCACAATCCTCTCTTGTCCCAACTCCACTAGTTTGGTGTCGTCTGTGAATTTTATTACTTCACACTTCGTCCCTGCTTCTAGATCGTTTACAAATACATTGAACAGCAGCGGTCCAAGTACCAACCCCTGTGGAACCCCACTCGTGACCCTCCTCCAGTCCAAGTAGTGGCCCTTCACTCCTACCCTTTGCTTTCTACCCGCTAGCCAATTTTTGATCCATCTATATATGTCTCCTTCCACTCCATGGCTCTTCAGTTTCCGTAGTAGGCGTTCATGGGGTACCTTGTCAAAGGCTTTTTGGAAATCTAAGAATACAATGTATTTGGGGTCGCCTTTGTCCATTTGTTTGTTAATTCCTTCGAAAAAGTGCAATAAGTTTGTTAGGCACGATCTTCCCTTGCAGAATCCATGTTGGCTTGTTTTTATCAGTTTATTCTTTTCTAGATGCTCATCGATGCTTTCTTTTATCAGCGCTTCCGTCATCTTCCCTGGAACCGAAGTCAAACTTACCGGTCTGTAGTTCCACGGGTCACCTCTTGATCCTTTTTTAAAGATGGGCGTAGCATTAGTTATCCCAGGACAAGCAGGCAGGTATTCTCACATATGGGTGACGTCTTCGACGGAGCCCGGATGTGGATGCCTCACAAGCAGACTTGCTTGAAGAAACTCCAAGTTTCGAGTCTCCCGCACCGCGCATGCGCGAGTGCCTTTCCGCCCAGCATAGGGCACGTCTCCTCAGTTCTCAGTTTTCCGCGGAGCCGAGAAGTCTGTCTTTGACTCTCTGTGTTAACTTCATTACTTGTGCCTCTTCTGAACCTTGGTTTGTTATTTTTTTCCTCACGAATCGCTGTTCTTATTTTCTTTCTTTTATTTCAGTTTAAAAAAAAAAAAATTTTCCTCTTCCGTCCGTTTTCCGGGACAGGCCACTCAGCCGCAGCCCGAGGGCTTCGATCTTGCGGCAGCTATTTTCACTTCTATGTCCCGGCCTGTCACGGGCTTCAAGAAGTGTGACAAGTGTCAGCGCGCGATCTCTCTTACGGACCCACACCATCGCTGCCTCAAGTGCCTTGGGCCTAAACATCATCCTAGATCGCACCTGCGCTGTCAAACACTTCAGCCTCGAGCTTTCAATCGTCGTATTTTGGTGGACGAGCTCTTCGAGATGGAATCTTCTACTGATCCCTCGACTTCGAAGCCGACCTCGGCCTTGACTCCTGCCAAAATTCCTCCTGCTTCTACTGCTTCCACCTTGAGCCTCATCAAACCTTCGTCGTTTGCAGTGGCTCGTTCTTCGATGACATCTGCTGTATCTTCCCCTGTTTCCTCAGGTCAGATAGCTCAGCAGTCGGTTCCAGCAGTAGAGATTAAAGTGCCTAAGACTTCAAGTCGAAGCACACTCACACTACCTCGAAGGAGCCTCCAGCCAAGGCAGGTGGTCTGGTTTCAGACGCGGATCCATCCTTGCCGGCTTCTTTCCAGACCATGTTGGCGAAGCAGTTCATTCAGTTCCTTACTAATATGGGACCGAAGCTTCTTCCTTTTATCCAGCCTGGGCATTCAGCAGACTCCTGCAAGGTCGAGTCGCTTCCACTGCCTCAGGCTGACATTCTACACTCTTTGCAGGGAGCAGAGTCTCTGCGAATGTCTGGTCTGGCATCAGTGCATGTACAGCAAGGAGCAGATTCTTTGCAAGTGCCTCGGAAGGAATCCTCACACTCTATACAAGGAGCAGAGTCTTTGGGAGTGCATCGAGGTTCCTCCACTAAGCCTCTGGAGTTTCGATCTACAGCCTCCAGTCCCATACATTTGTTGATACCATCGGCTGCTTCCATCTCCGAGGCAAAGTCTCCTCGATCTTCGAGATCTGCTTCCAGGCATAGTTCTCATCGACGATCGAGGGCTTCTTTGAGGCATCCTTCCAGGCATAGTTCTTCTAAAGAAAGACCTTCTTCCACTAAGCCTCGATCTACTCCAACCTTGACTAGATCACTGACTCCTCATTCAAGGTCTCCAATGCCAGACCTCGAGGATGTCCCGGTTTCGATTGCCTCGTCCAAGTCACCATATTCCTTTGATGCCTTTTTTCCTGCCGAAGCTTCTTCTTCGACCCAGGCTGCCTCGACATCCTTGAGTCCTTCTCAAGGCAAAGCATTAGCAGATCAGCTATCTTTCTCATCTTTTCTTCGTCAGATGGCTGTGGACTTGGAACTTCAATTAGATACTGGCTCCAAATACTCTAAGGAGTATCTCAAAGTCATGCATCTTCCTCAACCTCTGGCAGAGTCTCTTAAGCTTCCACTTCATAAGCTTTTGAATCAGACTTTTGGTCGATGAATGGAAACACCTTTTTCCATACCAGCTGTTCCAGGAAAATTGGATTCTAGGTATAAAACTGTGCATCACAAAGGGTTTGACAACTTACAGTTATCTCATCAATCCCTACTTGTCGAGTCCTCCTTAAAGAGGTCCCATCCTTCCAAGGTTTATGCCACCGTTCCTCCTGGAAGGGAATGGAAAACTATGGACAAATTTGGACGTTGCATATATCAAAATGCTATGATGTCATCTAAAGTCCTCAATTATAATTTTCAATTCATCACTTACTTTGAATTCCTTATTTCTCTATTGCCAAAGTTTTTGACTTATCTGGATACTCAAAAGCATTTTGAATTTCAAGAAGTCCTAGATTCTTTATCCCAACTCAGATTGCATCTCCTGCAGTCATCTTATGATGCCTTCGAGCTGTCTGCCCAGGCAGCTGCTTGTTTTGTGGCTATGCGTCGTCTTGCTTGGCTTCGTACCATTGACATGACCCTATCTTCAAGACCGCTTGGCTAATATCCTTGTGACAGCAATGACCTCTTCGATGAATCCATTGAGGCAGCCACCAAGAAATTGTCTGACGATGAGAAATATTTTGCTTCTATTGTCAGACCCAAGCCAAAGCCAGCTCCTGCAAAACCTGCACATCCTGCTCCTATCTATCAGCAGCGTTTTACTCCAAGGACGGCTCCTTATAATCGCCCTCCTCTAAAGAAACAGCAGCCTCAAAAACAACAGAAACCTTAACCTTCTGCTGCACCTAAGGCTACTCAGCCTTTTTGACTGTTTAAAACAGAGCATAACCTCCACCATTCTGACTCTGTCTCATTTTCCCCCTATAGGAGGTCGTCTCCATCATTTCTACCACCGATGGACGATAATTACATCCGACCTCTGGGTACTTGCAATACATATGTTGAATTTGTCAAAAGACTTAAATGATCCGGCTTTTTCTGTGTCCCTTGATGCAGAGAAGGCCTTTGATCGTGCTGAATGGACCTTCATGTATCAAGCGTTGGAGTGGTTTGGTATTGGTTCAGGATTTATACAAATGGTTCAAACCTTGTATAGCTCCCCTGTTGCTAAATTATATATTAATAATAATTTTTCAGATGGCTTTAGGTTGCAGAGGGGGGTTAGACAAGGATGTCCCTTATCTCCTCTACTTTTTGATATTGTATTGGAACCCTTGTTATTAGCTATTCAACAGGCAGAGGAGATTCAGGGTATTCCCTATAAGGATCGGGAATATAAGGTCTCTGTTTATGCGGATGATATATTGCTCTATTTGAGAAATCCTGAGACAACTATTCCCTCTTTACTTGAACTGATTGAGGAATTTGGAAAATTTTCAGGATACAAAATAAACTGGAGTAAATCAGAAATTCTTCCACTTAATGTCCACTGTACAAAAGGTTTATTTGATTCATTTCCCTTTCTTTGGAAAGAGGATGGAATAAAGTATTTAGGCATCTGGATTAAAAATACGCTGGAAGAGACAATGAAAATTAATGAAAAATCTTTAATGCAGAAGGTAACAGAATTGTGTGAGCAATGGAATTCTCTACATATTTCATGGTGGGGGAGAGTTCAAACTATTAAAATGATGATTTTGCCTGTAATTTGTTATCAGATGGGTATGTTGCCGGTTTATTTTCAAGGGTCCTTTTATAAAAAACTAAATAGTATTCTTATAAAATTTATTTGGTTGGGTAAAACTCCTAGAGTGGCTTTGGTATCTTTACATAGACCAATTTCAGAGGGAGGGGTAAATTTTCCCAATTTTTATAGGTATCATCAAGCCTATATTTTGCGCTAGGGTATGTATTGGGTCCTCCCAGAGCTCATGGAAAAACTCCCAGATTGGTTGTGGATAGAATGGCAACTCGTGTCTCCATTACACCTTTGTCATGTGCTCAGTATCAAAATGCCTAGTTATAGTAAAAATAACTGAATTTTAGCTGATACATGGAAAATATTGCGGTATGTAAGTAATTTAACAACTATTCCAATTCACAAATCTACAAATCAATCTATATGGGTGAACTCCAAGATTCAAATTGGCGGAGAAAGGCTTGTCTGGAAGCATTGGATGATTGAAGGAATACGTATATTAGATGATGTTATTTCTAATGGTAATATGCTTGAATTTTCACAGTTGCAACATAAATATGGACTTAATAGATCTGAAAGTTTTAGATGGTTGCAGCTGAAGCATGCTATTCAGGCGGGGTTCCCTGACTGGAAAAACCTTAATAATCATTATAGCATGGAGTTCCTATGTTTTCAGGCAGACTTCTTGGTCACCAGGCCACCCAGTGGTATAAATTATTAAATGGACTTATTAAAAAGAAATTAAACACTGGTCTTAGAGACATTTGGAGCATTGAGATAAAGCATCAAATTACTGCATCTCACGAATTTGGTCTTGGAGGATGAGATGTACAGTGTCAGCATCTATGAGACAAACTTGTTTTTTTCTGTTACATAGAGCGTTATGGACCCCTATTCAGTTACAAAAATTGGATAGCTCTAAGTCTAATAGATTTTGGCACTGTCATCTTGAAGCAGGGACTTTAGATCATTTATTATTTTATTGTCCATTTATTATGAATTTCTGGAAATCAATTTGGGACCAAATTAATTGTTTATCAGATAACCCAGTGGCATTATCATATGATACTGTGCTATTTGGTATGGCAATGAGAGCAAAAAGTCAGATTTCTACAAACAATAACAAATTATTACTCATAATGACTAGTGTTTCCATTCAACAAATTACGTATAATTGGAAAAACTGGAGTAAATTAAATTATAAATTTTTGGTGGAATTCCTTATATATATAAAATGGAGAGATTTCTGGCAATACAGCGGGGTAATTTCAAGAAATTTCCCTATAGAGGTCCTTTCTCTATACGCTGGGCGGAGACTGAACTTAAATATCTGGGGATCCTTATTCCATGAAATCTCTCGAGTTTATATTCTCTTAATGTCAATCCGTTGTTTACTGCTCTTATTGCTCACTTACAATTATGGCAGGGGCTGCCTTTATCGCTTAATGGTAGAGTGAGTCTTTACAATATGCTTATTGTTCCGTGCTGGTTGTGTTTTTCAGGTGTGCCTGCTCTACTTGACCACTAAGGATGAAAAGAGATTGGAATGCTTAATTCAGTAGTTTCTCTGGGTTGGTAAATGAGCTCGCCTGCCTTACTGTCGGGCGGCGTCTCCATAGTACAAGGGGGGTTTAGACTTGTTGAATCTTCGCCACTTGACGGTGTTGCTGTGGCATGCGTCACATTAATGATTTTTTCCGGGGAATGGCACATTTTACTAATACTTCTTTAGAATTTTCCTGTTTCACTACGGCTCACTTTAGTGCTTATCTTAATTTTGTGACCTCAGCTCAACCTGTGCCTCTTCCTATTAAAGTCTTAAACTACCCCTTGCGGAAGGCTTGGCAATGGGTTTGTAAGTTTCACTCTCTTAGTTCTACTCCTTTCTTGCCATTGTTCCACTTTGAGATGAAGTCCTTGGGGTCACAGTCCAGGATTGTTTCATCTATTTTTGACCAGAATTTGGAGGGGTCGATGTGTTTGCGTGAGGTGTAAGTTATTTTTTGGGGTTTAGGTATGGTATTGTTCTTGGTCCAGTTGATGTTGAAGGTGTATGTGTAGTGGTCTGACCAGAGGGATGGGGACCAGGTTCCATTAGGTGTTTGAATTTCTGGGGAGGATGGTTGATGGGTCATGAAGGCTGCGATGTTGGGTTGGTGTCCTTTTTCATGCGTGGTTTGTGGGTTTAGGATTTGGAAGGATAAGGCATTGAGAAATGATAAACAGTTTTCTGCTGGTTTGGATTCTTGGTCTTCGAGGTGTATGTTTAGGTCTCCTAGGGTGAGGTTGTATTCTGCTGTTAATGAGTTTTGGTATATGACATTTTCAAATTCAGGTCTTACTGTGGTCCAGTTTCCTGGTGTTATGTAGCAGAGCATGCAGTTTAGTGAGTTTTTTAGATTGGTGCTTGAGAGATGGCAGGCAAGGAAGTCCATTTGTGGGGTGGATGTTTTTTCGAGTATATTTAGGGTTAGGGAGTCCTTGATTAAGATTGCTAGTCCTCCGCCTCTTTTTTTCTCTCTGCAGGTCACTGTTATTTTGTATCCCTGAGGGCAGACTTCTGTTATTCTAGGATCTGCGTCTGAGGTTAACCAGGTTTCTGTGAGGAAAAGGCAGTCTAGGTTTTCAGTTTTTATCCAGTTTTTTATGTGTTCAGTTTTAGGTCCTAAGGCTCTGATGTTTAAGTAGGCACATGTTAGGGTGGTGATATATGTTTGGAAATTGTGAATTGTTTCAGGGTAGATGAGTGTTTTAGGAGAAGGTTGAGGTTTGGTCTTGGGAAGTGGTCTTCTTCTCCAGGCTAAGGTAATGGGATGTTGAGCGCTGGTTTGGTATTTTGAGCTTCTAACTATTGGGGTTCTCCTGTTGTGGTGTTGGATTTTGTTTGCAGTGGAGAATGTGGGTGGGGCTGGTAAGTTGTTTGCTGCTGCTTTCCAACTGGTAATGAGGAGGATTATCAGTAGGGTGGCCAGAGTGTGTGTTTGTGGGATTAGCTTCATTTTTTTTTTTTTGGGGGGGGGGTAGTGGGGACGAGTAGTTGGCTATGAGAAAGTTGTTCTTCTTTTGTTGTACCTGGATGAGTAGGAGTAATAATTACTTTAATGTAGATGCTGTAGAGAGCCTTGGTGGCATGCGAGTATATGTTGGGAGTGAAGACTGTGGTTGGGCGTAACAGTTGGGAATGAAAGCTGTGGTTGAGAGTAGCAGTTAAGCAAACCCGAAGGGTTGCAAAGTCGAGGGGGAAGAGCGGAGCATGCTCCCACACCCTGAGTGCTTTTTGCACTGCTCACGCTCTGCCTCGGCTGCTAATCCTGGTCCAAGTCAGGAGGTGGAGAGTAGAAGTTAACAGATCAAGCAAATCCTGACGGTGCAAAGTTGAGGGGGAGGGGTGGAGCACGCTCCCACACCCTGAGTGCCTTCTGCACTGCTCCCGCTCTGCCTCTGCTGCTAATCCCGGTCCAAGTCAGATCATTTCTAAATTTCTGCAAGGAGCATTCCATAACGTAAGGGAAAGGGGATAAGATTTGATATACCACCTTTCTGTGGTTACAAAGCAGTTTACATATTATACACATTTATTTTGCACCTGGGGCAATGTAGGCTTGAGCATTGAATCCAGTTCCCCAGGTTTTCAGGCTGCTATACTAGCCATTAGGCTTCTCCTTCAGGCCTGGTAATACTGAAAATGAGTCTGTGCAGTGACTATTTATTTATTTTTAGTATTTATACACCATTTATACCTAAGTGGTTTATATTCGGGTAGAGAATGACACGGGGACAAATTTGTCCCTGTCTCCGCAGGAACTCAATTTTCCCGTCCCAACCCCTCAAGTTTTGGCTCTGTCCCTGCCCCATTCCTGTCTGTGCAGTGACTATTTATTTTTAGTATTTATACACCACTTATACCTAATTGGTTTATATTTGGGTAGAAATGACAGGGGGACAAATTTGTCCCCGTCTCCGCAGGAACCCAATTTCCCCATCCTGACCCCGCGAGTTTTGTCGCTGTCTCTGTCCCATTCCTGTAAGCTTAGCCTTAATTGCACAAGCCTTGAACACTTATGATTTTAAAGTGTTTGATGCTTGTGTAGATGAGGACGAAGCTTGCAGGAATGGGGCAGGGACAGGAAAAGAACTCACGAAGACGGGACAGGAAAATTTGTCCCTGTGTCATTCTTTATATTCGGGTACTAAAGTATTTCTCCCTATCTGTCCCAGTGGGCTCATAATCTGACTAATGTAGAAATTGTTTAATGTCCAAGAAATAAGTTCCTTGATTTATACCAAATAATGGCAATAGTCTGGTGTTTTGGTTTCTTGGGAGCTTGCATACTTAACATAAAGATAAAGAACATGATCAAAGAAAAAAAAACATATGGTGTATCCAATCTATGTACCCCATAGATCAGCAGCACAATCTCTTCCTTTTTCTTAAAGATCATTTTTTGCTTCTTAAAACTCTTGTCTTCACCCTTGCAATGCAGGCTGTTCCATATATCCATCACCCTTTCCATAATAAAATATTCCTTAAGTTCCTCCTGATTCTACTCCTTTTCTTCTCCATCCTGTGACCAATTATTCTAGAGTCTCATTTCTTTTGAAAGAGGCCATTGTCCTGTGTATTTATACTTTAGGGATGTTTAAATGTAATATATAATCTTTCCTACTTGTCTTCCATGTTTGGATCTTTACTAAGGACATATAAATAGCCTTAATGGGTCAGATGAATGGTCCATCTAGCCCAGTATCCTATCTTCACGGTGGCCAATCCAGGGCAAAAGAATCCCAAATAGTAGCAACATTGCATTCTACCAATCCGGGGTAAGCAATGTCTGTTCCCCCCATATCTGTTTCAACAGCAGATTATGGACTTTTCCTCTAGGAACCTATCCAAACCCCTTTTAAAACCAGCTACGTTAACCATTCTTGCCACATCCACTGGCAATGCATTCAAATCTATCTATTCTCTAAGTGAAAAAATATTCAGGTATTTCCCTGTAACTTCGAGTGTCCCCTAGTCTTTGTAATTTTTGATGGAGTAAAAAATCTATCCACTTATACCTGTTCTACATCACTTAGGATTTTGTAGACTTCAATCATAGCTTCCCTCAGCGTCTCTTGTCCAAGCTGAAGAGCCCTTACCTCCTTAGTCTTTCCTCATATGAGAGGAGTTCCATCTCCTTTATCATCTTGGTCACTATTCTTTGAATGTTTTCTAGTTCAATTTTATATTTTGTGAAACAAGGTGGCCAGAATTGAACACTACTGAAGGTTAGTTCACACCATGGAGCGATATAGAGGCATTATACATTCTTAGTTTTGTTTACTTTGGGGCTTATAATCAAAAGAGAAAAACGTCCAAAAACCCACCTAAGTTGGTACTTGGACGAACATTGTCAAAATACATCCAAGTGCCGATAATAAAAACGGGTTTTGGATGTATTTCTAAATGACCTAGGCCTTCATAGTGCCGCTGAACAACCATAGTTAAACGGGGCATTTCAGGAGGAGTGTCGAGGGCAGGATTTGGGTGGGATGTAGGCAGGCTTAGACTTAGTCGTACTGGATGTATAACCGAAAGTTATACAGCACAAGATCGACGGAACTTGGACGTTGTGACTTAGACCATTTAAAACATGGTCTAAGTCACAAAACCCCACCTAAAGTGACCAGATAAGCACTGCAAACATATAATACAGACCCCCATACACTACCCCAGTGATCACTGACCCCCCCACCCCCATAAAAATATTAATCACAACTTGAAAATTATGCCTCCAGAACATCATCACCTGGCAGCCTGGCATAGGAAAGCCAAGCCGTGCTGCATAGAGGCATCTTAAGCTGTCTTGGGGGTGGGTTAGGGACCCATGGAGAGGAGGACCCATGCCTATAAGCCCCTGTAATCACAGCATTGATATTGAAACATATGCACTCACCTATACACCCCCAAAACCCTTTTTGACTGGCATATAAGTGGCTCCTGCAGCCATAAGGGCTATTGGGGTGGTAGATAAGTGGGTCTAAGGGATTCTGGAGGTGGTTTGGGGGGCTCACCTTGACCTATAAGGGAGCTGTAGTGAGGAGAAGACATGGCACCCTTTTTGTGAAATTCACAGTAGTGCCACTATTTAGGTGCCATGTCTGGGTGTTCAGTCCATCACTTTGCAGACCCCTCCCAGGTACAACAGGGCTTGTTCTAGGCATTTTTGACTTGGATGAAAATGTGGTATAAAGATGGCGATTTAGCGACTTGGACGATCACATCGACAGGATGTATACTTAGACGATTTTCAAAACAAAAACAAATTTGGACGTATTTTTCGAAAATATGTCCTAAGCTGTTTTTTACTTTGGATGACTTGCGACTTATACGAAAATGGACTTAGACGTTCCTTTCACCCCTTTTGTAAAAATTTCTAGCATCTTGTTTGCTTTTTTGGCCATTGTTGCACATTGGGCGAAAGGTTTCAGTGTATTGTCTCTCCAATGACACTCAGACCTTTTTCGTGGGTGCTGACCCCTAAAGTAGACCTTGACATCTGGTAACTATGATTTGGGTTAGTCTTCCCAATGTGCATCACTTTGCATTTGTCCACATTAAATTTCATCTGCCATTTGGACGCCCAGTCTTCCAATTTCATAAGGTCTGCCTGCAACTTTTTACATTCTGCATGCATTATAACAACTTTGAACAGTTTAGTGTCATCTGCAAATTTAATCACTTCACTCATTGTTCAAATTTTCTGATCATTTATAGTCCACTATTTACCATCCTCCATTGAGAAAAATGACCATTTAACCCTACCTCTGTTTTCTATCCAATAACCAATTCCTAATTCACAACTGAACATTACTTCCTATCCCATAACTCTTTAATTTTCTCAGAAGCCTCTCATGAAGAACTTTGTCAAAAGCTCTCTGAAAATCTAGATACGCTACATTAACTGGCTCACCTTTATTCATACCTTCAAAGAGTTCAAGCAAATTGGTGAGGCAAGAGACCTCCCTTGGCTGAACCCATGCTGACTCTGTCCCATTAAATCATGTTTGTCTACGTGTTCCACAATTTTATAAATAATTGTTTCCACTATTTTGCCTGGCACTGAAGTCAGGCTTACCTATCTGTAATTTCCTGGACCTCCCCTGGAGCCCTTTTAAAAAATTGGTGTAACATTGGCCACTCGCCAATCTTCAGGTACTATAAATGATTTTTGTAATAGTCACAGATCAATAACAGCAGATTAGCATAAGAACATAAGCAGTGCCTCTGCTGTGTCAGACCAGAAGTCCATCGCACCCAGCAGTTCGCTCACGCGGCAGCCCATCAGGTCCAGGACATGTATAGTAATTGTCTATCCATACCCTTCTATCCCATTTTCTTTCAGGAAATTGTCTAATACCTTCTCGAACCCCAATACCGTACTCTGTCCTATCACGCCCTCTGGGAGCGCATTCCAGGTGTCCACCACCCTTTGGGTGAAGAAGAACTTCCTAGCACTGATTCTGAATCTGTCCCCTCTGAATTTTTCCAATTTCATGTTTGAGTTATTTCAGTACTCTGGGATGTATACCATCCAGTCCAGGTAATTTATCACTCTTTAATTTGTTAATTTGGCTTAGTACATCTTCCAGGTACTATTTTAGTAATTACCCTCTGGACTGACTCCATCCTATATGTATCCATTTGAAGGTGCATCTCCAGAATTGCACACAGTATTCTGGATGAGATCTAATCAGGAGTATACCTTGTAATGGCCAATTGACTGTAGGGACATGCAGACAAAAAAAGTTTGATTTGTGTCATTTCCTGTCATTTGTAGGCATTTTCATTTTGTTTTTTTAATTTTATTGTAGGGCACAACTGCAGAAGAACAACACTGAAGCAACAAGAAACAAGCCCAGAGGCAGGACAGAAATGCTTAAACTTATTGTGAACTGGTTTCTGCTGATCAGTCAGGAAACAAAAACACAGATTACCAGAAATACAAGGCACAGCTGGCAATAGTACATACTCAAGAAGCAGAATAGCTCTCCCTAGAAGGTGGCTTCCTTCCAAAACTGATAGACATCATGCACAAGCCAACCTGGAACCTATGACCTTCAATGCTGACATCTAAGGGCACTGGAAGGAAGCTTGCCATATTGGGGTTCTTCTCCTTTCCTTTTGGGTTAGACTTAAATTCTTCTAGCAGCCTTTGTGACAGAATGAACCACCTACATAAAAAAGTCCCTAGTAGGAACTCCTGAGGTTTATATGTTACTAGGTTAGAAGACAAGTAGGATTGCTCACATAAGGTGTTTTTTTTTAATTCTTTATTCATTTTCAAACTTACAATAAGTGTGATAAAATGTCCAAACAAATTAACAATATCTATATCACTTAATAATCATCAATGGTAACAGTTATAAATACTTAACTCCCCCCCTTCCCCCCCTTAACTATCAAATAATCAATACTTATACAATACATAACTATAAAATTCCCCCTCCCCCCTTCCCTCACAATTGAACTTGTACGGATTAGATGGAATTTTCTTTTCCCTTAAATTTACAAGAAGGGAGAGCTACCGAAAGTTCTCAATGTAGACTACTGTTAAAGTGGGTTATTTTTACCACAAGTCCCATTTTATGCAATGAGACTCTGGGCTACGAGTAAGGGGTATAGCCCTTTGCATGTAGGAACTTGTAGTCTTGCTCATAGTGAATGCAATGGGGAACATCCATAACTGGATCAACCCTATCAGGTGAATCTGGATCCGGTTGGCAAACCTACTTCCCACCCAAACTACAGGTCCACCCTACTCCCAACTCCAAACAGATAGGCAATTCAGCCAAACAAGCAGCTGACTGGTGGAGGAGTAACCCAGTGACTAGTACAGCAGCCTAAGATCCTGGGGAATTGGGTTCAATTCCCACTGCAGCTCTTTGTGACTCTGGAGAAGTCACTTAACACTCCATTGCCCTGGGTACAAAATAAGTACCTGCATTAGGGTTGCCAGATTTCCTCTTTAAAACAAAAAGGATGCCTGGCCCCACCCCATTCCACCCCAGCTCTACCCTGTTCCACCTCCAGCTCCGTCTCATTCAGCCCTAAAGTGTAAATTGCTAGAGAGCTGCAAGAACATGCTTTCAGTATCATTTGCACAATTAATTTGGTTTTTTGGACACTGAGACCAACACTATTTTTTTTGTTATTTATTTGTAGTATTTATATACCATCTAAAAAGTGGCCTAAATGAGTACTTGGACGATCAAAAAGCCTGATCATCCAAGTACCTATAACCACTGCTGGTTTTAGACGTATCTAAAAGCAGCTTAGGCCTTTCCCCTGCCTCTAAATGCATAGAGCGAAAAGAGGTGTTTTTAGAGGAGGGGAAAGGGCGGGAGGAGTTGAAGGAGATTAGAGAGTTAAGAACCAATGGCTAAAAACCCTAAAAATCTAATAATTGCATAGTCTAAAATCTTACAAATTAACTACCGTACCTAAGTACTTCAAAAATAAATGTGTTTTTAGATGTTTCTTAAATTCTTAACTACTGCTGCAATGGCATGACTGTGTCCCCTAATTTACACGTTAACTGCATGTTGTATTAGGGGACAGAAACTAGGTAGATCATGGACTGAGCAGGGGCCATGGACTGCATACTGCAGTTAGTGAGTGGTACTTATTGTGTACTAAGTGGCACTTGTGCAGTCAATGCAAGTTCACTTACTACCTCCTCAAAAGGACATACATTCCATGTAGTAACTATAGAGGACCTGCTGGGCACATCCCCAACAAGTACTGTGCAGCCTGTGCATTAATTTTTGCTGATAACACATGGTAAGTGAAAATACTTAGGGCTCCTTTTACTAAGGTACGCTAGCGTTTTTAGCGCACGCAGCAGATTAACGCATGCTAACCCCATGCTACGTGGCTAGAACTAACGCCAGCTCAATGCTGACATTAGCGTCTAGCGCGCACTATTCCGCGCGTTAATGCCCTAACGCAGCTTAGTAAAAGGAGCCCTTAAAGCGCTTTAGCATAAGAACCCTTAAAGTTATTATCCATGGTTTGATGAAAGCTGCTTAGCATATGCAAATAGGCGATGACAACCAATTTCTATTACCTGTCTATGTTCCTCCCATATTAATAAAATTAGACCTCAAAGTGCACAAATTAAAAATGATTTATTTTAAATCCTGCTTTCTTCTCCTTTCAAGCATTTAAGTGCATTATTGTTTGGCTTCTGGAACTTAAAGAGTGTGTTCACTTCCTTAAGACAATCATGATCCATCAACCTGTTCACTGTGTTTACACCAATGACGACCTGCCTCAAGCAGTTTAGGAAAATCCACATTTGTTTCTGCATTTTTTTTTTTTTACTTCTCACTCAGAATGACAAGAGTTAAATAGGGGATCCTGCAGTTGTAAAGAAATTATGTCGCAATTTCTGCTCCACACACATTTTCAATTATTTTCATTCTTGAAAGAAAATTCTTAAAAGTTGTTGATTTTAAATCTTAGTTGCAGCTAAACATTGATTTGTCATTCTCTTACTGATTGTATTTATGTGCAGAATAAATACTGTACGATATGTCAGGTAAATAGAAATGTGGGTCTGAAAATCGGGCCGTCTAGATGTCTATCTGTCTTTTATAAACAGTGTGAAGGGGGGGGGGGGAAGTACATAGTCTATAATATAACAGATGTGTACAGCCAGAAATATACATGTAGAAAATTTAAATGCATAGATTTGCACATGCACATTTCAGAAGTGGTGCTTTTAGTGAGGATTACAAGGAAACAAGCCTTAGCTACAGCTTTCTGCTGCTTCAGTGTTCTCTAACAATGCAACAATAGTACATTAGCTGGCCATCTCCAACAGTAATGAAACATGCCATTCTTCCCCACCGAAGATTCTATAGAGACAATAGAAGGCCAGATGGTAATAAACATCATACAAGAATGATAGCCAGGGTCCTATTTCCTACTGTGCCTCTGCTCAGGTATACTCAGGTGGTCTACTACTATCAATTATTTCTATAGCGCTACCAGATGCACGCAGTGCTGTATAGAGTCACAAAGAGTAAGAAAACAGTCCCTGCTCAAAAGAGCTTACAATCTAAACAGGCAAGACAGACAAACAAGATGTCATGGATACAGTTAAAGGGAATGGATAATCAGCTGGCTGGGTTGGAGAGCAGAAGAGTAGGGTTAAGAATTGAAAGCTATATAAAAAGGTGGGGTTTCAGTCTGCTTTTAAACAAGGGAAGGGAAAGGGCTTGATGGACAAATTCAGGTAATTTATTCCAGGCATAAGGGGCAGCTACATGAAAGGAACGAAGTCTGGAATTGGCAGAGGAGGAGAAGAGTATCGTTAAGAGTGACTTATCTGAGGAACGGAGTTTTCTGGGAGGTGTATAAGGAGAGAGAAGCGAGGAAAGATATTGAGGGCAGCAGAATGAACACACTTGTAGGTCAGCAATAAGATCTTCAACTGTCTGCGATGGCAGATAAGGGAGCCAGTGAAGTGACTTAAGGAGAGGGGTGACATGAGCTTAGCGAGGTTGGTAGAAAATGAGTCTGAAGAAAGCATATCCTTTACTCTCAGAGTGAAGCCATACAGGACCTGATACTATTGTAAAAATACTATCTGTAACCCACCTGGCAGGTCATGTATCAAAACGGCTGGTGTTTCATTTCACTCCATGCTGTGGCAGGTAAGATAACAGAGGCAGTCAGAACTACTGCTACTGCTTATCATCGGTGTTCCTTCTAATCTGTGCAGACCTTTAACTGCATTCCTGTCGATGGGAGTAGTGTTTCAATTGTTAGGATCAAGCAGGTTTCCGGGCGTTCTGTAGAGCTTGCCTATCCCTCGCTATTGAAAATATTTTCCTTTTCTTTCCAAACCTGCATGTAAAGCTGTGTTTGACAGATCCAAGCCACACCCTCGGTCACATTACCACATGCCTGCTCTAGCCAGCTTTGTTCCTAATTGCATAATTGTGTCACGTACTATTTGACAGCATCAGCCAACTTCATCTATTTTAAAAAGTGATCTGCTTGTGTCTAGGCGAATTTTGTTGTCTGGAGAGGATTTGGACTCCTAGGAGTGGGAACATCAGTGGGTTTTCCTGTCTTCTTAATAGTTCTTCTATGCTGCCACTGCTTATTTCCTATTTTGTGATTACAATATGTCAGATTTGAAATGTGTATCCTGCCAGAGCTGGTGTTAGACAGCGAGCGTGAACTAGGACCTAAGAAAGAGGAAAAGACATAAGAACATAAGAAGTGCCTCTGCTGGGTCAGACCAGAGGTCCATCATGCTTGGCAGTCCGTTCACGCGGCGGCCCATCAGGTCCAGGACCTGTATAGTAATCCTCTATCTATACCCTTCTATCCCCTTTTCCTTCAGGAAATCATCCAATCCATTCATGAACCCCAATACTGTACTCTGTCCTATCACACCCTCTGGAAGCTCATTCCAGGTGTCCACCACCCTTTGGGTGAAGAAGAACTTCCTAGCATTGGTTCTGAATCTGTCCCCTCTTAACTTTTCTGAATGCCCTCTTGTTTTTGTAGTTTTCAAAAATTTGAAGAATCTGTCCCTCTCCACTTTCTCTAAGCCCTTCATGATCTTGTAAGTCTCTTTCATGTCCCCTCTAAGTTTCCACTTTACCAGGGAAAAGAGCCCCAGTTTCTCTAATCTTTCAGCATATGAAAGGTTTTCCATACCTTTTATCAATCGTGTCGCTCTCTTCTGAGCCCTCTCGAGTATCGCCATATCCTTCTTAAGGTACGGCGACCAATACTGGACACAGTACTCCAGATGCGGGCGCAGCATCGCCCAATATAACAGCAGGATAACTTCTTTCGTTCTGGTTGTAATACCCTTCTTGATTATACCTAGCATTCTATTCGCTTTCTTAGCGGCCACTGCGCACTGTGCCGACGGCTTCATTGTCTTGTCCACTATTACCCCCAAGTCCCTTTCTTGGGACTTTTTGTTTAGTTTGTTTACAGCGCCGGCATGGGGCTACAAAATAAACTCACCAGGATGTTTGATAAAAACGTCCTATTTGGGCAGGAAAAGTGAATCAAATTTAAAAAAATCAATTCAATAGACCAAATCGAATCAAATCAAACTTTTTTCCCCTGAATCGGGCAGCACTAGTGGCTGGAGGCATTCTTCCTGTCTCCAGCCGGCTGGCCTGCCTTCCTACAAATGGCAGGTCTGCCCCTTCCCGGTGCATTGTGGGATGCACTGGGGATGGGCCTTAGGCCCTGATTGGTCTGGACGCTTAAGGCCCCTCCTGTAGGAGGGGCCTTAGGCACCTGGGCCAACCAGAATTTTAGGTCCTATTTGAAGTGCATTTGGGGATGCACTGGGAGTGGTCTAAGATTCTGATTGGCCAGATCCCTTAGGCCACTCCCATGGGATGCTATTTATAGAATTTGGCCCCAAATGTTCAAATTCGAATTCTCTCACTGATGCTTGGGTAACCGATTTCCCCATGGCCTGTGGTGGGGTAATTGTGTTGGTGGAGTTGTGCTGTCTTATGGTGCATTTTGAAAAGTAATTAAGTCAGCGTTGTTTGATAAATTCATTTCCTAAATGTGGATATTACTGTTAACAAAATTTTACATTGAACATATTTAAGAAATTTGTATTTTAATTATTTGTATTTTGCTGATTGTCCAGCTTTCTTCTGTGTAAACCGCCTAGAAATTGTTTGATTATGGCGGTATAGAAGAATAAAGTTATGTTATGTTATGGTACAGAGAAAGGGCTAAATTTAGAAACATAGAAAATGACGGCAGAAAAGGGCCATAGCCCATCTTGTCTGCCCACCCAGCTGACCCATCCCCCTGGGTTTACTTTCCTAGAGATCCCACTCCTAATGGCCCAACTCTTAACTCTACCCTCTTAGGGATCCCACGTGGGCATCCCATTTACTCTTAAAATCTGGCACGCTGTTGGCCTCGATTACCTGTATCGGAAGCTCATTCCAATGATCAACCACTCTTTCAGTGAAGAAATACTTCCTGGTGTAGCCATGAAATTTCCCACCCCTGATTTTGAGCGGATGCCCTCTTGTGGTCGTGGGTCCTTTGAGACAGAAGATATCATCTTCCACTTCAATACGTCCGGTGATATATTTAAACTTCTCAATCATGTCTCCCCTCTCCCTACGTTCTTCGAGAGAGTAGAGCTGCAATTTGTTCAGTCTCTCTTCGTGAAAGAGATCCTTGAGCCCTGAGACCATCCTGGTGGCCATCCGTTGAACCGACTCGACTCTCAGCACATCTTTATGGTAATGTGGCCTCCAGAATTGCACACAATATTCCAGATGAGGTCTCACCATGGTTCTGTACAATGGCATTATGACTTCAGGCTTCTGGCTGACGAAACCTCTACGGATACAACCCAACATCTGTCTTGCCTTAGATGTAGCCTTCTCCACTTGATTGGCAGTTTTCATGTCTGCTCTAATGATCACTCCTAAATCTCGTTCTGTTGAAGACCTAGCTAAGGTCTCGCCATTCAAGGTGTATGTTCTGCACGGATTTCTGTTGCCGAGGTGCATGCCTTACATTTCTTAGCATTGAAGCCCAGCTGCCAGGTCGAGGACCAATGTTCCAACAAAAGCAGGTCCTGCGTCATACTATCGGTAAATTGCAACTGCTTACTATATTACATAGTTTGGCGTCATTGGCGAATAATGTTATTTTACCTTGAAGCCCCTGAGTCAGATCCCCTATGAATATGTTGAAAAGGAGCGGGCCCAAGACTGAACCCTGCGGTACTCCACTGGTCACCTCTGATGTTTTAGAGATGGTACCATTAACCACCACCCTCTGAAGTCTACCACTCAGCCAATCAGTGACCCATGCAGTTAGTATTTCTCCTAACCCCATCAATTTCATCTTGCTCAACAGCCTGCGATGTGGGACGCTATCAAAAGCTTTACTGAAGTCTAGGTACACGACGTCCAGGGATTCTCCCAAGTCCAGCCTTCTTGTTACCCAGTCAAAGAAGCTGATGAGATTGGATTGGCAGGATCTACCCTTGGTGAATCTATGTTGACTGGGGTCCCATAGATTCTCCTCATCCAGGATCGTGTCTAATTTATGTTTTATTAGTGTTTCCATGAGTTTACACACTATTGATGTGAGACTCACCGGTCTGTAATTCGCAGCCTCTTCCCTGCAGCCCTTTTTGTGCAGCGGAACAACGTTAGCTGTTTTCCAGTCCAAGGGGACTTTCCCTTTACTTAGGGAGAGATTAAAGAGCATGGATAATGGTTCCGCCAGGACATCACATAACTCTCTGAGCACTCTGGTGTGCAGATTGTCCGGTCCCATGGCTTTGTTCACCTTGAGTCTTGTCAGTTCGCCGTAAACTTCGCTAGGTGTGAACTCGAAATTCCGAAACGGGTCTTCTGCGCATTGCTTAGCCTGCAACTGTGGACCGTGACCCAGTGCCTCGCAGATGAAGACTGAGCAGAAGTATTCATTTACTAACCTGCATTCATTTACTAACCTGCATTCATGCATGTTATCACTATTAAAGTGTGCATTATTAGTAAAGAAGCCCCAATTGAAAAAAGTTAAATAACGAGGTATATGTTAAACAGAAGCACAACATATTAATTAATCTAGCCCTTTCTTCGATTTTAAGACTTCTTGGGTATGGAATACCAGCAGTATCTAATTATAGCTCAGATCTGAAAAGATGTATAACTAAATCTATACTCCAGTCCAATTTCACACAAAGTCCATGTTAACTGGAATATGAGCTGTGGGTAAGGATGATAGAATCTATAAGGCAGTGACTATTCCTCTGAGCTATTCAGTTCAGTCCTCAGTTTATGCTGAAGGGGCTGGTTCAGTTTTGCAGGAGACAGGCTGTGACACAGAAACACATGGACCCAGGAAACAACTAACTACACGTGGTCAATTGAGGGAACAGGGTTACATAGCAGGCGTTAATAAATTGTTCAATACAAATGTTATAAATATCTGTGATTAACCATTAAGATTTGTTCACTGTTGTTTAAGATCACTATTGACACAAACTCTGTTTTTTTTATGTTCAATATTTTTATTGAATTTATAAGAATACAGTACAATAAAAACAAGTACATAGGTGGTATGTAGATAACAAGAACACAATCAACAACAATCCGCATAAGTCAGAAACAGAGTTCTTAATACTGCAATATCATAGCATCTGAAATGTGTAAACCGCAAAAATGGTAAGACTGCAAGTGAAAGCAATTAAAAGAGCACACAGAAAAATATATATTGTAGTACAAAAATAGACTGATCAGTATTGGGTACAGTAGGATGTTACAGGAGCCCATCTTCTTTCATGTAGATGTAGGTGGCCACATTTTTCAGCAAAACATCTTTCATATCTCATGATTAGGCATACATTGTGCCACCATAAATTATAAGTAAGATTGTCGGCATTTTTCCAATTAGTTAAAATGAGTTTAATAGCAATGAGTAAAAGACACTTTAACAGTTTAGCAGATGAGACATCAAGAGGTGAAATCAGACCATAATTGCCATAAATGACGATGGCAAGTGATATATTTTCATTGATTTCAAATATTTCCGAGATGGTCTTCCACAATTGCTCCCAAAAGGAACGAATGAAAGCACAGTGAAAGATCATATGATCCAATGTACCAACAGAAGATGAACATGACCAACAACGATTACTGCTACTGTTAGGGAGTTTGGACAATTTATAAGGAGTCCAAAATGCACGATGGAGCAGAAAAAACATGGACTGTGTGAAGGAAGAAGAGTGCAGTGTATTCATTGATTCAATCCAAATCTTTTTCCATGTGTTGGGGTCTTGTTGTAGGCCAGTATCAGTAGACCATAAATCATTCACTCCTAATTTTGAAGTAAATTTGTAAGATAGCAGAGTTTTGTACCAAAGGGCTGATTGACCTCTAGGCTTTGACATAATAAATTCACTGAGCTTCAAGATGGAGGGTTTGTCAGGTGCAGGAGATTTGATATCATACTGATCTTTAATAGCGTGGCATATTTGCATCCAGCGGAACAAGTTTGATGTGGAAAGACCATATGTTGATGAAAGAAGATTAAAGGGAGTCCATCCTGTAGGGTCAAATAATTGATTTATAAACCATATGCCTGCCGCTTTCCAGAGTGACCAATTTACCATCTTCTTTTGTATAAGTATTTTTGGATTGTTCCATATGTATATCATGTTGGAATTGTTCCAACTAATAGACATGAAAGAATCAATATCATGCAATGCAGCTTTAGTTGAGCTGAGTATATCAAAGGAATTGGCAATATGCGTGGAACCTGTAAAAGTAAAACATTGTAAGTCAAAATTGTCAACATAAGATTTCTCAAGGTCAACCCATACAGGATAGGGATGCAATGTAGAATGATGGAGCCAATAAGAGCCCTGACGAAGTACGAATGAAGTATGGTATTCATAGAAACTGGGGAAACGGACTCCACCTTCAGATTTTTCCCTTTTTAGTTTTTGCAGACTTATTCGAGGAGTGGATTTGTTCCATAAGAACTGTGTAAGTAAATTCTCAATTTTCTTATAAGAAGATACTTTCAAGTAAAGTGGTAACATGCTGAGGACATAATTGACGACAGGCGTGATCATCATCTTGACAGTCTCCAGCCGACCCCACCAAGAAAGACGAAACGGAGACCACTTGGCTGTTAAAGCAGTGACAGATGACAAGATATAATCAGTGTTGTACTCCACAGTTTCTTCCAGGGTAGGTCCAAAGTAAATCCCTAAATATTTCAGTTTACGACCTGCCCAGCGTAGTCCCATCCTGTTAATAGAGTCGCAGAGTTCCGGAGCATTCAATGCCATGATTTCAGTCTTTGAATGATTGAGCTTATATCCAGATACCATAGAGTATGCTGTAATGGTGTTCAATATGTGAGGAATAGAGTCAAAGGTGGCGTAAAGCAGGACATCATCCGCGTAAGCAGAGAGTCGAATTTCATGAGAGTCAAATTGAAGTCCTGTGATATCAGAATTATGACAAAGAGCTATAAGAAAGGGCTCCAGAGCGATGTTGAATAGGAGTGGGGACAAGGGACAGCCCTGTCGAGTCCCCCTGGTTGGTCGGAAGCTTGAAGATAACAGTCCATTGATGTAGATCTTAGTCGAGGGAGCGGAGTACAACACAGAGATCAAATTGATAAAAGAGTCAGGAATGCCAAACCATTTTAATGTAGCAAACAGAAAAGGCCACTCCACCCTATCAAAGGCCTTCTCTGCGTCCAAACTCATTGCCACTATGGGTGTCGAAATTGTTTCTGTTTTTGCAATGACATTTGCAAAAGTACGCGTGTTATCAGAAGACATTCTGCCAGGCATAAAGCCGTTTTGTTCAGGTCTGATTATCTGAGACAGAACTGGTTGCAACCTCATGGCTAACACTTTAGCAAAAAGTTTGGCGTCTGTATTGATGAGTGAGAGGGGTCTATAGTTTTGAACTTGACTGGAATCCTTGTTAGGTTTCAGCAGCACAATGATGTTGGCTTCAGTAAATGTGCCAGAAACATCTCCGGTAGCGGCCAGGTAGGTAAAGAAAGATAGGATATGTGGTATGAGTTGATCTTGAAAGCAGAGGTAGAACTCGATCGGTAGGCCATCAGGACCTGGTGCTTTGGATTTTGCCATGGAATGAATTGCAAGCTCAATTTCTTCAGCGTCCAGTGCAGTGTCCAGCAGCCGTGCACCATCAGTAGTGAGGATGTCATGAGGTAAAGAATCCAAGTAGCGTTCAATATCTGGAAGTGGGGATAAATCGGCGGAATATAGCTTGGAATAAAAATCCTTGAATTGATCCAAAATCTGTATGGGATCACTGAGTAAATCTCCTTTTTCATTTTGAATGCAAGCAATATTGGTTTTATCAGCTCTACCTTTTAGGTAACTAGCTAGACCATGGCCACATTTGTTGGATTCAGTATAATATTTAGCATGTTGAGCAAATAATTGTGTAGCTGCAGTTGTACTGAGTAAGTGATTGTAGGAGTATCTCAGAGCTCTAAGTTTAGAAAGAACACGCATATCAGACGTACAGGATGCATGGGCCTGTTCCATTTGTTTGATTTCACCCTCTAAATTGTTGATTTCAAGCAGGGAGATCTTCTTTTTATGGGCAGTAAAGGATATAATAGCTCCTCTAATACAAGCTTTAAATGCATCCCATATTACAGGCCATGTGCAAGGAGAAGGTAAGTTGTGTAGAAAATAATCATCTATAACTTTAGAGATATATGATTTAAAATCGTCATCTTGCACTAAAGTGGTGTTAAATCTCCACTGTTTGTGAGGGACGGGTTTGGAAAAAGTATGAAAGTCTAAATACACTGCAGCATGATCAGATACACTAATTTCTTTAATGTCAGATGAATCAATATATTTTACTAAAGATTGACTGATCAAGAAGTAGTCTATGCGGGAGTAAGAATTATGGGGACAGGAGTAGAAAGTGAAATCAGAGTCATTCATATGTGTTATTCTCCACGGGTCCACCAAACTAAATTGAGATATAATATCCTGCATCATGTGCCAATTTTTGGACTTTTTATACGCAGTATCAGATTTCCTATCTTTAATCAAATCTTGTATAACATTGAAGTCACCACCTATAATAAAGTGGCAATCTCTGTAGTTATTTAGTATGTCGGCTAAGTCCAAGAAGAATTGGACGTCATCTATATTAGGACCATAAATATTTAACAAAAGTGTTTTGCATCCAGCTATATCCAATAGGACCTGTGACCAACGACCTTGTAAGTCAGCTAAATGACTGGATATTGTTATGTCTGTTTTTTTGCGGATAAACAAA
This sequence comes from Geotrypetes seraphini, assembly GCF_902459505.1. Lineage (NCBI taxonomy): Eukaryota > Metazoa > Chordata > Amphibia > Gymnophiona > Dermophiidae > Geotrypetes > Geotrypetes seraphini. The sequence goes on from NC_047084.1 coordinate 27,465,832, forward strand.
AGTACACCATTCTTCTTGTGAACAGCTGGTGAAAAAATTACTGGGTGAGCCCAGGGAAAGGAAAGGGATTTTGAATGTATATCATCCAGATGGGTCTCCTGTAACAACAGTATGTCAGCATTGGCTTTGGAAAGGTAGTTCCATATTTTAGTCTTTTTGACAGGATTATTCAGACCCTTAACATTCAAAGTAACACAGCGAAGTGACATATGAGCAAATTAAATGAAACATGCACAAGGTCAAAGACCTATAATAATGGTGATAATGAATAAAGGCATTGCAGCCGTAGCATACCACAAAAAAATGCAATGAGAGTACACTTGGGAATATTGAGATGTTTGAAAAATGCAGTATGGATATAGAATGCAGTATGCAGAAAATGTTAAACATCAACAAGAACAACATATTAATACAATATGGTAGTTGAACAAGGGTCAGGAAGCCCAACGAGAGGACCTAATCAGAGCTCTACAGCGCGCTGCAGAGTGACAGTTATCAACATATATGACATACATAAGTGATATTTAAAGTTTACAATATCAGGAGCACAGCAGGGGAAACATTTGCATTAATAAAGCGAACAAAGCTGTGAAGAGAAACAGGGTGTTAAATACAGTGAAACTGCATGATACTTATCAGGTGGCATCAATTCTGCTGGGAGCAATCTTTTCTAGGTAGTCAGCAAGTTCATTTGGTACTTTAAAGTCCTTTGTACAGTTATTATAGGTGACCCGAAGTTTTGCAGGATACAGCATACCGAACCGCGCTTCTAGTTGTTTGAGTTTGGGTCTATATTCCAGTAACAATTTTCTGGCTTTAGCTGTTTGTTTGCATAAGTCAGGCACGAACAGTAAAGTATGGCCCTCAAACTTTACTGGAGCTTTCAGACGTGTTTGCTGCATAATGGCCATGACTTGGGGATATCTGAGCAGCTTAATGATGACCGGTCTGGGATATCTGCCAGGATCTGAGGGCTGGTGAGTGGGTATCCGATGTGCGCGTTCTATTTCAAATGCGAGGGAGAAATTCAAATCCAGAATTTTTGGCAGCGTGGTTTCCAAAAACTTAATGAGATCCTGACCCTCCCGAGCCTCAGGTAGGCCAAGGACACAAAAGTTGTTACGTCGCGTGCGGTCGTTGCTGTCAGCCATTTCGGCTTCCAGTTGAGATATGCGCTTGGTTTGGCACTGCAGCATTTTTATGTTTTCGGCATGCACAGCAGATTGATTTTCGACAGTGTCCATACGATGATTCAGATCAGTGAGTTCAGATTTAAATGACTGGAACTCAGATTTAATTTCATCTAGGTCGCCTTTCACCTCGCCCATCAAAGCACGCAGAGCACGCAGTTCCTCCAAAATGGACGACGCAGCGTCCTCGTCAAGTTTGGAAGGATTTTTAGATGGCGACGGGGGCTCAATACTCCTTTTCTTCCCAGCTTTCGACGTAGCCATGATTCCCCCAAGCAAAGTTAGCAAAGGGGAAGAAATTAAAGCTCGATAAAATATGTTGATATTGATTCTGAGTTGGAATCGCGCCGGAGCAATGAGGTTAGGCAGCCATCTCGCGCGGTGCTCACTAGCGCCCCCCCCCCTCCACAAACTCTGTTTTTAAGTTTTTCATTTATCCTGCCACTTGAGCTTCCTTGAACCAGTGTACTCATCTAGGATTGTTTATCTACAGTACATGAATTATCATTGTAAAAAGGCAACACCTATTCAACTCTGGAAAAAATGACCAGAAGTCTGGATCCGCATAGACCCATCAATTTCAGTTAAAAGAAGCATCCTTTCCTCCACTTAAAACTTTAATTCATCCAGTTTAGTTATGTCCTAATTCATGCAATAAGCCAATGCCCTACTTAAATCCCCAAACAAGTCTAAAATATATAAAATGTATTTAATTTCTAGTTATTTTGCAAAATGGTGAAAAAATAAGATCCTGCAAGACACGAGGCAGGAAGGAAGACCAGAAGAGTTACTTATGAAGGAGGTTGGGACCGACTGGCACTCCCTGATCTCGTCCCTCTCTCTCTCTCGCCAGCGGTTCCCCTTCGTGAACAAGGAATGAACACCATCCGCAGGAGTGTGACTTTCAGGGAAGGCAGTGCTCTCGGTGACACCATGGAAAGAAAGGTGGGGGCTCCAACCCTGCACTACAGGGCTGGGAGGAATTGCTCCAAATCCTCCCTGCAGCTGGCAACATTTAAGTACTGTAATTGTGAGGGGTGTTGCCGCCGCTGCTCCTACCCCTGCATGACCCTTGCGGAGATCATCACAAGCTTCTGCAGATGTGCCAGGAAGCCTGCTTGATTTTTTTTTTTCGGTTGATTTTGACAGTTGTTTGGGTAGTGGGACTCTTGAGCAACAACTAAATTTTAGTCCATTTAAACCCTTTGGAAGGGTGTGTGTGTGCGAATAGTGTGGTTCTCAAATAAGGCTGTTTCACTGTCACTCATAGGAGCTAACTCTGTGGGTGCCATTGGGTGCTGAACACCCTCAATATTGAACATGTTCGTTCATAATGTTCCGTTAGGAGTAATTTAATTTGTTTGGCACACATGTTGTCGTATCACTGTTGCTATTACAATTTTTCTAACCAAGTGATTGTATTATTTTGGCAGCACTTGTTAAAAATTGTCATGCCCATAAAGTTAATTTGACTCAAGCTAAAATCATGAAATACATTTAGGAAGTCCATTGAAGTTCTAACAAGCACCAAATGCAATAAGTCAAAAGAAGCTCCATTAAATCAATTTCAGTGGATAAGTAAATTAGGGTGGTTGTCATGTTAATGCTCTTGGTTACATAGAGATAAAGATAGTAGAAAAATAAAAAGTAAGAAGGAGGTCATGAACAGATTAGAGAAAGCTATCATGCCGCTGTATCAGACCCATGGTACGCCCCCACCTAGAATACTGCATCCAGCATTGGTCGCCTTACTTGAAGAAGGACACAGTACTACTCAAAAGGATCCAGAGAAGAGCGACCAAAATGGTTACGGGGCTGGGGGAGTTGTCATACAGTGAGAGATTAGAGAAACTGAGCCTCTTCTCCCTTGAAAAGAGGAGATTGAGAGGGTACATGATTGAAACATTCAAGACAATGAAGGGAATAGACTTAATAGTTAAAGACAGGTTGTTCACCCTCTTCAAGTTCCACTTGATGTTTCAGCTGCTGCTGGACTCTGCATATGATGCTGACATTGTAAAGGCCAGGGAGATAGAAACAGGCAGCCCTACATATTTTGAGGTGGGAAAAGGGCAAATGCTACCAATTGACCACACTCTCCCACCACTCCATCCCAAGTTCTTCTTTCCTTAGCTGAGAAGGCAAGCAGGCAGCTGTTTTTCAAACCACCTGTGCTTTGTCTGCACTCACCACTTCCAGTTTAACAGCTCCTGAATAGCACAAATAGGAAATTAAAATCTCCTCTGCTCTTGGTTCTTCTTGTTTATTGTGAAATGGGTAGTAGGTATGGTTTTTCTGATTGGTTTTCTTTCATTCTGTTCTCTGACCTAGATCTGGATTTGAGGTTTCTAATGTAATTTCTATCATAGGCTGCCAGTGACTCAGTTGTTTGGGAAGACTAAAGTGGGGTGGAGTATGAGTGGGATGAGGTGTGGCAGGGCAAATTAAGTTCAAACAATTATTATTGATGCAAACAACAACAAATACAACATTAAAACTTGTATAACAATGATGATGCATCAAATATAATAATATGATGAACATATTGATGTGGTCAATATTACATACAACACTAAGGTGCTTAGTATAATAATGAGGCAGCGAGTAAAATACATCCCATATAAACCTAGAAAATACCTTCATCCCCCATCAAACCCCACTCAATCTATGTATGACTACATGTTTTAAATCATTTAATACCCTCTACCTTCCCTCCCCAAACCCTCCCTTCCCCATTCAAAGGTACTCTCCTTCATCCCCCCTCAAACCTCAATAGGACTACATGTTTGAATCTATTTAATACCCTCTACCTTCCCTCCCCAAACCCTCCCTTCCCTTCCCCTTCCAATGGTACTATCTACCACTCCTCAATCTCGGTTAGGACGCCCATCTTAAAATCGCACTATGACATTTAGGAAATAAGGCTTGCAAATATGGATCCCATATTTGCATAAACAACATCTTTCGCTTCCTCATCCTTCCAGCATCTCTAGCTTCCCAGATGGCCAACTGATGCAACTGATTTCGCCAATGCCAAAACTTTGGAGGGTCAGGGATCGTCCAATATTGAAGAATACATTTTTTGGCCAGTAGACTCATTTTCTTACACAGCGCCCTATGCCCCTTAGGCAAATGACGAAAAGCTTTTGGCAAATCCAAAATAAAATGGGATGACGAGTAGCGCAAAGATCTTCCAATTAACTCAGACATATAAGATATTATTCGCTTCCAAAAATGCTGAATAATGGGACAAAATCAAAAAGCATGTCCCAAAGTGTGCTCCCCATTCCACATTTATGGCATAATGGAGTCGGAAGACCTCCACCATAGAACAAATGTGTACGAGTATAATATCCACGTAATGTTACTCTATAATATGTTTCTCTTAACCATGCACATTGTATCACTCCAGGTGTAGCCCTTAAAGAACGGGCAACATCCCAATGTCCCAAATTAAGCTGTAATTCTCTCTCCCATTTATCCCGAATATTCTGGTAGTCCTTATCTGGTTATAATTTTTGTAAGCTAGCATGAATGCTTGACACTGAAAGAGATGATCCCTCCTCCTGAGTAAACAACTCTCGCATTTTAACCCCCAAATGCAAACTCAATTGTGCTCTATCAAGGGATCTTACATAATGCTCCACTTGAAAACAGGCAAACTGCGCTCCCCAGGTCACCCCCACCTTAGCTAATAATTCAGCATGGGTTAACATTTTTCCTTCATCCCCTAAAATATGTTCCAAATTTTTAACTCTTCTCAGTCTCCATAACCTATACTCTCTAGAGTCTCGTCCCGGAGGAAAGGCCAGATTACCTTGCAAAAGCAAAAGATCAGTAATCATCGGATTCCCACCTGAGTCGTACAAGCCAACACTATGCCACCCGTAATGTGTTGAATAATAAACTTGAACAAATATGAGAAGGCAATGCCTTCCGTGCACTATGTAATAATGCAAACACATCACAAGGAGCATAAAACTTCCATTCCATCCGAAGAGGAGTGTAAATACTTGTTTCATTAATCCAATCTCCCAAATGACGAAGCAGACATGCATAATTATAAATCCGCATATCCGGTAAACCTAACCCCCCTTTATTCCACTTCCTCAGCAAATGTATCAACTTTAATTTAGGTTTTTTGGCCCCCCAACAAAAACGAGTAACTTTTTTATAAAAGATACGTAAATCCTTCTTCAATAAGCACAACGGCAAAGTCTGTAACATATACAACCATTTAGGAAATATAAACAGCTTAACCAAGCTAATATGACCCATCAAAGAAAGAGGCAACATCTGCCATGTATCTAGTAAGAGTTCCATTTTTTGTTGTAGTTTGTCCACATTAAGACGATATAATTGGGAAGTCAACATAGACATGACTATCCCTAAGTACATAAACTGCCCTTGCGCCCAAATCAAAAGAAACTCCGATCCCCATAAGGCCTTTACCGCCTCAGAGGACGCTAACGCCTCTGATTTATCTAAATTTAATCGAAAACCTGCATAGTGACCATATTCTTTAATTAATTCCAATAATGCTGTTAAAGAAGACAAAGGATCTGTAAGATGTACTAAAATATCATCAGCAAAAGCCGACAACTTAAAAGTAGTATTTCCAATATCAATCCCTCGTATAGATGGCAATTCATATCTCTCGAATAAGGGGGTCCAAAGTAAGTACGAATAATAACGGAGATAAAGGACAACCTTGTCTCATCCCCCTACAAATAGGAAACTTATCAGTTTCAAAATCCTTTAACACCAATTTCTTAGGGGAGGAACACCTATGTCAGTAGTAAAGGAACAGTAGGGACACAGCAGCAGAGGTAACAGTAAATGATGGTAGATAAAGACCTGAACAGTCCATCCAGTCTGTCCATTAGTTATTCTCATTAAAAATACATGATTAAATTAATTTGTCTCTTCTTTGATATTTCTGGGCCTTAGACTAAAGTCCATCTGGTATTGTCCTAGGTTCCAACTGCTGAAGATTCCATCTAAGCTCACTCTAGCCTATTCATCCATCCCGTTGTTTGCAGGATATCTACTGTAAAGTCTGGCCAGTAACGTCCTCATGTTCCAAGTTAGTGGAGTTCCCATTGATGCCCTTCCCAGCCCACCATTTTCAATTCTCTATATTAATACCTTTCAAGTATTTAAACTAAACTAAACTAAAACTTAGTTCTGTATACCAGGTCTTCAGCCAGAAAGGAACTCGACTCAGTTAACAGTAACTAAAAAAATACTGAAAAAATTAACAGTCAGAAAATATTAATATGACTGATTTTTGAAGTGTTTGACAAATAAAATACTTTTTAAAGATTTATGAAAAAGTTGAAAAGAACCAGGACCCCTTAAAATAAGAGGAAGTTGGTTCCTTAGTTGAGAAAATTTGAAAACCAAGGATTGACTGAAATTCTTGACTCCTTTGATTCCTTTCATTAAAGGAAGGGAGAGTTCAAATTGTTGGCTGCCTCTTGCATAGGAAAATCTATAAGCATTCCATAATAAAGGGACAAGAGGGATGAAGATATCATATAAAATTTTAAAAGTAACACATGCACATTTAAAGTGAATCTTGAGATGGACCAGAAGCCAGTGAAGGTTTAGAAGCAAAGGAGACACATGGACAAATTTACTTTTTCCAAAAATTAATTTTGAAGTGGTATTTTGTATCAGTTGGAGTCATTGAAGGCAGGACTTTGTTATGCCGAGATAGATAGTATTACAGTAATCTAGCCAGGATAATATGATAGATTGAACCAGGACAGAGAAGTGTTGTTGGTGGAAAAGATTTCTGACCTACTCAGCATTCGAAGGCTAAAAAAGCACTTCTTGATAAGAGAGTTTATTTGATCCTTAAAAGTAAGAGAAGAGTCTATGAGAACTCCCAATATCTTGAAAGAAAACTCAATCTGCAGGGAGACCCTGGAATCCAAAGTTACAGTTGGAAGAAGACAGTCCAATTTTGGGCCTAGCCATAAAATTTTTGTTTTTGCAGCATTTAGTTTCATCTGACTCTCTCCGACGCCATCTTGATTCTTCCCAAAAGATTATTCCTATCAGTCGCTTTACAATATATGGTCATTTGGAAATGACACTGATAAAGAGTTATCCATATGTCTAAAAACGCTATTTTTGATGTTGCCACTGTAGCTGTAAATTCCAAGTTGACATTGCACGCATTTAGCCACGGTAAAAAATAATTAAACTGTTGTTTTGTACTAGACCATATAAGAAACACATCGTCTATGAAACGTTTCCATGCTAATATATTCTGAAAGTTTCTTGTTACACTTCAAACTTTTTAAATAGAAACAAGTATTTTTTATTTCTTTTTTCAGAATAAAGTTCTCTCTTTGATTATTAACTTGTTGGAGTGGGTTCTCTGAAGAAGTCGTCTTGACGAAACGCGTCAGACCCGGCTTTAGCAAGACAAGATTCTGTCTCAGCAAGATAACTCTTACTTGCTTTGAGTTTTTCAAAAAAAGTTAAGTCAAAGTTTATATATATATACTAGTCTTATAGCCCGTTACATTAATGGGTGCTAGAATATGTGTGTGTGTCTGTCTTTATTTTTTTCTCTCTCTCCTTAGCCGCTTTCTGTATTTCTGTCTGTCTTTTTTTTTTTTTCCCTTGGCTGTCCACTACCACCCCTTGCCTGCTCCCCCCTGTACATTCTCCCTTCCTTTTACCTCCCCTGTGTCCTCCACCACCCCATCACTGCTCACCTTATCCAGCAGAAGCCCTTCTCCCTTTGTTTTACCTCCCCCTGTCCATCATCTGTCCAGCAGTAGGCCTGTCTTCATTTTTCTGCCCCCCTCCCTGTTCATCAGCACCTCTTCCCCTGTCCATCAACCCCTTTTCTGCCCCTCCATTTCCGTGTGTTGCAGCATTTCACTCCCACCGCACTTCCCTGTGCAGTATTTTCCTCCCCCCCATACCTTCCTCATACCTTCCTTCCTACTTATGTTAAAATGCTTTCCGGGTTTGGCTGCCGCGGCCTGCAGCCACCGACAGCCGCCGCAGCCGACATCCGACTCGGGCCGCCGCGGTCGACATCCGCCTCGGGGGGGAGGAAGAGAGAGAGCGGAGAGAGTACTGTAGGGGCATGCGCAGTCCTACCTATGGGTCCCTACATCGCAGCGACGTCAAGAGCAATAAACGCAGGCGGGGATCGTTAGAGTAGCCACCACTCACCGCTCCAGACTGTAAGCCGCGCATGCGCACTTCCTATGAGTCGTTACAGCTCACGGAAAACTGGCGCACACATAGGAAGTGCGCATGCGCGGCCTAGCGTTTTATTATATTAGATATATAAGAAAGCTGTTGTGAAGTATTATCTCTAGCAAGTTTAGAAACATTTTGTACCTTTATTCAAAAAATTTTTTCACACTATATGAAACAACTTTATAAAAAACTCCAAAAGGGAGCAATGATAGACATTTGAAACACCGATAAGGTTTTTATCCTAGTTGTGTTTTTCCACACCATCTTATGGTTCTGAGCTCCTTCAGGAAATTTATAAAGTGTGCTTACGTTTGTAGTGTCCTATCTATTGTTTTTGGGACACTAATTTGTAAATTTATTACCCAATAGTGATTTAAGTGCTTTAAAGACAAGCACAGTATCTGACATGCTGGGGTGAGTGGAGCAAGATCCCGCACCCAACCGAACTTCAAGGAAAACAGGTGAGATGGTAAAAAGTCTCTCCTGCTATGCTTTAAAGATACAAATGTACTCAATTCACTATTTGGCCAAACTTCATCTAGGACTCTTCAAATATTCATAGATCACCAAATCTTCCCAGCATACCAAAACATATTCATAGTACTATCTTATAAACCACTGAATATTTTTATAAAGTGTGTAGAATCCTCAGAGGGCTCACTTTCCTTTATTTAGAGTTCTAGAAGGATAATATGAGCCAATGGGGTCCTTTTATCAAGCTACGGTAGGGGTTTAACACGCGTAATACCGCGAGTTAAACCGACTGCTGTGCTAGCCGCTAATGCCTGCATTGAGCAGGTGTTAGTTTTTTAGCCAGCCGCGGGAGTTAGTGTGTGATGAAATGTCCGACGCGCTAACCCCGCTAGCATGGCTTGATAAAAGGACCCCAATATCTTCAATGGATCCTTTTTTTGGAAATATTTTTTTAACTTTTTCTTCTTATATATAAAGTGCAAATGCAGCAGTTTTTTTGTGCAAACTTAGCAGTAATAAATAGAAGATGCATAAGAACTTATCTTATTCTTAAAGTGCATTACGGGAGTGCCTCCATCGACATGCCATGTTTCAAACTTTTCATCAGGGTTGAGGCTCCCAGCCCAACATTAGCAGGTTGTGCTCCAGTGAATGAACACTGAAACTACAGACCGGTAAGTCTGACCTCGGTACCGGGAAAAATGGTAGAGGCGCTGATAAAGGACCACATCATTGATCACCTTGATGGACACAATCTGATGAAGACCCGCCAGCACGGCTTCAGCAAAGGAAGATCTTGCTTGACGAACTTGCTGCATTTCATCGAGGGAGTTAACATGCAAATAGACAAGGGTGACCTGGTCGACATTGTATACAGTATCTGGATTTTCAGAAGGCGTTTGACAAGGTCCCGCATGAACGACTACTTCGAAAAATTGCGAGCCATGGAATCAAGGGTGAAATACTCACATGGATTAAAAACTGGTTGGCGGATAGGAAACAGAGAGTGGGGGGTAAATGGACAATACTCAGACTGGAAAAGCGTCACGAGTGGAGTGCCACAGGATTTGGTGCTTGAACACTTGCTCTTCAACATATTTATAAACGACCTGGAAATTGGTACGAGCGAGGTGATAAAATTTGCAGATGATACGAAGGAATTCTATGAGTGTCAGAGCTGTTACTGCCACTGCCAGCGCTAAAGACTGCACTATGATTTTGTAAAAGGGTGTGTGCGTGCAAATGCAGATCATTTCAAGTGTTAAGCAATAAAGGCACCCTTTTTAACAAGCTGCATTAGGGTTTTTTATCGCTGGCCACTGCAGTAAAAGCTCTGATGCTCATAGTATGAGCATCAGAGCTTTTACCGCAGTGGCCGGTGATTAAAAAAAAAACCCAATGTGGCTTGATAAAAGGAGGCCAAAGATAATTATTATAAGATGTATATTGCATGTTCATTTTAGAAACAGCAACACAAGACTCTGGCATAGTTACAAATTGATTTGTTATTTTAATATGCAACACAGCCTTATTCAACAGGGACACAGTGTGGCTCAGTGGTTAAAGCTACAGCCTCAGCACCTCAGCCTCAGCACTAGGACTTTGTTATGCTGAGATAGATAGCATTATAGTAATCTAGCCAGGAAAAATATGATAGATTGAACCAGGACAGAGAAGTGTTGTTGGTGGAAAAGATTTCTGACCTTACTCAGCATTCGAAGGCTAAAAAAGCACTTCTTGATAAGAGAGTTTATTTGATCCTTAAAAGTAAGAGAAGAGTCTATGAGAACTCCCAATATCTTGGAAGAAAACTCGATCTGCAGGGAGACCCTGGAATCCAAAGTTACAGTTAGAAGAAGACAGTCCAATTTTGGGCCTAGCCATAAAAGTTTTGTTTTTGCAGCATTTAGTTTCATCTGGACAGACATAGCCCAGGCTTGGAGTTTGGAGATACAATGATTTATTTTAAAGGCTAGATTGGTGCTTCTTGTGACCTCAGGCAAGTCATCTAATCCCCCCTTGCCTAAAGTAGATTAGATAGATTGTGAGCCCACCAGGATAGACAGGGAAAAATGCTTGAGTCCCTGAATAAATTCATGTAAACCTTTCTGAGCTCCCTTGGGAGAACAGTATAGAAAATTGAATAAATAAATAAAAATAAATATACAATAAGAATCTTCTTTTCCTTACTAAAGAAAACCAAAATAGACCTGTAGAAATCATTATATTCTTAATACCGGCATTTAGTTTTAATTATTTGGATTTTCCTCATCATGCTTTTGCTAAAAGGAATTAAACAGATATGCCAAGTGACATGCAAAATTGAGATGATATTCTTAAATACTAATAATAATTTTTTATAATAATTTTTTTATTTTGGGAAAAGAAAGCGATTTTTTGGTGAAGTGAGCTACACAATGGAGAGTAATTTTATAACAGAGGGCTCCTTTTACTAAGCTGTGCTAGCGTTTTTAGCGTGCGCTAACCCCATGCCACACATAAAATACTAATGCCAGCTTTATGGAGGCGTTAGCGTGTAGCACGTGCAACAATGTAGCGCGCGCTAAGCGCGCACTAAAACCGCTAGCGCAGCTTAGTAAAAGGAGTCCAGAGTGTCTAGGCAGGAAAGGCACATAGGTGTATGTGTTTTGCCTATACCAGAACTCATAACCATTCACTAGTAGATTCTTAATAAAACATATATAATAAACAGTCTGTAAACTTTCAACATTTAGGGGTCCTTTTATCAAGCTGCGCTAGCGGGGTTAGTGCGTCGTACATTTCATCACGCGCTAACCCCCGCGGCTGGCTAATAAACTAATGCCTGCTCAATGCAGGCATTAGCTGCTAGCGCGGCAGGTTGTTTAACACGCGATATTATGTGCGTTAAACCCCTACCGCAGCTTGATAAAAGGACCCCTTTATTTCAACATTCAAATCATATATAGTCCATATCCAGTTGTGTAAATATCTCAAAATCTCATTGCTGGCAATTTTAAATGTTCACTACTCAGATTTGATATCTGTTATCAAAAGGCACAGTTCATATGAGAAGAAACAAACATATGTTACTTACCTGCATTGAGTCACATTCTACTGGATGTCTAATTTGTCTTCAATGTTTCAAAACCAAGATAGTCAATGGATTTCGTTCTCCAAGTGTTGAATTATCACAGCAACTAGTAGCTGGCAACACTAGCATTAGTTTATTTTTGGCAACAGTATTGTAAACTGCTTTGAAAATAAATGTCCCCTCAATACAAAAAGAAATGAAGCTGCCAAAACTCCAGTATTAGGTGTAAGAAATTTTGGTCAAAGAAGATTGGGTGGCAGATAAATCATCCCTTGGTTTAAGTAGCCTCTCATTTTTCTACACCATGGGATTATTCAGATATGGGGTTCAATTTAGCATTCCACTGAGGGTAGCAGCACACGCTTGTTCTCCAAGCAGTTGTCAGCAGTATACGCTAGTTTTCAAAGGAGTGGTGTTTCATATGATGATTGAAAAGACTGGGCTCCTTTTATTAAGGTGCGCTAGCATGTTTAGCGTGTGCTGCCCCTGCATAAAAACTAACGCCAGCTCAATGGTGGCGTTAGCGTCTAGCGCGCAAGGCAATGCAGCGCACACTAAGCACACACTAAAACCGATAGTGTAGCTTAGTAAAAGGAGCCCTTTGTGAATTTGTACATCTTATCTATCATGATTTAACTACAAGATTCCTGAGGCATGCCCCTTTGGGCCGAAACATGATCTTGTCGAGCCTAGCATAATAAAAGAGACTGAGCACCAATTGGTCACGTTTGTTGTTTTTTGATGTTCAATTTAGCATACTCTATCAAAGTAATGGAAAAAGTCCTCAAATTCTAGGATAAAAGCCAACTAGGACTTGTAGTATTGTCATCAACAATAATAGACTCTAGAGCTCTCAGACGCCTGCGTTAGCTACAACAAGTTGTTAAAGCTAACTCGTGCAGGAAAGGAGGTATCTTTCATCGAGCTCCAGAGTATTCTAAAACTTTTTTTAAAGAAATTTTAAGATGCTATGTGCATGTTTGAAAATTACTATGAAATATAACAAAAAGAAAACTAAAATGTCAAAAGAAAGAACACCACTCTACTGTGGTATTGAGTCCCCTGGGTTTAAGGGTTCCCAGACAAAAAAATCCAGCGGGACTCTCTCTGTTGTAGTTTTCTTTTTCTGTCTCCTCCTCTAGGATGCGCACATTCTTTGTCAATGCAAAAGAATCTTAAGTCTGAAAATCTATGCTTCTTCTCAGTGCAGTGTTCTACCAGTGGAGCATTTAATTTATTGCATTTGAGACTGGACTTATGCTCACTCATTCTTACCCTGAAAGGACGTGTGGACATGCCAACGTAAAGCATATTGCAAGGGCATATGATTACGTACACAATGAAGTTGGAATCACACGATAAAAAATGTCTGATGTCATATTTTTACTGTCTTGAGGGTTGACAAACGTCTTCTGTGTTAACGTAAAGTCACATACACTACATCTTCCACATTTGTAGAAACCCAAAGGCAACACTCTAGATCAGGGGTGTCCAATGTCGGTCCTCGAGGGCCGCAATCCAGTCGGGTTTTCAGGATTTCCCCAATGAATATGCATGAGATCTATTAGCATACAATGAAAGCAGTGCATGCAAATAGATCTCATGCATATTCATTGGGGAAATCCTGAAAACCCGACTGGATTGCGGCCCTCGAGGACTGACATTGGACACCCCTGCTCTAGATGATGTTATAGAAGATTTTCCCATGATATTCACTGTTGGAGATAACAGATCTTTAAAGTTACTGGTTCCAGCATTTTATGTATTGCCAAAAATACATAAGAGCCTTATTAACCCTCCAGGGAGGCCAATCATGTCATCGAGAGGTTCTTTATAAGAACATAAGAAGTCGCCTCCACTGGGTCAGACCAGAGGTCCATTTCGCCCAGCGGTCCGCACCCGCGGCGGCCCATCAGGTCCACGACCTATGAAGTGGCCCCTGAACACCTCTACAACCTACCTCAAGTTCTATCTGTACCCCTCTATCCCCTTATCCTCCAGGAACCTATCCAAACCCTCCTTGAACCCTTGTACAGAGTTCTGGCCTATCACATCCTCTGGAAGTGCGTTCCATGTGTCCACCACCTTCTGGGTAAAAAAGAACTTCCTAGCATTTGTTCTAAACCTGTCCCCTTTCAATTTCTTCGAGTGACCCCTAGTGTTTGTGGCTCCCCACAGTTTGAAGAATCTGTCCTTATTTACTTTCTCTATGCCCTTTAGGATTTTGAAGGTTTCTATCATGTCCCCTCTAAGTCTCCTCTTCTCTAGGGAGAACAGACCCAGCATTTTTAACCTGTCAGCGTATGAAAAATTTTCCATACCTTTTATCAGTTTAGTCGCCCTCCTCTGCACTCCCTCGAGTACCGCCATGTCCTTCTTGTGGTACGGCGCCCAGTACTGCACACAGTACTCCAGGTGCGGGCGCACCATTGCGCGATATAGCGGCATAATGACTTCTTTCGTCCTGGTTGTGATACCCTTTTTGATGATGCCCAGCATTCTGTTTGCTTTCTTTGAGGCTGTCGCACACTGCGCCGATGGTTTCAGTGATGTGTCTACCATAACCCCCAGGTCCCTTTCAAGGTTACTAGAAAGGTTACTAGAAAGGTTTACTAGAACCCTTATCCATTTTCAAACAAATATTGAGTCAGATCTGTATTAACATCAGACATGCGCAATTAGCATTTAGAACAGCTGTAGATAAGCTTTAAAGCGCAGGCATGGCGTTCGGTGTTTGCCAGCGCCATTTTTCAACTTTAACGATTGAGCTTTAACAGCGCAGTAAGTACCCGTCAACAATATGAGTTTGTCTAAAATAATAATTATTTAAGCCTCATGAAGCTTTTATCTTTATCTTTTAGAAATTTACCCCTGATGAAGCCCCTAATAGGGTGAAACGGGGCCCGTTGGGTCAGGATTCGCATTGAAAAATAATACCGGCAAAAGACATCATATAAGCTAAGTGCTGGTTTTTCAATTCCTTTCTCAGTTTATAATATTTTGCACATAAAGTTTATTGCACATAGCATCTTAAAATTTCTTTAAAAAAAGTTTTAGAATACTCTGGAGCTCGATGAAAGATACCTCCTTTCCTGCATGAGTTAGCTTTAACAACTTGTTGTAGCTAACACAGGCGTCTGAGAGCTCTAGAGTCTATTACTGGTTCAATTTAGCATGACATGCTTTTTTCCAGCAAGGAAGAAATTTTTCATTTTATTTAAAGAAGATCAAAACTGGTATTGTGCCAACATTGCTGCAGCACTCTCCCCTAAAATTGCAAGAATTTTTGACCCTTAACGGGAAGGAAAATTTAATTTCTAGATAATGATGTTGGCATAATTTAACTCATCAACCTGTTTAAAAGAGTTGGCTGCAATGTGTCATTAAAGGAGTGTGCCCCTTCATATGACTCTTTCTGCCCAAATTCTATCATATTTGAAGTGCAGGAGGGAGTAGATAAGGTGTGGTACAAGTAAGGCTTTTACTGCACCTTAATTTACCATGGAAGTGACTAACCTGCAGTACCTGAGTACCATGTTAGTCAATCCTGTGTACAAGAATAATGCTGCTTGTGATCAATTATGCATGCAGCCCTGGGATCACTAAGCCAGAAAGCCAAGCCAATGCTCAGTTGTTTCCTAACATATGAAAAGGCGCTGCTAACCTTTTCAGAATAATGACCTCATTAAGACAACCAATATAATATAGGTTTATTAGTAACAGACAAAAGTCAGCTTACATGGAACAACAGTACAGCAAATTGAGCCAATGGATAACATACAGAGTAGTCGGCTTCTGATAAATATCAACTTATCTTGATTGATCGGTACCGGTCAATCAAGATAAGTTGATATTTTTCATCTATCACACAGTATATTCATTTGCGATTACACCTTAAAGTAGTGCAGTGTCTTTTTAATTAAAGGAGGTTTTTTAGCCAGTGAGGTGAACGCTCCACCACCGCTATTCCACAATTATGGAGGTGGGAGGGCCCTTGTCTGAGGCTTTTTCCTCCGTTGAGAATTGACTTCTCAATCTGCACCTTAATTTTCAATATACCATGTGCATCCGACCATTGTGGAAGTGTTATTTATTGCAGTTGGTTTTTCACAGTATCCGAGTCCTTTTGGTTACCTACTCCCTTTCCATTGGATTATCACATTTATTATTTCTATTGATTGTATGGTCTCCATACTTATCACTGAGTCATGTTGAAGCATGATGTCACCTAGTGTCAAATGTGACCATTCTATTTCCCCCTGATAATGCATTCTTAATACTAAGTTCAATAATTTCTGAGAGTAGGCCCCCTCCTTTCTGAGCTTCATTGTCGCTCTGTCAGCAGTTCTGATAACTTTCGGTAGGACATCTTGTCCCGCAGTACTGGTGCCTGAGTTTATCTTCCTGTTTGAGTTTGTCTTCTTGGAAAGTCCCGAAATATCCAATGCTGTACAGTCAGCAAATTTTTGCCAGCTACTAAAGCAAAGAAACCCTCTCACATAAGCATATTGTTTCTGCTGACAGGGAGAGATATGTTTCTTTCATTATTCAGAAACCTGCATTCAATAGCACAATGTCTCTTAAAAATATCTTCTGGGGGTCTCATAGGAGTCTTCACCTACATTTTCATGGAGGTCTTATTCCTGATTCTCCCTCATTCCCCTCTTGAAGCCTAAGGAGGCTTCACCAATCTAAATCAAAGTATAAATAAGGTTTATTGTTGTTCCCACAAAGTCATCCATGTCCAGGAGGAGGAGAGGAGAAAGGCTCATTACTCAGGAATCAAGCTTAGTAAAATTAAGAAGACAATTGTTGCTACCACCCCCAATCTAATAGGATACCATTTTCATGAGGACTCAGGACAAATCATACATAAGACAATAATATATGAAAGTGAAAGAAAACAAACAAAAAACATTAAGCATAGAAATAGTTAACCAGAAAACTTTTTAACTGCAAGTTAGATTATTTCCAGGTCTTTCCAAAAGAGCTGAGATCATTGCAGACCTGGTTGACTGCAAACATTATCAGATCATGCTCACAGGTCAAGATGGAATCCAGGTAAAATATATTAGATCCTCTTATGCTATCATATTTCATATTGCACTGTTCAATTCAGAAACCTCCATCCCTGGAAAAGGCAGATGGGTTAAAGTCAAGAAGCCGTATATAGCGCTGGTATTGTTACTCCTCCATCACTGCACTTCATTTCAGCCTAACAGCAAGAAAGGGTTGGAAAGAACCTGTTGAGGTGAGAGATAATCAGGGTGCAGATATGGGAGGCCAAACAAGATGAAAATGCATAACAACTTTTCTTCCTAAAAGATGCAATCAGTCAAAGCTTATGAATCTTGCAATGGGCCTGTTGCTATTATATTATTGCAAACACATGGTGATATACATAAACTAATGCTGCATAAGTTCATATAAAGGTTAAAGTGCAAAGCAACAAGTCCATAGTTGTGAAAAAGCAAAATGAGCTGTAAAGGTTCAGGGTCATAAAGGTCAATCTGTCATCATAATTTCGTTATCTTGGTAGCAACAGTTAATATGTCTTTTCTGATAAGTTTAGGGTACCCAAGCACTTAGTAAGTTCCTTCTCTGGCGGCATGGTCCTTCCTATGTAAGGGAACACATCTATCATCTGAATCCCATGCACACGGAGGCCTTCAATAAGTATTAGACAAATGATACCTTGAATAGGACCTTCAGTAATTAGCCTCAGTCCATAATCCAAATAAATTATCTATAGCAAAACTGCAATACTGGAAAGAATGTGATTATAACACCATAAGGAACTTGATTCAAAAAGGTGTAAATGTAGATTTACATATAGCAAACAGCATCATCTAATATGGCAGATGTCTTTATGAAGCAGTCCACAATTAATAAGGAAGGAATATTTGTAACATATCATTTAGTCTGTTTTCAATAATGAACACACTGAGTAACATTATTAACAGAATAGGTACAGCATTGCAAAAGTGAATACAAAAGAATAAAACAAAAGTTAAAACTTATATGCTGCAATTCAAATAAGCTAAGTTCTAATATATTGACTGAGTTGTGTTTGGCAATTTAAGGAAATTGTTACTACAGTGGCATATGGTAATGCTATAGATTATCACAGTTATTGAGGTTTTAAATAAATATAAATTAATAATTGTGATGTGCTCAGACCATAAACCCATTAAATAGTGAAGTCACTACTCGGAGTTTAACAGGGGGACCATCATCGCACTCACTTGTCCCCAACCCCTCCCTCCGTATACATATTCAGATACTTGATGGTACTTATCTGAATGGAGAGGTGATTGTTGTCAGATTTGATCCTGTTAAATCTCGGTAGCGGCTGTGTTCTAACTCATAAAGTGCCTCTTAAAATCCTGAGGTGATAGTTAATTATAAATCTGTTTCATTTCCCGTCCCCCCGACTCGAGTTTCGCCTTCTTCGTCGGGGAGGGACACTAAAAGTTAAAATTTAAAAATTTTTATTATTTTTCAAAATTCTCTATTCAAATGTGTATATATGCAAAATAATCCAAGCATAACTAATCAATTCACATTAAAGTTGCTATAGAATAAATAGAAATACCTGATACTGGCTCATTGAACCAGACTCGTGCAAAATCTGCTGGCCATCTGACTGACTCTGTTGTAGCGGTGCTTATTTAAGGAATCCTGAGACCGGAAGAGGTGGTGCCTAAAGGCCCCGGATGATAACAACGCCAGGGACATACATCAGGGACATACATTCTACAGGGCCAGCCACTCGATATCAACATTTAAGCCTTTAGGGTGCAGGGTCTGCCAGTTGTAAATAAAACGCTGTTCTTTTTGAACCAGCGCTTTAGATATATCACCTTCGGTGCTGTGTAACTGAGTTAACACTGTGTATCTGAGATCTGACAGATCATGTGATTTGTCCATCCAATGGGATACCAGGGGGGCGGATACTCTATTTCTTCTAATATTACTCATGTGTTCTATGATTCGGGTTTTGATCATACGAATCGTTTGTCCTATGTATAGTTTGTTACAAGGACATTGTATACAATAGATGACCTTTGTGGATTCACAATCTGTCCCTGAGAATAATTTAAAAATACGTCCGCCCTTCCCAGGTATCGCAATGTGGTCTGCATTTAGTACTAACTGACAGACCCTGCACTTACCGCAAGGCTTATGCGGTAATTTATTTTCAATGTCATAATGGTGCATATTATGTTTGAGCTGTTCCCCGAGATTTCTTGCTCTGGAGAACGCAAATTTAGGATGATTTTGTAGTGACGTGTGGTACTGTAATATTGGCCAATACTTTAATATGATGTGTTTAATAGCATTGTTTTTGTTGCTGTGAGGCAAAACACATACTATATTGTGATCTTCTTGTTTATTTTGTTTATCTTGTATTAACCATGAGCGGTGGCAGTTTTTTGCCCTTTTCCACGCCCTCTTAACGACTTTGACAGGATACCCCCTACTGACGAACCTATTATACATTTCATGTGCTTCTCTATCGAAATCAACCTCCTCGGAACAAATTCTTCGCAATCGGAGAAATTGTCCAATGGGGATACTATTTTTGAGTGGTCGCGGGTGATAGCTTTGAAACTGTAATAGGGTATTTCTGTCGGACGGTTTCTTGTGTAGAGTGGTGGAGATACGTAAATTCTGTTTAACAATTCTTATATCTAGGAACGTAACTTGGTGTTTGTTTATAGTATAGGTGAACTTTATATTACTATCCTTTAGATTGAGTTCTTCTAGGAATTTAGTTAAATCAGTCTCTCCACCACTCCACACAAAAAATACATCGTCAATAAAGCGTTTCCAGCATGACACATGCTGGAAATACTTGGAGGTGTATACATAAGATTCCTCAAACTGACTCATATAGAGACAAGCAAGTGTGGGGGCCACAGTGGCCCCCATGGCTACTCCCTTTGTTTGGAGGAAAATATCTCTCATCAGGTCCCAATTACACTCAGCGGCATTAGTTGAATATTGTCACTATATGAGAGTACCTAGGGGTTTAAGGTTATACAAGGAACCTAGGTTCCATGACAATAAAGACTATATTAGGAATTGGAACGATACATTAACGCGTTGTTCTATTGACCTTATGCTGCTAACTATAGACGCACTAGTACCAGTTATTGAACAACAACAGAAAGATCTAGGGAATAAATTAGAATTGATTCAACAACAAACACCCGATGAAGAATTTACATCCAGCTATCAAGATCATTTAGCTAAAATGGACAAATACCAAAAAGAGCAACGTCAACTGAAAATAAAGAAATTCCGTAGGGATGAAGGAGACTTCACTAAAGGTTATGTATACCCATGGATGAATTATAACGTTAAAACAAGAAGACAAAGAACCAACACCAATAAAAGTAAGAAAATTAAGTTTAATTTATCAACTAGCAATTCCTCATCTTCGGAAGAAAATATTGCGCCTCTTCAACAACAAAAAGAGCTATATCAGCAAAAAAATCCGAATGATTTATCCGATTCTTTTTTAAGAATTCAGTCCCAAGAATCAATACCAGTCATAGGCAACAGAACAGTAACGCGCAGTACAAGCAAACACAAGAAATAAAAGTCAAAGACCACACAGGAATCTTTAATTTATCATCGAGAAGACTGGATAAAAATGAGGAACAAGTTTTACAACGAGGTCTATCCTTTGTCCCAAGTACTAAATATGACAGTTTTGATGTTCGAGCACATCTTCAAAGATTTTTTCGCACAATTAAATTGAAACAATTTTTTCAGGATAAACAAATGAATGAATCCCCCTTACCAAAGGGGTTGAAACTTAAATCTTCCTGGATGCCGCCCGGACAGACGGACCCGTTAATAACATCGTTCGAAAAATTAGTATTACGTGATGTCAGCTGTTTAGAACTTCAAGATAATTACATTAACCATTCAAACCTCACTCATCAACAGAGGAAAATCATACGTGACCTTCAAGCAGATCATTCAATAGTCATCTCAAGGGCCGACAAAGGAGGGGGTATCGTTATCCAAGATTACAAAGACTATAGGGAAGAGGCCATGCGCCAATTACTAGACATGACATATTACACCAGATTGCAACATGATCCCACTATGCAAATTAAATTGAAAATAGATGGAATGATTAACACCGCCAGGGACTTACAAATAATTACCTCTAAAGAAAGCAGATTCCTCACTAGCGACTTTCCCAGGATACCAAAAATTAATTTTATTCCCAAAATACATAAATCTGACACGAAACCACCGGGACGTCCTATAGTAGTGGGCACTGGCTCAGTTTTAGAGCCAGCGTCGCAATACTTGGACAGCCAATTGAAACATTTGGTTCCTCAGGCTGACTCATATATTAAAGACTCTTCACATTTCTTACAGGTTATATATCAACATTTACCCAATGAATTGAAGGAAGATTCAATTTTAGTAACAGCTGACGTGGTGTCACTATACACCAACGTCCCCCAGTTGGAAGCAGCAAAATTAGTCAAAACACAATTATTGAAACTTAAATTAACAGATTTAAAAACATCTTTGCTGTATGATCTAGCAGAATTAGTTATTTACAATAACTATTTCAAATTTGAAGATGATATTTTCCTCCAAACAAAGGGAGTAGCCATGGGGGCCACTGTGGCCCCCACACTTGCTTGTCTCTATATGAGTCAGTTTGAGGAATCTTATGTATACACCTCCAAGTATTTCCAGCATGTGTCATGCTGGAAACGCTTTATTGACGATGTATTTTTTGTGTGGAGTGGTGGAGAGACTGATTTAACTAAATTCCTAGAAGAACTCAATCTAAAGGATAGTAATATAAAGTTCACCTATACTATAAACAAACACCAAGTTACGTTCCTAGATATAAGAATTGTTAAACAGAATTTACGTATCTCCACCACTCTACACAAGAAACCGTCCGACAGAAATACCCTATTACAGTTTCAAAGCTATCACCCGCGACCACTCAAAAATAGTATCCCCATTGGACAATTTCTCCGATTGCGAAGAATTTGTTCCGAGGAGGTTGATTTCGATAGAGAAGCACATGAAATGTATAATAGGTTCGTCAGTAGGGGGTATCCTGTCAAAGTCGTTAAGAGGGCGTGGAAAAGGGCAAAAAACTGCCACCGCTCATGGTTAATACAAGATAAACAAAATAAACAAGAAGATCACAATATAGTATGTGTTTTGCCTCACAGCAACAAAAACAATGCTATTAAACACATCATATTAAAGTATTGGCCAATATTACAGTACCACACGTCACTACAAAATCATCCTAAATTTGCGTTCTCCAGAGCAAGAAATCTCGGGGAACAGCTCAAACATAATATGCACCATTATGACATTGAAAATAAATTACCGCATAAGCCTTGCGGTAAGTGCAGGGTCTGTCAGTTAGTACTAAATGCAGACCACATTGCGATACCTGGGAAGGGCGGACGTATTTTTAAATTATTCTCAGGGACAGATTGTGAATCCACAAAGGTCATCTATTGTATACAATGTCCTTGTAACAAACTATACATAGGACAAACGATTCGTATGATCAAAACCCGAATCATAGAACACATGAGTAATATTAGAAGAAATAGAGTATCCGCCCCCCTGGTATCCCATTGGATGGACAAATCACATGATCTGTCAGATCTCAGATACACAGTGTTAACTCAGTTACACAGCACCGAAGGTGATATATCTAAAGCGCTGGTTCAAAAAGAACAGCGTTTTATTTACAACTGGCAGACCCTGCACCCTAAAGGCTTAAATGTTGATATCGAGTGGCTGGCCCTGTAGAATGTATGTCCCTGATGTATGTCCCTGGCGTTGTTATCATCCGGGGCCTTTAGGCACCACCTCTTCCGGTCTCAGGATTCCTTAAATAAGCACCGCTACAACAGAGTCAGTCAGATGGCCAGCAGATTTTGCACGAGTCTGGTTCAATGAGCCAGTATCAGGTATTTCTATTTATTCTATAGCAACTTTAATGTGAATTGATTAGTTATGCTTGGATTATTTTGCATATATACACATTTGAATAGAGAATTTTGAAAAATAATAAAAATTTTTAAATTTTAACTTTTAGTGTCCCTCCCCGACGAAGAAGGCGAAACTCGAGTCGGGGGGACGGGAAATGAAACAGATTTATAATTAACTATCACCTCAGGATTTTAAGAGGCACTTTATGAGTTAGAACACAGCCGCTACCGAGATTTAACAGGATCAAATCTGACAACAATCACCTCTCCATTCAGATAAGTACCATCAAGTATCTGAATATGTATACGGAGGGAGGGGTTGGGGACAAGTGAGTGCGATGATGGTCCCCCTGTTAAACTCCGAGTAGTGACTTCACTATTTAATGGGTTTATGGTCTGAGCACATCACAATTATTAATTTATATTTATTTAAAACCTCAATAACTGTGATAACCAGTATTTTGCCAATTAACCGAATCACAGATTAACATTGTATATTTCCCTATTGTTTAAGTATCTAATGCTATAGATTAAACATATAGTAACATATGTAACATATAGGTTATAAGGAAACATATTAGAATGAAGAGGATAAAATCTACAAATTAAATAAAATATGTACAGAGAAGTCTATCAATTTATGGATGAATTATCCCCCCTCCTGCGGAGCTCTGGGAGGGCTGTACAAAACCTGGTTCTTATTTCTCTTTGTGTATAACACACTTTATTAAAAACAAAATAATACATGGTGCTTAAAATAAATAAATCTTTAACGAAACACCAATAGTGTATAATGGGTTAGTATATAATGGGTAAATAGTATAATATGTCATTGCACTCTAAAAGGGAACTAAGACATTTGAAACTCTCACAAAAGTTAAGGTGCAGTTTGTGTGTTCAACTAGGAATTGCAAAGATCCTAAGGGTTTGCAAAAAGGGCTGCAAGTTTGACAGTAAGGAAGCTGGCAAGGTAACGGTGGAATAAAAATCACTAATGTAATATGGGAGCCCGAGACCCCCTTGTCAATGGGCGGAATATAACACGGGGCTGGGTAGAGCCCTCGTGTTGTCCATTGACTTGGGGGGGGGGGGGTTAGGGGAGAGAAGATAGGAAGCATGGATAGGGATTGGGCGGCGGGCCTGTCAATAGGGGAATTTTTTTAAATGATTGGTTGCGGGTGCTGGGAGCGAGGACTTAAAGATGGGACCCTGGAGGACTCTGCTCCTTCTGAGGTCCTCCAGGGCGGCGTTACCCACCCGCCTGCCCATAGTTTGGGGACAGATGTTGGTAGCTTGGGGGCGGTTCTCCTGAGCTACTGGGTCATGGGGCTCATTAGGTGATGAGTGTTGGGACGGCAGGGAGCTGTGCCCGGTGGGTCAGGTGACCCAGAAAAGGGGCATGAGGGACATGCCACCCCTCTGACTTTTTCTGTGGTGGCGGGGTTGAGGGAATAAAACTCATTCATTTGGTAGCTCGGGAGGAGCTCTTTATATAATGTTAATAAAGTTAATGAAGTTGAGATATGTTATGTTTATGGTTAATAAACTGAGCTGCGGCTAAATTTTACCAACCAGAAGACTACAGTGTGTTTTTTGGCAAAGTAAAGGGGAGGGTTATGAAGGAAGTGGGTTGGAGTATTTAGGCAGACAGCAGAGCCTATCCAGATCCCGTTGTTAGTAAATTATATACACAAAGAATTCTAACGTCTCCTAAAGCCTTTCATTTTTCCCCTTTCAAACTCATTCAATAGTAAAACTTCATAGTTACCCAAATAAAGAATGCATTGTAATGTATTGTACTGTCTTCGGCAAACCTGCTGTAATTGGCAGGGTTGAGATGTTATATCTCATGATTACAAACAGTACTATGTACTTTATATATATCTCCTCTTGTAAGAAGAAAAGGAGGAACGTCTAGGAATGCTTGCCATACAAGTGGAGGGAAAATTTAGACAGTACGTATACCACAATTAGAATAAAAGAACATAAGAACAGTTCCTCTAAACATAAACTTATTAAGAGAAAGACTTGCAAATTCCTGACACGGATGAGCATTGTGCCACTGCATCAAAGTAGTGTTTTCTAATAATTCCCTGTTCTTTTCTGCTAAGCACAATATACAAACCAAAAAAGAAACAGATAATCCCCTCTCAGACATGCAAAATGAGTCCTAAGCACTGGTAAATCATAGGATCCTCCAATTAGGATTTCATTCTGGACGGAGAGCCTTTGGTAACATATGCCGTACCCTGCTATTAGAATATGAAAATTTACTGTGCACCGTGGTATGTTCAGGGTTAAGACACACATTCTATCTATGCAGATTCCAAAGCAACTTGGTCAGCAAACACTATCTTCCTTGCTTCTAGTGTGTGTTCTTGCTAATGGCTTAACTTACAGAAATGCATTTTAGGTAATATCTGCTCTTTCTAATTATTCCTGACTTTCAGGACTCAATATATATTATTCTCCCTAACATAGCTGGTACTTACAATCAGGAGCTGACACCTTCTATTCCAAACGACATTTCTTCACCTCAAGTACTCCCCACCAAATGCCCAAAGATGCCCCAAAATATTTCCCCTGCCCAGAATCCCCCAATGACATCCTTCCCGCCATATAGTACCCCCCCCCCAGTTGGAAAAAGTCTTTTTTATCTTGTCCTACCTTTCTTTTTTTCAGTTCAAAGATTTTTATTAATTTTAATAAAATACAAAAATACAATAAATGTTAACAAGGCAAGATACAGACAAGTTGTACAAAGCAAAGAATCATAAAATATTATCTATGCCAGTGTTTTTCAACCGCTGTTCCGCGGCACACTAGTGTGCCGCGAGATGTTGCCTGGTGTGCCGTACGGTCAGGGCCGCCATCAGGGCAGTACCACCAGTCCTGCATTCAGGGGCCCGGAGCTGACAGGGGGCCCGGGCTCCCCCAGGGTCCTAGGCCACAGTCTAGGGAGAGGGGCGGTCCGCCCCACGTGGACAGGAGAGAGCTGGACGGGGGACCCGCGGAGTTCAATACATCTCGAGCCGCGAGGCTCGTCTTCTGTTCCTGCCTGCTCTGCAGCTAACATATAGCCGATCGCAAGCGTTCCCCGATGTCAGCGCTGACGTCGGAGGGAGGGCTTAAGCAAAGCCTGCCCTCCAACGTCAGCACTGACGTCGGAGAATACTTCCATTCGGCTATTTGTGCGCGGCAGGGCAGGCAGGAAGCAGAAGACAAGCCTCGCGGCTTGAGCTTCATTTTGCTGAGAAAGTTGCAAAGATGGGCTGGGAGGCAAACATGGAACACAAAAGGGGGGAGGGAGTGCGTTTTGGACACAAGGCATGAACTTGGGAGAGAGGAAGGGAGGGAAAGAGATGCTGAGGTGGGGGAGGGAATGCGTTTTTGGACACAGAAGGCATGGACTTGGGAGAGAGGAAGGGAGAGAAAGAGATGCTGAGGTGGGGGAGGGAATGCGTTTTTGGACACAGAAGGCATGGACTTTGGAGAGAGGAAGGGAGGGAAAGAGATGCTGAGGTGGGGGAGGGAATGCGTTTTTGGACACAGAAGGCATGGACTTGGGAGAGAGGAAGGGAGGGAAAGAGATGCTGAGGTGGGGGAGGGAATGAGTGTTTGGACACAAGGCATGGACTTTGGAGAGAGGAAGGGAGGGAAAGAGATGGTTGTGTACACGGGGAATAGAAGAAAGGAGAATTTTTGGTCATAGGGAGGGAGTGAGGTACAGATAGTGGCATACCAGGGTGGGGGGGGCGGTCTGCCCCACCCCGGGTTTACGTCCCAAGGGGGTGCACAGCTGGCCACCCTCCAGTGTTGTCCCTAGGCCGGCAAACTGCGGCTCTTTAGCCACTTGAGTGCCACCGCCGCCATCGGGAACAGGCCGGCGCCAAGTTCTCCCTGCTTTTCCCTGTGGGGCCGGCCAACTCTCGCCACTCGCGTCAATTCTGACGTCGGAGAGGACGTTCTGGGCCAGCCAATCGCTGCCTGGCTGGCCTAGAACGTCCTCTCCGACGTTAGAATTGACGACGGGTGGCGAGAGTTGGTCGGCCCCGCGGGGAAGAGAAGCAGGGAGAACTTGGCGCCGGCCTGTTCCCGATGGCGGCGGTGGCACTCAAGTGAATTACTTTATATATAGTCAATATAGGCACAGAGTTAAATTTTTTAACATTTTCTAATGGTGGTGTGCCTCGTGATTTTTTTCATGAAACAAGTGTGCCTTTGCCCAAAAAAGGTTGAAAAACACTGATCTATGCAATACAACAAGTGGACCCCTGCTTTTCTAAAAAGAGAGTGTCAGCACAACTTGCAGCCATAACCATATACAATATCCAAAGCACAGAGAAACACCGGAGTTATACCCCCGTCTAAAT
The DNA here is from genome assembly GCF_902459505.1 of Geotrypetes seraphini. NCBI lineage: Eukaryota > Metazoa > Chordata > Amphibia > Gymnophiona > Dermophiidae > Geotrypetes > Geotrypetes seraphini. The sequence continues at coordinate 27,493,184 of NC_047084.1, forward strand.
ATGGATAGCGAGCTATGATATAATTCATAAGTTCTGTTGTAGATATCTAGATCCTAGCACAATAACTAAATGTCATCAGTCTGTATTGCAATAAGAGTTGACCGGACTCCAGATTTTGATAAATGAGCTCATAGACTTGTGCCTTTCTGCTATGACACTTTCATATTTTACTGTAAGGGAAGATGAGAAGCACCAAGACCACAATCAAGATCAACCCCCCCGGCTTCCAAAGAGATCCAGATGAAGGCCACAGTCTCCGTGCAGACTGAGGACCCCCCCCCCCCCCCTCCGATGGACGGCGGAGATCTCTATACAGACCGAAGCTGAACCCTACCTGAAGACTTCATTCTCTGTGCAGATGGAAGAAGACGCCCAGCAACAGCTCAACGGAAACATCCTACAGGAACTGACAAGTTTGAGGGAAGAAGTGCAGCGGCTAAGAAGTATCCAAAAGAGCGAGGCTTTCATCGATGTTCTCCTAGAACTATCTCAGGTCTCTGAGCAAGGGCAAGAAGTCAGGCCCGCAGCATTGGAAATATCGGCTGGGGTACAAGAAGAGACTAGAGACTAGAGACACCTGGCAACTAGTCACCTCAGCAAGTAAACAAGAAGAGACTCAAGACAAGGATACCTGGCAACTAGTCACCTCTGCAAGGAAACACAGAAGGTGGTCCTACTCCTCTAGATTATCTTCAAGCAAGCACAACAACCTTACATCAACTCTGCAAATCACCCTGAGCAACAGATTTCAGCTCCTACAAGAAAGTCCCGCCAGCAGAACTCAGGAGGACATTCAGGAAGACATCCAGGAGTGCAATCTCGAAACCCAGCAGATGAGTCCAAATCATGAAGTAACAAATCAGCACCCCCCACCAAGAAGTGCAAAGTAGTTGTCATTGGGGACTCTATGCTGCGGGGAACTAAGATCTGTATGCAGACCTGATCTACAAGCAAGAGAGGTCTGCTGTCTACCAGGAGCCAAGATCCGGGATGTGAATACCTGCATAGGCAAAATAATCAAGCCCCAAGACCACTACCCAATGCTCCTCATCCACGTTGGGACAAATGACACAGCCAGGAACTCCCCGGAGCAGATCCAGGAAGACTTCTGAGCCCTAGGAGAAAAATTGAAGCAAATGGAAGCGCAAGTGGTCTTCTCCTCCATCCTATCGTAAAAGAGACAAAGGGAGAACCAGAGAAGAATGGATCAAGAAGACTAACGAGTGGCTAAGGGGTTGGTGCAAAGAGATGAACTTTGGCTTTCTGTACCACGGAGAGGCACTTCAAGGACTACAGGGGCTTGATGGCCTACACCTAACCAGAAGAGGGAAGAACGTCCTGGGACGACGCCTGGCTCACTTGCTTCAAAAAGCTTTAAACTAGGTGAGCTGGGGGAGAGGACCCACACTCACACAAGTTGGGTAAGTAACTCGGAGGTAAGAAATCGCACAAATACTAAAGGGGACAGAAGGAGGGAAGAAGGTAAAACAAAGGACAGGGACTTAGTATCTGAGGTAAGCAATCAAGTCGGTAGAGTGGGGGGACAAAGGAAAAGATAGAGACTCCATCTTGAGGTCAGTGGGGAAAACTTGCATGGACAGGGTGACAGGGGGAAAAAATCGCTTGGACACTGAAGGAGACCGAGGCATCAGAAGGGAAGACAAAGGCACGATCGAAGGGGACAAACTATCTCAACCAGAAAACACTCCAAACAAAATGAAAGAATGGACAGCCATGTATGCAAATGCCCGTAGCTTAGGTAACAAAATACTAGAACTGGAAACGGAAATGAGAAACGCTGACCTTGATGTAGTGGCGATATCAGAAACTTGGTTCTTGGAGGCCCACGGATGGGATATGGTCATACCAGGTTATAACTTACTCCGTCGAGACAGAGAGGGCAAATCAGGAGGAGGGGTAGCTCTATACATTAGAGAAGACATCAAAGTTACTAAAATCACAGACATCAAGTATACGGTAGAGTCCCTCTGGGTGAACCTTGCCAGGGGCAATAACAAATGCCTGTATCTTGGTGTTGTATACAGACCACCTAGACAAAAAGAGCAAGCAGACAATGAGCTATTGGAAGACATTGAGGCCATCACACTGCATGGAGATACAGTGCTAGTGGGAGACTTCAATATGCCCGATGTGGACTGGAACATACCTTCCGCTACAACCAGCGGCAGCAAGAGGATACTAGCCTCCATGCGAGGAGCATGCCTCAAGCAGATGGTATTGGAACCCACTAGGGGTCAGGCAATCCTGGACCTATTGCTCACCAATGGCGACAGTGTCACAGAGGTATCAGTGGGAGACACCTTGGCTTCCAGCGATCACAACATGGTGTGGTTCCACCTCAAGAAAGGAACCACTAGGTCAAATACGTCGACTAAGGTACTAAATTTTAAAGGAACTAACTTTCAGGGCATGGGGGACTACGTCTACAACAGGCTGAAGAATCAAAGCATGACAGACAATGTAGAGGAACTATGGTCAACTCTGAAATCTACACTGCTAGAAGCAACCAACATATACATAAAAACCGTGAGCAAACGACGCAGGAACAACAAACCACAGTGGTTCACTGAGAAGATCTCAGAACTAGTAAAACAAAACAAAAAAATAGCGTTCGTTACCTACAAACAATCACAGCAATCTGAAGCTAAAAAACCTATATGGCAAAATCCAGAAAACTAAACTAAACTAAACTAAACCTTGGGTTTATATACCGCACCATCTCCACGAATGCGGAGCTCGGCACGGTTTACAGGAAGAAAGATGAGAGAGGAACTACAGTGGAGAGATTAAAGAGTTAGGTGTAAAGGGGGAAGGTGAGAGGCCTAAGAGGGGGGAAGTGTTACAGTTTTGAGAATAGCCAGGTTTTTAGGTGTTTGCGGAAGAGTTGGAGGGAGCTTGAGGTTCGGAGAGGGGAGGTGAGGTTATTCCAGATCTCAGTGATTCTAAAGGGGAGGGATGACCCAAGTTTGCCTACATGGGAAATACCTTTTATGGAAGGGAAGGATTGTTTAAAAATTTGGGAGGATCTGGAGGAAGTAGGGGTTGGGGAGTTCCAGGATAGAGGGATAACGGCAGGAAGGATGCCATGTAGGATCTTGTAGGCCAGACACGCACATTTGAAGTGGATCCTGGGGATTACTGGGAGCCAATGGAGCTTAGACAGGAGTGGTGAGACGTGATCAAATTTGCTTTTCGCGAAAACAAGCTTAGCTGCGGCGTTCTGAATCCGCTGAAGTCTGTGGAGACTTTTCTTGGTTAGGCTGAGGTAGATAGAATTGCAATAATCCAATCTGGAGAGGATGATGGATTGTACTAGGACTGCGAAGTGTTTTTGGTGAAAATAGGGTCTGACTTTCCTTAGCATGTGAAGGCTGAAGAAGCATTTCTTTACCAGGGATTGGAGATGTTCGTTGAAGGATAGAGAAGAGTCTAAGGTGACACCCAGAACTTTGTTTGAGAACTCGAGCTGTAATGGGGGGCTGGAGGACAATGGGATGGAGGAAGGTAGATGGTCTAATTTTGGGCCGAGCCAAAGGAGTTTTGTTTTGGACTCGTTTAGTTTCATATGCATTGTGAATGCCCAGGATTGGAGGTTCTTTATGCATGAGGATATGTTCGTGGAGAGGTTAGTGAGGTTTGAGTCGGTCTCAAGGAGGACGAGGATGTCATCAGCGTAAGTGTAAAGAGTTTCAAGGGGGGATAGTTGGAGTAGTTTCAGGGAGGACATGTAAATGTTAAAGAGGATTGGGGAGAGGGGTGAGCCTTGTGGGACACCACAAGTCGGGGTCCAGGGGGAGGATGAGGTGCCGCTCTTGTTAACCATGTAAGAGCGGGAGCGCAAGAATTTGGAGAACCAATCAAGAACTATGGAGCTAATGCCTATCTCGGAGAGTTGGAAAATTAGAATGTCGTGGTGGACAACGTCAAAAGCTGCAGAGAGGTCGAATTAAAAGTTAAAACGACAGCCAGAGAGGCTAAACTCCGGATGGAAGAAAACATAGCTAGACAAGTAAAGAAGGGGGAGAAATTCTTTTTTAAATACATTAGCGACAGGAAGAAGAACACAAGCGGTATTGGGCACCTAAAGAAACCTGACGGCAACTTTACAGACTCGGATGCAGACAAAGCAGAAATACTCAATAACTACTTCTGCTCAGTCTTCACCTGCAAAGCACCAGGATCCGGCCCTCAGCTACAGACAAGGGGGGGTACGGAAGACCCATTCTGGGACATGAAATTTACTGCAAGCGAAGTATACCGTGAGCTATCAAAAATAAAAGTGAACAAAGCTATGGGCCCGGACAATCTACACCCTAGAGAACTTCGAGAATTGAGCGATGTCCTGGCAGAGCCGTTGGCTGTGCTCTTCAATCTTTCCCTGAGCAAGGGAAAAGTACCCCTAGACTGGAAAACTGCCAACGTTATCCCACTCCACAAAAAGGGAGGAAGATCAGAGGATGAAAATTATAGACCGGTGAGTCTCACATCAATAGTGAGTAAACTCATGGAAAAATTGATTAAGAACAGACTAGACACATTCCTGGATGATGAAAGATTAAGAGATCCCCACCAGCATGGCTTTACAAAAGGAAGGTCTTGTCAATCCAATCTGATAAGCTTCTTTGATTGGGTAACAAAAAAACTGGATGAGGGTGAGTCCCTGGACATAGTGTATTTGGACTTTAGTAAGGCTTTTGACAGTGTTTCACACCGAAGGTTATTAAATAAGATGCACTCGCTAGGACTAGGAGTAACACTGACAGCATGGGTACAAGACTGGCTTAGCGACAGGCTTCAGAGAGTGGTGGTAAACAGTATCTCCTCAAAAGCGTCGAGAGTGACCAGTGGAGTGCCACAGGGCTCGGTCTTGAGCCTGATGCTATTTAATATCTTTGTAGGGGATTTGACCCAGGGACTTCGAGGCAAAAATACACTATTTGCCAACGACGCTAAACTATGCAGCGTTGTGAGCAGGGCCTCAGAACCTGACAGCGCAACCAGGCCCAATATTATGGAGCAAGACCTGCTTGTATTGGAAAAATGGTCCAGTACTTGGCAACTAAACTTCAATGCCAAGAAATGTAAAGTAATGCACCTTGGGAGCGGAAATCCATGCAAAAAATACACCTTGAACGATGAAAACTTAACAAGAACTACTGCAGAAAGGGACTTGGGAGTTCTCATCCGGGAAGATATGAAAGCTGCTAATCAGGTGGAAAAAGCTACAGCAAAGGCCAGACAAATGCTGGGTTGCATCAGAAGGAGCTTCATCAACCGAAAGCCGGAAGTCATACTACCGTTATACAAATCCATGGTGAAACCTCACCTGGAGTACTGTGTCCAATTTTGGAGGCCACATTATCAAAAGGATGTGAAGAGGATGGAGTCGATACAGAGAATGGCCACTAGGAGGTCTCAGGACTTAAGGACATCCCATATGAAGAACGCCTGATCAGACTGCGCTTATATTCTCTGGAAGAGCGCAGACAAAGGGGGGACATGATAGAAACATTTATGTTGAAATCTATTTTATTAATCAACAGTAAGTACAACAGCAATAATAACCATGGAATGCAATTTCATCAAACACCCGCAGAGGACTGGACTCTTATGTCCTCCCCGGACCCACCATACCCCCACCCCCCAACAAAGAAAACCCTACCCCCCACCCACCCCTCCCCATCCCCCCACAGATACAGAAAAACTCGCAAGCAGGGAACAGCAGAGACATCTAGAAGCACAGTTTCAGAGGTGGAGTCTATTCAAGACCCGGCTACGACTCTCAGGAGGCAAAATGTTCAAATATGGAGTCCAAGTGTGAACAAAGTCTCTGCTCCGGCGTCGGGAAGAACGAGCCAAACGGGCTTCCCAACCCATAAGTTCATGGAGGCGATTCCTCCAATACCAAAATGAAGGTGGTTCAGAAGACAGCCAGCAACACAAGATACATTTCTTCCCCAAAATAAAACATTTACTAAGAAATAATTTTTCAGAAGAACTGTACATATACAAGAATGAAAAATGGGCAAACAGCATAGACTGCACGGAGACTGGCACAGGGGTCCGCAACAAGCCCTGTAAAAAGGAGGCCATCTCCGTCCAGAAGGTCTGAATCCCCTCACAACTCCAGAAACCATGAAAATAAGAATTTACCTCCACCGAACAGCGGATACATAACTGAGTATCAATACAACCCATATGGTAAGCCTGACTCTGGGAGGCGTAGGCCCGCAGGACAGTTCGAAAGTGACATTCACGGAGCTCAGCACTATGTACCAAGCCCGCAGTTCGAGTCAGGGTTTTTAACAAGAAATTGTCCCCCAAGTCCCTACCCAAGTCCCGCTGCAATGCCCCCAAAATACCAGGGAAAACCCTAGGCGGGCAAAGAGCCAGAATCCGGCCATGCAAAGCAGATATAGAGACCCTAGTATCAGGATCCGCAGCCAAAAAAGTACAGAGCTGGGTCCCAAAAGCCCCCTGCAAGGAAGACCCCTGAAGGGAAGCCACATAGTGACTTAGTTGACAATAAGCAAATGGAAGGCCAATCTCAGGGACCCCCCTTCCCGCCAGCTCAGCATAAGGTAAGAGAGACCCATCATCCCGCAGAACATGCCGCATCTGTTCCACCCCCCCGCCCTCCAGCGACCGAACACAGAAGGTCCAACCCCCGGAGGGAAAGCTAAATTCCCCGCCAACGGTAAAAAAACACTAGTATGAGAGTCCTGATTCCACAACCGAAGGATTTGATGCCACACTGTCCACAAGGACCGAAACAAAATACTACGCTTACAGGGTCTTGGCAGTTTAGACAACGGGGCATGGAGGAGATACAAGAGATGAAGAGGATAGTAATGATCCCGTTCCAGAGAGATATCCGTATAAAAAGAAGTACCCAACACCCAATCACTAAGATGACGAAGCAAACAGGCCTGGTTATAAACCCTGATGTCAGGCACCCCCAAACCACCCCCGTGGGCAGGCCCCACCAATAGGGACCATTTCAGTTTAGGTCTACGTCCACCCCAACAAAACCGGATCAATAGGGAGGTAAGAGAACGAATATCCCTCTGCAACAAAGAAAGGGGAAGAGTCTGAAGAACGTAAAGCCACCTCGGGAATACAACCATACGAAATAAATGAATTCTCCCCAACAAAGACAGCGGCAACGCCTGCCATTTGGCTAGCAACAATTTAGTATCCGCCAGGAGTTTATCTATGTTAAGACGATACAATTGGGCCACATCCATCGTCAGCCTAATCCCCAGATATCTAAAAGAAGTGTCAGCCCAACGCAGCGGGAAACTATCCCCCCACGTCCGCTGAAGTTGAACCGAGGAAGCCAGCGCCTCAGATTTCGCAAAATTCAAGGCGAAGCCAGAGAAATCTCCGTATTCCCGAAGACTTTCCAACAATACGGGCAAGGAATGCTGCGGGTCTGTTAAAAAGACCAAGAGATCATCTGCAAACGCCGCCATTTTAAAATGTGAATCACCCAGGACCAATCCCCGAATCTCCTCATTTGCCTGAAGCTCCCGAAGTAAAGGATCTAAAGATAGCACAAAAAGGAGCGGAGACAAGGGGCAGCCCTGGCGAGTCCCCCGGCCAATAGGAAAAAAACCCGAGCAAGTCCCATTAACTGTAATCCGCGCCTCTGGATCACTATACAGTGCCTGGATTGCACCGAAAAAGAAGGGGCCCAAACCGTACGTCCTCAGCACCGCAAAAAGGTAACCCCACCGCACCTTATCAAAGGCCTTCTCTGCATCAAAACTGATAAGCATGGCGGGGCTACCGTCCTGTCCCACCCGTTCTAGCGCCAACAAGATGCGCCGGATATTCTTAGCCACCGGCCTATCCCGCACAAACCCCACCTGAGATTCGGAGATCACCGACGGCAAAACACGCGCCAGGCGGTTTGCCAAAAGTTTAGCCAATAGCTTTGCCTCATAATTCAACAATGAGATAGGACGATGCGATTCAGGCAAAAGAGGGTCCTTACCAGGCTTCGGGAGAACTATAATAGACGCTAGATTTACGTAGCGAGGAAGAAAGCCCTTAGCAACACTCAAATTGTAAACCTCAGCCAGTACTGGCGCTACGTCCGTCACCAACAACTTATAGAACTCACTCCGAAATCCATCCGGGCCCGGCGCCTTGCCCAACGGACTGACCCCTATCGCCCCCTCCACCTCCTCTGCGGTGATAGGAAGATCCAAATCGGCTGCATCCCGCTGAGATAAACAAGGTAAGTCGAGACTATCTAGATAAACTTGCCCATCCAAAAGCTTGGGGCCTGGATCTGTATACACCTCAGCAAAGAACTCCCGAAATAATTCACATATCTCCTCCGACCGATGATACAGCACCCCAGAGGAACCCCGAAGAGTCGTTATGCTCTCAGGTCCACCCCTCGGACGCGCCAGGCGGGCCAACAATCGACTGCTCTTATTCGCAAACCGAAATAAAGAAAACTTAAAGTACTCCCTCGTCCGCAGAGCCCGAAGATGCAACAGTTCATTCAGTTCCTGCTGGACCTCCAAAAGCTGTGCCCGAAGCAGGAGGGCGCCCTGCCATACTGACGCCGCAACCCAGTCGCCTTCCGCTCCAAAGCCAGTATTTGCCTTTGCTTCCGCTTCGACTCCCTGGCCACATAAGAGATGACATCCCCCCGTAAGACTGCTTTAGCCGTCTCCCAGTAGAGAATGGGATCATCCCGATGCTGCTGATTATTAACTTGAAAATCACACCAGCACTGTGTCAAAAACTCGTGAAAACGGGTATCCCTATACAGGTAGCAGGGAAACCGCCAGGACCCTCTGTTGCTCAAAGAGTCTCCCCAAGTCCACCGAAATCCCACCCAAGCGTGGTCAGATATTTCAATGGGGCCCATTTCAACCCCCATTACCCTTGGAAGCAGCACGCGAGAAATAAGAAGAAAATCAATTCGTGAAAGCGTCCCGTGCGCCCTGGACAAGTGGGAGTAATCCCTCTCCAATGGGTGTAACACCCGCCACACGTCAAGCAACCCCAAGGTGGATTCCAAAAGTTGACCACCCGTATAAAGCTTGGAGGTCTCTCTACCCGACGAAGCAGAGCGATCCAGCTTCGGGTCCGGTACCTCATTAAAGTCCCCACCCACCAGCATCGGAACATCTCCAAACTGTAAGAGATGATTGCGGAGCCCCCTAAAAAACCTGGCCGAAGGATTATTAGGAGCGTAAACATTGCAGAGCAAAAGAGGCCGATTATCAAGTAACACCAAGGCCGCGATGTAACGCCCCTTAGGGTCGCGGAACACCTTCTGGGTGAGTAAACGCAGGCCCTTACGGAACAAAATGATAACACCTCCCTTTCCCCCCACAGCGGGCGCCTCCAAATAGGAACCCACCCACCAGGTACAGAGCTTGGCATGTTCCACAGAGGATAAACGGGTCTCCTGTAAAAAGGCAATAGAGGTTTTAGAACGATTTAAACGCTGCAATATTTTAGAACGCTTAATAGGGGAGTGAATCCCCCCAACATTCCAAGAAGTTAGAGTGTATTCCAGAGTAAACCTCTCATTAGCCCAGTCACACAAAAAGAAAGAACCAGTATAATACCAGAGAAGCGTCCCAGCCACCGCTTCCCCGGCTTCTCGCCCCCACTTGCCTCAAGAATCAAGCCATACCCCTGCCTCCAAATCAAATCCCAAACACAGTGACCCCCAACCCACTCACCCCAAAATTCCCCCAGATCCCCATCCCCCAGCGAGCCCCACCCCCACCCCCCAACTCCCCCCCACCCCACCCCACAAACCCCCCTCCACCACCAACCCTCCCCTGATCTACACCCAAGATACCCCAAAAAGGGCATCACTTCCAGGAAACTAGATACACCCTCCCACGGGATTAGGACCAGTACCCCCCGACCCACAACCCCAAAGCTCCGAAAACAGTAAGAAACAGCCACCATCATCCAAACCCCCAAGAACACTCAACCCACCCCTCCCCTCCCCCAACACCCCAGCCACTACAGCAACCCTCGAACCCCACTCACCAATCCCAATACCCAATGCTCAAATCGGTTAGAGCAGGAACAGACCCAAGCTAACAGAGAACAACCAGGTCAACCCCCCTCCATCCACACACACACCAACCAAGCAGTCCCTCTAAAAAACAAAACACAGGGACCCCACGCAGGGGGAGAAGGAAGAAACCCCCAGTCCAAACTCAAACTACAGACCAGTCCCCAAAATTGGGTCTCCTCAGTCCACTGCAGCTCCCGGAGGCGGGTCATCAGACATCATCTCCGTCACAAAGCGCTGAGCGGCCTCCAGGGTGTCGAAATGATGAGTACGACCCAGATGTGTCAGTCTCAAGCGCGCCGGGTATTGCAGAGAAAAAGCAATGTGACGCTGGATGAGACGGGTACAAAGAGGTGAAAACCTGCGCCGTGCCTGAGAGACCTCCACCGAATAGTCCTGAAAGCAGAGAATCGGCTTGTTGTCATACGAGAGATTCTTGCCCTGCCGCAACGCACGCAGGACCTCCATCTTGTGATGATAATTCAGGATACGGCAGATGACCACTCGAGGTCTGTCAGCATTCTCTCTCCGCTGCCCCAAGCGATGTGCCCTCTCCACCCTCAGGGGGCCCGAAGAAGATGATAAAGACAAAGACTCCGGCAACCAGCGTTCCAATAGCGCCCCCAGCTCCACGTCTCGCACCGATTCAGGTAGGCCAACAAACCGAAGATTATTACGGCGGGACCTATTCTCCAGGTCATCCACCTTGGCACGCAACGCCGCCAACGCTGTGGTGTGGGCTGACTGCTCCTGGGCAAGCTGCTGGACGTGATCCTCAGCCGCACTCACCCGCTGCTGAGTCTCCTTGACCTCTGATGTAAGGGAGGCAAAGCGCTGGTCCAACGTGTCCAGTTTATCTAGGATGCGCTGGAGTTTGTCCCCCGGAGAGCTCTCCAGGGCAGCCTGAACCTCTGCCGTGACCGCGGTGACCCAGGAGGAGTGAGGAGCCTCCGGCGATGGGGGCGCCCCGGGATCCGCTATCTTGGCCTCAGGCAGCCTGCTCCGCTCCCGATCCTTCCGGACCGCCTTGGCTGCCATGGTGACCCCTCCTCGGCTCCCAAATCCTGCCAAGCCACCAAGAAACGTCCCAGCACCAGGAGGAAACCAGGCCCAAAATCAGACCCGCAGTAGAAAGCCACGCCGCGCTCCGGCGGGTATTGTCACAGCCACACACCTCTCTCTGCGCCACGTGACCACTGGGAATCCCGGGTCCCAAACAGCAGGGCCGCTACGCAAGTCGGGGCTGGATCGCGCCACTTCTTCAACTATCTCCCCAGCACAGGGAGATCAGCGCACCCGAGCCGGCCTGCAGGGAAGAAGCCGCACCGCGCTTCAGTGGGCAGGGACTCTGCCGTTCCCCGGCGGCGGCGCCACGTGGCCTCCGGGCGTCCCGCGACCGCAGCGGCAGGGCAGCGTCGAAATAACAAAAAAAAAAAAACGGTCCGAGTCTCGCCGCGTCTCCCACACACTCCTCAGCGCCGCGGGAGACCCGAACCAGAGGGAGGAAGCAGATAAAATGCCGCGCCGAGGTCGGGTGTAGTGGAGCTGCAGAAACGCGCTGTCTACAGCTCCATGTTTCCGCCGGAAGTCCTGATAGAAACATTTAAATACATCATGGGTCACATCAAAGTGGAGGAGGAAATCTTTTTTCTGAAGGGTCCCACGGCGACAGGAGGGTATCCACTAAAACTTAAGGGAAGAAGATTTCATGGTGACACCAGGAAATACTTCTTCACTGAACGGGTGATTGATCAATGGAATGATCTTCCCCGCCAGGTGGTCGAGGCCAATAGCGTGCTCGACTTCAAGAGTCGATGGGACAAACAGGTGGGAGTACTACAGAGTTATGCTCAAACGATAGATACTCCAGGGAAGAAGGGTTCTTGAGTAGGCAGACTAGTTGGGAGGGAGGGTTCTTGAGTGCGCAGACTTGTTGGGCCGTTGGCCCTTTTCTGTCGTCATATTCTATGTTTCTATGTTTCTATTCCACCAATTAATATAATTCACCTTAGATAGGTCTTTCCAACAATATAAGATATTTTTAAGGGCCAAAAATAGCAAAATGTTAAGCAGCTTCGCATTATGATCAGGCAGCGTGTGTTGTAGGCCATGATGACCCAGTATAATAATACGCAAACATAAGGGCTCTTGAATATTCAAGATTGTAGAAATGGTTTCCCAGACTTTGTTCCAATAGACTGATAGATGTGAACAGTCATAGATGATATGAGTTAGTGTGCCTTCCTGTGAGTTACAAGACCAACACATGGTAGAGAGTCCATTTGAAATCTTAGCTACCTTAACTGGAGTCCAATATGCTCTATGCATAAGGAAGAACAGAGATTGAAGAACGCTAGCAGAGCGAGAAGATCTAAACATATTTTTCCAAACTTCCTGCCACGTTTCTTCCTCAGGCAAAAGTCCCAAATCTCCATGCCAAGCAGACATCATGCTCGTTAATGAAGAAGTTGAAGACCTTTTCATAAGGTCAAACCATCTGAAGGCAATTCCTTTTTTATTAGTATTGATTAATGAAATGTAAGAAAGTAGTTCTGGGATATTCTTTAATTGCCCTACATTAGGAAAAAGAGCATTCAAACAGTGTCTCAATTGTATCCAATGATACTGCTGATGGCGGCAAGTTATAACAAGTTTGTAATTCCTCAAAGGACATCCATTGAGAGTTCTTTATTAAATCTTGGAGTGTCCAAATACCACAATTCTGCCACAATATCCAGTTAATTGATCTAGCCTGAATCTTTATATGGTCATTATGCCACAACAATATTCATCGTGATTCATGCCACTTAATTTCCATCACCAGCCAAACTCCCCCCATAAAAGGGGACGAGCCAACAGCAGAGAGTTCACAGTGCAAGGCCAGCCGAAGGGAGACTGTAGGAGCTGTGCCTAGTCCTGAGCACATGGTAGCAGAGTTCTGAGCACATGGCAGAACAGTGAGCGGAGAGTGTGCTAGCAGGAAGAAGCAGAGAGAGGAGCAGAGAAGGCGGTGCTAGCAGGGGAAGAGGCGAGAGCTAACTCCGCCCACCCCTGACATCACCAGTTAAACTCCCCCCATAAAAGGGGATGAGCCAACGGCGCGTAGCCGTTCGGCGCGCGGCGAAGGCGAGCGGCAAAGGCGCTCGCCTTAGCGAGAGCGCCTTAAGAAGAGCCTTAAGAAGAGCCAAACTACATAAGACAACGATACCTTAGGGCAACAAGCGGACCTCTCAAACACACTATCCCTTCACCCTAATCGTACAGGCTCTCATACTAACTCACAGACAGCAACCCTCTCAGACATCTCAAACTCTCAGTCTCTCAGACACCCTTATCTTTCAAGCACTAGATACCCCAGTCTTCCAACTCTCAGACACCCTAACTTTCAAAATCTCACACCTGCTCACAGACAGATTTTTCTAATTTTCCTAATTCTCTTCCTTACTGACAGGCAGACCTCAATTACAACTCAGCAATGGCAGGGAGGACAAGAAGCGCGAAGTCTACAATCAAGACCAGTATTCCAGTCGCTATGGGGATCCAGGAAGCGACCACGGACTGCGTGCAGAAGGAGGAAGACCCAGGACGGTGGACAGAGGTCTCTGTGCAGACCGAGACCATCCCCCAGCGCTACACTACAGTCTCTACACAGACAGAGGAGGCTGCGCAGCTGGATGGAGATCTCATGCAGGAACTAAGGAGCCTCAGGGAGGAGGTGATACGCCTGAGAAGCATCCGAGAGGACGAGGCCTACATCGACGGAGTCGTCCAGGAGCTGTCCCAAATCACCGAGCAGGCCCATGACAAGTCCATCCTCGAGACACCCAAATCATCAGCTTTGAAACCAACAATTGGGATACAGGAAATGGCTAGCGGCACCGACTCCTGGCAGCTGGTGACCTCCTCCATGGGAAAACATAGGAGACCCCCCCCCTTTTTCAATCTCTTCATCTTCTCCTTCTTCTTACAAACAGGGCAGCTATACATCAACCCCTCAACTCGTCCTGCGGAACATATTCCAGATTCTTCAGGAAGGAACTGCCGATGAGGAACAGTAGCAGGAACAGGAGCAGGCCCAACACCCAGCTCCATCTCCAGGGACAACTGACCGGCTCCCCCCAAAGAAGCGCAGAGTAATAGTCATCGGGGATTCCATGCTGAGGGGCACTGAGGGACCAATTTGCAGACCGGATATGCAATCTAGGGAGGTCTGCTGTCTGCCTGGAGCCAGGATACGAGATGTCACCGCCAGTCTGGATAGACTACTCACGCCCCAAGACCACTTTCCTATGCTTCTTGTCCACATAGGAACCAACGACACTGCCAGGAACACACCGAAGACCATCACCAGAGACTTTGGAGCACTGGGTGAGAGGCTGAAGCAGACAGGAGCGCAGGTGGTTTTCTCATCGATCATCCCAGTTAAAGGCAAGGGAAGAGCCAGAGATGAACGTATCCTGAGGACGAACGAGTGGCTACAGGGATGGTGCCGGGATATGAACTTCGGATTCCTAAACCATGGGGAAGCGCTACAAGGACTTCAGGGACCAGACGGACTCCATCTGACCAGTAGGGGTAAGAAAGTCTTCGGACACCGACTAGCCCGCCTGCTTCACAGGGCTTTAAACTAGGTAAGTCGGGGGAGGGTACCCATTCACATATTAGTGCAGAAAGGAATTATCCTGATGAGGTGAGTCGAAACTCCGCTTCCAAGTCCAAGGTAAGTACCCACATTGCAAACAGTTCTTTGGGAGTCACACCGACTCGGGTAGGATACGCCTCACAGGGACTTAGCAAACACAAGATATGGAGGGCCATGTATGTCAATGCACACAGTTTAGGTAACAAAATTCTAGAATTGGAGGCTGAAATAAGGAATGCCGACCTAGATGTGGTGGCAATATCTGAAACTTGGTTCACGGACTCACATGGGTGGGATATGGCTATACCGGGCTACAATCTACTTCGTCAGGACAGAGAGGGCAGGTTAGGAGGGGGGGGGTAGCTCTATACATTAAAGAGGACATCAAAACCACCAGGATCACAGATGTCAAGTACACCGGGGAGTCCCTCTGGGTAAACCTGGCAAGAAGCAGAGAAAAATGCCTGTATCTAGGTGTGGTTTACAGACCCCCAAGACAACTGGAAGACATGGACGCAGAATTAATTGAAGACATAGAGAATATCACTCTACGAGGAGAAGCTGTACTGCTAGGGGACTTCAATATGCCTGATGCAGACTGGAACTCATTTTCAGCGACAACCAGCGGTAGCAGGAGGCTCTTAACCTCCATAAAGGGAGCACGTCTCAAACAAATGGTAATGGAGCCCACTAGGGCCCAGGCGATCCTCGACCTGGTACTCACCAATGGGGAAAGCGTTTCAGAGGTCTCAGTAGGAGATACGCTAGCCTCCAGCGACCACAATATAGTATGGTTCAACCTTAGGAAAGGCTTCCCTAGATCAAACACGAAAACAAAGGTACTCAATTTCCGGGGCACAGACTTCGCACACATGGGAGATTTCGTCCATCAGACGCTGCAGGACCAAGCGGAGACCGATGATGTAGAAGCTAAGTGGTTAACACTGAAATCAACCATACATGAAGCAACTAGCCGCTTCATAAAATCAGTAAATAAACAACAAAGAAACAATAAACCCCAATGGTTCACCGTGGAGATCTCGCACCTCATTAA
The DNA here is from genome assembly GCF_902459505.1 of Geotrypetes seraphini. Lineage (NCBI taxonomy): Eukaryota > Metazoa > Chordata > Amphibia > Gymnophiona > Dermophiidae > Geotrypetes > Geotrypetes seraphini. Next base: position 27,508,964 of record NC_047084.1, read on the forward strand.
GGAGAAGAAAAAAGCGTTTCTCTCCTACAAGCGCACGGAGAAAAGATAGGCAAAAGTAGAATATAGGACCAGGTCTACAGCGGTCAAAATGGCAGTTAGGGAGGCAAAACTTCGAGTGGAAGAAATTCTGGCAAAAAACATTAAAAAGGGGGACAAATCCTTCTTCAGGTATATTAGTGACAGAAAAAGGAACACAGGCGGGATAGTACGCCTTAGAAGACCGGACGGAAGTTACGTGGAAGCAGATTCCGATAAAGCCGAACTACTGAATAAATACTTCTGCTCAGTCTTCACCTGTGAGGCACCGGGACACGGTCCCCAGTTGAAGGCAACACAAAGCACAGAAGACCTTTTCAGAATTTTGAGTTCACACCAGGTGAAGTTTACAGTGAACTGGCAAGACTCAAGGTGAACAAAGCCATGGGACCAGACAATTTGCACCCAAGAATGCTCAGAGAATTGAGCGATGTCCTGGCGAAACCGTTGGCTGAGCTATTCAATCTCTCCCTAAGTAAGGGGAAAGTTCCCCTGGACTGGAAATTAGCTAATGTCGTTCCTCTGCATAAAAAGGGTTGCAGGGCAGAGGCTGCAAATTATAGACCGGTGAGTCTCACATCAATAGTGTGCAAACTCATGGAAACACTAATTAAAAGCAAATTGGACACGATCTTGAATGAAGGGAATCTTCGGGATCCCAGTCAGCATGGATTCACCAAGGGTAGGTCCTGCCAATCCAATCTCATCAGCTTCTTTGACTGGGTAACAAGAAAGTTGGACTTGGGAGAGTCTTTGGACGTCGTGTACCTGGACTTCAGGAAAGCCTTTGACAGTGTCCCACACCGCAGGCTGCTAAGCAAGATGGAATCGATGGGGTTAGGAGAGACACTAACTGCATGGGTCAATGATTGGCTGAGTGGCAGACTTCAGAGGGTGGTGGTTAATGGTACCCTCTCTAAAACATCGGAGGTGACCAGTGGAGTGCCGCAGGGCTCGGTCCTGGGTCCACTCCTTTTCAACATATTCATAGGGGATCTGACTCAAGGGCTTCAAGGTAAAATAACACTATTCACCGATGACGCCAAACTATGTAATATAGTAAGTGAATGCAGTTTACAGAATTATATGGCGCAGGACCTGCTTACATTGGAAAGTTGGTCCTCAACCTGGCAGCTAGGCTTCAATGCTAAGAAATGTAAGGTCATGCACCTCGGAAGCGGAAATCCATGCAGGACGTACTTCTTGAACGGAGAAACTTTAACTAGGACTTCAGCAGAATGAGATTTAGGAGTAATCATCAGTGCAGACATGAAAACTGCCAATCAAGTGGAGAAGGCTTCATCTAAGGCAAGGCAGATATTGGGTTGTATCAATAGAAGTTTCGTCAGCCGAAAGCCTGAAGTCATAATGCCGTTGTACAGGGCCATGGTGAGACCTCATCTGGAGTACTGTGTGCAATTCTGGAGGCCACATTACAGTAAAGATGTGCGCAGAATTGAATCGGTTCAACGGACGGCCACCAGGATGATCTCGGGGCTCAAGGGTCTCTCGTACGAAGAGAGACTGAACAAATTGCAGCTCTACACTCTTGAGGAACATAGGAAGAGGGGAGACATGATCGAAACATTTAAGTACCTCACGGGACGTGTCGAAGTGGAAGATGATATTTTCTTTCTCAAGGGACCCTCGGCCACAAGAGGGCACCCGCTCAAACTCAGGGGCGGAAAATTTCATGGCGACACCAGAAAGTATTTCTTCACAGAGAGAGTGGTTGATCATTGGAACAAGCTTCCAGTGCAAGTGATCGAGGCAGACAGCGTGCCAGACTTTAAGAATAAATGGGATACCCATGTGGGATCCCTACGAGGGTCAAGATAAGGAAATTTGGTCATTAGGGCATACACAGGGGGTGGGTAAGCAGAGTGGGCAGACTTGATGGGCTGTAGCCCTTTTCTGCCGTCATCTTCTATGTTTCTATGTTTCTATAAGTTATTGTAAGCCTTGAGTACTACATGAGTGGAATAGTACGAGGGTCATTTCATAAATAATGCACACTGTTTTTTAAAATTTACATGTTTTATTTTTTTCTAAGTATTTCTTTACAGTCCTTCAATATAATCTCCCTGCTTTGCAATGACCGAGTCCCAACATCCGGGAAGCTTCATTATTCTATCCAAGACACTGTTTTTGTTCAGTTGCCAAATGGCTCGAGTAACAGCAGAAGAAAGCTCTTCCAGAGATGCAAAATGATGCCAACGCATAGGTTGTTTCAACTTTGGAAAAAGGTCAAAGTCTGGACTGTAGGGAGCATGAGGTAACACCTCCCACCCATATTTGCGGAGCTGAAATCACAGTCCAATGAGTGGAGAGCATCTTCTTCCTCATGACCAAAAAAATTTTGACGAGCTCAATCAAAAGTCAAACAAATAATGATTTTTGCTTATGATCATGAAGCCGTCATCATCACAGACAAAGTTCCATGTGGAAGAAGTGTCACAGTTGTATATTATCGTGACTTTTTGCAAAAAATGTGTAGAAAAATGCACAAAACCCAACCTCAGTTGCTCTTGGCTGGGCCACTCATTCTTCACAACAATGTTCGCCCGCACATAGGGAATGTCGTCATTGAAAAACTGTAATTACAGCTGGAAGATGTTACCTCATGCTCCCTACAATCCAGACATGAGTCCATCAGACTTTGACCTTTTTCCAAAGCTGAAACAACCTATGCATGGACATTGTTTTGCATCTCTGGAAGAGCTTTCCTCCGTCGTTACCTGAGCCATTTGGCAACTGAACAAAAATGGTGTCTTGGATAGAATAATGAAGCTTCATGGACATTGGGACTCGGTCATTGCAAAGCAAGGAGACTATATTGAAGGATTGTAAAGAAATACTTGAAAAAAAAAAAAAACGTAAATTAAAAAAAAGTGTGCATTATTTATGAAATGACCCTTGTAGATTGTTTTTTTTTTTTTTATTTTAGGGTGTAGTGGGAGGAAAGTGTAAAAGCGAGGCGAGTATTTCCATATACACTTTTTTTCAATTGCAACCAAGAAAGGGAATTAGCATCAGAATCAACATTCAGCCATATCGATCCGTGTCTCATGATGAAAGCTTGGTGATAGAGCAAGAAGTCAGGAAAATTTACCTCCGCGTAGATTTGACTTGTTTTAATTTATGCAGCGCAATACGGGGTTGTTTATTATGCCATAAAAATGTACTTAGACAATTTTCAATGTCATGATATGTGCGTCGTTTAAGCAAAAATATTATCATGCTCAAAAAGCAGTTACTTACTGTGACAGATGTTATCCAGGGACAGTAGGCAGATATTCTCACACATGGGTGACGTCACCGATGGAACCCTGGTACGGACCACTTCAAAAGTGCATCGCCACTTTAAGACCTTAGAAAGTTCACGATAGCCTGCACCGTGCATGCGCGAGGCCTTCCTGCCCGATGCAGGGCACGCATCTCCTCAGTTAAGATAAGCCAGCTAAGAAGCCAACCAGGGGAGGTGGGTGGGTTGTGAGAATATCTGCCTGATGTCCCTAGATAACACCTGTTACAGTAAGTAACTGTGCTTTATCCCAGGACAAGCAGGCAACATATTCTCACACATGGGTGACCTCCAAGCTAACTAGAAAGGGATGGTGGGAGAGTTGGCCTTCAAGAAAATAAATATTATCATACAATCTGACCGAAGTGCCCATCCAGTCTGGAGAAAAACTCTAGGCAATAATGAATGTGTGAACTGAGGACCAGGTGTCATCTGTACAGAATTTCGCAAAAGGAGTGGAGCTAAGGAATAGTACAGAAGCTGCTATAGTTCAGACTTCATGGCCTGTGACCTGAGTCACCAGGTACAGACCAGGTAAAGCAAAGCAGAACGAAAATAGAAGTAGCCAAACAGTGGAAACTGTTCTTTTGGAAACAGAATGCCCCAACTGGTTAGAATCAAAAGAGACGAAGAGTTGGGGGGAAGACCTATAAGTGTTTGTCCTGGCAATATAAAAAGCCAACGCACACTTATTGTCCAGAATGAAAAGAGCCGTTCTTCTAACATGAGAATGATGTGGCTTATGAAAAAAACAAAACAAAACTGGAAGAACAATCAATTGATTGAGAGGGAAGGTCATAGAAACATAGAAACATAGAAGATGATGGCAGAAAAGGGCCACGGCCCAACAAGTCTGCCCACTCTAATGACCCACCCCCTAAATTCTTCCCTGAAGTGATCCCATATGCTTATCCCATTTTCTCTTGAAGTCCAGCGTGCTGCTGGCCTGAATTACCTGCAGTAGAAGACTATTCCAATGATCAACCACCCTCTTGGTGAAGAAGTATTTCCTGGTGTCACCATGAAATCTCCCACCCTTGAGTTTCAACGGATGTCCTCTTGTCGCTGTAGGTCCTTTAAGAAAAAAGATATCCTCTTCTACCTCAATACGGCCCTTGAGATATTTGTACATCTCAGTCATATCTCCCATCTCTCTATGCTCCTCGAGTGAGTATAGCTGCAACTTACCCAGCCTTTCTTCATATGGGAGATCCTTGAGTCCTGAGACCATCCTGGTGGCCATTCGCTGAACCGACTTCATTCTCTGCACATCTTTTTGATAGTGTGGTCTTCAGAATTGTACACAATATTCCAGATGAGGGCTCACCAAGGATCTGTACAATGGCATTATAACTTCGGTCTTCTGGCTGACGAAACTTCTTCGGATACAACCCATCATTTGTCTAGCCTTGGATGAAGCTTTCTCCACTTGGTTGGCAGACTTCATGTCTTCGCTAATGATTACTTCCAAGTCCCGTTCTGCAGTGGTTCTTGCTAAGATCTTGTCATTTAGGGTGTAAGTTCTGCATGGATTTCTGTTGCCAAGGTGCATGACCTTACATTTTTGGCATTAAAACTTAGTTGCCAAGTTGAGGAACAATGTTCCAGTAAGTGTAGGTCCTGCGTCATGCAGTCGGGCACTGAGCTGTTGCCTATTATGTTGCATAGTTTGGCGTCATCGGTGAATAATGCAATTTTCCCTCGAAGCCCTTGAGCCAGGTCCCTTATGAAGATATTAAACAGGATCGGACCCAAGACTGAACTCTGCGGCACACCACTGATCACTTCTGACATTTCGGAGAGAGTGCTGTTCACCACCACCCTCTGAAGTCTACCACTGAGCCAATCATTTACCCATGCATTAACATTTCTCCTAATCCCATCAAACTCATCTTGCTCAATAACCTGCAGTGTGGGACACTATCAAAAGCCTTACTGAAGTCCAAGTATACGATGTCCAGGGACTCCCCCATATCCAGCTTTTTTGTTACCCAGTCGAAGAAGCTGATCAGATTGGATTGGCAGGACCTTCCCTTTGTAAATCCATGTTGATGGGGGTCTCGTAGATTCTCGTCATTCATGATCGTATCTAATTTGTGTTTAATTAGTGTTTCCATAATTTTACACACTATCGATGTGAGACTCACCAGTCTGTAATTTTCAGCTTCCATCCTGCAACCCTTTTTGTGGAGTGGAATGACGTTAGCTGTTTTCCAGTCCACTGGGACTCTTCCTGTACTCAGGGAAAGATTGAAGAGCAAGGATAACGGTTCTGCTGGGACATCACTCATCTCTCTAAGCAGAAACTGTGGTTATGTGCGTAGAATCACTGTGAAGAATGAAACTGCCACCAAGACTTGAAACTCACTGACCCTCCTGGCAGAAGTGAGTAAGATAAGAAAAAAACAACTTTCCAGGAGAAAAAACTGGAGATAAGCTGTGGCCATTGGTTCAAATGAATGCTTCATTAACCTGAAAAGAACCCCAGGAAGGTGGAGGAATGAGAGGTGGTGTCACCTAGAAATTTCCGTTCATGAACCTGGAGAACAAGAGGGAAGCCTAACATGACCATTTATTTTTTTCAGCAAAAGGGGACATCTAGCTCCACCCCAACCCTGCCCCCAATTTCTTCCATTCATTTTCATGTACACAAATCTTATTAATTCATAATGGTAACCATAAAATTTTTAAAAACTACAAAGCACACTATATGCAGAGAAAACGTTAATTATTATTTATATTTGGGGGTTTTCAAAGATGTCAAGGCAAATGACTTTAAAATATGCAATGTCACCTCTGTAACTATAGAAAAAGACAAATATAGTGTAAAATATAGACAGCAGATATAAATTCTCAAAACTGACACGTTTTGATAACTAAATTGAAAATAAAATCATTTTTCCTACCTTTGCTTTCTGGTGATTTCATGAGTCTCTGGTTGTGTTTCCTTCTGTCTGTGTATCCTTTGTTTCATTTCTTTCTTTCTGCACTCAGGCCCAACAATTGTCCCTTTCTATTCCCTCCCTCCTTCCTTCCCATGTCCTTAGTGCCCCCAGTGCCTCCTTCCCATGTCTTTAGTGCCCCCAGTGCCTCCTTCCTATTTCCATAGTGCCCCCCAGTGCCTCTGTCCTGTGTCCTTAGTGCTCCCAGTGCCTCCTTCCCATGTCCTTAGTGCCCCCAGTGCCTCTGTCCTGTGTCCTTAGTGCCTCCAGTGCCTCCTTCCTATGTCCTTAGTGCCCCCAGTGCCTCTGTCCTATATCCTTAGTGCCCTCAGTGCCTCCTTCCCATGTCCTTAGTGCCCCCAATGCCTCCTTCCTATTTCCATAGTGCCCCCCAGTGCCTCCGTCCTGTGTCCTTAGTGCTCCCAGTGCCTCCTTCCCATGTCCTTAGTGCCCCCAGTGCCTCTGTCCTGTGTCCTTAGTGCCCCCAGTGCCTCCTTCCTATGTCTTTAGTGCTCCCTAGTGCCTCCTTCCCATGTCTTTAGTGCCCCCAGTGCCTCCTTCCTATGTCTTTAGTGCCCCCAGTGCCTCCTTCCTATGTCTTTAGTGCCCCCAGTGCTTCCTTCCTATGTCTTTAGTGCCTCCTTCCTATATCTTTAGTGCCCCCAGTGCCTCCTTCCTATATCTTTAGTGCCCCCAGTGCCTCCTTCCCATGTCCATAGTGTCCTCAGTGTCTCCTTCCTATGTCCCTCTCACTGCCTTCCACACTTTGTCCCACTCTCCACCGCTGAAGCCAGCCTGCCTACCTTTCTACCTCTCTCCCTCCCTCCTCCCTGGCCAAAGCCAGCCTGCTTGCCTGCCTACCTCCTTCCCTCCCTGCCGCAAAAAAAAAAAAAAAGCCTCCCTCCTTCCTTTCCCCCGGTCCGCTGCTATCTTACCGCCCTGCTGCTGCTAAAGCCGACACAAAGTCTTCTTTCCGACGTCAATTCTGACGTCGGAGAAGACGTTTGGGGCCAGCCAGGCAGCGATTGGCTGGTCCAGACCGTCCTCTTTGACATCAGAATTGACATCGGGAAGAAGACTTCCTGTCGGCTTTAGCAGCAGCAGCAGGGCAGTAAGATAGCAGCGGACCGGGGGAAAGGAAGGAGGTAGGCTTTTTTTTTTTTTTTGCCAAATTTATCTTTGACATGGGTCAAGCTCTCAAGATAGACCTTCATTCAGACTCAAAATATACTCCTGAATACTTAGCGGATATGGAGCTTCCCCATCCTCCAAAGGAGTCACTCAGATTACCTATGACTCCTGTTCTACAGCAGACCTTCACTCGCAATATGGAAACTCCTTATTCTATCACTGCTATCCCATCCAAATTAGAATCTCGTTATAGAACGGTCCCCTGTAAAGGATATGAAAAGTCTCAACTTTCTCATCAATCTCTAGTTGTAGAATCATCATTGAAGAAAGCACATCCCTCCAAAATCTATGCTTCGGTTCCTCCTGGTAGGGAAGGCCGTACCATGGATAAGTTTGGACGTCGTTTATACCAGAACTCTATGATGGCAAATAGAGTTCTTAATTATAATTACATATTTACGTCCTACTTCAACCATTTTTTAAAGATTTTATCTTCATTTTACCCGGACATCTCTACCAATCGCCTATCAGAATTTAAAAATATCCTTAAGACTCTTTCTCAGTTGAGACTTTTCATGCTACAAGCTTCTTATGATGCCTTTGAACTCTCGTCTAGAGTATCGGCATTTGCAGTAGCCATGCGTAGATTAGCATGGTTACGGATAGTGGACATGGATCCTAACCTTCAGGATAGATTGGCTAATCTTCCTTGTCAAGGAAATGAATTATTCGATGACTCTATTGAGGCAGCTACAAAGCGTCTTTCAGAACATGAGCGCTCTTTTGCTTCCCTCATTCGTCCAAAACCTAAACCTGTACCAACTAGAGGTTTCAAACAAACTCCACGTCGCTATCCGCAGAAAACAACTCCTGCTTTTTCTAGACCTCCTGCTCGTCGGCCTCCTCCACAACAAAGGCAACAAAAATCTCAGACTCCTGCTGCCACCAAGCCTGCTCAGTCTTTTTGACAATCTCGACCTGAGCATTCAAATTTCTCTGTTTCCAAATTCTCCTCTCCCCATAGGAGGTCGCCTGTCCACTTTTTATCACCAATGGGAGCTCATTACTTCAAACCTCTGGGTACTTACCATCATACGAGAGGGATACTCTCTTCGACTCCTTCAGGCACCTCCAGATCGCCATCCAAGAGAGTGTCTTTCAAATCAGTCGCATTTTCCCCTTCTTCTTCAAGAAGCTCGAGCTCTTCTTCTCCTGCGAGCAGTGGAGGAAGTTCCTCTTCCACAAAGGAACTTAGGATTTTATTCCCGTTATTTTCTAGTTCCCAAAAAGACGGGGGATTTGTGACCGATTTTGGATCTCAGAGCTCTCAACAAATATCTAGTCAAAGAGAAATTTCGAATGCTCACTCTGCCAACTCTATATTCCTTGATGGATCAAGGGGATTGGATGTGCTCTCTCGATCTCAAAGAGGCCTATACTCATATCCCTATTCATCCAGACTTTCGCAAGTATCTCAGATTCCAGGTAGGAAATCTTCATCTTCAGTACAGAGTTCTCCCCTTCGGACTGGCTTCTTCCCCCAGAGTTTTCACCAAATGCCTAGTGGTTGTAGCTGCAGCTCTTCGCAACCAGGGTCTTCAAGTATTTCCATACCTAGACGACTGGCTCATCAAGGCTCCCTCTTTTTCAGAGGTTATTGCAGCGACCCAACAGACTATTCTTTTTCTGCAAAGTTTGGGATTTCACATCAATTTTCCCAAATCTCAGCTGACTCCTTCTCAGTCCCTCCAGTTCATAGGAGCTACTCTGGACACTATCAATCTGAGAGCATTTCTTCCACAACCACGTCAGGATGCACTCCTTCAACTGTCTCAAAAATTCTGCCAACTTTCCTCTGTTCCAGCAAGGAAAATGATGGTTCTGCTTGGTCACATGGCTTCTACAGTTCATGTGGTTCCTTTTGCCAGACTTCACCTTCGCATTCCTCAATGGACACTGGCATCTCAATGGCAACAATCAGTGGATCCACCAACTCGACTAATTTCCATCACGCCTTCATTAAAGAAGTCTCTCCGCTGGTGGATGCTCTCTTTGAATCTTTCAAGAGGTTTACTGTTTTATCCTCTTCCTCATCAGAAGGTCCTCACAACCGACTCGTCAATGTATGCATGGGGAGCTCATGTGGACGGTCTTTGCACTCAAGGGCTCTGGACCCAAGCGGACCGGCGGTGTCCTATAAATCTGTTGGAACTCAGAGCGATATTCTATGCTCTCAAAGCTTTTCAGCATCTACTTCACGACATGGTGATTCTAGTACGTACCGACAACCAAGTAGCCATGTATTATGTCAACAAACAGGGAGGGACGGGATCTCACTCCCTCTGTCAAGAAGCTCTGAAATTGTGGCATTGGGCGATTCTTCACAACATCTTCCTCAGAGCGGTTTATATTCAGGGTCAACAAAATTGTTTGGCGGACAAATTGAGTCGTCTTCTACAACCTCACGAATGGACAATCAATTCTCCTACTCTTCGCCAAATTTTTGCTCGTTGGGGGACTCCACAGATAGATCTGTTTGCGTCACCTCTCAACTTCAAACTGCCTCAATTTTGCTCCCGCATCTATACTCCTCAGCGTCTCGAAGCGGATGCGTTTCTACTGGACTGGAGGAATCAATTCCTTTATGCTTTTCCTCCATTTCCTCTGATTCTCAAGACTCTAGTCAAGTTGAAATCAGACCGGGCCACCATGATTCTGATAGCTCCTCGGTGGCCCAGGCAACCTTGGTTCTCCCTTCTACTTCAACTCAGCACCAGGGAGCCTCTACTTCTTCCAATATTTCCTTCTCTACTCACGCAGAATCAAGGATCTTTGCTTCATCCCAATCTACAGTCTCTACATTTGACAGCTTGGTACCTTTCTATATAACAGACTTTTCTCAATTTTCTCCGTCTGTTCAAGATATTTTACTTGCTTCCAGAAAACCATCAACTAGACAATGTTATGGTCAAAAGTGGACAAGATTCTCTGCTTGGTGTTCTACACGTAATTTACTTCCCAGATCTGCTTCCTTGACATCAATTCTGGACTATTTACTTCATTTATCACAATCTGGACTTCAGACTACATCTATCCGAGTCCACCTTAGTGCTATAGCTGCTTTTCATCAGCCTTTGGATGGAAAATCCCTTTCTGCACATCCTATGATTTCTCGTTTTATGAAAGGACTTCTCAATCTCCATCCTCCTATTAAACCACCTCCTGTGGTTTGGGATCTCAATGTTGTTTTAGCTCAACTTATGAAATCTCCTTTTGAACCACTTGACAAAGCTCATCTCAAGTATCTCACTTGGAAAACTGTTTTCCTGATCGCCCTCACTTCTGCTCGACGTGTCAGTGAGTTACAAGCGCTAGTGGCTGATCCACCTTTCACAGTTTTTCACCATGACAAGGTTGTTCTACGTACTCATCCTAAATTCTTACCTAAAGTTGTTTCAGAATTTCATATCAATCAGTCTATTGTTCTGCCTGTATTTTTTCCAAAGCCTCATTCTCATCCAGGAGAGGCGGCTCTTCATACATTGGACTGTAAACGTGCTTTGGCTTTCTACCTTCAACGCACTCAACTTCACAGAACATCTCCTCAACTTTTCATATCTTTTGATCCGAACAGGTTGGGACGTCCTATATCAAAACGCACAATCTCCAACTGGATGGCTGCTTGCATTTCATTCTGCTATGCTCAGGCTGGTCTTTCCTTGCAAGGTCGAGTGACGGGTCACAAAGTTAGAGCTATGGCGGCGTCTGTAGCTTTCCTCCGATCAACTCCTATTGAGGAAATCTGCAAGGCTGCCACTTGGTCCTCGGTTCATACTTTCACCTCTCATTATTGTCTGGATATCTTATCCAGGAGGGATGGCCATTTTGGCCAATCTGTTTTGCAAAATCTTTTTTCGTAATATGCCAACTTCCCTCCATCCCTTTCTATTTAGCTTGGAGGTCACCCATGTGTGGGAATATGCTGCCTGCTTGTCCTGGGATAAAGCACAGTTACTTACCGTAACAGTTGTTATCCAGGGACAGCAGGCAGATATTCCCACAACCCTCCCACCTCCCCTGGTTGGCTTCTTGGCTAGGTATCTGAACTGAGGATCCTCTCAGGAGATGCGCCCCCTAGTTCGGGCGGAGAGGCTGCTTGCAGTGCACGTTTTTGATTTGTTTGCACCACAGCACTTTTGTGTTATTTAGCACCAAATTCACAGAGAGCCCTAGGATGTTTCACAGTTGACACCTTCTAGGTGCAAATCAGTGGCAGCCGTTTCCTCCAGAGGTCGGAGGTTGGTTGTGTGACTGAGGGCTCTCTTCATAAATTATTCTTCATTTATTGGATTATCTTAAGCGAGTAGTTGTTCTACTCTAATTGCTTTTGTGGGCAGTCTCTCTCCCTGAACACTGTTTCCCTCTTGGGGCTTGGGAGATTCTTTTTCTCATAGTTTTTGTCAGCTCCCTATTTTTCGGGTTCTTTTTGATCCAGTTATTGTAGAGACATGAATAATAAATAAATAAATAAATGTTCTTTCTTTATATTGATAATTATAGAGAGCGCTCATAAATGGAAATCCACTCGTATTTCCAAAAACACTGAAGTTGACATATGTCATAATACAACAAATAATAACTCATGTACTGGAAAACGGACCGACATTAATTGCTAGCAAGTATTTAAGGTATTTAAAAATCATTAGGTGTTCTCTTAAAGTGCACTGTTTTTTCCCTAACTCTAGAAAACAAATAATCGTTAGTAATGGGAAAAAGCGAGGTGATGGGAAACGCCCATATTAAAAATCCCAGACCTAGAAAGACAAAGGGTGCGTTTATTTTTACATTGCCAGTTATCTAGCTATTTGGTTAGACATAATCACTTGTCACGAATCCCTCCTATCTACGTACACTATCTTTCTATGAACTTCAATAATTTGCTTATATATTCACTTCATTGCCAATCTAACATAACACTTTCTATTGACTTCCGGTATTTGTCTCTTATCCCTTTTTTCCAATACTCTTTGTCTTTATATATAAAAACAATAGTGATCCTAATCTTTTCTGTAATTTTGTTCTTCTCTTTCTCAAAAACAATCCTTTATAATCCAGCAAACTTATATGAAATAAATAATTGTTTTAATGAAAGCTTATGGTAACATTGAAACACAGTTAAAATATATACTTCCTCTTTCAGTCTCATTCAATCTCATCCCCCTCACCCCCCCAGTTTTTTTTTTTTTTTTCTGGTTCGTGACCACAAAAGAACAGAAAACAAGAACCACGAGAGCAATGCTTTCGCTTTCCCATAAAGTGCCATATATTACACAGGCCAGTACACAAGCGACAGCTAAAATGTAAAGCATAAACGGAAGAACAAAGGAAGCCATCAGACAGCATGACAAGCTGAAAATATTACAGTAAAACGCAGACTCAGAGCTGTACTAAAGCTAGAAGACCCTCTCTTGTCAGTAGCAAAAAAAAAAAAACCCATAAAAACAGAACTAATAAGCCAAAACCCATACAAAATAGTGACCACACATGATAATACCACTTACACTAATAAAATCCAGGAAGACAACATATCAAGCATAAATAAAGAAAGCTTGGCAAGGTAAGATGGTATGTCAGGGAAAGCAACATCATAAGCAAGCAGTATGGTGACATCATAAGGGGCTAGGTAACACAAAGCACAATGCAGAGAAGAAGTGTATACTTTCGGCTCAACAATGGTAGGAAATATGGGGGCAGAAGGAGGAACAGGATTGTCTAAGCAACGGCTTAACAGAAGATCGGTGAAAAACCAACGGCAGATGGAATCAAGAGGGAACAGACAAGAGAAAGAAAAACTAGGGCTAGAGGCACAAGACAAATAATCATGGCTAGCACTGGCAGCCAGAGAAGAATAAAACAGGGGGATTCCTAATGTCAGCAAGAGTAGCGGGAGAAATCAGACATAATGGGCATGCCTGTTCAAGATGTGGTTTCCCGAGACAGGAACACTGCAGTCTTCCCTGACTCTAGGAAACAAAATAGTCATTAGTAAAAAGAAAGAAACGTAGGTGGCAATATTAAAATCCTGGACCTATAAAGACAAAAAGGGGGTTTTTTTCTGCTTGTTTTTATTTTTTTTCTTGCATTGTCACCTTGTCTATTAATTGGACATATATTTATTTCTTGTGCAAATACAGTTTCTGCTTTCTTCGTGCATTATCTTTCTCTGATCTCCAGTAATCTGTTTATAGTGTATGCGAAATCCGTCTGTGATCAAAAAACAAAAATAATGTCACCTTTATTCACCCCCCTCTTCACAGCTGTTGAAATGGAGCTCAACAGTTGTGAAATAACCTAAGAGATAGCAAATGGTGTGGTTAGTTTGGCAAGCCCCCACAGTCCACCTCTCTGGGCAGCCCACCCCTCTGGGAGGTCAATAATATACAAATCTACAGGGAGAGATTGTGATGGTAACAGGAACGGAGGAGCTTGTTTGTAGGTCAGACTAATAATGTATGTGTAAGAGGGGTTTATAGCCATGGGGCGCTTCCCCTCTGGATTCCCTTTAGAGGCTTATTAGACTACAGGAATAGATAAGAAATTAGGATGTGGAGCAGATCACCAGTGAGACGCTGACACAGGAAGTTAGTGTATGAGTCAGTGTCTGGTTGTGATCACAGACGAACAACGATGTGTGTCCCTGAACCCCTGTAGGTCATGTGCAATGACCCTGGGAAAAGATACCAGGACTCTCATGGAGAAGAGAGGCTGAGAAAGATAGATTGGAAGACATATATTTCATGGGCGTTCAATAGAGATTACTGGCATAAAGACCGCCCTCAAAAATATGCCTGAACACCAAGTATGCACCAGCCGGTACTAGGAGGAAAAGTTAGGAAGAACGAGATAAAAGAAGTCAGGCATCATGTTCCCCAACACTTATGATAATGAAGGTTCACAAAGATGCATGCTGACAGAAAATGGATATATATAGATAACAGTAATAGGTCAGATTTAGAGATTATTTACCAAAGAGATATATATAGGTGACTGATTTCACATGGCACCAACGATGCGGATGCAGAGAAACATCAAAATGTAAGACAGTGGATTCATAGAAGCATAAAAATACAATATCACTATACAATGTAATATTACAAAATGGTTAACCTGTGGACAGAAAAATGGAAGGCCAGGCGTTATCCGAGCAGAGGAAAGAATTCAACCAGCAATTGAATCAGTGTCTGTACCAAGGAAAGAGTTTGGAGAAGAAGTAAACATAAGATTTACACAGAGATAAAATAATAACGGCCGTAAATATTGCTCCACTATATATGCTATCCTGGCTTCTTTTCTCACCAGTCTTTATGCTATGCTGGCTACTCTAGCACCAGTCCTTATGCTATGCTGGCTACTCTAGCACCAGTCCATATGCTACGCTGGCTACTCTAACACCAGTCCTTATGCTACGCTGGCTACTCTAACGCCAGTCCTTATGCTACGCTGGCTACTCTAGCGCCAGTCCTTATGCTACGCTGGCTACTCTAGCGCCAGTCCTTATGCTACGCTGGCTACTCTAGCGCCAGTCCTTATGCTACGCTGGCTACTCTAGCGCCAGTCCTTATGCTACGCTGGCTACTCTAGCGCCAGTCCTTATAAGAACATAAGAACATAAGAAATGCCTCCGCTGGGTCAGACCTAAGGTCCATCGCGCCCAGCAGTCCGCTCACGCGGCGGCCCATCAGGTCCAGGACCTGTGCAGTAATCTTTTATCTATACCCCTCTATCTCCTTTTCCAGCAGGAAATTGTCCAATCCTTTCTTAAACCCCAGTACCGTTCGCTGCCCTATAACGTCCTCTGGAAGCGCATTCCAGGTGTCCACCACACGTTGGGTAAAGAAGAACTTCCTAGCATTTGTTTTGAATCTGTCCCCTTTCAACTTTTCCGAATGCCCTCTTGTTTTTTTATGTGCTGCGTTACCCCCTAGTTCCTGTTTTCAATAACTGCAGTGTGTAGGACCAATAGGACAATTGAGGATGGGAACCCGGTCCCGGGCAAGGCAATGCAGAAAAACCGCTCCAGGGTCCGGGACCATCCAAATTTGACACCAGTGAGTCCTACGTAAAAAACAAAAAGAAAAAAAAGATTAGTACTGAAAAAGAAAATAGTGTATAAGGCAGAACATATTCAATTGCTGGTGTAAAAAGGAAATGAAGGAAAAGTGCGGCATAAAAAAAGGGGAACAAGATAAAGAAGGCAACACAGCAACTCTGTAAAATAAGGAAGTTCAGTTGAAAACAATGCATAAGTACAGAAATAAAACCCAGAATCAAACTTATGGCCAAAAGTAATGGAGAGGCAATCTGACAAGCAGATTTTATGCCTGCAATCCAGTGAGGTCGTTTAAGGCTCGTGTCCTACACAGTCGTGGGTCACCATTGAAGTAGGCCGCTGTCTAGGCCTACCTCGGAATGGAGACTCCACACACTATATACTGGTTTCAATAGGTATACATTTATTAGCAAATCAGTAACAGCTTACAAGAATAAATCATTCAGCATATAATGTAACAGATGTGATCCTCAGGCCTGAGGGTCCTCTGATGTCTGTTCTGATTACTTCTGCTTATAGGCCTGGTTTTATACATTTCTTGGTGGTTAATACCACGTTAGCCTAAATCACATGATACATCTTTATTGGTTATTTTTCTTATACGTCAATACATAAGTAGATTAATTTATTGGCTTATCTATTTGTGTCATCTTATACGTCTGTTCAGTTTGCCGTAAGGCCTAACCTTTTCCTGCAAATGCCCTTTTCCCTTTACCATATATGCAATTCCGAGTCCAAAATTCCTTCTCTGCTGTGGTAACACATGATATATCTTGCTAAATAATGTTCCTGAGTACTCTGTTTTTCTGACCATGAGCTGTGTTCCTCTTTGCATAATATCCGGCCAGGTGCCATGCATCGGAATTTAAGTCTTGTTTCTTACAAGTTTTTGCTTACCATAGCTAACTCAGAAACAGAATATTTCTCAATCACTATAGGCCAGCTGGCAAGTGGGTTATGAAATATCTTTTACAGTTAATATACTGATTTATTAGAGCAAGAGGGAGGGGAGGGGAGGGGGTTTTTCTCTTGTGAGGTCTGGTTACTTCACCTTTATCCAAAGGACTTATCCTGCTTCACCTGTATCACACCAGGACTTCTTCTTCTTCGTCTCATCCTCTTTTCCCTCTCACCCCCTTGAAGGCCTGCCTGCTTGTCCCCCCTGAAGGCCTGTCCCCCATTGAAGGCCTGCATCCCCCCCCTGAAGGCCTGCCTGCTTGTCCCCCTTGAAGGCTTGTCCTCCCCCTTAAAGGCCTGCCTGTCCCCCCTGAAGGCCTGCCCCACCCCCCACCCCGAAGGACTGCTCATCTCCTCCCCCCTGGAAGGCCTACGTGTTCCCCCTGTCCTCCCTGCACCGTTTACCTTAAAGAAGCAGCCTGTAGAGAAGATTGCGATGCTAGCGATCTTTGCAAACTGCTTCGGAGCTGTTTCCTCTGCTATGGTCCTGCCTCTTCCCTGATGTCAGAGGTAGGATCATGGCAGAGGAAACAGCTCAGAAGCAGTTTGCAAAGATCGCTAGCATTGCGATCTTGTCTGCAGGCTGTTTCTTTAAGGTAAACGGTGCAGGGAGGCCAGGGGGGAAACCAGACGCCGGAGCGGGTAGGGTGAAACCAGACACCAGGGGGGAAGCCGGACACCAGCACTAACTGGCTGACCCTCCCCCCATGCCCTCTAAAGCAGGTTTGGCAGCGGCCGGCCAGCAAGAGCAAGCGCTGTTGCTCCTGTTTTAGGGGGCGAGGGAGGAGTGTTAGCCGAATTGGGAAGCTGATTTTTTTTTTGTTTTAAATTGATTCAATTCACCCAACAATTGTCCCTTTCTATTCCCTCCCTCTTTCCGAAGTGAATCGGTGAACCGATTCAAATCGTGAATTGGGCAGCACTAGTTTACTAGTATTTACTCCCATGTGCTGAAGTGAAGTAGAAGGGAGAACCAATGCTATCTGAGCCATCCAGTAGCGATGAGAAGTAGGGTGGCTAACTCCTGTTGTAGTCTGAACAAAGATATTAACATGAAGTGAGAGGACAGAAATGCATAGAAAAAGCCATGCTCGGCCAATCCAGAAGAGATGCCTGTTTTTTAGACAACGCAATGAGTATAGGATGAAACAAAAGTGGGGCTGCTCATAATTGGTGTGAGTCACTAACCAGTCCACCCGTGGAGCGCCCCATTGGCCGCAAAAGAATGGAGAACTGCAGGGCTAGGAGGCCATTGATTAAGTTGAACAATTATGCTGAGTATGTCTGATAGGGAATTCTGCTCCCCTGGAAAAACAGATAATCGTCAAGATAATAAGGCAAGCAATTGCCCAAAGCCAGATTTTCTGAGCTTCTTGACATTAATGGAGAGACCCTGTGGCTCCATGTGTTTACAGAGTACAAGGGTAGTTGATTAAGGGAAGACTCCAGGACTCAAGAAATGTGGAAAAAACATGGTTAAGCTCCAAAATCATGATAGGAACTCAAAGATCCTTTGGAAACATTGGCTAAAAGCAAGCATTCAAACCTTAAATGATGTCATTAAGGATGATAATTTGGCCTCTTTAATTCAATTACAACAATCGTTTAATATTTCAAAAACTCAAGGTTTTAAATGGATGCAATTAAAATAAGCCATTCAGAAAGGGATCCCTGAATGGCGTACTTTGGTAAGTCAACACAGTCTGCCAGCCATATGTTTCCAAGTGGATTTTCAGGGTCATCAGGCTGCAAAATGGTATAAATTAATAAGTGAATATCTTTCAAAAACACCAAAAGCAAGCTTAAGAAATATTTGGAGCTTAGAAACACAGCAGAATATTTCTGCTATTCAATGTTCACGGATTTATACCCGACATATGAGATGTACAGCTTCAGCATCTATGAGGCAAACTTTGTTTTTTCTGTTATATAGAAGATTTTGGACTCCAGTTCGATTGCAAAAATTGGATAGTACAAAATCTAATAGATGCTGGCACTGTCATCTTGAAATTGGGACATTGGACCACCTTGTATATTATTGTCCGTTGGTACTTAACTTCTGGAAGTCAATTTGGGGAAAAATAAATTTTGTTCTAGGAGTGAATATTCCGTTGTCATATGATGTAATTTTATTTGGGATATTGTTAACATCTAATAGTCCAATTGATAAACATAAAAGTAGACTTCTGCTTATAATGACTGGGGTGGCCATTCAATTGATCACTAGAAATTGGAAAAATTGGGACTGTTTAAATTTTACCTTTCGGTGGGAATCACTTTGCTTATACTATCGTTATGAAAGAATGTTAGTGGAACAATCTGGGAAAAGTAAAAACTTTAAAGAAATTTGGAGTCCATTAGAGTCCTTTGTTAAGCAAATTAATGATTAGTAATTCATTAGATTAAGTTTTCTTTGCACACACATCGAGGGAGGGAGGGAGGGATGGGTAATTTGTTTTAGTAATTTGCAAGTATGTAAGTGCTGTTTTTTAAATTCTGTGAATGTATACTGACTGCACTTTTTAATCTGCTTAGAAAATCAATAAAGATTTATAAAATAAAAAAACAATCTTCAACTGGGGAGGGGCTACTGCTGATACTTGATTCAGTGAACATTTTGATTCAGAAAAATGGAGCCCATATGAGAGAAAGTGGAGTTTTTTGAGCCCTTGAAGCTGAACTGAGGCTTTTTCTCCACTTTCTTTTTCTGGTTCTTTTGTGCTCCTTTTCCTTCTGTTTCTGCTTTGAATTTAATGTGTGGTGTATGATTGCGGTGGTGTATTTCCTCTCTATCTGTGAGTAATTATTTGGCAGTACTGATTAGAATTGTAGGGGGTTCTATAGATATATTTGTTTATAGAGTATGAGCTTTGTTACTTGCTGAATTTACATACTCTTCCCTATTAATCTGGTAGTTATTCAAACAACCCAGGTTCAGCACATTTATGGCTTTCCCTTGAAAATAATCACATTGAGGTAGGAAAAAGCCTCAGAGCCCCTCCTCCACCAGTCAAACAACAAAAGTCATAAAAAGTGGAGGCTATCACGGGGTAAAGTTAAGTCATTGGCATGAAAAACCTCCTCGATGGATATTTTACTAGAAAAAATGCCTTGTGCAATACAAACCTCCAGGATATTTGAATGAAACCACCATGAAATTGATATTTTTACAAACCAGTGCTCTTGTAACTACGATAGAGGAATACACTTCCCCCTCCCCATTCGCGCTTTCGGAAATCACAATTTCACATATTTGCTATTTTTTGGGGAGGGGGAAAAAAAGAAAAAAACCCCATAGTTTAGCCTTTCCCATGGCGCCCCAGCCTTAACTGGTGGTCTAGCGGGCTTTCGGAGCAGGAGCGATCTTCCTACGCTCCTGCCCCGTGTAGATCACCAATAGGAAATGGCTGTGGGGAGTTCCCGTCGTAGTCTCGAGAGACTACGGGAACTCACGGCAGCCATTTCCTATTGGCGAACTGCACGGGGCAAGAGCGTAGGAAGATCGCTCCTGCCCCGAAAGCCCGCTAGACCACCAGTTAAGGCCGGGGCGCCGAGGGGAAGGCGGAAGGGAGGTGGGGGTGGGTCAGAGCCGGACCAGAATATATTCGCAGTCCGGCTCTGCCCCTATCCCCCGTTAATCCGGAGGGAGAAGTGTACTCATCTGAGGTAAGAAGTTAGAAGCACACCACACATCGACGATGGCAAGCGTTTTGCCAATCATTAGCTGCCTCAGGATGTGGAGGTGATTAATCTTTCACTGGAACTCCACGTTACAACATGGCAGTAGAGAATGACAGAAGGAAAAACATTTCTCACCATAACCGCCCTGTCCCCGTGAGCCCGTCCCTGTCCCCGCCCCCACCCCGCAAACTGGCTGATCCCATCCACACAAGCCTCGAACAGTTATGATTTTATACTGAACTTATTTTATTAAAGTATAAAAAGAGACAATATTCTGTACAATTGTAATTTTATAAACACAAATAATATAGAGCAAGGATCAACAAAACCCCCATCTTCCATCCCTTCCACAAATATCCCTGTCACTATTGTGAAAACTGAACAAACCAAATTACTACAGAATGCTACACAGAAAAATCAAGCTAACAGAATACTTCAGTCACACAAGGCAGAAATAGTGTTAGGGGAGTGCAACTAGGGCAACTGAGAGAGAGTGAGCCCTAAGCCAGCTGGGAGCTAAAGAAGCACAGCCTTGGCTTTGCAGTCCCCAGTTATGTCTAATACCAGCTCTGGCTTTGCAGTCCCGAGTTATGTCTAATACCAGCTCTAGCAGGATACATATTTCAAATCTGAAATATTCTAATCACAAAATATTTTTTTTAATTATTTTTTTTCTACCTTTCGTTCTCTGGTAATTTTATTCTTCAAATCACATTGGTCTCAGGATTTGGTTTCCTTCTATCTTCATCGTGGCATGGATAGCTCCTGAAGATATAATAGGCACAGAGGATCTGGGGAGGAGATGCTGAGTTTGACATGGGTGCAATTTTTTTTACCACAGGAGCAAGACTTTTCACCGCTCCCATGGGGCAGTAAAAGGACATTCCTGCAGGGCGGTGAAAGGTCTTGTCCCCATTCCTGCGGTAAACCAGTTGCAAAAGTCTCCATTCCTGTAGATTTACTGTAGTGACCACGGTTTACTGCAATAAATGGTCCACATGCCATTCTCTACATGGCAGCTCCTCAAATGCATTTTCTAGGGGGCTCTGTGTGTTCCTCATGGTTTGTATGTTTGCTGTGCTGTGAATTTTTGAGAGTGTGGTTATGATTAATTAATGAACATTGAGACTAAGCCATTTATTAATTGGCTATTTGGGACATTGCTGGGGAGTTAACTCTGTCAACTTGAAGCTGGGGATTATCAGCGTATTACAATTATCTGCCTGAAAGTGAGCTGGCATGCCTGGAATGCATAAACAAAAAACAAACTGCAGACTCCTATGTACCAGATGCAGGCAATGTTTATTATACCAAATATTTTATGCAGTTGAAAATACCACCTTATAACAAACCAAGGGACCTGACACGGTCCGTCTTTCAGAAAACACTCCTTCCTCAGAGGTCCATAGTTGCTAAGGTATAAAGTAAACCGCAATAAAAGGTATAAAACAGCCATCTGTATGGTATCCTTCTCCACTTAGAGTGTGCGACGCATGACAGTGGGTGTACTTTGATAAGGCTATATGCTGTTTGTATTTTCCTCTGCTTGCTTTGAGGTCTTTTTCTCCACTGAAAATACACTGGATTGCTTGTCTCTCTTTGTTGGTAGAATAGAGTTGCTTTTGTTTTTTGTCTGTGTTACAGTGATTTTTCAACTCTGTCCTGTGGATTGAAGTTTGTTCAAAAGAAAACTACACTCCATAATTGAGTTTGAAGAGTTTAAAAAGGAATGGGGAAACTTAGGGACTAACAATCTACCTAATGGTGGAGGTATAAAAGGTGGTTTCTCTATGGAACACTTAACTAAAAAGAGTAGTAGACAAAATTTCCCCTGAAAATACAATAGCACAGCGTTCCATTGTTTAGCAAGAACATTAGAAATGAAAAGCATAAGGTTTGTTGTCATAAAACTATTTTGAATCAATTAAATGAGGCTTATAGGACATGTAACATATTACTGGACAATGGCACAATATTTAAAAAAAACTAAATATTTTACTCCTTGAGAATCTCAGATTCACTGAAACACTTGAGTTATCCCAGATAATGAGAGTTTGACTAGTATGAAAGTAGTAACATCTGTGCAAATTCCAAATAAGATATTGCTGACTTTTTTAACCACTAGGAAGAATATGTTAAAGAAGGCACTAACCTACCAAGAGAATGTAAATATTGTACGGTGACAGTTGAGTTATGGCTTGACAAAATTTTAACATGTAAGGCTAGATCAGGTACCCATAATAGTCTAAGGACTTTCTTACACAATAAGCTATGGCAACCTCTGTTCAGTGAGGGTTCTGAAAAGTATGAAGGAGAAAAATTCAGCATCTCCAATATCAATTATTAATGCATCATTGAGTGAAGGTATCCTTCTATCCTGTTTGAAACAGGCCATTATTCACCTAGTTCTGAAGGTATAAGAGAAAGAGAATGAGCTAAGGAGATATTGTCCAATATCCAGTCTACCTTTTTAACTATGGTTGTGACCAAGCTATCTATTTTCAGTTGAATGATTTTAAGGAATAAAACAAATTATTTCATCATCAGTATGGATCTGGAGAGAATCCCTGCTATTGATGGGAAAATTTACTTTGTGTTAGGAAGGACAGAATAGTCAGGGCTTTCACCTAGTCTCATATTTACCCCAACAGAGTGGGTTGGTAGCCATTGCTCTGCTGCTCTTAGCACATAATGGAATCTTCTAGTAACTGTGGGAAGCTAGTCATCATGTGACCCAGTTTTGAGGGACTTACATTGGCTGCCAATTGAATTTTTAGTGCAGTTTAAACTTTTATGTCTAGTGCTTTTGGGTTGGAAGGTCCAGTATACCTGAAACAGCTAGTGATACCTTATGTTTCATCCAGGTAATGGCCGCTTCAGATCTCTAGAGGAATTAGGTTGAGTTCTATCTCTTCTCCAATTTTTGGATAAATGGGTCCAAGACTTTGGAATGAAATGCCTATTGATTTGAAACAAATCCTTAGTTATTTCTCCTTAGAACACATTAAGAGAGCGGGGCGGCCTACCATGCTAATTAGTTTTGATCCAGAAAAGGCCTTCAATCAGGTGTACTGGTCTTTTATGTTTGATGTGTTGAAGGCTTTTGGATTTTTGGGGGGCCTTTCTCTCTGGTATTAGGGCCCTCTATCATTCCTCTAGAGCAAATATTGGGGTAAATAGTTGTTGTTCTCTGCCCTTTGATATTGGACGAGGGATGAGACAGGGCTGCCTGTTGTCCCCACTTCTGTTTGTCCTGGTCATGGATTCCTTGCTTTGGGACATAGTTGCTAATCCTGAAATAGAGGGTATTCGGTTGGGTTCAGAAACCTTTAAAATTTCAGCTTTTGCCAATGATCTCCTCATACACATTCAGAACCTGGCCAGTTCCCTTCCTGTTCTTTTGAAACTTTTTGCAGAATTTGGTGATTACTCGGACTTTAAATTAAACTTGCAAAAATCTGAATATCTGTCTTCCATTAGGAACTTGCCTCAGACGTTACCACGAGCTGGACTCTTTAAATGTGCCGGGAACTTTTTTCGGTACTTGGGGATTCTCCTGTGTTTGAATCCTTCCTCCTTACATCGTCTCAATGTTTCATATTTGTTGGACATTACGAAAACTTATTTTCAGAAATGGCGAAATTTGCCTTTGTCCCTGATGGGATGGATTAGTTTATATGCCATGGTCATTTTCCCTAAATGGCTCTAATTTATGCAGACTCTTCCTCTTTATTTGTTGAAGAAGGATATTCAGACCCTTTACAGATTGCTCTTTCGATTTTGTTGGGGTGCCACTAGAGCTCAGATGAAGTCTTGTTGCCTTTTGGGAGTTGGCGGACAGGGGGCCTAGACATTCCCGATATTAAGCCGTATAATATGGCTTGCCAATTACGTCATTTGGGAGATTGGATCCATGATACAGTCGAATATTCTCCTTTGCAGATGGAATGTTCGTTGGGATCCCCATTTCATTGGTCTTACATTTTACAAGCTCCTTATCAGGCTTTGCCCCCTCCCATTTGTTCTTCCTTACTTTTCTGAGCCTTGAGAAGCTTGTGGAAAGATCTGGCTGATTGGGGGAAGTTTCATCTGCATAGTAGTTGTCTGCTACCCTTGAGGAGGAATGGTGAATTTTTGCCTGGTATGGATAATCCATGTTTTGCAGGTTGGAGTATTCGGAGTATTACCCAGTTGCAGCATGTGATTACTCAAGAGGGCCGTTTATAGAGTTTGGAGGTTCTCCTTTGTCTGACGGTTTCCTTTGCAAATTGTTTTGCGTATATGCAGCTGCAACATTATGTCCGGTCCTTACTGGTGGACTCTCCACATTTCGAAGTGGCAGCCAAGTTGGAGGTTTTATTTGATACTCCCACGGATGATTTGTCTACTATTTCGCTGTTTCATAGTCGGTTGGCCCGGGATTTAACACACAGCATTCTTGCAGAGTTGGCTCAGAAATGGATGGCTGATTTGCATTACCCTATTGCTCCTACAGCGTTGGTTTCTCTTTTAGGCTCTATTCCTCACTGGATATTTTTGGCAGAGCTGCGTGAATGTCAATATTGACTGGTTTACATGGCTTATATTTTGCAGTATAGACTGTTCTTTATGGGAGGCATCAATACTGCAGTGTGTTTGAAATGCCAGGGGGGAAGGGGACTTTTATTCATGCTTTTTGGGAGTGTGCACCCATTCAGGCATATTGGCGGTCACTTATTACTCACCTAGGGCAGGTTATACATCAACCTCTGGGATTTCATCCAGCAGGGTTCCTGTTGGGTCAGTTAGCCACCTTGCAGGTCAGAGGACGAGGGCAGAGACTTTGGGTGAAAAAGCTTGTGTGGTAGGCGTAAAGACTATTCTGCTTTATTGGATGCAGAACGTGGCTCCTTCCATTTGGCACTGGCACAATACATTCCACACACTTTTGTTACTGGAGTTTAAAGCTTTGCAACTTGCCTTTAAAGGACAGCAGCGCTTTTATGCCATATGGGGTGCCTATATTCATTCCTTGAGTCCCAGGATTTGTAGTCAAATTCTAAATCAGTTGGTGTTGCCTGACTCAGCCTCTTGCTTAGTTGAGTCCCAAGCACTGGGTTGATTTTTCACCATATTATCTCCGGGGAGAGGTGGGGGGGGGGGGGGAAGGATGGTAATTTAGATACTGGATAGTTTCGGCTCCCTGGGGCTTAATAGTTTTGGGAATCATAAGAGTTTGGGCTCCTGAATTGTAGGGTAGTTTCCCCTGATTAATGGGATTTTCTTAACTTGAATTCCAGGTGATTGTGATGGATTGTGGTTTGGGGGTGGGAGGGTTTCATGGTATCTTTTTTTGGCACACAATGAATAACTGTTCTTTATACTGACAGACTGAAGAAGCTGGGGCTGTTCTCCCTGGAAAAGCGGAGACTCAGAGGAGATATGATAGAGACCTTCAAGATCCTGAGGGGCATCGAAAAGGTTGACAAAGACAGATTTTTCAATTTGAAAGAAACCACAAGAACAAGGGGTCACTCGATGAAATTGAAGGGGGACAGGTTTAAAACAAACGCAAGGAAGTACTTTTTCACACAGAGGGTGGTGGACACATGGAACACCCTTCCGGAGGCCGTGATAAGAAATAGCACAGTACAGGGTTTCAAGGATGACCTGGATAGGTTCCTGGAAGACAAAGGGATTGAGGGGTACAGATAAGAGCAGTGGAAGGTTTAGAGATAACTGTAGAGGTAGGCAATAAAATTAGTCAGGGACCGCTGACCAGGCAATATGCCTGATGGGCCGCCGCGTGAGCGGACCGCTGGGCTGGATGGACCTCTGGTCTGCCCCGGCGGAGGCGACTACTTATCTACTTATCTACTTATCTACTCTGGCCTTTCTTGTTGTACCTGTTCGTTCCAGTTATTAATAAAAATTGTTGAAACATTAAAAAAGATATTTGAAAGCATGGTGTTTCCAAAGATGCTTTGGTGATTTAGTACATTATGGGACCTTTTTACTAGGAATCCAATAATCAATAGAGCCTCAGAAGATCAGAGGAGGTTAAACAAATAATTAATTAGAAAAAACTGCTCTTAGATTCCCAACTCGTAGAGCGCAATCAGCAATAAAGTGAACTTATCATTCTTTTTTTAATAGATTCAGTGAAAAATCAGTTCTTGGGGGAAACTTTTTAATAAATCTTAGAGTCTCCACCAGGGTTTATCCCAGAACAGTACATGTACCCAAGGGCACACCGTAGGAACTACCCCAAAACATATATATTCACCAAGTGTATATCTTTTTTAACAACTAAAGTACAATGAAAGTGGGAAACTTTTTTAATATTAAATATTGCTTATACCCCAATCTTGTGTATGACTTATACACGTCATGACTTTCCTATAGCCAACTGTGTTACTTAGCACCTGGATACATCACATATATTCATGCATATGTCACTATCATGCTTCTCATTGAATGTACAAGGCTTTAATAACCCGATCAAAAGAACAAAAATATTAACATATACTGAACAGTATATGCCGGACATAGTATTCTTCCAAGAAACCCACCTGTCCATAACGGAGTCTTCCAAAATTTGCCCCAAATGGGCTCATCCACCCTTTATTTCATCGGCTCACGGCATGAAAAATGGTGTTGTCACTCTGATACGTAAGAGACCTGATATTCAGATTCTTTCTCATTCTTCTGATATGCTGGGCAGATGGCTTACAGTGGATTTATTTATGGACACTGCTAAGCTCAGGGTTATAAACATCTACGCTCCTAATATGAACGACCCACCATTCTTTCACTCACTGGCTGACATGATAGCTGCTAAGGGTGATATCCCCTGCATTCTAGGAGGAGACTTTAATCAAATTATGGATATGAAGATAGATAGGAAATCTTTTGCACACTATAGACAACCTAGAGCATGGTCTAGTATACAGGATTTACTATGCACCACGAAACTGATTGATATATGGAGATTACTGCATCCAGGTGAGAGTATGTTCACCTTTTATTCTCCTCTGCATTCTTCATACTCCAGAATAGACTATTTCCTCACAAGCTATTCTCTAACTTCTAAGGTGGAAAAAGCTAAAATTCTTCCTATCTCGATCTCTGACCATGCAGTTATCACCCTTACCTTTGCAGACATGGGTAGACCGAAAATTAAAGGCCTTTGGCGCTTTAATGCATCTCTCAGCTCTGACCCGCTATTTGTAGCGCATATTACCAAGCACATAGAAGAATTCTTTGCATTCAACAAAGTATCTGATACCTCTTGGCATTCTACCTGGGACGCCTTTAAAGCATATATAAGGGGAATTATAATAGCATATGTTGCAAAGTCAAAAAAGGATGCACAACAAAAGATAATACAGTTAGAACAACAAATACAAGAATTAGAGCGTCTTCATGTAGCTAACCTTGGCAATCAAAGTTGCAAACTAGCCTTCACAAACTAAGATATGAATATAATCTTGCCTTGAGCACAAAAGCGGCTAAGGAGCTGATCATGAACTCAGCCTTGTTACTATTCCACTATGAACAAGTGCAGTCACCAGCTTGCCAATTATCGAAACTTCGCTCAGAGAAAACTGCAATACCAGCCATCAAAAACAGCATGGGTGAGATAGTGGTGATCACTGAAGATATCTGTTCCCAATTCCATGCTTTTTACAAGGATTTATATACCTCTGAAAGCCTGAACAAAGATCTCAGCGCTGCCTTTTTACAGCATTTACCACACCCGATTCTACAGGATGCAGAAGCTGAGAAATTATTGTAACCACTACATACTTCACAAATTGAATCAGCAATTCTTTTTATGTCCAAACACAAATCTCCTGGACCGGATGGACTGACTGTAGAATTTTATATTACGTTCTTGGATGCTTTGCTCCCTGTATTGACACAATATTTTACGCATCTAATTGACTCAGAAGAAGCATCTGGCTCATTTACTGAAGCCCTGACCATTGTCTTGCCTAAACCGGATAAAGATCCACTTCTGGTACAAAACTATAGGCCACTATCACTAATAAATGTGGATGCTAAAATTTATGCCAAATTATTAGCGACCAGACTGAATCAAGTTCTTTCACAACTCATATATACAGACCAGAACGGATTTATGAAAGGTAGACTGTCTAATGACAATTCCAGACTTTTCACACATGTCCTATTTCAAGCTCAGGATTTACAGGATCCACTAGTAGCAATTGCATTAGACGCCGAAAAGGTGTTTGACCGGGTGGAATGGTCTTTCCTTTTCCAGGTGATGAACTGGTTTGGTATACCTGATGGTTTTATCAAAATGGTCAAAGTGTTGTATTCCAATCCTACCACTAAACTACGAATTAATGGCCACTTTTCAGTGTCTTTTAAACCTTCACGTGGAACGAGATAGGGTTGCCCCCCTGTCTCCACTACTATTTAATAATGTTATGGTTTATATAACCCTTTCCTTTTGTTTTTACCTTTGTTTTTCTACCAACAACTTAAAATGTAACTTTATTCTTTTTCCTCCCGAGTCATTTTGTAAATATGTAACAATTTTGTTAAATGTCAGCCTTCTTTTATTAATTGTATTAGATTATGTACATCGCTTAGTAATTTTAATAGGCGATCAATCAAATGCACTAATAAACTTGTAAACTTGTTTAGCATTGCACTGGAACCTCTCTTAATAGCCATACGCTCCAATCCTTCTATCATGGGATTGCAAATCGATGACTTATCCATCAAGTTCTCTGCATATGTGGACGATGTCCTCCTCTACTCAACTTTAGACTCCATACCACATATTCTAGAAGTCATTGCCAGCTATTCATCCATATCAGGATATAAACTAAATACGAAAACGGAAGTTATGCCTCTAAACTCTATCCCATGTGGTTTTGTTGTACTTCGGATGGGTCTTCGATACACTCCGGACAAGTTGAGGTATCTAGGAATTTTCTTTGCTCCTACCCTTGAAGACACCACTTCATATGCAGTGGAACATATCTTGCAAATAATCAAAAAAGCCATTACACAATGGTCCCCCTTAAAGCTGTCTTGGTGGGGCAGATTGGACACTATTAAGATGGTATTATCTCCTAAGATTACATATATTTTATCAATGCTACCTTTTCTACTTCCTCTTTCTGCATACTCAAGAATTGATACATTAATGTCTGCCTTCCTATGGAATCATAAGGTTCCCAGAATAGCGTTGAAAAAACTAAAATGTTCCAAAAATAATGGAGGAGTGAATTTTCTGAGTATGTATGATTATCATGTAGCTTTTCTAAGTAGGCAGAGATCACAATGGTTGTTACCACCTGAATCTCCAAAAGCTCCTACCTGGCTGATCTTGGAACACAAATTGTATAACAAAAATTCATTATGACTCATGCCTTTTATTTTTCCACCTTTATCGATAAAAAGAAATCCTCTCATGATGTCTACGTTGTCAGCCATTAGAGAAATAGACTCTATTGCAGATATAAAATGGAACTCAACTACATCTGCTTCTATCTGGCTTAACCCACAAGTTACTATTCAAGGAAAGCACATAGAATGGAAATCCTGGATTAAATCTGGAGTCTGGACTAGAGAGTTGCGCGGGGTCAGAAATCCCACCCGTCCCCGCCAAAATCCCACCCATCCCCATCCGTCCCCGTGAGGAATCCCACCCATCCCCGTGAGGAATTCCCTCCGTCCCCGCCCGTCCCTATAAACTTCTGAAATAGTTATTTCATTTAATTATGCTACTGAATTAAAGGCTCTGGTAGAAACCCATTTACAAATAAGCAAAGAGACTTTATTAATTTGGAAATATTAATTGGGAAGAATACATACTTTGTAAATGGGTTTCTACCAGAGCCTCTAATGTAAATATAAAATATAAATACTCAGCTGAGGACTTCCTTTGCAGTTGGCCGGGGGTCCCTTTTGCCAAGCTTGGCAGGCAGCAGTAGCGTCCCTGAGTCACAGATGCTGGCACCTCAGTGGCTCATGGATGTTGCCAGCGACTGCTGTGCTTGGTGGAGGGGAGTTCTGGCCGTCTCTAGAGGAGGTCCTCTGCTGGAGGTGCTTGGGGATCCCCACCAGTCACAGCAAGGGTCAGCAAGTACGTCAACACTGTAGAAATAAAACCAGAAATGCATTTCCTTTTCTTTTGAACACAATACAAAGACATCTGCTCTATACATTTCCCAAAGCTAACATATTTTAGTCAATAAATTCCATTTTTTACTTTTGTTGTCTGGAGACATATTTTTCCATAAAGTTGGTCCCAGTTTCTTTTTTCCACTTTCCCATCTTCTGTAAATTCTTCTGTTGATGTCCATTGGTTCCTCCTACCATGGTCCAGCATTTATCCCTTTCTCATCTTTTGTGCCTGCCCACCAGCCCCATGCCCAACATTTCTCCTTCTATCACCCCTCTCCATTCCCTTCACCACTATGTCCAACATTCCTCCCTCTTGCATCCATTTCAATCTGTCCCACTGTTCCCTTTCCACCAAAATATTTCTCCCTCTCATCTGTACCTCACTCCCTCCCTATGACCAAAAATTTTCCTTTCTTCCATTCCCGTGTACACAACCATCTCTTTCCCTTCCTTCCTCTCTCCCAAGTTCATGCCTTCTGTGTCCAAAAACGCTTTCCCTCTCCCACCTCAGCATCTCTTTCCCTCCCTTCCTCTCTCCCAAGTCCATGCCTTCTGTGTTCAAAAACGCTTTCCCTCCCCCACCTCAGCATCTCTTTCCCTCCCTTCCTCTCTCCCAAGTTCATGCCTTCTGTGTCCAAAAACGCATTCCCTCCCCCACCTCAACATCTCTTTCCCAAGCTCATGCCTTGTGTCCAAAAACGCATTCCCTCCCCCACCTCTTTCCCTCCCTTCCTCCATCCTCTCTCCCAAGCTCATGCCTTGTGTCCAAAAACGCATTCCCTTCCCCACCTCTTTCCCTCCCTTCCTCCATCCTCTCTCCCAAGTTCATGCCTTCTGTGTCCAAAAACGCATTCCCTCCCCCACCTCAACATCTCTTTCCCAAGCTCATGCCTTGTGTCCAAAAACGCATTCCCTCCCCCACCTCTTTCCCTCCCTTCCTCCATCCTCTCTCCCAAGTTCATGCCTTGTGCCAAAAACGCACTCCTTCCCCCCTTTTGTGTTCCGCCTCCCAGCCCTCATCTGCAAGCAAAATGGACACTTACCACAATACTACTAACATGAAGACATGCTACAAAATTAAACACACAAAACCTAATCTATCTTAAAGGTAAACCAGGATTCACCAAACAGAACCCCCCCCCCAAAAAAAAAAAAAACAACAACACATATTTTGGGAAGAGATTCTGGATTTAGCTCTTGCCTTTATCAGTGGTAGCTCAAAGCAAATTACAGTAGGTACTTTCCTTTCACAAGAGGGCTCAATCTGAGTCTATATCTAAGGCAATGGAGACTGGAGTGATGTGCCCATGAATGTAATGAGGTACAGCAGGCTTTCAATTGGGGCTCCTTGGTTCTCAGCTTCTATTCAAACCATTTAGGCTACTCCTTCTCCACTGCCTTTCACCCCAAAGAGAGGATCCAAAATAGTTTACAATCTTAGCAAAAACACAAAAAAGTACAGAAGTCTTTACTGTACCAACTATCTGAATACAAGTTGCCTTGAACTACTGAGAAATACAAACTAAATTCAAATCATTAAGACTAAAGTTTCAAATGAGAAGTTCAAATCTACCCGACAGTTAACCAACTTTGTGTGGTGGTGGAAGTCTATTTCCCTTACCCCATATCCCCCGTTTCCACCTTTTATACGGAAAAGGCACAAAGAGTGAATGGTGCTTTGGAGCTGCAGGAAAACTTTTCCCTACAAAATGGAGCTCGAGCCGCGAGGCTCGTCTTCTTTTCCCTACCTGCTCTGCCGCAGCACACAGCTGACTGGAAGTCTTCCCGATGTCAGCGCTGATGTTGGAGGGAGGGAGGGCTTTGCTTTTCAGTTAGGAGCGTAGCTGCACATTGCAAAGTAGACCCCTGAAAAAGCTGCTAATAGGTGAAACGGGTCCCAGTTGGACATAAATTCATAGCGCTACAACCAAGACACCGGCACTAAAGCTGTTATAGAGATAAGTGCTGGTTTTAATTATTTATTTTGCACAGAGAGCACTTTACATTTGTTAAAGCACTAAGCATTAGCACTTTATCAGCTCACAGGTACTAAGCTCGATGAAAGATACCTTTGTCCTGCAAATGCTATAAAGAAAATCGTTTATGATTATACAGTGCAGGCATCTGAGAGCATAGTTAACCGCAGAAGTGAGTTTTTGATTAGAGATAATGTATTACACAAGTCTATTTGTTTGGTACATCAGTGCACAGCCATTAATTAAAAAAACAGTAGATCAGGGTTTTTACAGCCATGGTACAAATGGTCTTAGCACACAGGAATGATCTGCTTAAGGATGTGCTAAGGCCACTTTTTACCACAACTTAGTAAAAAGACTCCTATGAGATTTGTTATGAGGCAGGGAAGGAATTGGTATCATTTGCTTGAATATTGTTTTTACTTTAAAATATAATATATTTTGCTGTTTATGTATGGTTTGAAAATTACGGGATCACTGTAGTTTTGTATTTAACTCGCCTTGGGCTTATTGGTGAGGCAATCAATCAACCCGCTATTCACACTCCCCCTGTGTCGAAAAACTTGATCAACAAGCGGTGTTACCTTCATCTGGATGAAAACCATAAGTAAGCATTTCTTCATTGTACAAAGTAAAATACATACTGTAACAGAATTTTCCACCTGATACAGCTAAGATCATCTGTGAACAAGATCACTCATATCCAACTCCATCACCAGTTACTTAGCCTGTAATTAAATATGAATGTGTTTAAATGGATCAAAGTGCTATTAATAATCACTTAAGAAATTTACCAACATTGTAGTTAATATCCTAGAAGTTCTATAGTTGTGGTTCCAAAAAGTGAGGATTAATTATACTTCATGGTCTTTTCAAAAAGTCAGGTCATCACAGTCCATATAGTGCTTCCAGTGCTGATCCATTATGTGACATGGCAGAAATTCTTGATTACTTATTAAAAATATTTTGCTTAATTGCAGAATGTGGTTAGAAGTTGGTACAAAATCAGGTCGCCTGGACACGTCTGTGAAAAAATGAATACTGGACTGTAAAAGTAAGTAAAGGATAAGAACAAAATAGTTGCAATAAACACTTAAAAATAACAAGACAAGGAAAACCATTCTTATGCAAACATAAGGATTACTTTGGGACCCTCTCAAGCCCAGTATGTTCCTGGCAGAATAACCATGCTACCTCAGAGTAGTGAGTAGGTATAAACTGTCCTGCTACAGCGTTTCTATCTAGACTTGCTGCAATAGTTCTTCCTAAATCTACATAAGTCTGAAATTCCTATCTTTGGTTGTATAAAACATTGTGTATGCTTAGCTCGGTTTCAGCGTGTAGTTTCTCATCTTGTGAAAAATCTCCCTTGAGTCTTAATTTGTGTCTATGGTAAAGAACATTTGGGAAGACAGAGGTTTTATGCATTTGTCTGTGCTGACTGCAATGCAAAGAGAAAACTGTTGTGATGCTGACTTGAACTGCAAAGGAGTGATGGGAATTTAAGAGCTTCTACATCAGGTTTGTCCAGCCTATGGCCCTGGGGCCAGAACCCATGTGCTTTTTTCTTGGCCCCTTGGATGCTTGGTAATTCATATGGTGCTTGTAGCAAGGAACTGACTTTTGAAAATAATTGGGGTGCTGAACTCAAAATTGGATTGGATTGGATTGGAATTCACAACAAATTTCCTCTCATCCAGCAAAGAAAAATTAATACATCTGGTAGTGAACGACCAGCCTGTATCTATAATAAATATCAAGAGCAGGGCAGGTAATGTGG
Organism: Geotrypetes seraphini; assembly: GCF_902459505.1. Taxonomy (NCBI): domain Eukaryota; kingdom Metazoa; phylum Chordata; class Amphibia; order Gymnophiona; family Dermophiidae; genus Geotrypetes; species Geotrypetes seraphini. The sequence continues at coordinate 27,543,027 of NC_047084.1, forward strand.
ACAAATCAAAAGCTAGGGTCCTGCCACTCTCTCCTCTCCCTCGCAGCTTGTTAGCATCATACTCTCTCTCCATTTAGACCATCTATAGCATTTTTCTCCAACCAGTTCCTCAGTCCATCATCTACACCACAATTTTTTTCCCTTTAATTTTTTTTCTTCCTTGCTCCCCCTTGTCCTCTTTTACTCCCTCTGCACTTTTTACTTTTTTTTTCCTTTTGCATAGGCATAATTTGAAGTTTTATATTTGGGAGCAGGAAGTTTAATAGCTGTCTTCCTGCTCCACTTCCTAAATCTTTTTTAGCCTTCTGGTTCTCATTTCCACTTCTATTTCCCTACACTTCCCAGCAAGCTCCAATGCACTTTTTCCTAACTAGTTGCTGTTTAATGCAGGTTTAGCTTACCCATCCTTTCACTGCTTCCTATTTCTTACTCTCCTCTACAGGTGAGACTTCATTTCCTTGGTAGATTTAACTCATCTTCAATTTGTGACTCCCTAATGATCACAGGCATGGATCATTTATCTGCTCTGCTCTCCCTGGCTCCAGGCACATTCCTGTTTTCTGGGATTGCTTCTCCATCCCTTTCTGCACTGCAGTACTTCCCCTGGTACTCACAGATTCCAGGCCAATGACCATCCTCTATCTGTAGAGTCTACATGAGATTCTTTGCCACATGCTCACCCTGAGCTCTGGAAGCCCCACAAGGATCACAGTTTGAAATATCTGAGATTATGTGTTGGGTGAGAAAACATATTCCAGCAGCCCAGGGCATAGAAGTATGCACTCATACTAAGCCACTATGTTTGGGCTGCTCCAGTGGCCAAGGAACAATCCAGCACAGGGAGCTGAGTTGAGATCTGGGGGATGGCTGCAGAGTTTTACTATGAGCCAAGAACAATGATTTAGCCATTAAACACAAGGAATGCCAGGAAGCCAATCCAAGAAACCCTTCTCCCCCTCCCTCCAACTTTGTCAATGATGTCCTGCTACCTCTTCCTACTGCTACTGCTCTGCTACATTTTTTGGTCACCTTGCCCAATACCCATTTCTTCCTCCTGTGAGATATAATGGGCAGCAATATTTTTAATTTTTGTGAGAAATTGGAACAGTGAAACTCTCAATTCCCATTCAGTTCAATTCTTTTTCACTGAAAGAGTGGTTGATCGCTGGAATAATCTTCCACTTCAGGTCACTGAGGCCAGCAGCGTGCCTGATTTTAAGGCCAAATGGGATAGACACGTGGGATCTATTCACTGAGTTAGATGGGAAAGGGTCATTGCAGTGGGCAGACTAGATGGGCCGTGGCCCTTATCTGCCGTCTATTTCTATGTTTCTATAGCATAACCCCTCTCAATACCCGAGCTTCTAAGAGAAATTAAGTTTTAAAAGGGAGAATTTCAGTTCATGAAATTCCGTGCATCCACAACCTTGTTCCCTTTCCCCATCCTTCTAATAAAATACCTAATTTATCCCTGTGACTGCAAGGTTGGAAGAAAAGAGCAGACACCCAAAACTTACTCAGCTCAATTAGCAATATACGGGCTTGCTCAGTTGTGGAGAGCAGCCGACAGATTGAAACCATGCCTTAAGAAAATCTGAAAATTATCTTTTCTTTGCTTGTTCTTGATTTTTTTTCTTCCTAGTTTCACCTCTCTTGCTACTTCCATCCAGTGGCGTACCAAGGGGGGGGGGCGGGGGAGGGGAGGTCTGCCCCGGGTGCACGCTGCAAGGGGGTGCACAGCCGGCCGGGTCCGGAACCTTCCGCGCTGCTGAAAACCAGGGCTGGATCTTCCCATTTCCGCCATGGCAGATCGCAGCAGGGGGAAAGCTTCGGGGCAGCGGAGACAGCAGGGCTGCGGCCAATGCACAGTGGGAAGCGGACGAGCATGCGAATCAGGAGGAGAGGTGGGGGTGAGCAGCAGTCCAGGCCAATCGATGGGCTTCGGCGGGGCTTGGCGACTCCGGAAGTGAAAATCGGCAGTAAAAATCCTCCTGATACGTACGCTCGAAATCGGAGCAGGCCAGTTGAAGGAAGGATGTGATGTCACTCGCCCAACGAGTCCCTCGTCTTGGGGCGTGAGTTGCACTGGGATCGGGATGACCTCGGACCGATGCGCTTTCTCACGGCTCCCCTTCCTGTCTCTCACCTGTTCGTGTTGGTGCGGGCTGGCCGCGTGCCCGGGACTACGAAGTGCCGATTCCGTACTCAGCGTGTGTCCCGCCATGCTAGGGAGATGGTTGCAGCATGCAGCTTTTGTGTAAGGGGAATGGGTGGCATGGAAGGGCATGGAGGGTGACAAAGGGGGTCAGGGTGGTATGGAAACATGGTGAAAGAGAAGTCAGGGTGCTAGGGAAACATGGTGAAGGGTGACAAATGGGGGGTCAGAGTGCTATGGAAACATGGTGAAGGGTGAAGGGGGTCAGGGTGCTATGGAAACATGGTGAAGGGTGACAAAGGGGGGGTCAGGGTGCTATGGAAACATGGCGAAGGGTGACAAATGGGGGGTCAGAGTGCTATGGAAACATGGTGAAGGGTGAAGGGTGTCAGAATGCTATGGAAACATGGTGAAGGGGGGGTCAGGGTGCTATGGAAACATGATGAAGGGGGGGTCAGGGTGCTATGGAAACATGGTGAAAGGGGAGTCAGGGTGCTAGGGAAACATGGTGAAGGATGACAAAGGGGGGGTCAGGGTGCTATGGAAACATGGTGAAGGGTGACAAAGGGGGGGGGGTCAGAATGCTATGGAAACATGGTGAAGGGGGGTCAGGGTGCTATGAAAACATGGTGAAGGGGGGGTCAGGGTGCTATGGAAACACAGTGAAAGGGGAGTCAGGGTGCTAGGGAAACATGGTGAAGGGTGACAAAGGGGGGTCAGGGTGCTATGGAAACATGGTGAAAGGTGACAAAGGGGGGGTCAGGGTGCTATGGAAACATGGTGAAGGGTGACAAAGGGGGGTCAGGGTGCTATGAAAACATGGTGAAGGCCGGGTGACAAAGGGGGTCAGGGTGCTATGGAAGCATGGTGGATGGAGAGAAAGGGGCAGATGCTGATGGAAGTGGGGGGAAAGAGAGAGAAGGGACAGATGATGGAAGTGGAGAGAGAAGAGGGCAGATGATGGAAGTGGGGAGAAAGAAGAGGGCAGATGATGGAAGGAGTGGATAAATAAAAGGAGGGCACATGATGGGGGGAAAGGATTGAGTTAGGGAAATACTGGAGGAGGTGAGGGAAAGAATGTGGTGAACTGTAGGTAGACAGTAAAAAAGGAAATTGATGAGAGGGTAGTAAGAACGTATTCTAGATGGATGCAGAAAATAAATTGAAAAGGAAAATGAGGGAAGAAAGGGATTGCAGAAGAGAGGTGTGGTAGAGGGAAGGAGAGGAGATGCCAGACCAAAGGAGAGATGGAAGAGGGAGGCATACAGTTTCTGGAAGTGGCATAGAAGGAAAGAAGATGCCATATAGGGGAAGAGAGACGGCAGACAGTGGATGGAAGGAAGAGAGTTACAAGAAGATGAGGAAAGCAGAAACCAGAGAAGACAGGTAGAAAATAATTTTCTATTTATTTATTGCTTTAGGAGACATGTGTCACTGTTTCTGTGGTGTTGCATTGTATGCAGAGTCCAGCTTCTTGCTGGTTCAATTTAACCTTTGTCTATTGAA